>NC_140588.1:1093901240-1094539990 GCF_964204655.1 Triturus cristatus | reverse complement strand
GTGGGGTAAGCCCTGGTGCGGTGGGTCTCCTGCTCCGCTCTGTGGGCCGCGCTGTGGAGGGCTGCAGACCCCCTTCTTCTATTGCCTAGTCGGCGGCACAGAGAACCCGAGGGAGGGGAAGCGATTGTTGGCTTTCCCTGTTGCGGCACACACCTGAGGGGCATTGACTCCTTGCTACGATCCTTCCCCCCGGCCATTGTATCGTTCAGCGGTAAAACATGGCGTCGTTTGCCTGCTCGCGGCTGGGGGGTGCTACTCTGGTCTCGCCCGCTGCCTGCTTCGCCCTCCCTCTACCAGACACCAGCTCTACAGTGCCGTCCCGGCTTGCTGCCGATGTGGGGGCGCAGCCTCCGCTGACATGCGGCTCCGTCCTGGCCGTCCTGCAGGACCTTCGTCTCCAAATGTGTGCTTGCCTACAGGCGTTGAGTGAGCGGTTTGACTCCATACTGTCGGATGCGGGTCGTGAGTGCTCCGTTTTTCAACAACAAGGCGTGGGTCTGCCAGTGCCTCTGTCCTCTAGCGGGAACGTAACGGCAGAGTATGATCGTGCTACACTGGTGCTCGCATCTGGCTCTCCCGACACCCAGGATCAATCGTTTCCCAGCTCAATTGCGGATACTTTGTTTCCCCGTTCCTTGCTGCCTGCTTTATTGTTGTCTGCCACACCGCGTCCGCAAGAGTATCCAGTCGAGCGACAACGAACATCTGCGAGGAATTGCTCACGGTGGCCTAATTCTCCCTTTCTGTGGAACTCCTGTACTCTGCATGCCAGGTCTGGATTTTATGTGGTGCACAAAGAGACCTCCACTGATGGTCGGCGGCCATTTTGGGACTCTCCTTCACCATCTTCTCCCAAGCGGCCATATTGTCTTTGTCTGCACGGGGTGCGGGGCCTTTATGTAGGGGCTGGTTTAATCCCGAGCCCGCGATCGGGTCAGGGTTAGACTGATTTATGTCGCCATGGTTTCACGGATGGACTGGACTGGGACTGGAACTGCAAGTATATGTTGTGCGCGCCCGTCGCGAATTGTCTTTCTTCATTTACAGTGTTGTGACACGTTATTTCATGCGACCGCTTTTGGCGCAGTGGGCTCTCAGTGTGTGGAGGCCATAGATGGCCGATGGTTCAGGGCGCTCTGATGTCACGTGGGCTCCTCCCCACCTTTTTCTCTGTTTTCTTATTTTCTTTATTCTCTTCCTACTTTCTCTCTTATCTATATTTCGGGTTCACTGGGCGACAGGCACTATGCTGGGGGGGGGGTAGGCCGTAGCCTCCGCATTGGTGTTGGGTGGGGGGGTAATTCACTGTCTAATTAGTTCTATGGGCCTTTTTCTTTTATGTTTCTGCGCTATACTTGGTTCGATTCGGGGTCCGGGTGTGGGGTGGATTGAGTGGGGGCGGCTCTGAAGGGGTGCGTAATTGCTCCGGCTATCATCCTGTTATCTAACTGCATCGCCTCACTGCCTGAGATTTTAATCCCATTTCTGTTTGAATAATGTCGCTGCCCTCTTATGTGATGAAGCTATCTTGCGGACTCGAATCTCCTTTGTTCTCATTCTCCACTGGTTTTTCCCTGCTATAATTATCTGAAAACCTTTAAAATTAACCTTCACTTCTCCTTCCCCTGGTCTCAAGGATTTCTCCAGTTTCTACCTTATGACTCGTTGCTAATTTTGACCGTTGAAGCACAGGGGATGTAATGTTTGTATTAGTGCTTACCTGTATCGTGGCCGGCCTGACGGTTGTAGGCCCGTATCTGTTCTGTTGATGCGCACGAATAAAGGTTTTTAAAAAAAAAAAAAAAAGTACAGGGAGTACACCCCCGTACCTTGCTCGTGGACGGGCACGACCTCTATTGCGCCTTTCTGTAGCATACTTAGCACTTCCTGCTGTAAGAGCGTTAAGTGCTCTGAAGACATAGGACGGTGTTTTGGAGGTATTGTGGGTGGAGTTGAGGTTAATTCTAGGCAGTAACCGTGTTTGATAATATCTTTGACCCACCTGTCCGTGGTGATGGAGTTCCACGTGGACAGGAACCGTTGTAGCCTTCCCCCGACAGGTGTTATGTGGTCGGGAGGAAGGGAGAGGGCGTCACTGTTTATTCTTGGGGGAGGACCTGGTGTTGCCGTATCCGCGTCCTCTGCCCTTTGTGCTTGAGCCACGATATCCACCCCGTGTGTTTTTATCGTAGGAACTTTGTGTGTTCCCCTTGTTATAGGTTTGCTGTGACCCCTGTCCTCTACCTGCTCCTCTATTTCCGGGGCGACGAAAGGAGCCGCTCCGAAAGGTCTGCGTTTGGAGAGCCCCCATGGACTTTGCAGTGTCCGTGTCCTTTTTTATTTTTTCTAGGGTGGCGTCAACCTCTGGTCCGAATAAGTAGTCGGGGTTGACCGGCTGGTTGAGGATATTATTTTGTACCTCAGGTTTGAATCCGGAGATTCGTAACCAGGCGTGTCGTCTTAACATGACGCTAGTGTTTATGGCTCTGGCAGCTGTATCTGCGGCATCCAATGCGCACTTAATGGATGCGTTTGTGAGGAGTTGTCCCTCCCTGATGAGGATCTCTGCTCCTTCTTTGTATTGGTCAGGGAGATGTTGGAGTAATGTTTCCAATGTGTCATAATGTGCGCGATCGTAGCGAGCAAGGAGCGCTTGAGTATTGGCAATACGCCATATGTTAGCTGCTTGGGCTGCAACCCGTTTGCCGGAGGTCTCTAGCACCTTGGACTCTTTGTCCGGGGGAGGAGCATCCCCTGTGGTCTGAGAGTGTGCCCGTTTGCGAGCATTCGCGACCACTATGGAATCCAGAGGCAACTGGCCTTTAATGTAGGTAGGGTCCCCAGGCGCCGACCGATATTTCTTGTCGATTCTGGGGTTTATTACTCTTGCCCTGGTGGGTTCTTTGAAAATGTCCTTTGCTGGTTTGAGGACACCTTTCAACATGGGTAGAGTTTTGATATTTCTTTCTGAGGATGCGAAAGTATCCATGAGAAAATCGTCTTCGATGGTGTCAGAGTGGAGTTGCACACCATGATTGGCCGCAGCACGTTCAATGAGGGCGTTGAATGCGGCAGTGTCCTCTGTGGGAGACGTTTTTGCGCCATAGAGCTGCGTGTCCTGTGTATCCATAGGTGCACCCGGTTCCACAGGGTCATCCCAGGCCTGGTCAGGGTCCTGTTGGCCTTCAGGGTCCATCTCTCCTGGGTAGGGGACGTGGTCACCCATGTAGTCCTCCAAAACGTCGGTTTCGGAGTGTGTCGGAGAGAAGGACTGTGGATCTTGGTAAGAGGTATGGAAAGGTTCGTAAAGAACTGGCTCCGAATCCACTGGCAGCTTTTTCTTCAGCGGGATCCGATAGGAGTCCAAAGCTGGCTCGGAAGTTATTCTCCTCTTGTGGAGCATCATTCTGCCGGTGTCGGCATCGATGATGCGTGATGGAGACGTCTCCGCAGGAGAGCGTTCGGCAGGTGTGATCCTGGTGTGGGTGACACGTGTTCTTATTTCGAACAGTTTTGGGGCCGTGGATGGTGGCAGGCCAAAAGTGATGTTGGCCGGTGCCGTAGAAGCTTTCTGAGCTTTCTTCGGCTCGGAGCCCGACGTGTCTTGGAGGGCCGCCTTGTCTTTGATGCGTTGCAAGGACGCTGCAACTTGCCGCACCTGGGGCGCCGACCGGTTCTGTAGAGGCGGGCGTGGACTTCTTCTGCGCCAGTGGGTCATCGAGTCGAGGAGAGGCCGTAGCCGTGGACGGCGTCGATGAGTGTGCCTTTGGTGCTGCCTTCGAAGCAGTGTGAGATGCAGCAGCCATTTTGACCTTCGTGGCCGGAGCCGATTGTTTCGGTGCCGGGAGCCGAGGCGGTTTGGTGGTACCGATGGTCTTTTTCCGTGTGTCGGCGCCGACGTCGGCTGCTGCAAGCTCGGCACCGAAGTCCCGTTTGGTGCGGTCGGTGCCGACGGGTTTTGCTGGCGTCGAAGGTGTGGTGGTCTTCGATCCGACCAGTGTCACTTTCAGTTTCGGTTTCTGATGAACCAGTACGGCTTTCGGTTTTGATGAAGGGAAACCAGTCGTCTTGGGTAGTAATGGCTGCCGCTGAATGTCCGAGGCCGGGCCAGAGGGTGGGGCCGAAGAACTGCGGGATAGGTCTTGGGTAAGGCCCGAAGGCGATCCCTCGACCGGAGCCATAGACTGATGCACTGGGATATCCTCAGTGTGTACGGGTAGGCCTTGCTCGTCACCGGAGCTACTCTCTTCGGCCCCTAAGGCCTCATCGTAGTCTCCTACCTCGGTGTCGGCTTTGTCTCTGTGAAAGAGTCGTTCTTCGATGTCTTCCGATCCGGAGTCGTGTTCGGAAGCGGGGCTGGAGGGTAGGTTCTCCACGTCTTCGACATCTTCATCCTCGGCGCTGAAGATATTGGTCGGGGCCGGTGCCGCTTGCTGCGCTTTAAGTCTCGCTGCTCGTCGATTCCGGAGAGTCTTCTTGGATCGGAATCGGGCACAGGCCATACATGTGGACTCGTCGTGATCCGGTGAAAGGCATTTGTTGCACACCGGGTGGACGTCGACATGGGGATATTTCGCATTGCATACAGGGCACCGCTTGAATGGTGTCCTCGATTCCATCGTCGATGTCGGGTCGATGGTTGGGTATGATGCGAAAAAATCGTTTTTGAAGTTAGTAAACTAACAAGATAACTATCGATACCGATCGGGAACAGTACCGACGCGAACTAAAGGCCTTTTGGCCTGTAAAAAGTTTTTCCTAACTTGAGTCAAGATAAGCACATCCGAACCCAATGGCGGAAAAAAACAATCTGAGGATGGAGAGGATGCCCATGCGCACTGTGGTCCAGGGGAGGAGTCACCTATCCCAGGATACTTCGAAGACTCTTCCAGGACAACAACGTGCAAACATCCGGACCCAACACTAGGCGGCGATCTATGCACAGATATGAATTCAGCAGCCCACATGCCTCGAACTTGCTACGTATTAACCCAGTGGAGTGGGGGAAACTCATCGCTGCCCAACTGAATGCTACCTTCAGTGGGTCAACTCTCCCGGGCTCATGGAAAGGTGCCGAAGTTGTACCCATCTTTAAAAAAGGGAGTCGGACCGATCCAGCTAACTACCGCCCCATAAGCCTCTTAGACTCCTCACAGAAAGTGGCGGGAAAAGTGGTCTTAGGTAGAATATTACAATGGGTTGAGGAAAAAGGCATTCTCTCTGACTATCAGGCCGGTTTTAGATCGGGTATGGGGACGATAGAGCAATCTTTCCGGCTTCTGATGCTCTATTGGAAAGTAGTTGTGTTGGCCAAGGGCAGTCTGTATCTCGCCTTTATAGATTTGCGGACTGCCTTTGACCTAGTCCCGCGCAGCCAACTCTGGAGTGTGCTTAATGACCAGGGCATCCCACCATACCTTCTAAGTCTTTTGGTAAAGTTGCATCCTGACAACTTCGCGCAGATCAGGTGGGGTAACCAGGGCCAAAAAACAAAACGAATATCTGTAAATAGAGGAGTACGCCAGGGGTGCGTTCTAGCCCCCACTCTGTTCTCTTTGTACGTAAACGGAGTGGTGGAACACCTATTGAAAGTTCCATCAGATGCACCTTCCCTGGCCGGTAGAAGAATACCCACTCTCCTATTTGCAGACGACACCCTCCTGATCTCTAAAACCCCGGTAGGCCTGCAGAGCCTGTTAACTAGTTTCAAATCCTTTTGTGATGTAAGGGGGCTAGTTATCAATACAGATAAAACCAAGTATCAAGTCCTCAATCCACCGAAAATGACAATCAAACCACCAACTCTAGATTCTGTTTCCCTAGAGAAAGTTACTGAGTTTGATTATCTTGGCATTCGCCTTTGTGACTCGATGAGTTGGAAATGTCACCTCCAAAAGATGTTGTTGACTCACAAAAGGGTAGTGGGTGCCCTTCTTAAGGAACAACGTGCCTCATCCCTTAAACCCATTGCACCCATTCTTGATATTTATAGGGCACGGGGTGTTAATGCAGCTCTATATGGGGCTGAACTTTGGGGGGTATATAAGGCGGATCAGTTATCACGCTCAGAAAGCAAGTTCCTTAAAGACTTAATGGGGCTTCCCTATAGTACCCCAACCCTCCCATTGTTATTAGATATGGGTACGAGATCAATCAGTGACCAGGCTAGGCTCCGCCCTCTCCTCTTATGGGCGAGAATCTGGAGAGTCCCAGAAATGTCTAGCTTTGCGGATGGCCTAACCGATGTGCTAGATTCACTGGGATGGCCCAAGATTCAATGGCTGAGGGAAGTCAAGCGTCTCCTCTTCAACATGGGCCATGGCGACGCCTGGGCCAACAGATCAGCCCCCCCAAAGTCTGTGTTAAAGAAAATATATTGGAACTGGGTAGCTGATGGTAGATCTAGCAATCCCAATTTCTGCAGGACTACCCTGGACTTTCTTTTAGTAAAAGACATGCCCCTATGCGAACCATACTTGGATACCGTCACAAAGCGCAGCGATAGGGCATTGTACTTTCAATTTAGGATAGGCCTACTTCCCGTCGGGGAACTAACCTCTAGGTGGAAGGCCCCGGCCCAAACAATCTCTTTGTGTCCATTTTGTGAGAATAGGAAAGAGACAATCCGGCACCTGCTTTTTGAATGCCCGGCCTATGCACTACCCCGTAGTAGATGGCTAAAACCACTTTGTAGAGATCTTGGGACAAGGCACTTTATGGAGGCATTACGTATATTAAAAAGTGATCCACGGCCCTTCTTTGCTTGCGGTATAGCCAAGTTTCTAGGTTGGGCTTGGCGCATTAGATCAACTAGGCTTTTGTACCTTGTTTAATCTGTTTTTTAAAATGATTTTACTTAATTTATTGGGACCATTTGCAGCTTGAATTGTTTGATTACGCATTGGCTCTTTTTACTGTTTTATTGTTCCATGCTAAATGTACTGCTTTTTAAGATATTTTTTATATCAAAATAAAGCCTATGATGATGATGATATTCATGCAGTCTGGTGGGAGGTTGAGGTAACCGAACTCTAGGACTTCAGGAGCCAGATCGCTAGGTTCAGCTGATGTGGATCTGGGTGTCTGATTTCTCCATGGTTCTGGGTTAATAAGGACGGGGAGAGGCGCCGTTTTTGGTGTGGAACTAGAGAGAGTTCCAGCAGTGTTGTGAACCAGGGTTGACGTGCCCATGTGGGAGCTATTAGTATCAGCTTGAGAGACTGTTGCCTGAGTTTGCGTACCACTAATGGAATGAGTGGGAGAGGCGGAAAAGCGTACGCAAATCTGTCTGACCAGTTCATCCATATCGCATTGCCCTTCGACTGTGGGTGGGGGAACCTGGCGGCGAAGGTTGGGCATTTTGCGTTTTCGTGTGTGGCGAACAGGTCTATGTCTGGTTGGCCCCATTTTTGAAAGAATGGGAGTAGGACTTGTGGGTGTAATTCCCATTCGTGGATCTGTTGAGTTTGTCGACTCAACAGGTCGGCAATCTGATTGTGAACTCCTGGAAGGTGTTCTGCTAGCAGGTATATGTTCTGGGGAATGGCCCATCTCCAAAGGTTCTGTGCGAGCTGGGACAGCTGGAGAGAATGTGTGCCTCCTTGTTTTTGTATGTAATACACGGCTGTCATGTTGTCCGTCCGGATGAGGACAGTTTTGTTCTGGAGATGTAATTGGAATGATTTTAGTGCTAGGAATACTGCCAGTAGCTCCAGGTAATTGATATCCCTTTCTGTTGAATGGTCCATGTGTCCTGAGTGGTGTGTGTTAGGAGATGGGCTCCCCATCCTGTGAGAGATGCGTCGGTTGTCAGCACTATTTGTGGAAGAGGCACTAAGAACGGCCGCCCTTTGGACAGGTTTATAGTGTTCCACCATTTTAGAGAGCGATGTGAGCGGCTGTTCACCAACACCAGATATGCCAGTTGTCCGTGAGCCTGATTCCACTGACGTGCTAGACACTCTTGCAAGGGACGCATTTGAAGTCTTGCATAAGGCACAATGAAGATGCATGACGCCATCATGCCTATGAGTTGCATGAACACTCTTGCTGGAAGAGAGTGTTGGGTTTGAAATTTTGCGACCAGAGCTTGTATTTTGGCTATCCTGGCTGGGCTGGGATATGCTAGTGCTTTGGAGGTATTTATGGTGGCTCCCAGATATTGATGTATGTGGGAGGGTTGGAGATGAGATTTGGGATAGTTTATTGTGAATCCCAAGTTGTGTAAGATTTGAATAGTTTGGTGAGTGTGTAGGATGCATTTGTTGAATGAATTGGCTTTTATGAGCCAATCGTCTAGATATGGGAAGACATGAATTTGTTGTCTCCTGAGATGCGCTGCTACTACTGCTAGGCATTTGGTGAATACTCTGGGCGCAGTTGTTACCCCGAATGGAAGGACTGTAAACTGATAGTGTTGTTCGTCCACAACAAATCTTAGATACTTCCTGTGAGCAGGATGCATGGGGATGTGGAAATAAGCGTCCTTGAGATCTAGTGTGGCAAGGAAATCGCCTTGTTGTAGTAGTGGGAGCACTTGCTGAAGAGTGATCATATGGAAATGATCTGAGTTTATGTACTGATTTAGGAGTCTGAGGTCCAGTATTGGTCTTAGCGTCTCGTCCTTTTTGGGGATTAGGAAGTACACAGAGTATACCCCTGTGCCCTGATGTTGTAAGGGAACTGGTTATTTTGCGTGTTTTTGAAGCAATGAGAGCACTTCTTGTTTGAGGAGTGTAAGATGGTCTGGTGACATATAGCGTTGCTTGGGTAGAATGTGTGGGGGGGTAGTGGTGAGTTCCAGGCAGTAACCATACTGGATAATTTGTCTTACCCACTTGTCTGTTGTGATGGAGTTCCAGACAGGTAGGAACTGTTTGAGTCTTCCCCCGACTGGAGTGGAATGGTCTGGGGGGAGTGGAAGAAAGTCACTGTTTTGTGGCGGGAGCGGTACAAGTGTTGGTACTGCCTCGACCTCGTCCCTTGCTGTTTCCTCTATATCCTCCTCTAAAATATCCTCTACTGGGGGATGTTTGTGTAGAGGGTTTGAATGTGGAGGAGGTGTCTGTTCCCATATTTTTGGAGGCTCCTCTGTAAAAAGAGCGTCGAAAGGAGCCACGTGGTTGTGGAGACTGCAATGCTCCCATGGATTTAGCAGTCTCGGTGTCTTTTTTCATTTTCCCAAGTGCAGTGTCTACTGCTGGTCCAAACAGTTGTTCTTGATTAAATGGCTGGCTAAGTATAGTAGTTTGTACTTCTGGCTTAAAGCCAGAATGCGTAGCCATGCGTGGCGTCTAAGGAGTACACTTGTGTTTATTGCCCTAGAGGCAGTGTCTGCGGCGTCCAGTGCACATTTAATTGAGGCGTTTGAGATAAGTTTTCCCTCTTGTATAAGGTCATTTGCCTGGGCCTTGTATTGGTCTGGTAGGTGTTGTATCAGGTCTTCTAACTGATCATAGTGAGCCCCATCGTAGCGTGCTAATAGGGCTTGGGTGTTGGCGATACGCCAATGATTAGCGGCTTGTGCTGCTACTCTTTTGCCTGATGCCTCTAATAATTTGGATTCCTTGTTGGGGGGGCGGTGTATCTCCCGTAGTCTGGGAGTTGGCGCATTTCCTTGAGTTAGAAACGACCAGAGAATCCAGAGGGAGCCGTCCTCTGATGTAAGAAGGATCTTCTGGGGCAGGTCTATATTTCTCAATTCTTGGGTTGAGTACCCTGGCCCGTACGGGGTCTTTAAATACTTCTGTGGCGTGTTTTATGACCCCTTTAATCATGGGTAAAATTTGAACCGACTTTTGAGACTGTTCAAAAGTGTCTAAGAGGAAGTCTTCCTCGGGTGCATCAGAGTGCATGGTGACGCCATGATAAAGTGCTGCTCTGTGTACTAGTTGTCCAAACCCCAGGTGGTCATCTGGAGGTGATGGTTTGGAGGGGTATGGTGTAGGGTCAGGCATATCTGGTAGAGGGTATGCCCAGTCGTCCAATGGCACGGTATCTGGATTTGTGAAGGGATCATTAAGATTATCAGGATCACCAGGATCACCCCCTCCCCCTAGGTCATCATCATCATCCTGTGGGGGTGGTGTATGTGATGGAGATGGTAGAGGTAATGGTGGTGTAGGCAGAGGGGGTGGGGTAGGAGGTGGTACAGGAGAGGAAGGAGGAATTGGTGATGTTGCCGAGTCCTGCTTTGTAGGAACTGGGGCAGGTGTTGTGTCCAGTTTCCGTTTCCTACAAGGTACAGCAGTGACCTGTCCAGTTTTTGGATTAATAAAGATTTTTTTTGTGTTGGATCTGGGTGGAAAAGTTCTTGGTCTTTAGGAACAGACTTTGGCGTTGATTTTTTCGGTTCCGATCGAGGTTTTGGGTGATCGGTAGAGTCTTTGGCTTTAGAGGTGTATTATAATCCTTAGCCGGTGGTTTCGTTGCCGATGAAGGTTTCGGAGCCGATGAAGGTTTTGGTGCCGAAGTTGAGTCTTTGAGCTTGGGAGCTTTCGGTGCCGGTTTGTCTATGGGCGTCGATGTTTTCGGTGCCGAAGGCGCCGGAGCCGGTTTCGGTGCCGAGAGATCTTGTGTCTTCGGTGTCGAAGGTGCCGGTGGCCCAATGATATGTGGTTTGCTCGAGCCAGAGCCACCGGAAGGCTTGTATTTCTTCGGAGGCGAGCCCGATAGCGGGGCTTCTGAAGGGTGTTTTCGGTCTCGACTGGGGCCAGCTGGCGAAGTCTTGACCAATGCCTTTGGTTTTGGAGGAGTTGGGGTAGGGGCAGTAGTACACACGCGTTGTCCCGAAGTAATGGGGTCGTCTGAGTCGTCTGCTTCTGAGATAATTTGAAGTTCCTCGGAATCTTCTTCTGGGACATCGGGACCCTCATCGAAGATGTCCTCTGGTTCTGGAGCTGGTCTCTGTGCCATGATATGGCATCGAGCTCTTCGATCCCGAATGGTCTTTTTGGATCGAAATGCGGCGCTGGCTGGACAGCTGGACTCGTCGTGTTCCGGCGACAGGCACAGGTTGCAGACCTTATGATGGTCACTGTGTGGGAATTTTGCTCCACACTGGGGGCTTTTTTTAAATGGCGTCCTTTCCATGAGCCGTAGGCCTCACGGCGCGGATAGGTCCAATCGCCCGCGTTGACGTCCGGAACCGGTCCGATAAATTCGATGTCGAGTGAAGGTGCCTTGATGTAGTTTTGAAAAAGTTTTTCGCTTCGAAAGCTTGTTTTTGAAGTTTTCACCGGAGTGGAAAAGTAACATCCAAACCCAATGGCAGAAAAAAACAATCTGAGGATGTAGTGGATGCCCATGTGCACTGTAGTCCAAGGGAGGAGTCACCTATCTCGTGACCAAAGACTTCTTCCGAAGACAACAACAACCTGCAAGCATCCGAGCCCAACACCAGATGGCGATCTACTATCCTAAGTGTGTGATCTGCAGCTCATATGCCTCGAACATATGTTTCAGTTTCGAACCTGATTGTTTCGGTTCGGAGCCCGAATGTGGTTGACTCTGTGTCGAGCCGGAAGCCTTTATTATTTGTTTCATTGGCGGGGTGTTAGGAACTTTTTCTCGGTGCCAACCTTGGCCCGCAGGCAGTGGAAGGACCAGAGCCTTTTTCTTGGGCATTGGTAGAGTTCGGGGCAGGGGAGGATCTGTACTCACGGTAGGCTGACCCTGCGGAATCTCATTTTCCATGTTGAAGTCTGCTTTGGACACCGCAATCAGCCCGTCTTCGTCTTCCGCTTCCTCAGTGTATTATATATCCTGATCGAAATCCTCCTTGAAGAGATCAGGAGCGGAGCCGCTTCGTTGATGCTGCATCTTGTGATGCCGAGCTCGACGGTCACGGAGTGTTTTCTTGGAGCGGAAGGAATTACACGCGTCGCAGTCATCTTCGTTATGTTCAGGGGAGAGACACAAGTTGCACACTCTATGCATGTCGGTATGCGGGAACTTGGCATGGCACCCGGGACAGAATTTAAATGAAGTCCATTACATCGACTGCGAGGTGGCCCGACGGCCTTCCACAAGGTTTTTGATCAGATTTTTGGTTTTCGCTGAAATCGATACGATACGTGAGGAAAGGGAAACACGAACGAATAACAATACCATCGAGGGTAAGTGAATTGCGCACCGAGGGGAACCCGAGGAATGGTTTCAAACAGGAGCGCAGCAATACACGTCCAAACCCCATGGCGGAAAAAAACAATCTAACAATGGAGTGGATGCCCATGCGCACTATCACCTAAGGGAGGAGTCGCCATACCTCGTGACTGGAAAGACTTCTTCTGGAAAAAAATACTTGCAAATATCCGGACCCAACACTAGGTGGCAGGAGTATGCAAAGCATGTGATTTACAGCTTAAATGCCTCGAATACACAACTCACATCCAGTAGAGAACTAGAAACAATAAATTCTGTTCAAAAACTATATCAGTGGCTACAGGAAGCTTTTGATATCCTGATACCACTAAAAAGCACACACCAGAACAAATGAAAACAAGCAACTTGGAGAAATACAGAGGTAAAAGAAATAAAACAACAAATTAGAAAGCTGCCTGGCTCAAAACAAACGCCAACCAAGACCAACTTCGCCTACAGAAAAATAACAGATTGTACAAGACAGCTATCAAAAAAGCAAAGAAAAAAATCCTATTCAGACAGAATTCAAATTGCTAAATGTGCAAATAAGGAATTCTAAAAAAATATCAATGAATTTCGTAAACCAAATTGCTTGGAAGCAGCTCATTCTGTTACTCAAGTGTTCACAGACAAACTGGCAAATCATTACATGGACAAAGCAGACACTTTGAACTCATACTTAAACTGAGACAAAGCATCTGCTTTGTCATTTAAGATGTCATCAGTGATGTCACTGACCATGTCATGAGTGATGTAAAATGTGACGTCATCAGCAGAGCATTGCGGGGGAGCGAGTTATAGTTAGCTCAACTAACTAGAACGGCCACATTTCTCTGCTTTTGTACGAGTGACATGTCCAACTAAATATACCGTCCCTGAAACCTGTGGTTTTTTAGTGAATTTTTAAGGTTTTTTTAAATGTTAATTTCTAACTATAACGTCCCTGAAACCTATGGTTTTTTCAGTGAATTTCTAAGATTTTTTAAATGCTAATTTCTAACTATAACATCCCTGAAACCTATGGTTCTTCCAGTGAATTTCTGGATTTTTTTAAAGGCTAATTTCTAACTATAACGTACGCAGAAAAGTGGAGAAAGGGGGCTGGGGCTCCGACCAGCACTCAGCAATTCCGCTGCGTAGGACTTACAGAAGGTACCAGGAGGGCTACTTGGCGGGGCCAACTTGCCTACCTGATACCTCCAGTATGCCCCACATAGTGGGATTGCTGAGAGGTGGACACAGGCCACGCCCCCTTTTTCCACTACTATGCAAACGCGCTCTTAATGTAAATGGGTCAGATGGTGTTGCTTTATATTTCTCATCTATTCTTGGAGTAAGTATCCTTGTGCGGACAGGATCTTTAATATTATCATCCGCATGCCTGGGAATTCCCTTTAACATTGGTAACGTATAGTTGGACCTCTGGGATGAATTTAGGGTTTCAAAAAGGAAATCTTCAAGAGTGTCTTATGTAGCTGAACTCCGTGGTATTCAGCAGCTCTATTAATCAAATCTGTAAAGCCTATGTTGTTGTCTGGAGGAGAAGGCTTTGTAGGATATAAATCCGAATCAGTATTGGCAATGGGGACTTTATCATAGACATCCCATCATTGTTAGGTGTCCGTGGCCTAGGTGAATTGACTGATGAATTTGTGGGTGTAATCAACACATGTGGTTTAGGTGAAGAAGGAGGTATAGGAGGAGGAATAGAAGGATTAGTGTTATCAGTCTTCTTTTTAAGGGGTAAAGGATAAAAGTCCTCTGTGTCTTGTTTCCTTTTAACGGGCAATTTAGCAATGATAAGCTGCCTGGCTCAAAACAAACGCCAACCAAGACCAACTTCGCCTACAGAAAAATAACAGATTGTACAAGACAGCTATCAAAAAAGGAAAGAAAAAAATACTATTCAGACAGAATTCAAATTGCTAAATGTGCAAATAAGGAATTCTAATAAAATGTCAATGAATTTCGTAAACCAAATTGCTCGGAAGCAGCTCCTTCTGTTACTCAAGTGTTCACAGACAAACTGGCAAATCATTACATGGACAAAGCAGACACTTTAGACTCATACTTAAAACAGAGACAAAGCATCTGCTTTGTCATTTAAGATGTCATGAGTGATGTAAAATGTGACGTCATCAGCAGAGCATTGCGGGGGCGCGAGTTATAGTTAGCTCAACTAACTATGACGGCCAAATTTCTCTGCTTTTGTACGAGTGACATGTCCAACTAAATATACCG
Organism: Triturus cristatus; assembly: GCF_964204655.1. Classification (NCBI taxonomy): domain Eukaryota; kingdom Metazoa; phylum Chordata; class Amphibia; order Caudata; family Salamandridae; genus Triturus; species Triturus cristatus. The sequence continues at coordinate 1,094,525,608 of NC_140588.1, read as the reverse complement.
TCCCTGAAACCTATTTTTTTTCAGTGAATTTCTAAGATTTTTTAAATGTTAATTTCTAACTATAATATCCCTGAAACCTATGGTTCTTCCAGTGAATTTCTGAATTTTTTTAAAGGCTAATTTCGCACTTTAACGTATGCAGAAAGGTGGTGAAAGGGGGCTGGATCTCCGACCAGCGCTCAGCAATTTCGCTGCGTAGGACTTACAGGATGGCTACTTGGCGGGGCCAACTAGCATACCCGATACCTCCAGTATGCCCCAGATAGTGGGATTGCTGAGAGGTGGATACAGGCCATGTCCCCTTTCTCCCCCTTTATGCAAACGCGCCTCCTGGTGCACTCTTGGTTGGGGGAAGAATTTCCCTTGCCTCCTGACGGTCCCTGGGGGCCAACTAGTCCTCCTGTTATCTCTAGTAAGCTCCACATACCGGGATCGCTGAGAGTAGTCTGAGGCCACGCCCCCTTTTTACACCACTCCTGGTGCACTTCTGCTTAGGGGATGATGTCCACTTTAGTCCAGAGGTCCTCAGGACACAAGAGGACCTCATCGCCCCACCAGCAGTGCGCCACGAGGCGTGTTTGCAGAGAGGTGTAAAAAGGGGCGTGGCCTCAGACCACCTCTCAGCAATCCCACTGTGTAGAGCTTGCTGGAGATACCTGGTGGGCTAGTTGGCCCCAAAGGACCCTTAAGGATCTAGGGGACTTAATCCCCCAACCCATAACATGCCAGAAGGCATGTTTGCAGTGTGCTGAAGGGAGGGGTCGGGCCTCCGGTGAGATGACGGCCCCCTTCTCCCAATATTTTCTGAGCCATGGGGACCCCATCCCCCAGGGCCTGCCACATTTGATTTGTTTGATTTAAAAAAACAATACAGGAAGGGGCCACCCCCTCCCGAGGCCGATTTCGGCCCCGGGGACACCATCCCCCGGGGCATGGCCACATTTTTTAAAAATAATTGTTTTTAAACATGGGGGCCATGCTACCCCCCTTCCGTGGGCCACATTTGGCCCGGGGGCCACATCCTCCGGGGCCGGCTCTCACGTTGGGGACCGTTGGGGAGCCCCAATGCCCCCGAGGTCCCTGACGGCTCCCCACCTCCTGCGGGACCCAGCATTGCTTTTGGGCAAAGGGAGCTGCTGACATGCAGCTCCCTTTGCCCAAAAGCAATTCTGCTTTGCTTCGAGGAAGCAAAGCAGAAGTTTGCTATGACAGGGCGGGTGCAGTGCTTCCGCCCTGTCAAAGCAAACTGCAATGTCCCAGGGTTGGGCATCCCAGGACATTGAAGGAGCCGGCCCTGGGGGTGGCAGGATCCAGGGCCGAAGAGGGCTCCAGGAGGGGTGCTGCACGGGCCCCCTCCCAACATAAACATAGCCCCGGGGAGGTGGTGGTCCCAAGGGCCGGGGGTCCGCAACAGGCCCCTATATTTACATACAGTACGCCCCGGGGATGTGGTGGTCCCCGGTGCAGTGTGAGGGGGCTCGAGCTCCACCACACTTACAATTTTTTTTATAGCCCTGGGGCGGTGGCACCCCCCAGGGCTTGGGGGGTCAGCGGGGCCCCCCCAACCTAAAACAAATAAAGCCCCAGGGTGGTGGCGGTCCCCGGGGCTGCGGGATGGCTGAGTGTCCCCCGAACATTATTCTGGGAGCCCCGGGGAGGTGGTGGGCTCCCGCTACATAATTGCAGATTGCCCCCTGGACCTGGCCCATCCGGGGGTTTATTTAAAAAAAGCACGGGACACCACACTTTGTTTTTTTAAAAGCTTTTACGGGATTCGCGTACCGTACGCAATTCCCGCCGGAAAAATGAAAAAAAAAATGCTTTTTTTGGCCCTGGGGGTCCCTGTGGCAGGACTAGGAGATCAGGGTGTTTCTGCCCTGCCCCCTTATCTTGTTTTTCACCTTTTACCTTGTGACTCAGTTCTACCGAGTCACAAGACGGCTGCCAACACTATTTGGTTTGGAGTGTTGGCACCCAATCCCAGTCAAGCACGTGATCAGGAGTGTTCGCGGATACACAGCGGTCACCAGATATATAAATTAAAAAAAAAAAATAATATCTCAGGAACTACTGTACGATTTACACCATTTTAAAAAGGCGTGCTTTCTAGACCAAAAGCTACTTTTTTGCTAAATGTGGTGTAATTCCGTTCAGTAGTTCAGGCTGTAGCCGTGGCTAAAGTTTCCTATGGAAATTAACATGGAGAAAACACGTTTTGGGACCCCCCTTTCTTCTCGTCCGCCGCTTGACGAATCACCCCAAAACTTTCAAGACAGGCGCTGACCTGAGTGACCCATTAGTTTAGAAAAGTTCTTGAAGATTCCTCAACCTGTGCCACAGATATTGGCAAAACAAAAAATGCTTTTTCAATGGAAACTAGGTTCTAACTGTAACTACCTACTGGCAACCGCCAGTAGGTAATAAATATATATATATATAAAACTATTTTAAAGTACAGCAACACCCGAAAGGCAGTTTATTTAATGCATCTTTTAATCTACCTATACCACCTTCCCTTAAGCATCTATATACCTTCCCTGCACTTATGGATCTATATGTTTATTACTTTTACTTATTTATTACTTTTCATCTAATTCAGCATATCCATTGCACTACCCTATTTTTTCACCCTATACCGCTCTCAAAATATCCTCTAGCTCAACTCTCGGACTCATCTCAAACCTCATTCTACTACTCTTTCCAATGCACTAGCATATTTCTCAACCTATACCTCTATCAATATATATAATACCTCCATACTCTCATTCATCCCAAACCCCATACCACTACTATGATCCCCAAAATAACCCTTCTGAGACTCTTCCCTACTCCACCCCCTCCTTGCAGCATCTCATATCTCTTTCTACTATTCCAACCCCCCAAAATAAGCCTTTCTAAACATTCCCTGAGTCTCCCCCTGCCAAGTCCCTTTTACTCATTCTCACTCCACCTCCCTTTTACTCATCCCAAATCTCCTCCTACTGCTATGAGCTCCAAAAAAAAATCTAAATCCTTCCCTTTTATTCCGCCACTATCATTTTCAATCCAAATAACAGACTAACATGTCCACCACTCAAATTAATTTCATATTTCACTATACTAATTCACCACTAATCCTTTATGGGTTCCAGAGTAATGTGCTACTGCCCAAAAAAGCGCTTCAACTCCTCTTCAGGGGTAGCAAGCACCATACAAATGCAAGGAATATGCTACTTACCAGTATGCATCTGTTCTTGGCATGTAGTGCAGCAGATCTATACACTTTTGCATAGATCGCCATCTGGTGTTGGGCCCGGATGTTTGCAGTTTGTTTGTCTTCTTGGACAGTCTTTGGAAGTCACGAGTTCGGTGACTCCTCCTTCGGTCCGTACTGCGCATTGGCTTCGGCTCCATCCTCAGATTGTTTTTCGCCAGCAGGGAAAAGATGGAGCGTAGTGATAATAGTAAGAAACCCATGTGTGTTGTATCTAAATAAGATAGACTGGAACGGATACAGGTAGCCGGGGAGGCGGGTGGGCGTGTATAGATCTGCAGCTCTACATGCCAAGAACAGACGCATACTGGTAAGTAGCATATTCCGTTCGAGGCATATGAGCTGCAGATTACACACTTTTGCATAGATTATATAGCAGTACCCAACCCTAGCGGCGACCACCGGTATCCGTTGCAGTGTTTTGAAATAGTGTCTTTAGTACAGCCTGGCCCACACTAGCTTGTTGTTTGGAGTGCACGTCTACACAGTAATGTTTTGTGAAGGTGTGCGGTGTTGACCATGTGGCTGCTTTGCAGATGTCATCTAAGGGTATGTTCCCTAGAAAAGCCATAGAAGCCCCTATCTTTCTTGTAGAGTGGGCTTTAGGTGGAACAGATAATGTTCTTTTTGCTTTGTGATAGCAAATGTGTATGCACTTTACAATCCACCTAGCTATCCCTGATTTTGAGATGGGGTTGCCTTTATGCGGTGGAGAGAAGGAGACAAACAACTGTTTAGTCTTTCTGAAAGGTTGCGTTCTCTGTATGTAGTACAGTAAAGCACTTTTAACGTCAAGTGAATGTAGGGCCCTTTCCGCAACAGATTGAGGTTGCGAGAAAAAAAACGGTAATTCCACCGATTGATTGAGATGGAAGGGGGAAATGACCTTGGGCAGAAATTTGGGATTGGTACGAAGTATCACTTTGCTGTGATGTATTTGTAAGAAGGGTTCCTGTATAGTGAATGATTGTATCTCACTAACCCTTCTAAGGGAAGTGACAGCTACGAGGAAAGCTGTTTTCCAAGTGAGGAACTGTAACTCACATTTATGCATTGGTTCGAAAGGCGGACCCATTAGCCTTGTAAGAACTACGTTTAGATTCCATACAGGGGAAGGTGGTGCCCTGGGTGAAATTACTCGTTTAAGGCCTTCCATAAAGGCTTTAATAGCGGGCACTCTGAACAGTGATAAATGCTGTCTGTTTTGTAGATAAGCAGCGATCGCTGCTAGGTGTAGGCGTATGGATGAATATGCCAGGTTACACCTGTGAAGATGGAGCAGATAGCATATGATGTGCTGCATGGATGCATCTAAAGGGTTGATTGTATTGTTACGGCAGTAAACAACAAATCTCTTCCATTTTGCGGCATAGCATGCTCGAGTGGTAGGACGTCTGGCTTCTTTGATAATGTTCACGCAATCAGGGGGAAGGTTAAGGTATCCAAATTCTAAGATTTCAGGAGCCAGATCGCAAGGTTGAGCTGAGCTGGGTCCGGGTGCCTGATTTCTCCATGGTTCTGGGTCAGGAGGCATGGGGTCAGGTGCAGTTTTTGATGTGGTACCACCGATAGCTGTAGTAGTGTGGTGTACCACGGCTACCTGGCCCATGTTGGAGCTACCAGAACGAGTGTGAGGGAGTGCTGTTGTAGCTTCCTTACCACTAATGGAATTAGCGGGAGAGGTGGAAAGGCGTATGCAAATTTGTCTGACCAGTTCATCCATATCGCATTGCCTTTGGACAATGGGTGTGGGTATCTGGCGGCGAAGCTTGGGCATTTTTTGTTTTCGTGGGTGGCGAAGAGGTCTATCTGAGGATGCCCCCACTTGTGGAAGAATGGGTGAAGAACTTGTGGATGCAGTTCCCATTCGTGCAGTTGCTGCGTTTGTCTGCTGAGCAGATCTGCCATGGTGTTTTGTATGCCTGGGACGTGTTGTGCCAGGAGAAAGATTTTTTGTGGAATTGCCCATCTCCATATGCTCTGTGCTAAGCGGGAGAGCTGGGGAAAGTGTGTCCCCCCCTGTTTTTGGATATAATACATTGCAGTCATGTTGTCTGTGCGAATGAGGACTGCTTTGGCTGAAATTTGTTTCTGAAAGGATTTCAGGGCTAGAAAGATCGCCAATAGCTCCAGATGGTTGATGTGGAGTGACTTTTGCTGTGGCGTCCATATACCTTGCACTGTGAGGTGTAACAGATGAGCTCCCCAGCCGGAGAGCGATGCGTCCGTTGTTAGAATCACCTGAGGAACCGGGTCCAGGAACGGCCGCCCTTTGGAAAGGTTTGTGGTGTTCCACCACTGCAGAGAGTGATGGGTGCGGCCGTCCACCAACACCAGATCCGTCAGCTGTCCCTGGGCCTGGTTACACTGCCGTGCTAGGCACTCTTGGAGTGGACGCATGTGGAGTCTTGCATGGGGCACTATGAAGATGCAAGATGCCATCATCCCTATTAGCTTCATAAACACTCTTGCTGGGAGAGAGTGCTGAAGAAGAAAACAAGTTACTTACCTGTAACTTTGGTTCCCCAGTATTGGTAACTTTCATAGATTCTCATGCTTTGTATCATTCCCCGTCGTCGGAATGGGAGCCTCGGTAACAAAAATATATATATATATATATATATGTATAACCATAGAAACATAAGAGAAAAATAGGCCTAGGCCTCATCTCATTTTGTAGTATATCACCCTCTTTGTGTAAAAGAGCCCAAACTTTTGCCAGGACCAATCAGCACAGCCTCACCCCTTGGAACCTTCCTGAGAGAGCTCAGAGCCTCAGATTTTCGTAGCCGTTGTGCCAACAGCCACTACCTTAGTAAACCGGCAGAGCTTTCCCAGGGGAGGTGGGTGGGCGCATGAGAATCTATGAAAGTTACCAATACTGGGGAACCAAAGTTACAGGTAAGTAACTTGTTTTCTTACCCCAGTATTGGAACTTTCATAGATTCTCATGCTTTGTATCAGAATAGCAAGCAGTAGATCACGACAAGCACATTTCGGTAATTACATGGCTTTACAAAATCATCTCAGTGCACATGATAAAACAACCATTACTGAAACCAAATGTGCTTACCAGGATGGAGGGATTGTGGGGAAAGCTCACCTCTCATTGAAAAAGATTCCGGAGGACTGCTTGACCAACCGCAGCGTCAGCTCGTCCCACCGATTCCAGGCAGTAGTGCTTCGTGAAGGTGTGTACACTGCTCCACGTTGCTGCCCTGCAGATGTCCTTAATCGCCACTCCAGCAAAGAGAGCCACTGAAGACGCCATCGCTCTCGTAGAATGCGCCCGGGCCCTTTTGTCCAAAGGTTTGCCCGCAGCCTGATGACAGTACTGAATTGCACTGGAGATCCAGCGGGAAATACCACTCTTGGCGAGCGGTAACCCCTTCCGTGGTGCACTGTAGGCGATAAATAGTTGAGTAGATTTTCTGAAAGAGCGTGTGCGCTCCAGATAGAATTTCAGGCATCTTTGGACATCCAAAGAATGCAATGTTCGTTCCGCTTGAGTGGAAGGACGCGGAAAAAAGGAGTTCAAAATTAAGGGTTCATTCAAATGAAACTCCGAAGGCACCTTCGGGATGAATTTTGGGTTGGTTCTCAAAATCATGACATCCCTCTTGAACTGTAGAAAAGGCTCCACTATAGAGAGAGCCTGGAGTTCACTAACTCTCCTAGCCGAAGTCAATGCTAGGAGAAGGGCCAGTTTCCAAGATAGGAACTTCAAGTCCGCTTTGTGAATCGGCTCAAAGGGCGCTTTCATCAGTTGAGCCAGTACCAGGTTAAGCTGCCAGATAGGTGGAGGTGGCCGGACCGGAGGATACATCCGAAATAACCCCTTAAGGAACTGCTTAACAATTCTTGCAGACCATAGAGATGGCCCCGATGTCTTCCGTCGAAAGCGGGATAAGGCAGCCAGATGCACCTTGATCGAAGAGTGCGCCAGACCTGATTTAGCCAGAGACAGGATGTAGGGCAGAATCTGATGTGGCAGGGATTTGTAAGGATGGAGTTTATTCCTCTGGCACCAAAGGCAAAATCTCTTCCACTTTGCCCTGTAGGTCTTATTAGTGCTTGGTGCCCGTGCCTGAGGTAGAACATCCCTGCATTCCTTAGACAGATTCAGATGGCGGAATTCTCTGTGTTCAGGAGCCACGCTGACAAGTGAAGTGACTCCGGATCCGGATGGAGGACTTGCCCCTGATTTCTCGATAACAGAGATGGAATCAGTGGCAAGCGAATCTGGCGATCTTGGGAGAGAAGTAGGAGTTCCGAGTACCAGAACTGCCGCGCCCATGCTGGAGCAATGAGGATCATTTTGCATGGTTCTGCCCTGACCTTCCTGAGAACTCGAGGAATGAGGGGAATCGGAGGAAAGGCGTAGCAAAATGCGCCGAACCAAGCAATCGAAAGGGCATTCCCCAGAGACCCTCGCTGGGGAACCTTGCTTGCGTAAAACCGGCACTTGGCGTTCTCCGGGGTCGCAAAGAGGTCTATGGTCGGAGTACCCCATTTCTTGAACACTGCCTCCAGAGTGGCCTGATCCAGCTCCCACTCGTGTGTCACCTTCGTCTGCCGACTTAGAGCATCCGCTGTGATGTTGAGACACCCCGCCAGGTGCTCGGCTCGCAGAGTGATCCCGTGAGAGATGGCAAATTCCCAGATCACCTGAGCTTCTTTGGACAGCGTCCGTGATCTCGTTCCTCCTTGCTTGTTTATATAGTGCATGGCCGTAGTGTTGTCTGTCCGGACCAGCACTGCACGGTTCTGAAGTCTGGGGAGGAACGCCAGCAAGGCTAAGTGAATGGCCCTCAGCTCCAAAAGATTGATGTGGCGCAGTCTGTCTGCTGGACTCCAGTGACCGCTGACCTGAAGCTCCTGGAGGACAGCTCCCCACCCTTCTAGGGAAGCATCCGTGGTCACCACCATAGGAGAAGGAGGGATTTGGAACGTTAATCCTCCTGCGATGTTTTCCTTCACCAGCCACCATTCGCAAGCCGTGCGCATGGCAGGTGTTATCCATACTTTGTCGGTGAACGATCCTTCTGCCTGACGCCACTGTTTGTCCAGCTCCTCCTGTAGAGGACGCATATGTAGCCTGCAATGCGGTATCAAAGGTATGCAGGATGAGATTGATCCGAGCAAGGACTTGTACTGTCGAACCGATACATGTCTCTTGTGCAGTATTAGACGAGCGGAAGCGGCCAGTTTGCCCTGACGCTCCTCTGACGGACGAGCCGTGCATCGTCTCGTGTCCAGAATTGCCCCAAGGAACTTCCGTGACCTGAAGGGTATCAGTTCCGACTTGGACACATTGAGCTGAAGACCCAAATGGGCGAACAATCTTATGCAAGTTGACACAGCCTGAGACGTTGCCCTGAACGACGGAGCCTTGATGAGCCAGTCGTCCAAGTACGGGAACACTTCCAAGGACTGCTTCCTCAGGAAAGCAGCGACTGGTGCCAGCATCTTCGTGAAAATGCGGGGTGCCGACCGAAGGCCAAACGGGAGCACCTTGAACTGGAAATGGCTCTTGCCTACTGTGAAGCGTAGATATTGCCTGTGAGCTGGGTGGATCGGAACATGAAAGTAAGCATCCTCTAAATCCAGGGATGCCAAAAAATCTCCCGGATTGAGCAGCCTTAGAATATCCTGGAGTGTGACCATCCTGAAAGAGAGCTTGATGAGATAGGTGTTGAGCTCCCTGAGGTCTAGTATAGGACGCCATGCCTCCTCCGTCTTCCGAACCAGGAAGAACCTGGAATAAAACCCCTTGCCCCTTTGTGAAAGTGGCACGGGCTCTATCGCCCCCTTGATGAAAAGCTGGTGGGCTTCGAGATGTAATAGTCGGAGATGTTTCGCTGCACGGGCGTCTGGAGCTCTTGTTGGAGGAAGATCTTGGAACTCCAACGTATTGCCACTCTGAACTATGTTCAAGACCCACCGGTCTGATGTTAAACGCACCCAGCTGTCCAGACAAAAAGATATCCTGCCCCCGACCGGTGTTTGTGGCAGGGGAGGAACAGTAGCCAGAGCCAGGAGGCCGCTATTGCCTCTTGGCGTTGTCTCGTCCCTGACGATTCTGACGTCCTCTCTGGGACTGCCGAGAGAAAGACGCCGACTGTCCTTGGCGCTGGCTGGAATATTGTCCCTTATAGGACTGTCCAGATTGAGAGGAATACTGTCGTTGGTTTCCTCTGTAGTTAGAAAACCCCCGACCACGTGCCCCCTTAAATGGCACTTTGCGGTAGGTCAAAGAGCCTAAGGACTTAGCTGTATCGGTGTCCTTTTTAATGCTTTGGAGTGCGTCATCCACATGCTTTCCAAAAAGCATCTCTCCGTCAAAGGGGAGGTCCAAGATCTTATTCTGGACCTCCTGGCGAAACCAAGTCGCCTTCAACCAGCCTTGGCGGCGCAAGACGGCTGAGCCCGCCAAAGCCCTGAAAGCAGTTGAGGCAATGTCCATCGCACAGTCGATGACTTCCGAAGAGCATCGTTCTCCCTCCATCAGCACCTGTCTGGCTTCGTCTTGACTAGTTTCTGGTAGCTGGTCCAGGAATGGTTCCATATCACACCACATCTGGCGGTCGTATCTGCCCAGAATAGCCAGAGAATTAGCTGCCCGCACCAACAAGCTGGCCATGGTGGAGAATCTTTTACCCACATTGTCCAGTCTTCTGCCTTCTTTATCTGGAGGCGTGGTTAAAGGAGTGGACGGATTCTTAGATTTACTTTGAGCAGCTTGTGAAATAACAGAATCCGGCTTAGGTTGTCCTAGAAGACACGCAGGACTGCCCTCTGGTGCCTTGTATTTCTTCTCCAGCCGGGGAAGAACCGGAATGACGGTTGCTGGATTCTGCATTATCTTCAGTCCCTCATCCCAGACATGTTCTATAATGGGAATTGATCTTACAGACTTCTTATATTGGGCTTTAAAGTCATATAGGAAGCAGTCGGACTGCTCCACCGTAAAGGGCAAACCAAACCTCTTGGATGCCCGTTCCATCAAATTTTGGAAACCACCAATGTCCACCGGAGGCGATATATTTGTCTCTCGGCCTACAGCATCAGGATCCTGTGTATCATCAGGGTCCCCATCTGGATCCCCTGGATCTGTAAGAGGGATCACCTGTCCCTCGTCGTCTTCGTCCGTATCTCCATCGTCCGCGTCATCATCAGCAGGTTCCGTACCTGAAGGTTGGGGAACCACTAAGGGCAGCACTGGTGAAATGGACCGAGGTACCTCTCTTGGTAGAGGTGGCAAGTCCATTGGCATGTCACGTGGCACTTCCAAAGGAGAAGGACGCACTGGAGTGCGATCCGGCAACGTTGGAAAACGAGATCTATAGTCTTGCAGCATCTGTTGCAAATCCGACACCAAAGCCACTGGCAAGGCAATTAGGTCCTGCCTTAGAGAGCGGGGGCGTAATCCCTGTTGGTGCCCCTCCTGCCCCTCTGGGCCATAAAACTCCTCCGTATCTGTGTCCTGCTGTTTGACATTCAGGTCTGAAGGGCTGTATGCGTCCCCAAACTGCCCATCCTCCTCATCCTCCTCCGAGTCCTCGAGAAGCATGGATGGTGGCAAAGGCGTGACCCGCCTAGGGGAAGTCATGTCCGGTGTAATCACTAATCTTTGGGTTGAAAAATCCAAATTTTTCGTCGTCGACGGTCCCGTCGGCAGTCTCGTCGACGGAGTCGATGGCAACGGGATTTCCAATGTCGACGCACTCGACGACGACTGAAAGGCAACTGTCGTCGACGGAGCTGAAATCGTCGTCGACGATGAGGCCGTCGACAGTCCTGTAATCCTCGTCGACGGAGCAGTCGTCGATGGAGCAGTCGTCGACGGAGCAGTCATCGACGGAGCAGCCGTCGCCGGAGCAGTCGCCGCCGGAGCTGTCGTCGACGGAGCAGTCGTCGACGGAGCAGTCGTCGACGGAGCAGTCGTCGACGGAGCTTTCTTTTTCGTCGACGGAGTATGTTTCATCGTCGGCGGAGCACCCGTCGACAGTCTCGTCGACGAACTTGTAGTCATCAACATCGACGAATTCGTCGTCGTCGTTGTGAGAAGTTGGCCTGATGTATGATGTCACTAGTTATAGTGTACACCTTATATCAGTCCAAATACCCTTATGGTGATTGGTTGTAAAGTCAACCTTATAGACCAGCTATCCTAGTGGTAGCATGGACAAGAGCAGTCTTAGGCTAAACTCTGAATGGCATGTGAAGCCAGCTGTGATACCATATATAATCCCTTGAATACCAAATGAAAGGACACCACAACAGATATATATATAAAATAAAGTGTATTTATTCTAAGCAAACCCTCAGCACTCTTTATGAGTTTAGAGGTAAGTACAACACAGTCTTATTAATGCATACAGTAAGTCACACAGGTAAGTAATACAGTTAGGCCCTAGGGGCCACGCAAACCATATACTAAGTAAGTGGTATAAGAACCACTGTCACGGAAATAGAATAGGCCTAGGCCTAGGGAATCGCTGGGGCTACACTACACTAGCGTTAGTTAGGAAGTGGGAGGCCCACGGGATTCGTGTGCAGAGTGGAAACACTCACGCGTAATGCGTAAAAGTCAATAGCAATGTTACAGTTTAGAAATAGATAGATTTAGGACACTTCCGGAGTAGCTAGGAAGTTGAGACTTGAAAACTAGACACTAGGATAGTCACTATCCTGATGAGCACCGGAGTACCCAAGTTACCTAGCCCACAGGCTGCGGGTGCATAGGGGTGAAGATGCGTCGTTTTCGTCGTCGACTCCTATGGATGCCTGAAGAAAGATGCTGACAGGCAGTCAGGGGAGAGTGTCCGGTGGATCCCAAGCCTGGGATCAAGAAGAGAAGAAACCTGCAAGCAGAGGGGACAGAGTCAAGGTCACTAGCCAGTGACCACGTGGAACCAGGAAGGAACCAGGCGATGTCGTGAAGAGTTGCAGGGGAAGGTGAAGCTTGTCGCTGGAGCCAGGAGGACCAGGAAGCGTCGAGGACGACCAGGACCAGGAGGCGAGCTGTCCCACGAAGGCTCTTGCTGTCGGCGGCGTCGAAGTTGGACTAGGACTCACCAAGCCTTGGCAAGCGGAACCCACGAAGAACAAGGGACTTGCTTCTGGTGCAGACCAGGAAGGTCTGGGGTGCTTCTTCTTTGCAGAGAAGCGGGAGCCAGTCTGGAGGAGCCAAACCAGCGCAGAAGATTTTAGGGAGCGTCGTCACAAAGGCCACTAGCCAGCGGGCAAGCAACCGGACAGACGCGGCAAGCAGGAAAATGCTGAAGGGCCCCACGCAGGACTCGTGGAGTGTGGGGGGCTGGTCTTCGGTGCAGATGGTGTTTGGGGTTGGGGCTTCTCAATCCCCGGTGCACAACTTCGAGGGTACCTCAGAAGCTGCGCTGTAAGTTACTAGCCACTTTTCCCAGGTAGCCGGTCCCACGTCGCTCGTCGCCTCCACGGATCTCAGCTCTGCTGCAGATGTGGATGAGGGTCGGAGAAGTCTGGAAATCAAGGCTCTGGTCGGGCTCTGCAGTCGGTTCCTCGTCGAACGTTTCACAAAGCAAAGGGTAGTCACTTGATGGTGCCTGTTTGCACAGGGTAGCCACTCCTTGGCTACAAGGGAGATTCTTCAGTCTTCTTCTTTCGTCGAATGTCGAAGGTCCAGAGTTTCTGTTCAGTTTTGCAGGTTCAGGATAATCTAAAGTCTTGAGGCCCAACTCCCACTCTTATACTAATCTGGGGGCTGGGGCTACCTGCTAGGTCACGCCTTATGGGTGGGACCTGGGAGGGGGTGGTTACACCCACTTCCCTTTGTCCAGTTTCGCGCCAGAGCTGGGGCTGGAGTGCCCCAGCACCGGTTTGAACTGGACTATGCAAGGAACACCTTGTGTGCCCCAGGCATGTCTCATTCCTTTCAGCCCACCCTGCCCCAATACACTAAAGGCTGTCTGGAGAGGTGCTAGCACCTCCCCAAGCAGGAAACCTATTGTCCAAGCCTCCCTGGCTGGGATCACTCCCAGCTGCAGGAGGTCAGACTTGTGTCGTGGCAGCAGCATCCATTTTGTGATGCTGAGGCTTTGGTCAGAGGCCAACAGTGAAGTATGATTTTAACATGTCTTTCCCTCTAGAAGGGGGGAATAATATTCTCATGTCCAGAAATGGCATGGGGGTGTTATTCCCGAGTGTTAGACACCTTACACGACATGTTTTGATAAAGCCAAACCATAGTTACCATAACCGTCTAAGATTATAAGGTACCTTAAGAGTATATGGTAGGCGATATCATAGAACAGCTATAAGGACATGGTTCCGAAAGCTGCAGACAGGCTCAGCTCATGCTAGAGCACCATCTCACATGTTACCAAGCATTCTGCCTCCAGGATTGTTAAGGCCTGCCATAGGAGTGACTGATAGGTACACATGTGTCTATATATAGGGTAGGTATAGGAATACTACACCTAAGCAAGGGGTGATTACACGACCCTGCCCCAGCTGAGTGATCAGCCAGTTGTGTCTGATTGGAAGGCCAGACCAGGGGTGGCATAATACATGCTGCAGCCCCTGGGAGGCCTAGGGTACACCTATGCCCTGGGTACCTAGGGTACACTGTACAGGGTCCAATAAGGTGATCCTTACCAATTGGGAATGTACCTAGGGTACATGGAATCCATTTTACAGAGAGAGCAGACAGCCTGAGACCCTGAATGGCAGGATCTCAGGCCAACTAAGTCGAAAAACCAGCTAGACACTAGGCAAAAAGTTGGGGGTAACCATAGTCAGATATCCACCTTCCTACACAACCCCCCCCCAAACGAAAGGAGATAAGGCTGGCCTTTACAAGGTAAGCCTCTATTGCCTGAGTGGCCATATAAGGAAGAACCAGCACTGGCATGGTTACCCCCTGTCTCATGGTCCACTAAGCAATCCCTCATCCTAGAGATATCATAGGGTCTCCACCATAGGGAATCTCTACCTTTGGTGTGTCTTTGCAAAGAAAAAGGCTGGTGTTGAGATGGAGTACTGAAGTGAGTGTCCTCAAAGTGAGGCCTCAGCTTCCTCCAATCATCCTCCACCATGGATGCCTTTCTTTCTCTAACTGAGTTGCACTGTGCTCTCAGGGTCAGCCTCTGGCTACCTAAAGCTGGAGGCGGGGTCCCTTTTGTGGGCTTACTGGAGGGACAGGTCAGGTTTGGGGCCCTAAGGTCCCAGGTTTGCCTGTGCCCAACAGAATCCCTCTGGGGGAGGTCCCTAACTACCTGTGAAGGGGATCCCTCAGGAATGTTTTTACCCATCACCTGGCTAGGGCAACTAACCAGGCAATCCTCATTCTTTTGAAGGGGGGGTTCTTGTGGACAGGGGCCCTCTTGGGGTCCACTGGCCTCCCTGGCCTCTGCAGCCCTGGGCTGACTGAGGCAGGGTAGAGAGAGGCAGGCTACCTGCACCAGACTGGGTCCCACCTTGGAAGGGGCCACTGACATCAGAGGCTCTGCCAGGCCAGGCCTGGCTACCTCTGGGGCAGTTCCTTCACAAGGGGTGAGGTCAGATCCCTGAGGAGGCTGACCTTTTCCTAATGTCTGGGGGGAGGGAGACTTTTCTTCCTCCCCACTACTCTCTGTCTGTGTGGAGTGATCCATTGTTTCAGGCTTCACTACACCTATATCAGTCTGAGTGTGGGCTGAGACCATTACAGCCTTGCCAACCTTTTCAGGAAGGCCCTCAGTTTGGGTTTGAGCTGTGACTGTTACAGCTCTGTCAGTCCCTACAGGGAAGTCTGTCTGTGCCTGGGCTGTGGCTACCACTGCCCTTCCAACCTTTTCAGGGAGGAAAGCTACTTGGACAGGGGCTGTGACTGGCACAACCCCACTACCCTTTTTGGAAAGGCCTACCATTTTGGAATGGGTGTCTTGTTCAACTCCAGCCCAAGCTGAGAGTTCTAAGTCATTCCCCAGCAAGCAGTCCACAGGCAAGGTTGGAGACACTGCCACCCTTTTAGGGCCAGTGACCCCTCCCCAGCTGAGACATACTTCTGCCATGGGATGACTATTTTGTTTGCCATCAATGTTAGTTACCTGGTATGAGAAACCAGGCAAAAGCTGCTCAGAGGGAACTAGCCTATGGGCCACCATAGTGATGCTAGCTCCAGTGTCTCTGTAGGCCTCAGCTTTTCTACCATTGATGTAGGGTTCCTGTCTGTACCTACCCAAAGTGTTGGGACAGGCAGTGAAGTTGGCAAACCCCATGCCACCATCACAGACAAGAGTAGCTGCTGCAGGGGAATTGGCTAAGCCAGGATCCCCCTGTGTTCCCCAAGAAAACCCAACCAAATTTTTGGGGGCACTCCCACCACCTGGGGGATTACTGCTGACAGTAATAGGTGGTGTTACAGGAGTAGTTGGAGGAACAGTTTTGTTTTTAGCCTGTGGACAACTGCTGTCAGTTTTCCAATGCCCAGGTGTTTTACACACATGGCAGTAAGGCTTTTTAACTGTGGAAGAGGAGGGAGCTTGGGACCCACCACCCTGTGTGGAGTTTTGGGGCCCTGAGGAAGATTTCTCTTTTGCTTTATCCCCACCCTTCTCTTGAGGCTTGGTGGTATCTTTCTTTTGGTCACCACCCTGATTTTTAGGCCTAATCCTGGTCCTGACCCATTTATCTGCCCTCTTTCCCAATTCTTGGGGAGAGGTCAAATCTGAGTCTACCAGGTGTTGATGGAGAAGCTGGTTCTGACAATTACTAAGGATCTGCTCCCTCATAATCAAGTTGTACAATCCTGTATAGTCCTGCACCTTGCTGCCAGTCAACCAACCTTCCAAAGCCTTAGTGGCACAATCCACAAAATCAGACCAGTCCTGTGTCTGTGTCTTCTGGGTGTCTCTGAACAACAACCTATATTGCTCAGTGGTTAAGCCAAACCCATCTATCAGAGCACTCTTCAGGACTTTGTAATTGTTTGCATCCTCATCACTGACTGTGAGGAGCTTGTCTCTACCTTTGTCAGAAAAGGAGAGCCACAAGATAGCTGCCCACTGACTTTGGGGTACCTGCTGTACTTTGCAGGCCCTCTCCAAAGCAGTCATCCATTTGTGGATGTCATCCCCATTCTGATATGGGGGGACTATCTTGCTTAGGTTTCTATGGTCATAAGACCTATCCCTATCTCTAGGAATGTTGCTGCCACCAGTGGGTTCTGACCCACACAATTTTTGCTCTCTAGCCAGAGCAAGCTTCTCTTTGGCAAGGGCAATTTCTTCCCTCTGAATCCTCAGATTAGCTTCCCTCATTCTGGCTTTATGCTCCTTTCTCTCAGGTGAACTCATTCCCCTGTGAGAGGAAACATTAGAGATGCTAGAAACATGGGAGTGGATGGATTCCACTGAAGGGGATCTGTCCCTCCTGTTTCTCTGTGAAAACCTACTTGGGGGTCTGTATGGGGGGACCCCATGCAAACTCCCATGTAAGCTTAGGTTAGCCTGGCTAAGTCTCCTTACTTGGCCCTGGCTGTCTACCTCCCCATCTGAAGGCCCATCTGACTCCTCTGTGGTGGGTAGACCCCTATCTACAGCTATGGCACCATCCCTGGCAGCTCTTTCAGCATCATAGGCCTCCAGAAGCTCCACTAGCTGTCTAAGGGTAGGGTTTGCACCCTGTTTTATTCCTCTGGAGGTACACAAGTGTCTCATCTCCTGGAATGTGAATGCATCATACCTAGAGGGAACCTGTCTAGGATTCTCCTCTCCTGAGGGAGCATCAGTGTGATCTCCATCCAGGGGCATGATTCTAGTGAGGGTGTGGTGTGTGCACCTACCTACACTAGTTGTTTCTACTAAACCTCTCTAGTAGTTGTAGTCAGGGTGTGTTACTCCCTTCAACCTACAACCACTAAGTCCAGTAGGACTTAAGTATACTAAACTATGTTATATGTACCTAGACAATATCTGTGTGATCTTCCAATTTAGTATCTCAAGATTATAATGGTATTACAACAGCAAGCTCAGATCCCAACCGCTGCTCACCAATGTGAGAAGTTGGCCTGATGTATGATGTCACTAGTTATAGTGTACACCTTATATCAGTCCAAATACCCTTATGGTGATTGGTTGTAAAGTCAACCTTATAGACCAGCTATCCTAGTGGTAGCATGGACAAGAGCAGTCTTAGGCTAAACTCTGAATGGCATGTGAAGCCAGCTGTGATACCATATATAATCCCTTGAATACCAAATGAAAGGACACCACAACAGATATATATATAAAATAAAGTGTATTTATTCTAAGCAAACCCTCAGCACTCTTTATGAGTTTAGAGGTAAGTACAACACAGTCTTATTAATGCATACAGTAAGTCACACAGGTAAGTAATACAGTTAGGCCCTAGGGGCCACGCAAACCATATACTAAGTAAGTGGTATAAGAACCACTGTCACGGAAATAGAATAGGCCTAGGCCTAGGGAATCGCTGGGGCTACACTACACTAGCGTTAGTTAGGAAGTGGGAGGCCCACGGGATTCGTGTGCAGAGTGGAAACACTCACGCGTAATGCGTAAAAGTCAATAGCAATGTTACAGTTTAGAAATAGATAGATTTAGGACACTTCCGGAGTAGCTAGGAAGTTGAGACTTGAAAACTAGACACTAGGATAGTCACTATCCTGATGAGCACCGGAGTACCCAAGTTACCTAGCCCACAGGCTGCGGGTGCATAGGGGTGAAGATGCGTCGTTTTCGTCGTCGACTCCTATGGATGCCTGAAGAAAGATGCTGACAGGCAGTCAGGGGAGAGTGTCCGGTGGATCCCAAGCCTGGGATCAAGAAGAGAAGAAACCTGCAAGCAGAGGGGACAGAGTCAAGGTCACTAGCCAGTGACCACGTGGAACCAGGAAGGAACCAGGCGATGTCGTGAAGAGTTGCAGGGGAAGGTGAAGCTTGTCGCTGGAGCCAGGAGGACCAGGAAGCGTCGAGGACGACCAGGACCAGGAGGCGAGCTGTCCCACGAAGGCTCTTGCTGTCGGCGGCGTCGAAGTTGGACTAGGACTCACCAAGCCTTGGCAAGCGGAACCCACGAAGAACAAGGGACTTGCTTCTGGTGCAGACCAGGAAGGTCTGGGGTGCTTCTTCTTTGCAGAGAAGCGGGAGCCAGTCTGGAGGAGCCAAACCAGCGCAGAAGATTTTAGGGAGCGTCGTCACAAAGGCCACTAGCCAGCGGGCAAGCAACCGGACAGACGCGGCAAGCAGGAAAATGCTGAAGGGCCCCACGCAGGACTCGTGGAGTGTGGGGGGCTGGTCTTCGGTGCAGATGGTGTTTGGGGTTGGGGCTTCTCAATCCCCGGTGCACAACTTCGAGGGTACCTCAGAAGCTGCGCTGTAAGTTACTAGCCACTTTTCCCAGGTAGCCGGTCCCACGTCGCTCGTCGCCTCCACGGATCTCAGCTCTGCTGCAGATGTGGATGAGGGTCGGAGAAGTCTGGAAATCAAGGCTCTGGTCGGGCTCTGCAGTCGGTTCCTCGTCGAACGTTTCACAAAGCAAAGGGTAGTCACTTGATGGTGCCTGTTTGCACAGGGTAGCCACTCCTTGGCTACAAGGGAGATTCTTCAGTCTTCTTCTTTCGTCGAATGTCGAAGGTCCAGAGTTTCTGTTCAGTTTTGCAGGTTCAGGATAATCTAAAGTCTTGAGGCCCAACTCCCACTCTTATACTAATCTGGGGGCTGGGGCTACCTGCTAGGTCACGCCTTATGGGTGGGACCTGGGAGGGGGTGGTTACACCCACTTCCCTTTGTCCAGTTTCGCGCCAGAGCTGGGGCTGGAGTGCCCCAGCACCGGTTTGAACTGGACTATGCAAGGAACACCTTGTGTGCCCCAGGCATGTCTCATTCCTTTCAGCCCACCCTGCCCCAATACACTAAAGGCTGTCTGGAGAGGTGCTAGCACCTCCCCAAGCAGGAAACCTATTGTCCAAGCCTCCCTGGCTGGGATCACTCCCAGCTGCAGGAGGTCAGACTTGTGTCGTGGCAGCAGCATCCATTTTGTGATGCTGAGGCTTTGGTCAGAGGCCAACAGTGAAGTATGATTTTAACATGTCTTTCCCTCTAGAAGGGGGGAATAATATTCTCATGTCCAGAAATGGCATGGGGGTGTTATTCCCGAGTGTTAGACACCTTACACGACATGTTTTGATAAAGCCAAACCATAGTTACCATAACCGTCTAAGATTATAAGGTACCTTAAGAGTATATGGTAGGCGATATCATAGAACAGCTATAAGGACATGGTTCCGAAAGCTGCAGACAGGCTCAGCTCATGCTAGAGCACCATCTCACATGTTACCAAGCATTCTGCCTCCAGGATTGTTAAGGCCTGCCATAGGAGTGACTGATAGGTACACATGTGTCTATATATAGGGTAGGTATAGGAATACTACACCTAAGCAAGGGGTGATTACACGACCCTGCCCCAGCTGAGTGATCAGCCAGTTGTGTCTGATTGGAAGGCCAGACCAGGGGTGGCATAATACATGCTGCAGCCCCTGGGAGGCCTAGGGTACACCTATGCCCTGGGTACCTAGGGTACACTGTACAGGGTCCAATAAGGTGATCCTTACCAATTGGGAATGTACCTAGGGTACATGGAATCCATTTTACAGAGAGAGCAGACAGCCTGAGACCCTGAATGGCAGGATCTCAGGCCAACTAAGTCGAAAAACCAGCTAGACACTAGGCAAAAAGTTGGGGGTAACCATAGTCAGATATCCACCTTCCTACAGTCGTCGTCATCGTCGACGTGGTCTTCGTCGTCGACACCGCCGTCGAAGACGACGAAGTAGATATTGTCGACGGTCTCGTGGACGACCCCATGGAAATAGGCTTAACTGAGGAGATCGTCGTCGACGTACCTGCTGCCGCCTGCGTCGACGGACGCGGTTTCTTCAGTGGCACCGACTGAGGAGTTTCTGCAGCCTGTTTCTTTACAGGTTTCTCCTTCTGGGACGGAGGGGTAGATGTAGCAACCCCCTTATTGTCCTTAGGGGCTATGTCCACAGTAGCCCGTCCCTGCCTCTCCTTTACACTGTCGTGAGGAGATTTTTTGGGACCAGCCTCCTCAGACCTGTCAGAGATCCCGTGAGGGGCTTTGAGAGGAACCTTGAGAGGGGGTTCCGCAGAAGTGGAGGGAGATGACCTACCCCTCTTCTTCGATCTCCTGGAGGAGGTGCCAGAGATAGATTCTTCCTCATCCGAAGAAATGACCTCCCTGGTCTTTATCTTCTGCAGCCACGTCAGCAAGCGCCCCTCTCTGTCTCTCAAGGTCTTGGTCGAGAAGGTCCGACAGATTTTACAGTCGGTGGCCTTGTGTTCCGGGTACAGGCAGTATATGCAGTTCTCATGCCTGTCTTCCACAAACAGTCTCTTCTTCCCACAAGAGGCACAAGCCCTAAATAAAGCTTTCTTCTCCTTTTCTGACATTCTGTCTCAAAAGATGGTAATAAAGATATCCAAAAGTAACTCTGTGAAAAACTGAGCAGAGCTCAGTGGAGACTCCCTAGCACAACGTGCGGTAGAAAAATCTGAGGCTCTGAGCTCTCTCAGGAAGGTTCCAGAGGGTGAGGCTGTGCTGATTGGCCCTGGCAAAAGTTTGGGCTCTTTTACACAAAGAGGGTGATATACTACAAAATGAGATGAGGCCTAGGCCTATTTTTCTCTTTTGTTTCTATGGTTATACATATGTATATATATATATATTTTTTTGTTACCGAGTGTGAGAAGTTGGCCTGATGTATGATGTCACTAGTTCTAGTGTACACCTTATATCAGTCCAAATACCCTTATGGTGATTGGTTGTAAAGTCAACCTTATAGACCAGCTATCCTAGTGGTAGCATGGACAAGAGCAGTCTTAGGCTAAACTCTGAATGGCATGTGAAGCCAGCTGTGATACCATATATAATCCCTTGAATACCAAATGAAAGGACACCACAACAGATATATATATAAAATAAAGTGTATTTATTCTAAGAAAACCCTCAGCACTCTTTATGAGATTAGAGGTAAGTACAACACAGTCTTATTAATGCATACAGTAAGTCACACAGGTAAGTAATACAGTTAGGCCCTAGGGGCCACGCAAACCATATACTAAGTAAGTGGTATAAGAACCACTGTCACGGAAATAGAGTAGGCCTAGGCCTAGGGAATCGCTGGGGCTACACTAGACTACCACAGGATAGGCAGTGGGAGGCCCACGGGATTCGTGTGCAGAGTGGAAACACTCACGCGTAATGCGTAAAAGTCACTAGCAATAGTACAGTTTAGAAATAGACAGTTTTAGGACACTTCCGGAGTAGCTAGGAAGTTGAGACTTGAAACTTAGACACTAGGATAGTCACTATCCTGATGAGCACCGGAGTACCCAAGTTACCTAGCCCACAGGCTGCGGGTGCATAGGGGTGAAGTTGCGTCGGGTTTCGTCGTCGACTCCTATGGATGCCTGAAGAAAAGATGCTGACAGGCAGTCAGTGAAGAGTGTCCGGTGGATCCCAAGCCTGGGATCAAGAAGAGAAGATACCTGCAAGCAGAGGGGACAGAGTCAAGATCACTAGCCAGTGATCACGTGGAACCAGGAAGGAACCAGACGATGTCGTGAAGAGTTGCAGGTGAAGGTGAAGCTTGTCGCTACAGCCAGGAGGACCAGGAAGCGTCGAGGACGACCAGGACCAGGAGGCGAGCTGTCCCACGAAGGCTCTTGCTGTCGGCGGCGTCGAAGTTGGACTAGGACTCACCAAGCCTTGGCAAGCGGAACCCACGAAGAACAAAGGACTTGCTTCAGGTGCAGACCAGGAGGGTCTGGGGTGCTTCTTCTTTGCAGAGAAGCAGGAGCCAGTCTGGAGGAGCCAAACCAGCGCAGAAGATTTCAGGGAGCGTCGTCACAAAGGCCACTAGCCAGCGGGCAAGCAACCGGACAACGCGGCAAGCAGGAAAATGCTGAAGGGCCCCACGCAGGACTCGTGGAGTGTGGGGGGCTGATCTTCGGTGCAGATGGTGCTTGGGGGTGGGGCTTCTCAATCCCCGGTGCACAACTTCGAGGGTGCCTCAGAAGCTGCGCTGTAAGTTACTAGCCACTTTTCCCAGGTCGCCGGTCCCACGTCGCTCGTCGCCTCCACGGATCTCAGCTCTGCTGCAGATGTGGATGAGGGTCAGAGAAGTCTGGCAATCAAGGCTCTGGTCGGGCTCTGCAGTCGGTTCCTCGTCGAACGTCCCGCAAAGCAAAGGGTAGTCACTTGATGGTGCCTGTTTGCACAGGGTAGCCACTCCTTGGCTACAAGGGAGATTCTTCAGTCTTCTTCTTTCGTCGAATGTCGAAGGTCCAGAGTTTCTGTTCAGTTTTGCAGGTTCAGGATAATCTAAAGTCTTGAGGCCCAACTCCCACTCTTATACTAATCTGGGGGGCTGGGGCTACCTGCTAGGTCACGCCTTATGGGTGGGACCTGGGAGGGGGTGGTTACACCCACTTCCCTTTGTCCAGTTTCGCGCCAGAGCTGGGGCTGGAGTGCCCCAGCACCGGTTTGAACTGGACTATGCAAGGAACACCTTGTGTGCCCCAGGCATGTCTCATTCCTTTCAGCCCACCCTGCCCCAATACACTAAAGGCTGTCTGGAGAGGTGCTAGCACCTCCCCAAGCAGGAAACCTATTGTCCAAGCCTCCCTGGCTGGGATCACTCCCAGCTGCAGGAGGTCAGACTTGTGTCGTGGCAGCAGCATCCATTTTGTGATGCTGAGGCTTTGGTCAGAGGCTAACAGTGAAGTATGATTTTAACATGTCTCTCCCTCTAGAAGGGGGGAATAATATTCTCATGTCCAGAAATGGCATGGGGGTATTATTCCCGAGTGTTAGACACCTTACACGACATGTTTTGATAAAGCCAAACCATAGTTACCATAACCGTCTAAGATTATAAGGCACTTTAAGAGTATATGGTAGGCTATATCATAGAACAGCTATAAGGACATGGTTCCGAAAGCTGCAGACAGGCTCAGCTCATGCTAGAGCACCATCTCACATGTTACCAAGCACTCTGCCTCCAGGATTGTTAAGGCCTGCCATAGGAGTGACTGATAGGTACACATGTGTCTATATATAAGGTAGGTATAGGAATACTACACCTAAGCAAGGGGTGCTTACACGACCTTGCCCCAGCTGAGTGATCAGCCAGTTGTGTCATAATGGAAGGCCAGGCCAGGGGTGGCACAATACATGCTGCAGCCCCTGGTAGGCCTAGGGTACACCTATGCCCTGGGTACCTAGGGTACACTGTACAGGGGCCAATAAGGTGATCCTATCCAAATGGGTTATGCACCTAAAGTGCACAGTATTAATTTAGAGAGAGAACAGCAGGGCTGTGGGTCTGATCAGCAGGCCCACAGCCACATCTAAGTCGAAAACCAGTAAAGCAGAAAGCAAAAAGTGGGGGTGAACATAGAAAGCAGACCCTACTCTCTTACACAACCCCCCCCCAAACTTAGGGACATTAAACTAACCTTGACCAGTTGAGTCTTCATGTTCTAAGTGGAAATATCTGGAGAGTCCATCTGCATTGGCATGGTCAGTCCCAGGTCTATGTTCCACTGTGAAGTCCATCCCCTGTAGGGAAATGGACCACCTAAGAAGTTTGGGATTTTCACCCTTCATCTGATTTAGCCACAAGAGGGGCTTATGGTCTGTCTGAATCTTGAAGTGAGTGCCAAACAAGTATGGCCTCAGCTTCTTCAGGGCCCAAACCACAGCAAAGGCCTCCCTCTCAATAGCTGACCAACGTTTCTCTCTAGGGGTCAGCCTTCTACTTATAAAAGCAATGGGCTGGTCTTGACCATCTACATTCAGTTGTGAAAGAACAGCTCCCACACCTAACTCAGAAGCATCTGTCTGGACAATGAACTCTTTGGAGTAGTCTGGACTTTTCAGAATAGGTGCACTGCACATGGCCTGCTTCAGGTCATCAAATGCTCTTTGACAGCTCACTGTCCACTGAACTTTCTTTGGCATCTTCTTGGAGGTCAAGTCATTAAGTGGTGTCACTATGGACCCATAATTCTTAACGAATTTTCTGTAGTACCCAGTCAGGCCCAAGAAAGCTCTGACCTGAGTCTGGGTAGTTGGAGGAGCCCAGTCCTTTATGGTCTGGATCTTACTCTCCAGTGGTTGAACCTGACCCCCACCAACTAGGTGGCCCAGGTATACAACCTTGCTCTGCCCTATCTGGCACTTAGTGGCCTTGATAGTGAGGCCTGCCTTGTGCAGGGCCTCTAAAACATTCCTCAGGTGGACCAGGTGATCCTCCCAGGTGGAGCTAAAGACAGCAATATCATCCAGATAAGCTGCACAATAGTCATCCAACCCAGTAAGGACTTGATTCACCAGCCTTTGGAAAGTGGCAGGTGCATTCTTCAAACCAAAGGGCATTACCACAAATTGATAATGTCCTCCTGGGGTCGAGAAAGCAGTTTTGGCCTTTGCACTCTCAGCTAGTCTGATTTGCCAGTAGCCTGCTGTTAGGTCAAATGTGCTCAAAAACTTAGCAGCTGCCAGTCTGTCAATGAGCTCATCTGCCCTAGGTATTGGGTGGGCATCTGTCCTAGTGACAGCATTGAGACCTCTGTAGTCTACGCAAAACCTCATCTCTCTCTTACCACCCTGGGTGTGAGGTTTTGGCACAAGAACTACAGGACTAGCCCAGGGGCTCTCTGAAGGTTCAATGACTCCCAGCTCCAACATCTTTTGTACCTCAACTTTTATGCAGTCCCTGACATGGTCAGGTTGCCTGTAGATTTTACTCTTCACAGGCAGACTGTCACCAGTGTCCACCTCATGGGTGCACCAGTTTGTCTGACTTGGGGTCAGAGAGAACATATGTCTGTAGGATTGCAGAACCTGTCTGCAGTCCTGTTGCTGATGGGCAGTGAGGCTGTCAGAAAAGACCACACCATCAACTGAGCCATCATCAGGGTTCTGAGTCAACAGGTCTGGGAGAGGGTCACTCTCTTCCTCCTGCCCCTCATCTGTAGCCATGAGTAGCCCCATGTCTGCCCTGTCAACATATGCCTTCAATCTGTTGACATGAAGCACCCTGTGGGGGCTTCTGGGAGTCCCAAGGTCCACCAAGTAGGTGACTTCTCCCTTTTTCTCAACAATAGTGTGGGGTCCAGACCATTTGTCTTGGAGTGCTGCTGGGGCCACTGGCTCCAACACCCACACTTTCTGTCCTGGCTGGTAAACAGTCAGTACAGCCTTTTGGTCATGCCAAGCTTTTTGGAGTTCTTGGCTTGCCTCAAGGTTTTTAGAAGCCTTCTTCATATACTCTGCCATCCTGGAGCGGAGACCAAGTACATAATCCACTATGTCTAGTTTGGGTTGTCTGAGAGGTCTCTCCCATCCTTCCTTCACCAAACACAGGGGTCCTCTTACAGGGTGCCCAAACAAAAGCTCAAAAGGGCTGTAGCCAACCCCCTTTTGTGGGACCTCTCTGTAAGCAAACAGAAGGCAGGGTAAAAGGATGTCCCATCTTCGCCTAAGCTTATCTGGTAATCCTTTTATCATTCCCTTTAGGGTCTTGTTGAATCTCTCAACAAGCCCATTGCACTGTGGGTGATAGGGTGTGGTGAATTTGTAGTTAACACCACACTCCTTCCACATTGCAGTCAAGTATCCTGACATAAAGTTGGTACCTCTGTCAGAAATGACCTCCTTTGGAAAGCCCACTCTGGAGAATACTCCAAGCAGGGCCCTTGCCACAACAGGAGCTGTTGTGGTCCTCAGGGGAATTGCTTCTGGGTACCTGGTGGCATGGTCCACTATCACCAGTATGAATCTGTGCCCAGATGCTGTTTGTGGGTCCATTGGTCCTACAATATCTATGCCCACTCTTTCAAAGGGAACCCCCACCACAGGTAGTGGTATGAGGGGGGCCTTTGTGGTGCCACCTGATTTGCCACTGGCTTGGCAGGTGACACAGGAGCGACAAAACTCCTTGGTATCTTCTGACATATGGGGCCAGTGAAAGTGAGGGACAAGCCTGTCCCAAGTCTTGTTCTGGCCTAAATGTCCTGCAAGGGGAATATCATGGGCCAAGGTGAGAAGGAAGCCCCTGAACTTCAGTGGTATGACCAACCTCCTGGACGCACCAGGCTTGGGGTCTCTAGCCTCTGAGTACAGTAGCCCTTCATCCCAATAGACTCTATGGGTACCTTGAGCATTCCCTGCAGCCTCAGCAGCAGCCAGCTGTCTGAGGGGTTCAAGAGAGGGGCAGTCTAATTGAGCCTGCCTCAGATCTGCCCTGGAAGGTCCCCCTGTCCCAAGAAACTCAACCTGATCAGGTTCAAGTTCTTCTAGGACAGTTCCTTCAGGGCTCTCAGAATCATCCTCCTGGGAGGGCTGATCCACCACCTGAGGCAGGGGGGAAGGCACAGCCTTAACCCTACTGCTCTTTCTCTTGGGTTGTGACTGGTCCATAGTTTCAGGATCCAGCACTTGTTCAGTGTTGCACTTTTTGGCCTGTGACCTAGTCACAGCAAGGACATGTGCATCTATCCCCAGCATTTCTGCATGGGTCCTATACTCCACTTCAGACCAAACTGAAGTTTCAAGATCATTGCCCAGTAAACACTCTACAGGAAGGTCTGAACTAACAACAACTTTCTTGAGGCCAGTTACCCCTCCCCAGGAGAAGTTAACAATAGCCACACTATGGGAGGTAGTGGCATTGCTAGCGTTGGTCACTAGGTAATTCTCACCTAGTATGATCTGTCCAGGGTCCACAAAAGCAGGTGTCACCATGGTGACACTAGCCCCAGTGTCCCTGTAGGCCTGAGCCATTCTTTGGTTGATAAAAGGCGTCTGTCTGTACTTGCCCAGGTTACTGGGGCCTACAGTAGAGGACAAAGCTAAGTCCCCATCACAAATCAGAACAGCCTGAGTAGGTACTCTGACTAGGCCAGAATCCTCCTCAGTTCCCAGGGTTAACCCTACTACACCCTTTTGCTGGGAACCACCACTTACAGCTGAACTAGGGGGTACAGTTGCCTTAGGGGCAGTGGTGGCTGGGGGCTTATCCTTTTTGGTGCACTCACTAAACCAATGTGAGGTAGACTTACAATAGTTGCACCATGGTTTCTTTTGGCCTTCTTTCTTCTTATCCTTTTTGGAACCACCCTCCCCCTGAGCCTTTTGGGGGCCTGGTGAAGACTTCTGGTCTTTTTGTTTCTGCTCATTACCCTTCTGGTCTGCCTTTTTCTGATCACCGCCCTGGTTCTGGTTTTTCTGCTTAACTCTAGTCCTGACCCATCTATCTGCCTTCTTTCCCAATTCTTGGGGAGAAGTCAGATCAGAATCAATCAGGTGCTGATGCAATAGCTGGTTTTGACAGTTGTTAAGTATTTGTTCTCTCATGATCAAATTATACAATCCTGTATAGTCCTTAACCTTACTTCCCAATAGCCAGCCTTCCAGAGCCTTAGTGGCACAATCTACAAAGTCAGTCCAGTCCTGAGTCTGTGTCTTCTGGGTATCCCTGAACAACAACCTGTATTGTTCAGTGGTTAGGCCAAACCCATCAATCAGAGCACTCTTCAGGACAGTGTAATTATCTGCATCCTCATCACTAACTGTGAGGAGCTTGTCTCTTCCTTTCTCAGAGAAGGAGAGCCACAAGATAGCTGCCCACTGACTTTGGGGTACCTGCTGTACTTTGCAAGCTCTCTCCAAAGCAGTTATCCATTTGTGGATGTCATCCCCACACTTGTAGGGAGGGACAATCTTGCTCAGGTTTCTATTATCATAGTGCCTGTCTCTATCTCTAGGAATGTTGCTGCCACCAGTGGGTTCTGACCCACTTAACTTTTGCTCTCTAGCCAGAGCAAGCTTCTCCTTGGCAAGGGCAAGTTCTTCCCTCTGAATCCTCAGATTAGCCTCCCTCATTCTGGCTTCATGCTCCTTTCTCTCAGGTGAAGTCATTCCCCTGTGAGAGGAAGCAGTAGAGATGCTAGAGACATGGGAGTGGATAGATTCCCCTGAAGGGGATCTGTCCTTCCTGCTTCTCTGTGAATGTCTACTTGTGGGTCTGTATGGGGGGACCCCATGCAAACTCCCATGTAAACTTAAGTTAGCCTGGCTAAGTCTTCCTACTTGGCTCTGGCCATCTACCTCCCCATCTGAAGGCCCATCTGACTCTTCTGTGGTGGGTAGACCCCCTTCTGTACCTAAGGTACCTGCCTGAGAGGCCCTAAGAGTATCATGCTCCTCTAGGAGCTGTTTTAACTGAAGGAGGGTAGGGTTTGCACCCTGTTTTATTCCTCTGGAGGTACACAAATGTCTCATCTCCTGGAATGTAAAGGTATCATACCTAGAGGGGGTCTTCTGCAGACCTGCCCCTCCTGAGAGAGTATCTACTTGATCTCCTCCCAGAGGCATGATCTAGTGAGGGTGTGGTGTGTGCACCTACCTACACTAGTTGTTTCTACTAAACCTCTCTAGTAGTTGTAGTCAGGGTGTGTTACTCCCTTCAACCTACAACTACTAAGTCCAGTAGGACTTAAGTATAATAAACTATGTTATATGTACCTAGACAATATCTGTGTGATCTTTCAATTTAGTATCTCAAGATTACAATGGTATTACAACAGCAAGCTCAGATCCCAACCGCTGCTCACCAATGTGAGAAGTTGGCCTGATGTATGATGTCACTAGTTCTAGTGTACACCTTATATCAGTCCAAATACCCTTATGGTGATTGGTTGTAAAGTCAACCTTATAGACCAGCTATCCTAGTGGTAGCATGGACAAGAGCAGTCTTAGGCTAAACTCTGAATGGCATGTGAAGCCAGCTGTGATACCATATATAATCCCTTGAATACCAAATGAAAGGACACCACAACAGATATATATATAAAATAAAGTGTATTTATTCTAAGAAAACCCTCAGCACTCTTTATGAGATTAGAGGTAAGTACAACACAGTCTTATTAATGCATACAGTAAGTCACACAGGTAAGTAATACAGTTAGGCCCTAGGGGCCACGCAAACCATATACTAAGTAAGTGGTATAAGAACCACTGTCACGGAAATAGAGTAGGCCTAGGCCTAGGGAATCGCTGGGGCTACACTAGACTACCACAGGATAGGCAGTGGGAGGCCCACGGGATTCGTGTGCAGAGTGGAAACACTCACGCGTAATGCGTAAAAGTCACTAGCAATAGTACAGTTTAGAAATAGACAGTTTTAGGACACTTCCGGAGTAGCTAGGAAGTTGAGACTTGAAACTTAGACACTAGGATAGTCACTATCCTGATGAGCACCGGAGTACCCAAGTTACCTAGCCCACAGGCTGCGGGTGCATAGGGGTGAAGTTGCGTCGGGTTTCGTCGTCGACTCCTATGGATGCCTGAAGAAAAGATGCTGACAGGCAGTCAGTGAAGAGTGTCCGGTGGATCCCAAGCCTGGGATCAAGAAGAGAAGATACCTGCAAGCAGAGGGGACAGAGTCAAGATCACTAGCCAGTGATCACGTGGAACCAGGAAGGAACCAGACGATGTCGTGAAGAGTTGCAGGTGAAGGTGAAGCTTGTCGCTACAGCCAGGAGGACCAGGAAGCGTCGAGGACGACCAGGACCAGGAGGCAAGCTGTCCCACGAAGGCTCTTGCTGTCGGCGGCGTCGAAGTTGGACTAGGACTCACCAAGCCTTGGCAAGCGGAACCCACGAAGAACAAAGGACTTGCTTCAGGTGCAGACCAGGAGGGTCTGGGGTGCTTCTTCTTTGCAGAGAAGCAGGAGCCAGTCTGGAGGAGCCAAACCAGCGCAGAAGATTTCAGGGAGCGTCGTCACAAAGGCCACTAGCCAGCGGGCAAGCAACCGGACAACGCGGCAAGCAGGAAAATGCTGAAGGGCCCCACGCAGGACTCGTGGAGTGTGGGGGGCTGATCTTCGGTGCAGATGGTGCTTGGGGGTGGGGCTTCTCAATCCCCGGTGCACAACTTCGAGGGTGCCTCAGAAGCTGCGCTGTAAGTTACTAGCCACTTTTCCCAGGTCGCCGGTCCCACGTCGCTCGTCGCCTCCACGGATCTCAGCTCTGCTGCAGATGTGGATGAGGGTCAGAGAAGTCTGGCAATCAAGGCTCTGGTCGGGCTCTGCAGTCGGTTCCTCGTCGAACGTCCCGCAAAGCAAAGGGTAGTCACTTGATGGTGCCTGTTTGCACAGGGTAGCCACTCCTTGGCTACAAGGGAGATTCTTCAGTCTTCTTCTTTCGTCGAATGTCGAAGGTCCAGAGTTTCTGTTCAGTTTTGCAGGTTCAGGATAATCTAAAGTCTTGAGGTCCAACTCCCACTCTTATACTAATCTGGGGGGCTGGGGCTACCTGCTAGGTCACGCCTTATGGGTGGGACCTGGGAGGGGGTGGTTACACCCACTTCCCTTTGTCCAGTTTCGCGCCAGAGCTGGGGCTGGAGTGCCCCAGCACCGGTTTGAACTGGACTATGCAAGGAACACCTTGTGTGCCCCAGGCATGTCTCATTCCTTTCAGCCCACCCTGCCCCAATACACTAAAGGCTGTCTGGAGAGGTGCTAGCACCTCCCCAAGCAGGAAACCTATTGTCCAAGCCTCCCTGGCTGGGATCACTCCCAGCTGCAGGAGGTCAGACTTGTGTCGTGGCAGCAGCATCCATTTTGTGATGCTGAGGCTTTGGTCAGAGGCTAACAGTGAAGTATGATTTTAACATGTCTCTCCCTCTAGAAGGGGGGAATAATATTCTCATGTCCAGAAATGGCATGGGGGTATTATTCCCGAGTGTTAGACACCTTACACGACATGTTTTGATAAAGCCAAACCATAGTTACCATAACCGTCTAAGATTATAAGGCACTTTAAGAGTATATGGTAGGCTATATCATAGAACAGCTATAAGGACATGGTTCCGAAAGCTGCAGACAGGCTCAGCTCATGCTAGAGCACCATCTCACATGTTACCAAGCACTCTGCCTCCAGGATTGTTAAGGCCTGCCATAGGAGTGACTGATAGGTACACATGTGTCTATATATAAGGTAGGTATAGGAATACTACACCTAAGCAAGGGGTGCTTACACGACCTTGCCCCAGCTGAGTGATCAGCCAGTTGTGTCATAATGGAAGGCCAGGCCAGGGGTGGCACAATACATGCTGCAGCCCCTGGTAGGCCTAGGGTACACCTATGCCCTGGGTACCTAGGGTACACTGTACAGGGGCCAATAAGGTGATCCTATCCAAATGGGTTATGCACCTAAAGTGCACAGTATTAATTTAGAGAGAGAACAGCAGGGCTGTGGGTCTGATCAGCAGGCCCACAGCCACATCTAAGTCGAAAACCAGTAAAGCAGAAAGCAAAAAGTGGGGGTGAACATAGAAAGCAGACCCTACTCTCTTACACCGAGGCTCCCATTCCGACGACGGGGAATGATACAAAGCATGAGAATCTATGAAAGTTTCAATACTGGGGTAATGAATGTTTGGCGCAAGGCTTGTATGCTTGCGATTCTGGCTGAATTAGGATAGGCTATAGCCTTGGAGGTGTCTATAGTGGCCCCGAGATATTGCTTTGTGTGAGATGGTATGAGGTGGGACTTTTGATGGTTCACCGTGAAGCCTAGCTGGTGGAGCAGTTAGATGGTGCTGTTTGTATGTTGCACACATAGGTCGTAGGACGCGGCTTTTATGAGCCAGTCGTCTAAGTAAGGGAAGACGTGAATGTGTTGTCTTCTGAGGTGAGCGGCTACTACCGCTAGGCATTTGGTAAACACCCGTGGTGCGGTTGTGACCCCGAAGGGGAGAACCTTGAATTGGTAATGCTGACCGTCCACCACAAACCTGAGGTACTTCCTGTGAGAAGGGTGTATTGGAATATGAAAGTATGCGTCTTTCAAGTCCAGTGTAGTGAGAAAGTCTCCCTGACAGAGGAGTGGGAGAACTTGTTGGAGGGTGACCATGTGGAAATGGTCCGAATGTATGTATGCATTTAGAGGCCGGAGGTCTAGAATGGGCCGTAGGGTCTCGTCTCTCTTTGGGATTAGAAAATACAGAGAGTAGACCCCTAGATTTTGCTGATTGACGGGGACCTGCTCTATAGCTTGTTTTTGGAGGAGGGAGATTACCTCCTGTTTGAGCAGTATGGCGTGTTCTTGTGACATTGTACGGTGCCTGGGTGGAATATTGGGTGGGGTAGATGTTAGTTCGAGACAGTAGCCTGACTGAACAATTTGTGTCACCCATTTGTCTGATGTTATGGTCTCCCAGGTGGGAAGAAAATGTTGTAGCCTGCCCCCGACTGGAGTGGAATGGTCTGGGGGGAGCGGGGGAAAGTCATTGGGCGGGCGGTGTGGCAGAACGGGTGTTGTTGGTTTTGCCCTTGCCTTTATTATTGTTTCCCCTATAACCACCTCTCTGATAGCCCTTTGAGAAGGTATTCTGAGGAGGGGACTTGTAGGAAGTAGAGGCGTTATCGGCAGAGTAACCTCTGCCTGTGCCCCGAAAGGAGGAACGACGAAATGAGCGTCTAGGGGTATGGGATTGTAATGCCCCCATAGACTTTGCCGTATCCGTGTCCTTTTTCATTTTCTCCAATCCTTCGTCCACCTTTGGAAAAAATAGGTGTTGTTGGTCAAAGGGGTGATTTATTATAGATGCCTGGACTTCTGGCTTAAACCCCGAGATTCGGAGCCAGGCATGACGACGAAGCAAAACACTGGTGTTTATAGCTCTAGAACCTGTGTCTGCTGCGTCGAGGGCACATTTAATTGAGGTGTTGGAAATGAGCTTTCCCTCCTGTATTAGCTCATGAGCCCTATGTTTATGTTTGTCTGGGAGGTGTTGCATGATAGCCTCCAGCTCATCGTAATGTGCTCTATCATAACGTGCAAGCAGTGCCTGCGTGTTGGCGATGCACCACATATTTGCAGCTTGCGAGGCAGTGCGTTTACCAGACGCATCTAAGAGCTTTGACTCCTTATCTGGTGGTGGAGCCTCCCCTGAGGATTGAGAGTTAGACCGCTTCCTAGCTGTGGATACCACTAATGAGTCTAAGGGAGCAGGTCCTTTAATTTATGCAGGATCTGTGGGGGCTGCTTTATATTTCTTCTCTATCCTGGGGTTTAATACCCTAGCTCTGACTGGGTCCTTGAACACCTCTGCAGCATGTTTGGTTACTCCTTTTAGCATGGGCAATATTGCTGTGGCCTTATCTTGTATGTCAAAAGTGTCCAGTAGGAAATCGTCCTCAACTGGCTCGCTGTGTAATTCTACCCCATGGTAGTGTGCCGCCCGCTGTATTAAGTGGTGGAACCCCAGGGAGTCCTCTGGAGGAGATGGCCTGGATGGATAAATGTCATCTTGAGGCATATCTGGTACATCGGGGTTGTGGTAATCCTCCCATGGGTCTGGTGTCCCTGGAGGTGTGGGGTCTAGTGGGGCGTCTGCCGGATCATAATCTGGATCTCCATAATTAGGGTCTGGAGATGGGGTTGGAGAGCGGTGAGGCAAAGGTGGCAGAGATATGGGAGGTGGAGGAGGTGGAGAAGGTGGAGGAGGTGGAGGAGGTGGTGGGGAGGGTACTCTGAAGGGAGATGTGGCAGAGTCCTTCCGTTTTGGCGGTGGAGGAGGATCTGGCTTGTTTAAATGTCTTTTTTTGGAAGACAAAGTTAAATGCCCAGTCTTTGGATCCTTTGTTAAAGTTTTTTGATAAGGATCTGGCGTAAATAGTTCTCCTGGCACCGAATCGTCTGTCGGTGCCGATGTTTTCGGAGCCGAGGGCTTCGATGGTTTCTCCACGCCATGCTTTTTCGGGGCCTCCGATTTCTTCGGTGCCGTGGCAGGCTTCGGCGCCGGAGCGTCGGTGCCGAGGGGCTTATGCTTATGTTTTGTCGGCCCCGAGAGTGCAGGTTTCGAGCCCGATGGCTTCGGAGCCGAACTGGGTGTGGTTTTCTTCGGTGCCGAACGGTGTTTTTCGGCACCAGGAGTAGGCTGGCTCGAGCCCGAGCCGCCGGGAGTCTTATGATGCTTCGACACCGGGCCCGAAGGTGGGGTGATAGAAGCTGTATGTTTGGTTTTCCCTAGGCCCGGAGGCGAAGGTGTAACCGGAGTCTCTTTCGGTGTGGGTACGGGAGTGGGAGGGGGTAGAGTACTCACGACCCTCTGCGCCGGTGGGATCTCCTCCAGGTCGGAGTCGTCGGCCTCGGAAGCGCTGACGAATTCTTCCTCCTGCTCGGTGTGCTGCTGCCCCGAAGCTCCGGTGTCGTCTCCGAAGATGTCGGGTGGAGCCGAAGTCAATGAGTGCGCCATGGTGCGTCGAGCTCTTCGATCCCGGATGGTCTTTTTCGATCGAAAAGACTTGCAGGCAGGGCAGTCTCGGGCTTCGTGTTCGGGAGAGAGGCAGAGGTTACACACCTGATGCAGGTCGGTGTGGGGAAATTTAGACCCACATTTTGGGCACTTTTTGAAGGGAGTCCTTTCCATCGGCCGAGACCGGAGTCGAGGGAGGCCCGAAGGCCGGTGCCGATGTCTGGAATCGAGAAGTGCCGCCGAGAGAGATGAAGAAGATGATTTTTGTCTTAAGAATCTCGATGGACGAGGATTTTCCGTCAAAGGTCGAACTGAAAAAGTTCGAAGCCGGAGCACGAAGTATCACATCCGAGCCCGATGGCGGAAAAAAACAATCTGAGGATGGAGCCGAAGCCCATGCGCAGTACGGACCGAAGGAGGAGTCACCAGACTCGTGACTTCCAAAGACTGTCCAAGAAGAAAAACAAACTGCAAACATCCGGGCCCAACACCAGATGGCGATCTATGCAAAAGTGTATAATCTGCAGCTCATATGCCTGGAACACCTTTTTCCCTCGTCTACCCTTTCGCTAACCTCCTCAATCCAAATAACTGACTAACATATGCACCACTCAAATTACGTTCATATTTTCACTATACTAATTCACCACTAATCATCCTTTATGGGTTCCGAAGTAGTGTGCTACTTGCCGAAAAAACACTATGACGCCTCATCAGGGGTAGTAAGCGATATATATAAATGCAATTACAATACACACAATAGAAAACATCTTACTGGAACCTGGTCCAGAAAGGCACAGGGTGTTTTAGCTCAGCAGCCAACCAGAATGTCTGAAACATGATGGCCGATTTTCATTGGCCATAGACGAGTCATTTAGATTGGTAAAACACAAGACTGCTACAATTGTGGGCAGTTTTGAGATTTGTTTATGCATCTGGGGCTGAAGACTGACTAGTGAAATAGTGCATTCGGTGACCCTGCATCTGCAGTGCATCGACAAGGAAATACTGCCCCACACAGCTCAGAGTAAAGGAGGTAGGTCTCCAAGAATGGATGTGTCCCCACCCCTACTCCTAGTGGCAGATGGTATTCACCTGCATCTCTGCATATGAATCAAGAAGTATTGGTACATTTCACTCACAGTATCAAACTGAATCCACTTACCTGACTTTTTCATCCTCGAGTAGACAACCCAAGCGACAACAGCAAGCATTGCAGCAACCACGACAGCTCCAATGACGCCCCCGATAATTACCCCCATTGGAGGAGATTTCTCTTCTGTGGGACAGAGACAGGAAGGAGCAGAGTTACAGGGCAGAAATCACGTTAAAGATGAGATTTAAAATGCGGAACCAATAAGAACTGCCAGGTATGAAGATCTCTGTGAGTAAAGAGCCAGAGAGAGAGCTATAGCTTAGCCTGGGGACACAGATGTGTTCCAGGTATACTCAGCGCTCTGTAACCCTCTGTACTGTACTCCTGTCACACTACAGTCCACAGTACACCCTCTCCTTTGTAGACTTCGAAGTGGCACTAGCGTCTCACCACAGGCCATGGTTTACTCCACACTATAAGCTTCCTCTCAGGGTGCTACTATCAGCAGAGCACTATAACCTTGGTGTCAGGGTGCTACTATCAGCAGAGCCCACATTATACACAGCAGTGCACGGAGAGAGGCCACACAGCACTATCACCCCACACCCCATGGTACACTCCGCACTTTGTAGCTTTCCTCAGAACACTGTTAAACCACCACTGGCAGCAGTTTACTCACTGCACTCACCACTGTTTACACTCTCGCACCTAAGCCCCCACCCCCTCCTTCTGACTGGCTCCATCATTAATGGCTGATACAGGGCACCCAGGTAACGACGACTGGGAAAAGGGTGCCTGCCTGTATCGTCTGCTCGGGGGCCTAGAAAGGACCGACGGCGAGAGCCCTGGCGACAACTGTAGCGGTCAACCTCCAGACTACAGCAATAAGGCCACACTCGCAACTTCCCTGAAACTATTTTGCAGTGTGGAAGTCTCCTATATTCGCACCATTCTGTTATCTAGTGGTTGGGTCCAGATATTCCTGGCTCAGTAAAACTGTTATCTTTTGTTTCTTTTCACCAGGGAGATGGGGGAGGGGAAGGAGTTGAGGTGTGAATGTGGAGAGTGACAAGCCACAAAAGGAAGGGAAAAGGTTAGCCGGTACGCATCTGTTCGGAGTGGGTAGTGCTGTAGATTCACGTGCTCTGCATACTCCTGCCATCTAGTGAACAAATATACGTAAAAAAAGAGAGTACTCTCTTTTAGTGACGCTTTTCTGGATAGAGATATCTCATATTAATGCAGGCGTAAAGTGAACGTATCCCCAGTGGGACCTGCTACATTAAGCGGAATGGCGCCATATGCCATCTACACGAGTCCTTATCATAAGAACAATCATTTTGCTAATCCCTGAGAAAATCAGCTCCACTGGCGAAGCATCACTTTTCTGCCCTCCCCTGGCTGAAAACAATCAGCAGTGCCAAGGCCAGCCCTAGATACACACTTGGTGACATCCTGGCCGTCCTGAATTGTTTGAGCCAAAAAGGCGCGAAACTCATCTGGGCTTAACAAGCATATACCGCATTGATCGACCTCAATGCTAAGCTGGTCGATGAGAAGATTCACTTCCCGAATGCCTGAGTCCTTTTTAACTCCCTGTCTGGAGTTGTGGGGAACGAGTTAGGATTTACTTTGCTGGAGGGAGTCTGGACCACCAAACCCTCAGGAGTAGGATGCTGCATAAGAAAATCCAGATCACCGGGTGCCGGTCTTCGGCATGATAGGTTATGTGTATTTGTAAAGCACACTATCACCTGCGAGGGTGTCCACCGGTGTGTGTGCCTAGGCATGCCTGTGATGGGTTATGTGTATTTGTAAAGCACACTATCACCTGCGAGGGTGTCCTCCGGTGTGTGTGCCTAGGCCTGCCTGTGATAGGTTATGTGTATTTGTAAAGCCCACTATCACCTGCGAGGGTGACCTCCGGTGTGTGTGCGCCTAGGCCTGCCTGTGATAGGTTATGTGTATTTGTAAAGCACACTATCACCTGCGAGGGTGTCCTCCGGTGTGTGTGCCTAGGCCTGCCTGTGATAGGTTATGTGTATTTGTAAAGCACACTATCACCTGCGAGGGTGTCCTCCGGTGTGTGTGTGCCTAGGCCTGCCTGTGATAGGTTATGTGTATTTGTAAAGCACACTATCACCTGCGAGGGTGTCCACAGGTGTGTGTGCCTAGGCCTGCCTGTGATAGGTTATGTGTATTTGTAAAGCACTCTTTCACCTGCGAGGGTGTCCTCCGGTGTGCGTGTGCCTAGGCCTGCCTGTGATAGGTTATGTGTATTTGTAAAGCACACTATCACCTGCGAGGGTGTCCTCCGGTGTGTGTGCCTAGGCCTGCCTGTGATAGGTTATGTGTATTTGTAAAGCACACTATCACCTGCGAGGGTGTCCTCCGGTGTGTGTGTGCCTAGGCCTGCCTGTGATAGGTTATGTGTATTTGTAAAGCACACTATAGCCTGCGAGGGTGTCCTCCGGTGTGTGTGTGCCTAGGCCTGCCTGTGATAGGTGATGTGTATTTGTAAAGCACACTATCACCTGCGAGGGTGTCCTCCGGTGTGTGTGCGCCTAGGCCTGCCTGTGATAGGTAATGTGTATTTGTAAAGCACACTATCACCTGCGAGGGTGTCCTCCGGTGTGTGTGTGCCGAGGCCTGCCTGTGATAGGTTATGTGTATTTGTAAAGCACACTATCACCTGCGAGGGTGTCCTCCGGTGTGTGTGTGTGCCTAGACCTGCCTGTGATAGGTTATGTGTATTTGTAAAGCACACTATCACCTGCGAGGGTGTCCTCCGGTGTGTGTGCCTAGGCCTGCCTGTGATAGGTTATGTGTATTTGTAAAGCACACTATCACCTGCGAGGGTGTCCTCCGGTGTGTGCGCCTAGGCCTGCCTGTGATAGGTTATGTGTATTTGTAAAGCACACTATCACCTGCGAGGGTATCCACAGGTGTGTGTGCGCCTAGGCCTGCCTGTGATAGGTTATGTGTATTTGTAAAGCACACTATCACCTGCGAGGGTGTCCTCCGGTGTGTGTGTGTGCCTAGGCCTGCCTGTGATAGGTTATGTGTATTTGTAAAGCACACTATCACCTGCGAGGGTGTCCTCCGGTGTGTGTGCCTAGGCCTGCCTGTGATAGGTTATGTGTATTTGTAAAGCACACTATCACCTGCGAGGGTGACCTCCGGTGTGTGTGCCTAGGCCTGCCTGTGATAGGTTATGTGTATTTGTAAAGCACACTATCACCTGCGAGGGTGTCCTCCGGTGTGTGTGCCTAGGCCTGCCTGTGATAGGTTATGTGTATTTGTAAAGCACACTATCACCTGCGAGGGTGTCCTCTGGTGTGTGTGCGCCTAGGCCTGCCTGTGATAGGTTATGTGTATTTGTAAAGCACACTATCACCTGCGAGGGTGTCCTCCGGTGTGTGTGCGCCTAGGCCTGCCCGTGATAGGTTATGTGTATTTGTAAAGCACACTATCACCTGCGAGAGTGTCCACAGGTGTGTGTGTGCCTAGGCCTGCCTGTGATAGGTTATGTGTATTTGTAAAGCACACTATCACCTGCGAGGGTGTCCTCCGGTGTGTGTGCCTAGGCCTGCCTGTGATAGGTTATGTGTATTTGTAAAGCACACCATCACCTGCGAGGGTGACCTCCGGTGTGTGTGCCTAGGCCTGCCTGTGATAGGTTATGTGTATTTGTAAAGCACACTATCACCTGCGAGGGTGTCCTCCGGTGTGTGTGCCTAGGCCTGCCTGTGATAGGTTATGTGTATTTGTAAAGCACACTATCACCTGCGAGGGTGTCCTCCGGTGTGTGTGTGCCTAGGCCTGCCTGTGATAGGTTATGTGTATTTGTAAAGCACACTATCACCTGCGAGGGTGTCCTCCGGTGTGTGTGTGCCTAGGCCTGCCTGTGATAGGTTATGTGTATTTGTAAAGCACACTATCACCTGCGAGGGTGCCCTCCGGTGTGTGTGTGCCTAGGCCTGCCTGTGATAGGTTATGTGTATTTGTAAAGCACACTATCACCTGCGAGGGTGTCCTCCGGTGTGTGTGCCTAGGCCTGCCTGTGATAGGTTATGTGTATTTGTAAAGCACACTATCACCTGCGAGGGTGTCCTCCGGTGTGTGTGTGCCTAGGCCTGCCTGTGATAGGTTATGTGTATTTGTAAAGCACACTATCACCTGCGAGGGGGTCCTCCGGTGTGTGTGCCTAGGCCTGCCTGTGATAGGTTATGTGTATTTGTAAAGCACACTATCACCTGCGAGGGTGTCCTCCGGTGTGTGTGCCTAGGCCTGCCTGTGATAGGTTATGTGTATTTGTAAAGCACACTATCACCTGCGAGGGTGTCCTCCGGTGTGTGTGCGCCTAGGCCTGCCTGTGATAGGTTATGTGTATTTGTAAAGCACACCATCACCTGCGAGAGTGTCCACAGGTGTGTGTGTGCCTAGGCCTGCCTGTGATAGGTTATGTGTATTTGTAAAGCACACTATCACCTGCGAGGGTGTCCTCCGGTGTGTGTGCCTAGGCCTGCCTGTGATAGGTTATGTGTATTTGTAAAGCACACCATCACCTGCGAGGGTGACCTCCGGTGTGTGTGCCTAGGCCTGCCTGTGATAGGTTATGTGTATTTGTAAAGCACACTATCACCTGCGAGGGTGTCCTCCGGTGTGTGTGTGCCGAGGCCTGCCTGTGATAGGTTATGTGTATTTGTAAAGCACACTATCACCTGCGAGGGTGTCCTCCGGTGTGTGTGTGTGCCTAGACCTGCCTGTGATAGGTTATGTGTATTTGTAAAGCACACTATC
Source organism: Triturus cristatus (assembly GCF_964204655.1). Taxonomy (NCBI): domain Eukaryota; kingdom Metazoa; phylum Chordata; class Amphibia; order Caudata; family Salamandridae; genus Triturus; species Triturus cristatus. The sequence goes on along the minus strand of NC_140588.1, from coordinate 1,094,485,115 downwards.
ACCTGCGAGGGTGTCCTCCGGTGTGTGTGCCTAGGCCTGCCTGTGATAGGTTATGTGTATTTGTAAAGCACACTATCACCTGCGAGGGTGTCCTCCGGTGTGTGTGCCTAGGCCTGCCTGTGATAGGTTATGTGTATTTGTAAAGCACACTATCACCTGCGAGGGTATCCACAGGTGTGTGTGCGCCTAGGCCTGCCTGTGATAGGTTATGTGTATTTGTAAAGCACACTATCACCTGCGAGGGTGTCCTCCGGTGTGTGTGTGCCTAGGCCTGCCTGTGATAGGTTATGTGTATTTGTAAAGCACACTATCACCTGCGAGGGTATCCTCCGGTGTGTGTGTCCCTAGGCCTGCCTGTGATAGGTTATGTGTATTTGTAAAGCACACTATCACCTGCGAGGGTGTCCTCCGGTGTGTGTGTGCCTAGGCCTGCCTGTGATAGGTTATGTGTATTTGTAAAGCACACTATCACCTGCGAGGGTGTCCTCCGGTGTGTGTGTGCCTAGGCCTGCCTGTGATAGGTTATGTGTATTTGTAAAGCACACTATCACCTGCGAGGGTGTCCTCCGGTGTGTGTGCCTAGGCCTGCCTGTGATAGGTTATGTGTATTTGTAAAGCACACTATCACCTGCGAGGGTGTCCTCCGGTGTGTGTGCCTAGGCCTGCCTGTGATAGGTTATGTGTATTTGTAAAGCACACTATCACCTGCGAGGGTGTCCTCCGGTGTGCGTGTGCCTAGGCCTGCCTGTGATAGGTTATGTGTATTTGTAAAGCACACTATCACCTGCGAGGGTGTCCTCCGGTGTGTGTGCCTAGGCCTGCCTGTGATAGGTTATGTGTATTTGTAAAGCACACTGTGAGAAGTTGGCCTGATGTATGATGTCACTAGTTCTAGTGTACACCTTATATCAGTCCAAATACCCTTATGGTGATTGGTTGTAAAGTCAACCTTATAGACCAGCTATCCTAGTGGTAGCATGGACAAGAGCAGTCTTAGGCTAAACTCTGAATGGCATGTGAAGCCAGCTGTGATACCATATATAATCCCTTGAATACCAAATGAAAGGACACCACAACAGATATATATATAAAATAAAGTGTATTTATTCTAAGAAAACCCTCAGCACTCTTTATGAGATTAGAGGTAAGTACAACACAGTCTTATTAATGCATACAGTAAGTCACACAGGTAAGTAATACAGTTAGGCCCTAGGGGCCACGCAAACCATATACTAAGTAAGTGGTATAAGAACCACTGTCACGGAAATAGAATAGGCCTAGGCCTAGGGAATCGCTGGGGCTACACTAGACTACCACAGGATAGGCAGTGGGAGGCCCACGGGATTCGTGTGCAGAGTGGAAACACTCACGCGTAATGCGTAAAAGTCACTAGCAATAGTACAGTTTAGAAATCGATAGATTTAGGACACTTCCGGAGTAGCTAGGAAGTTGAGACTTGAAACTTAGACACTAGGATAGTCACTATCCTGATGAGCACCGGAGTACCCAAGTTACCTAGCCCACAGGCTGCGGGTGCATAGGGGTGAAGTTGCGTCGGGTTTCGTCGTCGACTCCTATGGATGCCTGAAGAAAAGATGCTGACAGGCAGTCAGTGAAGAGTGTCCGGTGGATCCCAAGCCTGGGATCAAGAAGAGAAGATACCTGCAAGCAGAGGGGACAGAGTCAAGATCACTAGCCAGTGATCACGTGGAACCAGGAAGGAACCAGGCGATGTCGTGAAGAGTTGCAGGTGAAGGTGAAGCTTGTCGCTGCAGCCAGGAGGACCAGGAAGCGTCGAGGGCGACCAGGACCAGGAGGCGAGCTGTCCCACGAAGGCTCTTGCTGTCGGCGGCGTCGAAGTTGGACTAGGACTCACCAAGCCTTGGCAAGCGGAACCCACGAAGAACAAAGGACTTGCTTCAGGTGCAGACCAGGAGGGTCTGGGGTGCTTCTTCTTTGCAGAGAAGCGGGAGCCAGTCTGGAGGAGCCAAACCAGCGCAGAAGATTTCAGGGAGCGTCGTCACAAAGGCCACTAGCCAGCGGGCAAGCAACCGGACAACGCGGCAAGCAGGAAAATGCTGAAGGGCCCCACGCAGGACTCATGGAGTGTGGGGGGCTGATCTTCGGTGCAGATGGTGCTTGGGGGTGGGGCTTCTCAATCCCCGGTGCACAACTTCGAGGGTGCCTCAGAAGCTGCGCTGTAAGTTACTAGCCACTTTTCCCAGGTAGCCGGTCCCACGTCGCTCGTCGCCTCCACGGATCTCAGCTCTGCTGCAGATGTGGATGAGGGTCGGAGAAGTCTGGAAGTCAAGGCTCTGGTCGGGCTCTGCAGTCGGTTCCTCGTCGAACGTCTCGCAAAGCAAAGGGTAGTCACTTGATGGTGCCTGTTTGCACAGGGTAGCCACTCCTTGGCCACAAGGGAGATTCTTCAGTCTTCTTCTTTCGTCGAATGTCGAAGGTCCAGAGTTTCTGTTCAGTTTTGCAGGTTCAGGATAATCTAAAGTCTTGAGGCCCCACTCCCACTCTTATACTAATCTGGGGGGCTGGGATACCTGCTAGGTCACGCCTTATGGGTGGGACCTGGGAGGGGGTGGTTACACCCACTTCCCTTTGTCCAGTTTCGCGCCAGAGCTGGGGCTGGAGTGCCCCAGCACCGGTTTGAACTGGACTATGCAAGGAACACCTTGTGTGCCCCAGGCATGTCTCATTCCTTTCAGCCCACCCTGCCCCAATACACTAAAGGCTGTCTGGGGAGGTGCTAGCACCTCCCCAAGCAGGAAACCTATTGTCCAGGCCTCCCTGGCTGGGATCACTCCCAGCTGCAGGAGGTCAGACTTGTGTCGTGGCAGCAGCATCCATTTTGTGATGCTGAGGCTTTGGTCAGAGGTTACACAGCAAAGTATGATTTTAACATGTCTCTCCCTCTAGAAGGGAGGGATAATATCCTCATCACCAGAAATGGTATGGGGGTATTATTCCAAAGTGTTAGACACCTTACACGACATGTTTTGATACAGCCCAACCATAGTTACCATGACCGTTTAAGATTATAAGGCACTTTAAGAGTATATGGTAGGCTATATCATAGAACAGCTATAAGGACATGGTTCCGAAAGCTGCAGACAGGCTCAGCTCATGCTAGAGCACCATCTCACATGTTACCAAGCACTCTGCCTCCAGGATTGTTAAGGCCTGCCATAGGAGTGACTGATAGGTACACATGTGTCTATATATAGGGTAGGTATAGGAATACTACACCTAAGCAAGGGGTGATTACACGACCTTGCCCCAGCTGAGTGATCAGCCAGTTGTGTCTGATTGGAAGGCCAGACCAGGGGTGGCATAATACATGCTGCAGCCCCTGGGAGGCCTAGGGTACACCTATGCCCTGGGTACCTAGGGTACACTGTACAGGGTCCAATAAGGTGATCCTTACCAATTGGGAATGTACCTAGGGTACATGGAATCCATTTTAAAGAGAGAGCAGACAGCCTGAGACCCTGAATGGCAGGATCTCAGGCCAACTAAGTCGAAAAACCAGCTAGACACTAGGCAAAAAGTTGGGGGTAACCATAGTCAGATATCCACCTTCCTACACAACCCCCCCCCAAACGAAAGGAGATAAGGCTGGCCTCTACAAGGTAAGCCTCTATTGCCTGAGTGGCCATATAAGGAAGAACCAGCACTGGCATGGTTACCCCCTGTCTCATGGTCCACTAAGCAATCCCTCATCCTAAAGATATCATAGGGTCTCCACCATAGGGAATCACTACCTTTGGTGTGTCTTTGCAAAGAAAAAGGCTGGTGTTGAGATGGAGTACTGAAGTGAGTGTCCTCAAAGTGAGGCCTCAGCTTCCTCCAATCATCCTCCACCATGGATGCCTTTCTTTCTCTAACTGAGTTGCACTGTGCTCTCAGGGTCAGCCTCTGGCTACCTAAAGCTGGAGGCTGGGTCCCTTTTGTGGGCTTACTGGAGGGACAGGTCAGGTTTGGGGCCCTAAGGTCCCAGGTTTGCCTGTGCCCAACAGAATCCCTCTGGGGGAGGTCCCTAACTACCTGTGAAGGGGATCCCTCAGGAATGTTTTTACCCATCACCTGGCTAGGGCAACCAACCAGGCAATCCTCATTCTTTTGAAGGGGGGGTTCTTGTGGACAGGGGCCCTCTTGGGGTCCACTGGCCTCCCTGACCTCTGCAGCCCTGGGCTGACTGAGGCAGGGTAGAGAGAGGCAGGCTACCTGCACCAGACTGGGTCCCACCTTGGAAGGGGCCACTGACATCAGAGGCTCTGCCAGGCCAGGCCTGGCTACCTCTGGGGCAGTTCCTTCACAAGGGGTGAGGTCAGATCCCTGAGGAGGCTGACCTTTTCCTAATGTCTGGGGAGAGGGAGACTTTTCTTCCTCCCCACTACTCTCTGTCTGTGTGGAGTGATCCATTGTTTCAGGCTTCACTCCACCTATATCAGTCTGAGTGTGGGCTGAGACCATTACAGCCTTGCCAACCTTTTCAGGAAGGCACTCAGTTTGGGTGTGAGCTGTGACTGTCACAGCTCTGTCAGTCCCTACAGGGAAGTCTGTCTGTGCCTGGGCTGTGGCTACCACTGCCCTTCCAACCTTTTCAGGGAGGAAAGCTACTTGGACAGGGGTTGTGACTGGCACAATCCCACTACCCTTTTTGGAAAGGCCTACCATTTTGGAATGGGTGTCTTGTTCAACTCCAGCCCAAGCTGAGAGTTCTAAGTCATTCCCCAGCAAGCAGTCCACAGGCAAGGTTGGAGACACTGCCACCCTTTTAGGGCCAGTGACACCTCCCCAGCTGAGACATACCTCTGCCATGGGATGACTATTTTGTTTGCCATCAATGTTAGTTACCTGGTATGAGAAACCAGGCAAAAGCTGCTCAGAGGGAACTAGCCTATGGGCCACCATAGTGATGCTAGCTCCAGTGTCTCTGTAGGCCTCAGCTTTTCTACCATTGATGTAGGGTTCCTGTCTGTACCTACCCAAAGTGTTGGGACAGGCAGTGAAGTTGGCAAACCCCATGCCACCATCACAGACAAGAGTAGCTGCTGTAGGGGAATTGGCTAAGCCAGGATCCCCCTGTGTTCCCCAAGAAAACCCAACCAAATTTTTGGGGGCACTCCCACCACCTGGGGGATTACTGCTGACAGTAATAGGTGGTGTGACAGGAGTAGTTGGAGGAACAGTTTTGTTTTTAGCCTGTGGACAACTGCTGTCAGTTTTCCAATGCCCAGGTGTTTTACACACATGGCAGTAAGGCTTTTTAACTGTGGTAGAGGAGGGAGCTTGGGACCCACCACCCTGTGTGGAGTTTTGGGGCCCTGAGGAAGATTTCTCTTTTGCTTTATCCCCACCCTTGTCTTGAGGCTTGGTGGTATCTTTCTTTTGGTCACCACCCTGATTTTTAGGCCTAATCCTGGTCCTGACCCATTTATCTGCCCTCTTTCCCAATTCTTGGGGAGAGGTCAAATCTGAGTCTACCAGGTGTTGATGGAGAAGCTGGTTTTGACAATTACTAAGGATCTGCTCCCTCATAATCAAGTTGTACAATCCTGTATAGTCCTGCACCTTGCTGCCAGTTAACCAACCTTCCAAAGCCTTAGTGGCACAATCCACAAAATCAGACCAGTCCTGTGTCTGTGTCTTCTGGGTGTCTCTGAACAACAACCTATATTGCTCAGTGGTTAAGCCAAACCCATCTATCAGAGCACTCTTCAGGACTTTGTAATTATTTGCATCCTCATCACTGACTGTGAGGAGCTTGTCTCTACCTTTATCAGAAAAGGAGAGCCACAAGATAGCTGCCCACTGACTTTGGGGTACCTGCTGTACTTTGCAGGCCCTCTCCAAAGCAGTCATCCATTTGTGGATGTCATCCCCATTCTGATATGGGGGGACTATCTTGCTTAGGTTTCTATGGTCATAAGACCTATCCCTATCTCTAGGAATGTTGCTGCCACCAGTGGGTTCTGACCCACACAATTTTTGCTCTCTAGCCAGAGCAAGCTTCTCCTTGGCCAGGGCAATTTCTTCCCTTTGAATCCTCAGATTAGCTTCCCTCATTCTGGCTTTATGCTCCTTTCTCTCAGGTGAAGTCATTCCCCTGTGAGAGGAAGCATTAGAGAGGCTAGAAACATGGGAGTGGATGGATTCCCTTGAAGGGGATCTGTTCCTCCTGTTTCTTTCTGAAAGCCTACTTGTGGGTCTGTATGGGGGAACCCCATGCAAACTCCCATGTAAACTTAGGTTTGCCTGGCTAAGTCTTCCTACTTGGCTCTGGCTGTCTACCTCCCCATCTGACTCATCTGTGGTGGGTAGACCCCTATCTACAGCTATGGCACCATCCCTGGCAGCTCTTTCAGCATCATAGGCCTCCAGAAGCTCCACTAGCTGTCTAAGGGTAGGGTTTGCACCCTGTCTTATTCCTCTGGAGGTACACAAATGTCTCATCTCCTGGAATGTGAATGCATCATACCTAGAGGGAACCTGTCTAGGATTCTCCTCTCCTGAGGGAGCATCAGTGTGATCTCCATTCAGGGGCATGATTCTAGTGAGGGTGTGGTGTGTGCACCTACCTACACTAGTTGTTTCTACTAAACCTCTCTAGTAGTTGTAGTCAGGGTGTGTTACTCCCTTCAACCTACAACCACTAAGTCCAGTAGGACTTAAGTATACTAAACTATGTTATATGTACCTAGACAATATCTGTGTGATCTTTCAATTTAGTATCTCAAGATTACAATGGTATTACAACAGCAAGCTCAGATCCCAACCGCTGCTCACCAATGTGAGAAGTTGGCCTGATGTATGATGTCACTAGTTCTAGTGTACACCTTATATCAGTCCAAATACCCTTATGGTGATTGGTTGTAAAGTCAACCTTATAGACCAGCTATCCTAGTGGTAGCATGGACAAGAGCAGTCTTAGGCTAAACTCTGAATGGCATGTGAAGCCAGCTGTGATACCATATATAATCCCTTGAATACCAAATGAAAGGACACCACAACAGATATATATATAAAATAAAGTGTATTTATTCTAAGAAAACCCTCAGCACTCTTTATGAGATTAGAGGTAAGTACAACACAGTCTTATTAATGCATACAGTAAGTCACACAGGTAAGTAATACAGTTAGGCCCTAGGGGCCACGCAAACCATATACTAAGTAAGTGGTATAAGAACCACTGTCACGGAAATAGAATAGGCCTAGGCCTAGGGAATCGCTGGGGCTACACTAGACTACCACAGGATAGGCAGTGGGAGGCCCACGGGATTCGTGTGCAGAGTGGAAACACTCACGCGTAATGCGTAAAAGTCACTAGCAATAGTACAGTTTAGAAATCGATAGATTTAGGACACTTCCGGAGTAGCTAGGAAGTTGAGACTTGAAACTTAGACACTAGGATAGTCACTATCCTGATGAGCACCGGAGTACCCAAGTTACCTAGCCCACAGGCTGCGGGTGCATAGGGGTGAAGTTGCGTCGGGTTTCGTCGTCGACTCCTATGGATGCCTGAAGAAAAGATGCTGACAGGCAGTCAGTGAAGAGTGTCCGGTGGATCCCAAGCCTGGGATCAAGAAGAGAAGATACCTGCAAGCAGAGGGGACAGAGTCAAGATCACTAGCCAGTGATCACGTGGAACCAGGAAGGAACCAGGCGATGTCGTGAAGAGTTGCAGGTGAAGGTGAAGCTTGTCGCTGCAGCCAGGAGGACCAGGAAGCGTCGAGGGCGACCAGGACCAGGAGGCGAGCTGTCCCACGAAGGCTCTTGCTGTCGGCGGCGTCGAAGTTGGACTAGGACTCACCAAGCCTTGGCAAGCGGAACCCACGAAGAACAAAGGACTTGCTTCAGGTGCAGACCAGGAGGGTCTGGGGTGCTTCTTCTTTGCAGAGAAGCGGGAGCCAGTCTGGAGGAGCCAAACCAGCGCAGAAGATTTCAGGGAGCGTCGTCACAAAGGCCACTAGCCAGCGGGCAAGCAACCGGACAACGCGGCAAGCAGGAAAATGCTGAAGGGCCCCACGCAGGACTCGTGGAGTGTGGGGGGCTGATCTTCGGTGCAGATGGTGCTTGGGGGTGGGGCTTCTCAATCCCCGGTGCACAACTTCGAGGGTGCCTCAGAAGCTGCGCTGTAAGTTACTAGCCACTTTTCCCAGGTAGCCGGTCCCACGTCGCTCGTCGCCTCCACGGATCTCAGCTCTGCTGCAGATGTGAATGAGGGTCGGAGAAGTCTGGAAGTCAAGGCTCTGGTCGGGCTCTGCAGTCGGTTCCTCGTCGAACGTCTCGCAAAGCAAAGGGTAGTCACTTGATGGTGCCTGTTTGCACAGGGTAGCCACTCCTTGGCCACAAGGGAGATTCTTCAGTCTTCTTCTTTCGTCGAATGTCGAAGGTCCAGAGTTTCTGTTCAGTTTTGCAGGTTCAGGATAATCTAAAGTCTTGAGGCCCCACTCCCACTCTTATACTAATCTGGGGGGCTGGGATACCTGCTAGGTCACGCCTTATGGGTGGGACCTGGGAGGGGGTGGTTACACCCACTTCCCTTTGTCCAGTTTCGCGCCAGAGCTGGGGCTGGAGTGCCCCAGCACCGGTTTGAACTGGACTATGCAAGGAACACCTTGTGTGCCCCAGGCATGTCTCATTCCTTTCAGCCCACCCTGCCCCAATACACTAAAGGCTGTCTGGGGAGGTGCTAGCACCTCCCCAAGCAGGAAACCTATTGTCCAGGCCTCCCTGGCTGGGATCACTCCCAGCTGCAGGAGGTCAGACTTGTGTCGTGGCAGCAGCATCCATTTTGTGATGCTGAGGCTTTGGTCAGAGGTTACACAGCAAAGTATGATTTTAACATGTCTCTCCCTCTAGAAGGGAGGGATAATATCCTCATCACCAGAAATGGTATGGGGGTATTATTCCAAAGTGTTAGACACCTTACACGACATGTTTTGATACAGCCCAACCATAGTTACCATAACCGTTTAAGATTATAAGGCACTTTAAGAGTATATGGTAGGCTATATCATAGAACAGCTATAAGGACATGGTTCCGAAAGCTGCAGACAGGCTCAGCTCATGCTAGAGCACCATCTCACATGTTACCAAGCACTCTGCCTCCAGGATTGTTAAGGCCTGCCATAGGAGTGACTGATAGGTACACATGTGTCTATATATAGGGTAGGTATAGGAATACTACACCTAAGCAAGGGGTGATTACACGACCTTGCCCCAGCTGAGTGATCAGCCAGTTGTGTCTGATTGGAAGGCCAGACCAGGGGTGGCATAATACATGCTGCAGCCCCTGGGAGGCCTAGGGTACACCTATGCCCTGGGTACCTAGGGTACACTGTACAGGGTCCAATAAGGTGATCCTTACCAATTGGGAATGTACCTAGGGTACATGGAATCCATTTTAAAGAGAGAGCAGACAGCCTGAGACCCTGAATGGCAGGATCTCAGGCCAACTAAGTCGAAAAACCAGCTAGACACTAGGCAAAAAGTTGGGGGTAACCATAGTCAGATATCCACCTTCCTACACACACTATCACCTGCGAGGGTGTCCTCCGGTGTGTGCGCCTAGGCCTGCCTGTGATAGGTTATGTGTATTTGTAAAGCACACTATCACCTGCGAGGGTGTCCTCCGGTGTGTGTGTGCCTAGGCCTGCCTGTGATAGGTTATGTGTATTTGTAAAGCACACTATCACCTGCGAGGGTGTCCTCCGGTGTGTGTGCCTAGGCCTGCCTGTGATAGGTTCTGTGTATTTGTAAAGCACACTATCACCTGCGAGGGTGTCCTCCGGTGTGTGCACCTAGGCCTGCCTGTGATAGGTTATGTGTATTTGTAAAGCACACTATCACCTGCGAGGGTGTCCTCCGGTGTGTGTGTGCCGAGGCCTGCCTGTGATAGGTTATGTGTATTTGTAAAGCACACTATCACCTGCGAGGGTGTCCACAGGTGTGTGTGTGCCTAGGCCTGCCTGTGATAGGTTATGTGTATTTGTAAAGCACACTATCACCTGCGAGGGTGTCCTCCGGTGTGTGTGCGCCTAGGCCTGCCTGTGATAGGTTATGTGTATTTGTAAAGCACACTATCACCTGCGAGGGTGTCCTCCGGTGTGTGTGCCTAGGCCTGCCTGTGATAGGTTATGTGTATTTGTAAAGCACACTATCACCTGCGAGGGTGTACTCCGGTGTGTGTGTGCCGAGGCCTGCCTGTGATAGGTTATGTGTATTTGTAAAGCACACTATCACCTGCGAGGGTGTCCTCCGGTGTGTGTGTGCCTAGGCCTGCCTGTGATAGGTTATGTGTATTTGTAAAGCACACTATCACCTGTGAGGGTGTCCTCCGGTGTGTGTGTGCCTTGGACTGCCTGTGATAGGTTATTTGTATTTGTAAAGCACACTATCACCTGCGAGGGTGTCCACAGCTGTGAGTGTGCGCCTAGGCCTGCCTGTGATAGGTTATGTGTATTTGTAAAGCACACTATCACCTGCGAGGGTGTCCTCCGGTGTGTGTGTGTGCCTAGGCCTGCCTGTGATAGGTTATGTGTATTTGTAAAGCACACTATCACCTGCGAGGGTGTCCTCCGGTGTGTGTGTGCCTAGGCCTGCCTGTGATAGTTTATGTGTATTTGTAAAGCACACTATCACCTGCGAGGGTGTCCTCTGGTGTGTGTGCCTAGGCCTGCCTGTGATAGGTTATGTGTATTTGTAAAGCACACTATCACCTGCGAGGGTGTCCTCCGGTGTGTGTGCCTAGGCCTGCCTGTGATAGGTTATGTGTATTTGTAAAGCACACTATCACCTGCGAGGGTGTCCACAGGTGTGTGTGCCTAGGCCTGCCTGTGATAGGTTATGTGTATTTGTAAAGCACACTATCACCTGCGAGGGTGTCCTCCGGTGTGTGTGTGCCTAGGCCTGCCTGTGATAGGTTATGTGTATTTGTAAAGCACACTATCACCTGCGAGGGTGTCCACAGGTGTGAGTGTGCGCCTAGGCCTGCCTGTGATAGTGTGCTTTACAAATACAAATAACCTATCACAGGCAGGCCTAGGCACACACACACACCGGAGGACACCCTCGCAGGTGATAGTGTGCTTTACAAACCGACTTTTCCGCGAGGTGTAGCAGCAGAACAAACAGCCCAACAGGAAGGACCTCGCAGGACAGAGCTCGCGCTCACAGGTCAGTCAATGTCTCCCAAAGAGCTAGGGACAAGCAGGCTCTTTTCAGCTGTGCTTAGGGGGCGTGGCCAGCAGGGAGAGCGTCCAGGTGCAGGAAATGATGGCAGCACAGGGACTCCTGGGCAATGTAGTCCCTGATCCTCACCTGGCACTCGCAGCCCTGCTCCCCGAGATTCAGGCAGCTCCCCTGTCAGGAATCAGCAACAATGCACCCAGGCACACGGGCGTAGCGGGACCCGCGGAGCGGGTTCCGCGAGGTGTAGCAGCAGAACAAACAGCCCAACAGGAAGGACCTCGCAGGACAGAGCTCGCGCTCACAGGTCAGTCAATGTCTCCCAAAGAGCTAGGGACAAGCAGGCTCTTTTCAGCTGTGCTTAGGGGGCGTGGCCAGCAGGGAGAGCGTCCAGGTGCAGGAAATGATGGCAGCACAGGGACTCCTGGGCAATGTAGTCCCTGATCCTCACCTGGCGCTCGCAGCCCTGCTCCCCGAGATTCAGGCAGCTCCCCTGTCAGGAATCAGCAACAATGCACCCAGGCACACGGGCGAAGCGGGACCCGCGGAGCGGGTTCCGCGAGGTGTAGCAGCAGAACAAACAGCCCAACAGGAAGGACCTCGCAGGACAGAGCTCGCGCTCACAGGTCAGTCAATGTCTCCCAAAGAGCTAGGGACAAGCAGGCTCTTTTCAGCTGTGCTTAGGGGGCGTGGCCAGCAGGGAGAGCGTCCAGGTGCAGGAAATGATGGCAGCACAGGGACTCCTGGGCAATGTAGTCCCTGATCCTCACCTGGCGCTCGCAGCCCTGCTCCCCGAGATTCAGGCAGCTCCCCTGTCAGGAATCAGCAACAATGCACCCAGGCACACGGGCGTAGCGGGACCCGCGGAGCGGGTTCCGCGAGGTGTAGCAGCAGAACAAACAGCCCAACAGGAAGGACCTCGCAGGACAGAGCTCGCGCTCACAGGTCAGTCAATGTCACAGGCAGGCCTAGGCGCACACTCACACCTGTGGACACCCTCGCAGGTGATAGTGTGCTTTACAAATACAAATAACCTATCACCTGCGAGGGTGTCCACAGGTGTGAGTGTGCGCCTAGGCCTGCCTGTGATAGTGTGCTTTACAAATACACATAACCTATCACAGGCAGGCCTAGGCGCACACTCACACCTGTGGACACCCTCGCAGGTGATAGTGTGCTTTACAAATACACATAACCTATCACCTGCGAGGGTGTCCTCCGGTATGTGTGCCTAGGCCTGCCTGTGATAGGTTATGTGTATTTGTAAAGCACACTATCACCTGCGAGGGTGTCCTCCGGTGCGTATGTGCCTAGGCCTGCCTGTGATAGTGTGCTTTACAAATACACATAACCTATCACAGGCAGGCCTAGGCACACACACCGGAGGACACCCTCGCAGGTGATAGTGTGCTTTACAAATGCACATAACCTATCACAGGCAGGCCTAGGCACACACACACCGGAGGACACCCTCGCAGGTGATAGGTTATGTGTATTTGTAAAGCACACTATCACCTGCGAGGGTGTCCTCCGGTGCGTGTGTGCCTAGGCCTGCCTGTGATAGGTTATGTGTATTTGTAAAGCACACTATCACCTGCGAGGGTGTCCTCCGGTGCGTGTGTGCCTAGGCCTGCCTGTGATAGTGTGCTTTACAAATACACATAACCTATCACAGGCAGGCCTAGGCACACACACCGGAGGACACCCTCGCAGGTGATAGTGTGCTTAACAAATACACATAACCTATCACAGGCAGGCCTAGGCACACACACCGGAGGACACCCTCGCAGGTGATAGTATGCTTTACAAATACACATAACCTATCACAGGCAGGCCTAGGCACACACACACCGGAGGACACCCTCGCAGGTGATAGTGTGCTTTACAAATACACATAACCTATCACCTGCGAGGGTGTCCTCCGGTGTGTGTGTGCCTAGGCCTGCCTGTGATAGGTTATGTGTATTTGTAAAGCACACTATCACCTGCGAGGGTGTCCTCCGGTGTGTGTGCCTAGGCCTGCCTGTGATAGGTTATGTGTATTTGTAAAGCACACTATCACCTGCGAGGGTGTCCTCAGGTGTGAATGTGCGCCTAGGCCTGCCTGTGATAGGTTATGTGTATTTGTAAAGCACACTTTCACCTGCGAGGGTGTCCTCCGGTGTGCGTGTGCCTAGGCCTGCCTGTGATAGGTTATGTGTATTTGTAAAGCACACTATCACCTGCGAGGGTGTCCACAGGTGTGAGTGTATGCCTAGGCCTGCCTGTGATAGGTTATGTGTATTTGTAAAGCACACTATCACCTGCGAGGGTGTCCACAGGTGTGAGTGTGCGCCTAGGCCTGCCTGTGATAGGTTATGTGTATTTGTAAAGCACACTATCACCTGCGAGGGTGTCCTCCGGTGTGTGTGTGCGCCTAGGCCTGCCTGTGATAGGTTATGTGTATTTGTAAAGCACACTATCACCTGCGAGGGTGTCCTCCGGTGCGTATGTGCCTAGGCCTGCCTGTGATAGGTTATGTGTATTTGTAAAGCACACTCTCACCTGCGAGGGTGTCCTCCGGTGTGTGTGCGCCTAGGCCTGCCTGTGATAGGTTATGTGTATTTGTAAAGCACACTATCACCTGCGAGGGTGTCCTCAGGTGTGTGTGCCTAGGCTGCCTGTGATAGGTTATGTGTATTTGTAAGGCACACTATCACCTGCGAGGGTGTCCTCCGGTGTGTGTGTGCCTAGGCCTGCCTGTGATAGGTTATGTGTATTTGTAAAGCACACTATCACCTGCGAGGGTGTCTACAGGTGTGTGTGTGCCTAGGCCTGCCTGTGATAGGTTATGTGTATTTGTAAGGCACACTATCACCTGCGAGGGTGTCCTCCGGTGTGTGTGTGCCTAGGCCTGCCTGTGATAGGTTATGTGTATTTGTAAAGCACACTATCACCTGCGAGGGTGTCCTCCGGTGTGTGTGCCTAGGCCTGCCTGTGATAGGTTATGTGTATTTGTAAAGCACACTATCACCTGCGAGGGGGTCCTCCGGTGTGTGTGCCTAGGCCTGCCTGTGATAGGTTCTGTGTATTTGTAAAGCACACTATCACCTGCGAGGGTGTCCTCCGGTGTGTGTGTGCCTAGGCCTGCCTGTGATAGGTTATGTGTATTTGTAAAGCACACTATCACCTGCGAGGGTGTCCTCCGGTGCGTATGTGCCTAGGCCTGCCTGTGATAGGTTATGTGTATTTGTAAAGCACACTATCACCTGCGAGGGTGTCCTCCGGTGTGTGTGCGCCTAGGCCTGCCTGTGATAGGTTATGTGTATTTGTAAAGCACACTATCACCTGCGAGGGTGTCCTCTGGTGTGTGTGTGCCTAGGCCTGCCTTTGATAGGTTATGTGTATTTGTAAAGCACACTATCACCTGCGAGGGTGTCCTCCGGTGTGTGCGCCTAGGCCTGCCTGTGATAGGTTATGTGTATTTGTAAAGCACACTATCACCTGCGAGGGTGTCCACAGGTGTGTGCCTAGGCCTGCCTGTGATAGTGTGCTTTACAAATACACATAACCTATCACAGGCAGGCCTAGGCGCACACACACCGGAGGACACCCTCGCAGGTGATAGTGTGCTTTACAAATACACATAACCTATCACAGGCAAGCCTAGGCACACACACCGGAGGACACCCTCGCAGGTGATAGTGTGCTTTACAAATACACATAACCTATCACCTGCGAGGGTGTCCTCCGGTGTGTGTGCCTAGGCTTGCCTGTGATAGGTTATGTGTATTTGTAAAGCACACTATCACCTGCGAGGGTGTCCTCCGGTGTGTGTGCGCCTAGGCCTGCCTGTGATAGGTTATGTGTATTTGTAAAGCACACTATCACCTGCGAGGGTGTCCTCCGGTGTGTGCGCCTAGGCCTGCCTGTGATAGGTTATGTGTATTTGTAAGGCACACTATCACCTGCGAGGGTGTCCTCCGGTGTGTGTGTGCCTAGGCCTGCCTGTGATAGGTTATGTGTATTTGTAAAGCACACTATCACCTGCGAGGGTGTCCACAGGTGTGAGTGTGTGCCTAGGCCTGCCTGTGATAGGTTATGTGTATTTGTAAAGCACACTATCACCTGCGAGGGTGTCCACAGGTGTGTGTGTGTGTGCCTAGGCCTGCCTGTGATAGGTTATGTGTATTTGTAAAGCACACTATCACCTGCAAGGGTGTCCACAGGTGTGAGTGCGCCTAGGCCTGCCTGTGATAGGTTATGTGTATTTGTAAAGCACACTATCACCTGCGAGGGTGTCCTCCGGTGTGTGTGCCTAGGACTGCCTGTGATAGGTTATGTGTATTTGTAAAGCACACTATCACCTGCGAGGGTGTCCTCC
Organism: Triturus cristatus; assembly: GCF_964204655.1. Classification (NCBI taxonomy): domain Eukaryota; kingdom Metazoa; phylum Chordata; class Amphibia; order Caudata; family Salamandridae; genus Triturus; species Triturus cristatus. Next base: position 1,094,469,547 of record NC_140588.1, on the reverse strand, counting down.
GGTGTGTGCGCCTAGGCCTGCCTGTGATAGGTTATGTGTATTTGTAAAGCACACTATCACCTGCGAGGGTGTCCTCCGGTGCGTGTGTGCCTAGGCCTGCCTGTGATAGGTTATGTGTATTTGTAAAGCACACTATCTATCACCTGCGAGGGTGTCCTCCGGTGCGTGTGTGCCTAGGCCTGCCTGTGATAGTGTGCTTAACAAATACACATAACCTATCACAGGCAGGCCTAGGCACACACACCGGAGGACAACCTCGCAGGCGATAGTGTGCTTTACAAATACACATAACCTATCACAGGCAGGCCTAGGCACACACACCGGAGGACACCCTCGCAGGTGATAGTGTGCTTTACAAATACACATAACCTATCACAGGCAGGCCTAGGCACACACACACCGGAGGACACCCTCGCAGGTGATAGTGTGCTTTACAAATACACATAACCTATCACCTGCGAGGGTGTCCTCCGGTGTGTGTGTGTGTGCCTAGGCCTGCCTGTGATAGGTTATGTGTATTTGTAAAGCACACTATCACCTGCGAGGGTGTCCTCCGGTGTGTGTGCCTAGGCCTGCCTGTGATAGGTTATGTGTATTTGTAAAGCACACTATCACCTGCGAGGGTGTCCTCAGGTGTGAGTGTGCGCCTAGGCCTGCCTGTGATAGGTTATGTGTATTTGTAAAGCACACTTTCACCTGCGAGGGTGTCCTCCGGTGTGCGTGTGCCTAGGCCTGCCTGTGATAGGTTATGTGTATTTGTAAAGCACACTATCACCTGCGAGGGTGTCCTCCGGTGTGTGTGTGCCTAGGCCTGCCTGTGATAGGTTATGTGTATTTGTAAAGCACACTATCACCTGCGAGGGTGTCCTCCGGTGTGTGTGTGCCTAGGCCTGCCTGTGATAGGTTATGTGTATTTGTAAAGCACACTATCACCTGCGAGGGTGTCCCCCGGTGTGTGTGCCTAGGCCTGCCTGTGATAGGTTATGTGTATTTGTAAAGCACACTATCACCTGCGACGGTGTCCTCCGGTGTGTGTGCCTAGGCCTGCCTGTGATAGGTTATGTGTATTTGTAAAGCACACTATCACCTGCGAGGGTGTCCTCCGGTGTGTGTGCCTAGGCCTGCCTGTGATAGGTTATGTGTATTTGTAAAGCACACTATCACCTGCGAGGGTGTCCACAGGTGTGAGTGTGTGCCTAGGCCTGCCTGTGATAGGTTATGTGTATTTGTAAAGCACACTATCACCTGCGAGGGTGTCCACAGGTGTGAGTGTGCGCCTAGGCCTGCCTGTGATAGGTTATGTGTATTTGTAAAGCACACTATCACCTGCGAGGGTGTCCTCCGGTGTGTGTGTGCGCCTAGGCCTGCCTGTGATAGGTTATGTGTATTTGTAAAGCACACTATCACCTGCGAGGGTGTCCTCCGGTGCGTATGTGCCTAGGCCTGCCTGTGATAGGTTATGTGTGTTTGTAAAGCACACTCTCACCTGCGAGGGTGTCCTCCGGTGTGTGTGCGCCTAGGCCTGCCTGTGATAGGTTATGTGTATTTGTAAAGCACACTATCACCTGCGAGGGTGTCCTCAGGTGTGTGTGCCTAGGCTGCCTGTGATAGGTTATGTGTATTTGTAAGGCACACTATCACCTGCGAGGGTGTCCTCCGGTGTGTGTGTGCCTAGGCCTGCCTGTGATAGGTTATGTGTATTTGTAAAGCACACTATCACCTGCGAGGGTGTCTACAGGTGTGTGTGTGCCTAGGCCTGCCTGTGATAGGTTATGTGTATTTGTAAGGCACACTATCACCTGCGAGGGTGTCCTCCGGTGTGTGTGTGCCTAGGCCTGCCTGTGATAGGTTATGTGTATTTGTAAAGCACACTATCACCTGCGAGGGTGTCCTCCGGTGTGTGTGCCTAGGCCTGCCTGTGATAGGTTATGTGTATTTGTAAAGCACACTATCACCTGCGAGGGTGTCCTCCGGTGTGTGTGCCTAGGCCTGCCTGTGATAGGTTCTGTGTATTTGTAAAGCACACTATCACCTGCGAGGGTGTCCTCCGGTGTGTGTGTGCCTAGGCCTGCCTGTGATAGGTTATGTGTATTTGTAAAGCACACTATCACCTGCGAGGGTGTCCTCCGGTGCGTATGTGCCTAGGCCTGCCTGTGATAGGTTATGTGTATTTGTAAAGCACACTATCACCTGCGAGGGTGTCCTCCGGTGTGTGTGCGCCTAGGCCTGCCTGTGATAGGTTATGTGTATTTGTAAAGCACACTATCACCTGCGAGGGTGTCCTCTGGTGTGTGTGTGTGCCTAGGCCTGCCTGTGATAGGTTATGTGTATTTGTAAAGCACACTATCACCTGCGAGGGTGTCCTCCGGTGTGTGCGCCTAGGCCTGCCTGTGATAGGTTATGTGTATTTGTAAAGCACACTATCACCTGCGAGGGTGTCCACAGGTGTGTGCCTAGGCCTGCCTGTGATAGGTTATGTGTATTTGTAAAGCACACTATCACCTGCGAGGGTGTCCTCCGGTGTGTGTGCGCCTAGGCCTGCCTGTGATAGGTTATGTGTATTTGTAAAGCACACTATCACCTGCGAGGGTGTCCTCCGGTGTGTGCGCCTAGGCCTGCCTGTGATAGGTTATGTGTATTTGTAAGGCACACTATCACCTGCGAGGGTGTCCTCCGGTGTGTGTGTGCCTAGGCCTGCCTGTGATAGGTTATGTGTATTTGTAAAGCACACTATCACCTGCGAGGGTGTCCCCAGGTGTGAGTGTGTGCCTAGGCCTGCCTGTGATAGGTTATGTGTATTTGTAAAGCACACTATCACCTGCGAGGGTGTCCACAGGTGTGTGTGTGCCTAGGCCTGCCTGTGATAGGTTATGTGTATTTGTAAAGCACACTATCACCTGCAAAGGTGTCCACAGGTGTGAGTGCGCCTAGGCCTGCCTGTGATAGGTTATGTGTATTTGTAAAGCACACTATCACCTGCGAGGGTGTCCTCCGGTGTGTGTGCCTAGGACTGCCTGTGATAGGTTATGTGTATTTGTAAAGCACACTATCACCTGCGAGGGTGTCCTCCGGTGTGTGCGCCTAGGCCTGCCTGTGATAGGTTATGTGTATTTGTAAAGCACACTATCACCTGCGAGGGTGTCCTCCGGTGTGTGTGCGCCTAGGCCTGCCTGTGATAGGTTATGTGTATTTGTAAAGCACTCTATCACCTGCGAGGGTGTCCTCCGGTGTGTGTGTGCCTAGGCCTGCCTGTGATAGGTTATGTGTATTTGTAAAGCACACTATCACCTGCAAGGGTGTCCACAGGTGTGAGTGCGCCTAGGCCTGCCTGTGATAGGTTATGTGTATTTGTAAAGCACACTATCACCTGCGAGGGTGTCCTCCGGTGTGTGTGCCTAGGACTGCCTGTGATAGGTTATGTGTATTTGTAAAGCACACTATCACCTGCGAGGGTGTCCTCCGGTGTGTGCGCCTAGGCCTGCCTGTGATAGGTTATGTGTATTTGTAAAGCACACTATCACCTGCGAGGGTGTCCTCCGGTGTGTGTGCCTAGGCCTGCCTGTGATAGGTTATGTGTATTTGTAAAGCACACTATCACCTGCGAGGGTGTCCTCCGGTGTGTGTGTGTGCCTAGGCCTGCCTGTGATAGGTTATGTGTATTTGTAAAGCACACTATCACCTGCGAGGGTGTCCTCCGGTGTGTGTGTGCCTTGGACTGCCTGTGATAGGTTATGTGTATTTGTAAAGCACACTATCACCTGCGAGGGTGTCCTCCGGTGTGTGTGTGTGCCTAGGCCTGCCTGTGATAGGTTACGTGTATGTGTAAAGCACACTATCACCTGCGAGGGTGTCCTCCGGTGTGTGTGTGTGCCTAGGCCTGCCTGTGATAGGTTATGTGTATTTGTAAAGCACACTATCACCTGCGAGGGTGTCCTCCGGTGTGTGTGTGCCTTGGACTGCCTGTGATAGGTTATGTGTATTTGTAAAGCACACTATCACCTGCGAGGGTGTCCTCCGGTGTGTGTGTGTGCCTAGGCCTGCCTGTGATAGGTTATGTGTATTTGTAAAGCACACTATCACCTGCGAGGGTGTCCTCCGGTGTGAGTGTGCGCCTAGGCCTGCCTGTGATAGGTTATGTGTATTTGTAAAGGACACTATCACCTGCGAGTGTGTCCTAGGGTGTGTGTGCCTAGGCCTGCCTGTGATAGGTTATGTGTATTTGTAAAGCATACTATCACCTGCGAGGGTGTCCTCCGGTGTGTGTGTGCCTAGGCCTGCCTGTGATAGGTTATGTGTATTTGTACAGCACACTATCACCTGCGAGGGTGTCCTCCGGTGTGTGTGTGCGCCTAGGCCTGCCTGTGATAGGTTATGTGTATTTGTAAAGCACACTATCACCTGCGAGGGTGTCCACAGGTGTGTGTGTGCCTAGGCCTGCCTGTGATAGGTTATGTGTATTTGTAAAGCACACTATCACCTGCAAAGGTGTCCACAGGTGTGAGTGCGCCTAGGCCTGCCTGTGATAGGTTATGTGTATTTGTAAAGCACACTATCACCTGCGAGGGTGTCCTCCGGTGTGTGTGCCTAGGACTGCCTGTGATAGGTTATGTGTATTTGTAAAGCACACTATCACCTGCGAGGGTGTCCTCCGGTGTGTGCGCCTAGGCCTGCCTGTGATAGGTTATGTGTATTTGTAAAGCACACTATCACCTGCGAGGGTGTCCTCCGGTGTGTGTGCGCCTAGGCCTGCCTGTGATAGGTTATGTGTATTTGTAAAGCACTCTATCACCTGCGAGGGTGTCCTCCGGTGTGTGTGTGCCTAGGCCTGCCTGTGATAGGTTATGTGTATTTGTAAAGCACACTATCACCTGCAAGGGTGTCCACAGGTGTGAGTGCGCCTAGGCCTGCCTGTGATAGGTTATGTGTATTTGTAAAGCACACTATCACCTGCGAGGGTGTCCTCCGGTGTGTGTGCCTAGGACTGCCTGTGATAGGTTATGTGTATTTGTAAAGCACACTATCACCTGCGAGGGTGTCCTCCGGTGTGTGCGCCTAGGCCTGCCTGTGATAGGTTATGTGTATTTGTAAAGCACACTATCACCTGCGAGGGTGTCCTCCGGTGTGTGTGCCTAGGCCTGCCTGTGATAGGTTATGTGTATTTGTAAAGCACACTATCACCTGCGAGGGTGTCCTCCGGTGTGTGTGTGTGCCTAGGCCTGCCTGTGATAGGTTATGTGTATTTGTAAAGCACACTATCACCTGCGAGGGTGTCCTCCGGTGTGTGTGTGCCTTGGACTGCCTGTGATAGGTTATGTGTATTTGTAAAGCACACTATCACCTGCGAGGGTGTCCTCCGGTGTGTGTGTGTGCCTAGGCCTGCCTGTGATAGGTTACGTGTATGTGTAAAGCACACTATCACCTGCGAGGGTGTCCTCCGGTGTGTGTGTGTGCCTAGGCCTGCCTGTGATAGGTTATGTGTATTTGTAAAGCACACTATCACCTGCGAGGGTGTCCTCCGGTGTGTGTGTGCCTTGGACTGCCTGTGATAGGTTATGTGTATTTGTAAAGCACACTATCACCTGCGAGGGTGTCCTCCGGTGTGTGTGTGTGCCTAGGCCTGCCTGTGATAGGTTATGTGTATTTGTAAAGCACACTATCACCTGCGAGGGTGTCCTCCGGTGTGAGTGTGCGCCTAGGCCTGCCTGTGATAGGTTATGTGTATTTGTAAAGGACACTATCACCTGCGAGTGTGTCCTAGGGTGTGTGTGCCTAGGCCTGCCTGTGATAGGTTATGTGTATTTGTAAAGCATACTATCACCTGCGAGGGTGTCCTCCGGTGTGTGTGTGCCTAGGCCTGCCTGTGATAGGTTATGTGTATTTGTACAGCACACTATCACCTGCGAGGGTGTCCTCCGGTGTGTGTGTGCGCCTAGGCCTGCCTGTGATAGGTTATGTGTATTTGTACAGCACACTATCACCTGCGAGGGTGTCCTCCGGTGTGTGTGTGCGCCTAGGCCTGCCTGTGATAGGTTATGTGTATTTGTACAGCACACTATCACCTGCGAGGGTGTCCTCCGGTGTGTGTGCCTAGGCCTGCCTGTGATAGGTTATGTGTATTTGTAAAGCACACTATCACCTGCGAGGGTGTCCTCCGGTGTGAGTGTGCGCCTAGGCCTGCCTGTGATAGGTTATGTGTATTTGTAAAGCACACTATCACCTGCGAGGGTGTCCACAGGTGTGAGTGTGCGCCTAGGCCTGCTGTGGTAAGTTGGTTTATTGAAACGCCAGGTCTTCAGCTTCTTCTTTCAGTTGTGGGGTGGGACGCTGTTCCACGCTTTAGGAGCATTGTAAGAGAATGCCTGTTTTATTGATTTGGTTCTGGTTATGTGCTGGATGGCTGGATGTGTGTGAGTAGTTGTCCTACGTAGCAGAGGTGTTTGGGTGGTTGGTGGTAGGAGATCCGTCTGTTCAGGTAGGTGGTGCCCAAGTTGAGTGGCGCCTTGAATGTGTGTGAGCAGTTTGAAATTAGCTTATTTGTAGATCGTGCGCCAGTGGTGTGGTGTGATTCAGAATAGTACAGAATAAAAGTGGCTGCCGAGTTCTGGATGGTTTGTAGTCTTCTAGTGAGTTGTGTGTTCATTCCGGCTGAGGGAGTCCTACTTGCTGGTGAGTAGAGCATGAAGGACAGCTTTTCTAGTGTTGCCTGGTGGCCATTTGAAGATCTTCCTCAGCTTCTTCTGGTTGTGGAAGCAGGATGCAGTGATGACGTTGACTTGTGCGGTCATGGCCAGTTTGATGATTATTCCAAGGTTGTTGGCGCGGGTGCTGGGTGCAGCTCCAAGTTCAGGCAGCCTCCAGCTGGACTCCCACGGTGAGGTGTCCTTGCTGAAGATCAATACTTCTGTTTTGTCTGTATTGAGTGTGAAAAAGTTGGCTTTCATTCAGTTGGCACATTCTGCCATGCATGCAATGGACTGGTTTTTCGTGTTGGGTGCTTACCTGAGAGGGAGAGTATTCGTTGCACCTCGTCAGGATAGCAGAGAATGCTGATATTGTGTGTGCGGATAACGTTGGCCACAGGGATCATATATTTATTGAAGAGGGTGGGAACACTTCCTATAACACTTAAGAAGGAAAGCTGGCACTCCGCAAACTCTTAAAAACGTGGCTCGTTAACAACCGGCCCAAACCCCCTTTTCTCTCATTCTCCTCTGGTTAGCCAATTCTGCAGTATTCACAGCGCCTAGACACCCATGGGTATTAGTGTGCGCTATACATTTTATTTTCATTTCACTGAGCAATGAACCCTGAGGCACTCCACAGATGAGTTTGTAGGCTTCCGATATGTAAGGTGCCAGGCTCACAGCTTGTGTTCTCTTCTGAGAGAAAAGTGGGGTATTATATAGTGTGGCTGTGCGACTACACCATGCAATACATTCACAATACACTCTTGGGTCCAGTTTCATAACATGTGTATTTGTAAAGCGCACGTTCACCACTACGGGTATCTTGGCGCCGAATCACAGATGTTTTTTGTTACCCAACTCAATGGTACTCATTTTATCGACCTCAGATGGATGAAAGGCTGGGTGGACCTGCTGGGATTTGAACCTGTGACCATGAGGTCGAACACAGGCCCCTGCAGTAGACGCATTAGTCCACTGAGCCACCAGACCCAGCAGTTTGGCTTGTTTGTCAAACTTTAGCTCAACCCTGGGTAGCTGTGGGTTTGAGCATTCAGGTTTAAACAAAGAAACGAGTGTAAAGCATTTAAACAGCACCAAAAGAACTGAATAAGAAAGAGACGTGACTCTCGAAATCAGACATGAATTTATAAAAATAGAGAGTATTTTTACGACTTTATAGACACCAAAATGAACAAAATCCACTGGAGGGTTCTGGAGATTTAAATACTTGAAAAAACAGTAAAGTAGGATTCCTCACTCAGCCGTGAACAAGCTGGGCAAATTCAAAGTATTTGACACTTTGAATCCCGTTCGAGAAAAACTTGCATCAAGCTTGAATGATGTCACTTCCAGTTACTTTGGGCACTCGCCACTGGAAAACTGGTCCTCGTCATAACACAACCAGCAGTTTCCTTCTCCTGCCGATAACTCTCCTTCTGGGCGACCAAACAGATCTCCAAGGAGTCTGACGGGTCCAGCAGACGTCCGTGCAACTTTTGACCATTGGGACTCGGTCTCCCAGGCGGCCCTGTGACGGTGAGCATCACTCTGGTACTCTGGGCTACCAACACACCCGGTAAAGCATCTCCAGCTTTGTGGCCCAATGCTGAAGCAGGAAGTCAGTCCTCTGACTCTTGGAGTCTCTGCTTTTGTCTGGGGCTCATGGGACAATTCAACACAAGCAGGCCATAACAGGTACAGTCCTCTCTTTGCTAGCCCAAGGTACAGTGGGCTCAGCCGGACTTCAGTACAGCCTATCTCTGTCAGGCCCAAGGTCCGCAGGGCAGTCCTTCTTCGGTCAGTCGAGATCTGAGTGCCAGGCGTGTCATATTTGTGCCCACATAGTGCCCACTGGGGAGGATACAGTCACTAGCCAACGGGCTACCAGGTCAATTCCGGCTTGATGATATCCTCCTGTGAAGTGCGGCATCTAGCTATCCCAGAGTGCTCTAGTCCTCCCACTCCCAAGATGGCAGAACCCTTCTCTCCCTATGTGGAGCTTGGAAGCCTACCCTAGAGGTGTGGCTACCAAAGGGCTAGACAGCCACAGAAAAACTGGTTTGACCAGTGTTTTCCCTCTCTGTCCTTGACGCACGCCAGTCTGCCTCAAAAGAGGAGCAGCCCCTCTTTGAATGTGCTCGCCATTTGCCCTTCAAAGGAGGCTTCCCCTTTGAAGCTTGCTTATGAGCTCACACCTTGTCTGTTTTTTCTCGCTAGGAGGAGAGAACACCTCTCCGCCCTCACAGGCCCTTTGTCGGCTTTCGTGGGAGACACTCACACTCCCACCCAGGAGGACAGAAGGCTGTCTGGAGGACCATCCTTTCTGTGCAACCGTAAACAAGCACTGGAAACCTTGGCAACACATTGGCAACTTACTTAAGTTGCACTATACCCACCAGGGACATTACATGTGGATGTAACCAATACATTTGGATTTAATGTACTGATTATTTTGATAACTTGCAGTACCAACTTTGGTGGTCCCATTCAGAAGTTGGCAGGGCGAGGTGCCAGCCTGTAATTCTGCGCTCCCCAAAGGGGCGATCAGCCTTCCAGCAGTAGAAACGACAATGGACAAGGTGGGTGTTGGACCCGGCCTCGTAGAGTGGCCCTCCGTGCCTCCGCACCACCGCAACCTGGTACCCGCAGCCCAAACCCACGGCCTAGCCGATCCTTCCTACCAGAACACCCGCACCCGACCCGGGCATCCCCGTCCATGGCCTCTCTCCTTTCAGCCACCCCGGGCCCGCGTGCCCACTTCATGCACCAAGATGGCCGCCCGGCCCCAGCGCGACCCCGAGCTAGAGGCGCCACTCCGGCTGGAGGACATCACGCTTCCAGGGGATGAGAGAGGGAGGAGCAGTTTCTGTCGCACCTCTGAACCCCCCTGGGACGATGGGTTTCGATCGGCCCTCCGGCCTCCCTGCGGGCTGGCTCCGTGCCTGCTGGGTGTCTGGGACTCCTCCCGGCCCGGCCCTGAAGGGATCAAAAGACACTGGCAGGAAATCCCGACAAGTGACCCCCAGGTGACAAGACCCCTGCCTGCACAGACTCCGGACATCAAAGAGGGGTCGACCTATAACAAGGGGTGCTCTGGGTCTGCCGGGGAGATTCGACGCTGGAACGACGAGAGCCTGCCGACGTGGTCGCGGCTCCTGGAACCGGACCCACCTGAGCCTGCTGAGTGACTCGCGGCCCCTGGAAGATCGTAACAACTCCGAACTGGTACCTGAGCCTGCTGAGTGACTCGCGGCTCCTTGAAGATCGTAACACCTCCGAGCTTGCACCTGAGCCTGCTGAGTGACTCGCGGCTCCTTGAAGATCGTAACACCTCCGAACTTGCACCTGAGCCTGCTGAGGGACTCGCGGCTCCTTGAAGATCGTAACACCTCCGAACTTGTACCTGAGCCTGCTGAGTGACTCGCGGCTCCCCGAAGATCGTAAGACCTCCGAACTTGTGCCCAAGCCTGCTGAGTGACTCGCGGCTCCACCAACTCTCACGGTCCCGCCGGACCCCGACTACAGCAACGTATCCCCCAGCTCGAGGATTGTGAGCTGTGCGCCGGATACATCCCTGCTCGGAACCTTTACCAGAGACTGTCCCGCTATCCCCTACCTCTCCGAGACTCTTGAGCCCGTGCTCACCTTGTACATATTTGCAGTGAAACTTACTTGATAAAGATTGTTTTCTGAGAAAACCCGGTGTGGTCACTCTGTGTCGTGTGGTGCTAGAAGTACGATCCTAGCTGCGAGATTCCTCCCCCTGGGGAGTCTCCCGCCAGTGCCCGGCTACGATACTACGAGGGTGGGTCTCAGGGTAGTCAGGACCCCTTCCGGGCTCCGCTGAGGTCGCCGTCTAACATTGGTGGCAAGCGACGGGATTCGGGCCCATCACCTAGAGATCGTACCGTGAACAACAGACGCACTACCGACGAAGATGGCAGAAGGGAGCGCCATGAGCCCCGCAGAAACCAACGCCAACAGGGTGTTCCAGGTGGAGCATCTAGAAGAATATACACACAAGGAGCTAAAGCAATTTTGCAAGGAACTTAAAATCGCTACCACTGGTCTCAACACTAAGGAAGATTTGCAGAAAGCACTGAAAACTTGGGTGGAGACTGGGGCCTCCCGCCCGGAAGGTACAGGGGAGCGCCCCGACGAAACCGAACCTCCCCAAAGCGAAAGCGACAGCAACCAGGTGCGAGGCACCGTACCAGACGGTGGCCTATCCCCAGAAGAACTTGCGGACAGAGAAAGAAGCCGCAAGCATTAACTCGAGTTAGCCAAACTCAAAATCGAGGGCGAATTAAAGTTAGCGGAAAAAAAGCTAGCAGTAGAGCAACTGCGTGTACAAGGCGAAATAGAAGAAAAGAAGCTCCAACGGGAGCACGAAGGAAAGAAGCTCCAACTGGAGCACGAACGCAGCTTAAAAGAACTCGAGCTCAAAGCCCGAACCGAGGAAGGGAGGCCCCCGGGAAACCGAGAGACGGCCCCCCCAGCGGAACCGAAGGTCCACATCCCCAAGGATGTGGTCAAGGAATATTATAAAAACGATGACATTCAGCAATGGTTTCGGGCCTACGAAGTCGCCATGACCTCCCATCGGATCCCACAGAAGGACTGGGGGGCGGGGTTGTGGGGGCGGTTTCTGAGCGAAGGAAGGGACACCCTGCTCGACCTACCCCTCTCCCTGCAGACCTCCTACAGCCACATGAAAGAGGCTCTACTCACGAGGTACGGCCTCACCCCAGAAATGTACCGTCAACGGTTCCGGGACTGCAGGAAGATCCCGGGCACCACCTGGGTGGAATATGTGAACTTTTTCAGTCGGGCCTTCGATGGGTGGGTCAAGGGCAGCAAAGTCACCACCCTTGCCGAACTCACTGATCTCATGTTGTGGGAACATCTGGCTGCGAACTGCTTTGTGGAACTCCGTCAGCATCTGCTGGACAGCAAGCTCACAGATCCCCGGAAGCTGGCTGTGGAGGCCGACCGTTGGACCAACACCAGGGTCTCCCGGGGTATGGTAGGAGAATACCCCCGAACCAGTCAGGGACCCCCCCGCCAGAGAGGAGGAGGGAACCAGGGAGGGCCGAGAGAGTCCCAGCCTAGCTCCCCGAAGACCCAACCTCCACCTTTCCCAGCGCCCCCTCCACCGGTGACCGGACCCCCTGGGAAACGGGGACACCGGGTGACCGTCACATGTTTCCGTTGCCAGAAACCCGGGCATTACGCCAATGACCCGGAATGCCCCATGGCCCCCCAAGTTCCCCCGACGAGACAGATAGCCAACGTAGCCCTGGGGGAGGAGGTTGAGGAGGTCGAGGAGTGGGAACCCGCAGCGATGGCCCTAGTATCCCTGGGAGATAGGGAAATGATCCCTGGTAGCCTCCTCCCCTCCAACACCCAGAAATATGGACAGCTCGTTAAAATCAATGGCCACCAGGTAGAGGCCCTACGGGACACCGGGGCCAGTATCACCGGTGTCCTCCGGCACCTAGTCCCCGAAGAGCAGATCCTCCCCAACGTCTTTTGCCCCGTAATATCCGCAGACAATAGAGAGAGTATGTGTCAGGTAGCCCTAGTGCCATTTGAATGGGGGGGGTGATAGGTAAACTCAGGGTGGCCGTAAGAACCTCTCAGCCGGTCGACTGCCTTTTAGGGAACGACCTAGAGAGTTCCCCCTGGAAGCACGTAGAGCGTAAGGCCCACCTAGGAATGATGGGACTCCCCGAGTGGGTGTGCGCCACCACCCGATCTATGTCCGCCCGACTCACTCCCCAGGGAGGAGTCGTAAGCCCCCCAATCGAGGGAACCAGAACAGTCCCCGCCGAGGGTCCTCCCGTCCCCCCGTCAGAAGGGTCCGTAGCTAGCGACGCACCCGCACCCTCCGATCCCGCACCAGTCCCCGAGTTAGGAGATCTACCCGAATTGGCCCCATGGCGCCATGAGGGTGGGCCCACCCGGGAAGAATTTTGCAGGGAGCAAGCCACTTGTCCTTCCCTGGTCGGGCTGCGGCGCCAGGCCGAGGGCCAAGCCGCAGGTGACCAGACTGGGACGCACCGAATCTATTGGGAGAATAGCATCCTGTACAGCGAGCAAAAGTCGGTGGAGCTGGGATCCGGACGGGTACTGGTGGTGCCCCTCCGCTTCCGAGATTTCCTCCTGGGCTTAGCCCACGACGTCCCCCTAGCCGGCCACCTGGGACAGGACAAGACCTACAGCCGTCTTGTGACCCATTTTTATTGGCCTAGAATGAGAGCAGCAGTAGAGGCCCATTGCAAGTCCTGCCCCACGTGCCAGGCTAGTGGAAAAAGTGGGGGGAAGCTCAAGGCTCCCCTCCAACCCTTCCCGGTCGTCAGTACCCCCTTCGAGCGAGTCGGCATCGACATCGTGGGGCCACTGGACCCCCCTACCTCCCAAGGTCACCGTTTCATCTTGGTCCTAGTGGACCACGCCACCCGCTATCCGGAGGCCATTCCCCTGCGCACCATTACGGCCCCTGTGGTGGGCCGGGCCCTGATGGGGATTTTTTCCCGGGTAGGGTTTCCCCGCGAGGTCGTGAGCGATCGCGGCACTAATTTTATCTCGAGGTATACGACGTCCCTGTGGCAACAATGTGGAGTGTCCTATAAGTTCACCACCCCGTACCATCCCCAAGGGAACGGCCTAGTAGAGAGGTTTAATAGGACTTTGAAGGGGATGATCGCGGGCCTAGAAGAGCCCCTCCGGCGTAAGTGGGACGTCCTGCTCCCTTGCCTCTTGTTCGCGTACCGAGAAGTCCCCCAGAAATCCCTGGGATTCAGCCCGTTTGAATTGCTCTATGGGCACCCCGTCCGAGGTCCCCTCAGTTTGGTTAAGGAAGAGTGGGAGGCGGCACCCCAGACCACCCCCCGAGATGTGTTCCAATATGTCCTGGCCCTCCGGAACCAGACAAGGAGATTCAGAGAACTGGCCGAGGCCAACCTGGAGGCGAGTCAAGAAGAGATGAAACGCTGGTACGACCAGAATGCCACTCTGGTCGAGTTCCAGCCGGGCCAGCAGGTGTGGGTCATGGCCCCCGTGAAGCCTGGCGCCCTCCAGGACCGTTGGACTGGGCCTTACAAAGTGGTTGAGCGGAAGAGTCCAGTCACATACTTGGTGGATGTCCAGTCGCCTCGGGATCCCCTCCGGGTCCTACACGTGAACCGCCTCAAGCCTCACTTTGTGCGGACAGAACTGAGCCTCCTGCTGGCCACCGATGACGGGGCCGAAGATGAGTCGGACCCCCTCCCGGACCTCCTGTGTGTCAAGGAGCGGGATGGCTCCGTGGAGGGAGTGAACCTCTCCCCAGCCCTCACTGCCCAGCAACAAGCGGACTGCCGCCAGCTCCTAAGACAATTTGCCGACCTCTTCTCTCTGACCCCCCGGGTCACCAGCTGGTGTGTCCACGATGTGGACACCGGGGACAGCCCGCCGGTGAGACACCGAGCCTACCGGGTCCCTGACCGGGTCCGGTCCTGCATTCAAGAGGAGGTCTCGAAGATGCTTACCCTGGGGGTGATCGAGCCCTCTGACAGTCCCTGGGCCAGCCCCGTGGTCCTGGTCCCGAAGGCAGCGGCCCCTGGTGTCGCCCCCGAGCTTCGATTCTGCGTGGATTACCGGGGGCTCAACGACGTTACCCGAGCCGATGCCCACCCCATCCCACGAGCGGACGAACTTATTGACCGGCTAGGGGCAGCCCGGTTCCTCAGCACTTTCGACCTCACCTGCGGATACTGGCAGATTGCGCTCACCGAAAGGGCCAAGGAGCGGTCCGCCTTCTCCACCCCCGACGGGCACTACCGCTTCCGCGTAATGCCCTTCGGAATGAAAAATGCCCCGGCCACTTTCCAGCGACTGGTGAATCGGGTCCTGGCCGGGTTGGAACAATTCAGCGCGGCGTATCTGGACGACATCGCTGTCTTCAGCTCAGAATGGAGCGAGCACCTCCAGCACCTCCGGAGGGTGCTAACCGCCCTGCGCCAGGCCGGCCTCACAGTAAAAGCCAGCAAGTGCCAGATCGGGCAAGGATCCGTAGTCTACCTGGGGCACCAGGTTGGGAGCGGCCAGGTCGCCCCTCTACAGCCAAAGATCGACGCCATCCTGGCCTGGGAACCACCCACCACCCAGACGGAGGTCCGAGCCTTCCTGGGACTCACAGGCTACTACCGAAGGTTCATTCGGGGGTATGGCAGCCTTGTCGGCCCTCTCACCGAACTCACATCTAAAAGACAGCCCAAGAAGGTGCAGTGGACGGCTGCCTGCCAGGAAGCTTTCGAGGCGCTAAAAAAGGCCATGTGCACTGCCCCCGTCCTCCAGGCTCCCGACTATGCCAAGGAGTTCATAGTCCAGACCGATGCCTCCGAGCATGGCATTGGGGCCGTCCTGTCCCAAGTGAGTGATCAAGGCCTAGACCAGCCCGTCGCCTTCCTCAGTCGGCGGCTGTTACCCCGAGAGCAGAGGTGGAGCACCATCGAGCGCGAAGCCTTTGCCGTGGTCTGGGCACTCAAAAAGCTACGACCCTACCTATTCGGCACACACTTCCGAGTCCAAACTGACCACCGGCCCTTGCGATGGCTCATGCAGATGCGAGGAGAAAACCCCAAGCTACTGCGGTGGTCAATCTCCCTCCAGGGGATGGATTTCACCGTAGAACACCGCCCTGGTACGGACCACGCCAACGCTGACGGCCTCTCCCGGTTCTTCCGCCTCAGCGAAGAGAACCCCCCAAGCTGATGGGCAGTTCTCTCCGGCTTTCAGCTGGGGGGGACGCGTGTTGGACCCGGCCTCGTAGAGTGGCCCTCCGTGCCTCCGCACCACCGCAACCTGGTACCCGCAGCCCAAACCCACGGCCTAGCCGATCCTTCCTACCAGAACACCCGCACCCGACCCGGGCATCCCCGTCCATGGCCTCTCTCCTTTCAGCCACCCCGGGCCCGCGTGCCCACTTCATGCACCAAGATGGCCGCCCGGCCCCAGCGCGACCCCGAGCTAGAGGCGCCACTCCGGCTGGAGGACATCACGCTTCCAGGGGATGAGAGAGGGAGGAGCAGTTTCTGTCGCACCTCTGAACCCCCCTGGGACGATGGGTTTCGATCGGCCCTCCGGCCTCCCTGCGGGCTGGCTCCGTGCCTGCTGGGTGTCTGGGACTCCTCCCGGCCCGGCCCTGAAGGGATCAAAAGACACTGGCAGGAAATCCCGACAAGTGACCCCCAGGTGACAAGACCCCTGCCTGCACAGACTCCGGACATCAAAGAGGGGTCGACCTATAACAAGGGGTGCTCTGGGTCTGCCGGGGAGATTCGACGCTGGAACGACGAGAGCCTGCCGACGTGGTCGCGGCTCCTGGAACCGAACCCACCTGAGCCTGCTGAGTGACTCGCGGCCCCTGGAAGATCGTAACAACTCCGAACTGGTACCTGAGCCTGCTGAGTGACTCGCGGCTCCTTGAAGATCGTAACACCTCCGAGCTTGCACCTGAGCCTGCTGAGTGACTCGCGGCTCCTTGAAGATCGTAACACCTCCGAACTTGCACCTGAGCCTGCTGAGGGACTCGCGGCTCCTTGAAGATCGTAACACCTCCGAACTTGTACCTGAGCCTGCTGAGTGACTCGCGGCTCCCCGAAGATCGTAAGACCTCCGAACTTGTGCCCAAGCCTGCTGAGTGACTCGGGGCTCCACCAACTCTCACGGTCCCGCCGGACCCCGACTACAGCAACGTATCCCCCAGCTCGAGGATTGTGAGCTGTGCGCCGGATACATCCCTGCTCGGAACCTTTACCAGAGACTGTCCCGCTATCCCCTACCTCTCCGAGACTCTTGAGCCCGTGCTCACCTTGTACATATTTGCAGTGAAACTTACTTGATAAAGATTGTTTTCTGAGAAAACCCGGTGTGGTCACTCTGTGTCGTGTGGTGCTAGAAGTACGATCCTAGCTGCGAGATTCCTCCCCCTGGGGAGTCTCCCGCCAGTGCCCGGCTACGATACTACGAGGGTGGGTCTCAGGGTAGTCAGGACCCCTTCCGGGCTCCGCTGAGGTCGCCGTCTAACAGTGGGTTTTTAGCGTTTGGACCTGGAAAACATGATACTGCGGGTCTAACCTTTTAACATAAGGCACCCTGTCTTTATGGCTCTGTAGGTCTGCTATAGGGGTGACTTACAGACATTAAAAGGAAGGCTTGGGATTTGGCATTGGGTGTTATGGCAAAGTCAGTTAGCAGTTTAAAAGCTTCAAAGAGCCGGTTTCCTCACATCCCTGTTAAGAAGCAGCAGATCCAGTGGAGAGTGGGTCCTTGGATACGAATCTCCTGCAGGTGCCCGATGAGGATGGGGTGTGAGACGGTGTCAAATGCTGCAAAGAGGTCCAGGCAGTGGAGAGTGGGTCCTTGGATACAAATCTCCTGCAGGTGCCCGATGAGGATGGGGTGTGAGACGGTGTCAAACGCTGCAAAGAGGTCCAGGCAGTGGAGAGTGGGTCCTTGGATACGAATCTCCTGCAGGTGCCCGATGAGGATGGGGTGTGAGACTGTTTCAAACGCTGCAAAGAGGTCCAGGATAATGAGGACTGCTGGGTCGCCTCTATCAAGGATCATGCGGATGGCATCTGCGGTGGCGAGGAGTGTCGTTTCTGCTCGGCTTGAATCCAGACCGCTTGGCATTGAGGAGCTGGTGGTTGCTGAGGTGGTCGGTGATGTGTCGGTTGATTAGGTTCTCCAAGACCTTTGCTGGGTATGGTCTGTGGTGGGAAAGAGCGACTGGGTCAGTGGATGGTTTCTTGAGCAGGGGCATGATGGTGTCTGGGAATGAGGCCGAGTCCATGAGGTGTTGAGGATGGGTGTTAGTGCTTCACTGACCAGAAGGAGTCCTTTGCTGAAGGTTTGATGGGGGAAGGATCAGATGGGGTCCCGAGTAGATGGTCTTCATGGTAGCAGTGATTTTGATGGTGGGGAGTGCAGGCCACAAGGCAGGGCTTGTTCTTCGGCAGTGATGGGAAGTGGAGTTGCAATGGTGACGGGGTGTGGTTGAGGCTCGAAGATGCGGCATATGGAGGTGATATTGTTACAGAAGAATTCTGAGAGCTTGTTGTAAAGGTCTTTTGAGGGGGTGAAGTTGTTGGAGATGGCAGGAGCATAAACTGGGTCTTTAGCTTAGCTCTACAAAATGTGTTTTCACACCGCTGGGTGACACGAGTGAACTTAGTTCAGTGCACACCGCTAATTGTGAAAGGCAAGTTATTGAAGCCCGCAGAACCCCACCCATTACATCAGGTGTCTTCAACCAGTCGATCATGAGCTACAAATAGCTCACAGAATCCTTCTGAGTAGCTCCCAGCCTTCATTCTTTTGTATAACTCTTTTTATTGACAACAAAACATTGAAGATACAGACAACATGATACTTGTTCACATTTGATTCCTTTCATACATTATAATATTCAACTTTTAGGCAGAGGCCTATTCCCCAATTTCACAACTTATACATATGTGTCCCCATATTCCGCAAGCATGAGGACAGAGGGAAGGGGAGGCGGGGTGCATATATTTCCTCTATGTATGTTCCACTTGCCCCATATTTGCATCCATTTTTTCGGGCATCCCCGGGCCACGTACACTCTTTTTTCCCTTGCCATGCACCAATCCATATCTTTTTTCCATGTGTCCACTGTTGGTGCATCTTGTGCCCCCCACAATTTTGCAATGTTTCGTTTAGCGACCATTAGCCCCAAGGTAGCCCAGGTTTTTTCCTTAAATTTCAAGTGTGTGAGTTCCCAAATATTCAGTAAACATCTTTTAACCTCCGGTTCCAAACCTATTGCCAATGCCTCCGTCATACTGCGGAGCACCTCAGTCCAATATTTCTTGACATGAACACATTCCCATAATATATGGATGAATGAGCCTTCCTTGCTACATCGCGGCCCACAACTCGCGTCCTCCCTGTAACCCATCTTAACCAACGTTGGACCTGATAGATATATCCGGTGTAGTACTTTAAGTTGTACTAGTTTGAGCTTGGAGGAGATTGCTACCTCCTTGGGAGAGGCCAACGCCTCTAGCCATTTGTTGTCGTCTAGCTCTAAGGTGTCAGTTTCCCATTTTCGATAGAGCTATATGAGGGCGTCAGGTGTGTGGTTCACTATATGTCAGAGAGCTTGCTTTTTTGGGCATATATTTATCTGGAATTCTATCTTCCAAAGGGCGTAGACTCGGGCGGGGTTTCTCCCCGTGGGCTCTGGGCTTGCAGTGCATGGCAGCCGTAGATATCTAAATCCCTCTGTGTTGGCTAGTTCGTACTCTTGGTGTAATTGCGGAAAGGGGTCACATCTCCCTTCTTCCACAGATCTCCCACCCTAGATAGTCCAATTGTGTCCCAGTTATAGAAACCCTTTGTATTCCTCAATGTGCCCAGCTGTTCCGAGTCCCACAGAAGGGTGGCTTGTGTGATCTTATTAGCCCATTCCATACTCTTATGAGCAGTGAGCCACACCTGGATTGAATGCCACTCGGGCCCTGTTAAGTGCAGTGTTAGACCTGTCAGCCCTTTGGGTGGTCCCTCCTCATCATTATTTATTTTGTCCCACTTTTGCCTCAAACCCTGTTTGAATTTTTCCTTTTTGGGAACCACCAGACTTTTTCGTGTTGCTGCAGATTCAGGGAGCCATTTTAGCTACCCCTGAAACTTCTGTCTGAGGGCCTGGAGCACAAAATGGTGGCCACCTGTGACATCACCAGCATCCACTGGAACCTACTAGCACCTTCCAGAACATTCCAGAACCCTGTGACAGTTGGAGGCGGTTTAGAATGTTGAGAAGCTAAAAGCCAGAGTTGACAGTTGGAGCTGGCAGTTGGCACCTGACTGGTGAAGAGAGAGCAGCACAGCATTGAAGGAGGAAGGAGTGAGGCAGTAGGGGTGGAAACTTGTGCCTGGAGTGGGGTCCATAAACCCACCCTTGATACTAGTCCCTGCTGACTGAGCCCAGCCTGGAGCCCTGTGTGGGGAAAAAGCAGGAAAAACCATCCTAAGGACCTGGACAGCAGGAACAGGCCTTAGACTCAAAGAACAGCAAAATCCTGACCTGGAAACTGGTTTCCCTGGAGTCTGGCGTCGAGTAGCCTGAGACCTGGAGCCCGAGGTGGAGAAGCGGCGCTGACTGAGGAAGCAGACGTCGCACCCGGAGTCGCCTGAGGTCGAGAGGGGGCGCCGACGGAGGTCGTGAGGAATACCAGAGGTCGAGGAGGAAGTTAACCGAGGTCGAGTGAGCGGCGTCGACGGGGGAGTGAAGTCCGCCCTCCGGAGTCGCCGGAGACCGAGGTGAAGTGTGCCGGAGGTCGGGAGTGGAGATCGCACTCCGGAGTCGCCGGAACCTGAGGAGAAGTGTGCCGGAGGTCGGGAGTGGAGGTCGCACTCCGGAGTCGCCGGAACCCGAGAAGGGGAGCACCGGAGGTCGGGAGTGGAGATCGCACTCCGGAGCCGACGGAAGTCGACATCGAGCAAAGGCCGCCCGACGTCATCGAACCGGAGCCGCCCGAGGTCGACATCGAGCCAAGACTGCCGCCGACATCGAGCCGAGGCCGACGTCGTCGTATCGGAGGTCGACATCGAACCGAGGCACCCGACATCGATCCGGAACCGCCTACCGGCGTCGTCAAGAACTGACATTGTGCCGAGGCCGCCGACATCGATCCGGAACCGCCTGACGGCGTCGACACGACTCCAGCGGCGTCGAAGCTCCATAAAAAGGGCAGTAAGTGGAGTAGAGGGCGCCTAAGGCCCTGTGGAACCTGAGAGACTACTCTAAGGGGCTAGGGAGGTGCTGGAACCAACCTGACTGTGCCAGGGGTGAACTGGGACTAATCTAGAGAAGTTGTGTGGAGGGAGAGAGCCAGGTCTCTGGTATTCCCCCCTTGATCTACCTCAGTTTAGGCCTCACCCTTGTCCAAGCCAGGGAGTAGACACCCCCAAGCCTTCCACAACCCCACAAGCTGTGCCTGGGCCAAATCAGCCCTTAGTATTCACAAATGTGATCTGATTATATGAGTGTCACTGTATGCTTTTAATTATTTATTGGGGGCACTGTATTTATTGTGTTTAATCTATTTATGGCTTCACAATATTTATTGGTACAGTATTTATTGCCTCGGAATATTTAATTGCCTGTATGTATTGCACTTGTATTTATGCCCTATTTATTTATGATCACCCCTATTTATTGAATCATTAAGCCAGTATTTATTTGACCTGTACTATTTAACAAAACCTTGTATATTGTGATTGTGATATAATTTCTTGAATCAGCAACTAAGAGAAAAAGAAGATAAAGAAAGATATTTTCATAATTTTTACGGTGTAGAGTCGTTTTTGGAACGGATGCACGCATGGTTATTGTGTGGGTATATTGTATGCTTAGCACGGTGCCTGTGTCCTGACCGCTCGAGCCAAGCTACCACAGTGTGTCTGGAAGAACTCCACCACCACCCCTTCTAGAGTGGGAGTGGGGTTTTTCCAACATAAATTGGTGTTCAGCGGTGGGATAGAGCTGTGCCTACGTATACTCAACAATAACTGTGGGTAGTCCATAGGCCTACACCGGGAGTTTTCTCAAAGCGGCCTTCCTAATTGTGGGTTTTTGTTTTTTCCAAATTTACTCTGGTGGTGGGAGGAGGTATTATTAAAGGTACCCCCCTGCATAGTTACTGCACAAAACCTATCCTCTAACCTGAGTGGGCGAGATGGAATTTGTACTAGAAAATCTAGAAACGTACACTGTGGCCCAACTCAGGGAGTTTTGCCAGCGGGAGGGGGTGTACTGTCCCCCAGGAGCAAAGAAGGGTGCGCTCCAAACCAGCTTAAGGGCTTGGGGGGAGGCACGCCGAGAAAGCAAGGCTGAGGAGGAGGACAGGGATAGAGAGCCTGACACCGAGGGGGCTGAGATGTACCAACCTGAGGTGGGGAACCTGTCAGCGGGGCCCAGGACACTTTCCAGGGGGGGCAGCCGTGCCTCTAGCGGTGGCTTGTCTGAAGTAGAGTTAACAGACCGGAGGGAGAAAAGACAGCTCACATGGGACTTAGCAAGGCTGGAGAAGGAGAAGGAGGAACATAGAATGGCTCATGAGAAGGAGCAGGAGGAACAGAGGATGGCTCATGAATTAAGGCTGAAAGAGATAGATCTTCAGATCCTAAGAATCGGGGCACAACCTGTTCCTAATGGTGGCAGCCAAACCCAAGAGATCACCAGGGAACCTAAACCATACCTGCCAAAGGACATAGTAGCTAGCTATGGAGTGGGCGACGATATTGCCAAGTGGCTAGCGGCCTATGAGGTCTCGTTGAGGGCCCATGGGGTTCCAGAGAAGTACTGGGGAGGGGGATTGTACAAGTACATGCCTCCAGCTGGTAGGGATGCTTTATTGGCCCTCGAAGAGGATGAGCAGACCCACTACCCCACCATGAAACTGGCGCTCTTCAGAAAGTTTGGACTAACACCTGAAAAGTACAGACAGAAGTTCAGGGGTAGTCACAAACTGGGCACGCAGAATTGGGTGGACTTCCTGGACTATGCAAAGAAGGCACTGGAAGGTTGGATTCAGGGCAGTGAAGTGAGGAACTACGAGGGGTTGTTTGATCTAGTACTGAAGGAACACCTGCTCGAGAAATGTTTCCCTGAACTGCGGCAACACCTGGTGGATAGCAAGCTGACCAGTCCCCGGAAGCTTGCTGAGGAGGCGGACATTTGGGCTAGTACCCGGGTGTCCACAAGGGGGACTGGAGGGGATACTCAAAAGGCCGGACAGGGCGCCCCCCAGAAGAAAGAGGGAGGGGAAAAGAAAAAGGAGTTTTCCAAAGGCCCCCAAAATAATTTCCAAGGAAAGGGAACAGGATTCACCCCTAGGGCTAACCCACCCAGAAACCCTAATCCTGGCCAGAGTCAGCAGCCAAGGGTTGTCCATTGCTATGAGTGCGGTGGCGTTGGACACTATAAAGGAGATCCGAAGTGCTTGAAACGACCACCCCCTCCCACTGGAGGAAAGACCCCCGGAGTAGCTAGTGTAGTGCTCGGGGAGGAGATGCCCTTAACTAAGGGAAGGGAGTGGGCGGGTGTCACTTTAGTGTCCCTGGGAGAACGGGAGATGGTTCCTAAGATCCAGGTGCCCGCAAATACCGCAAAGTATGGGCAGTGGGTCACCATCAACGGCCAAAGAGGGGAGGCTCTGAGAGACACAGGAGCCAGTATGACTATGGTGCGTAGCCAACTGGTGTCTCCAGAGCAGGTAATTCCCGATGTACTCCACCCAGCCGCGATGGCTGACGGCAGAACAGGCCACTATCCAGTGGCCGAGGTTCCCTTTGAATGGGGGGGGGTTGCAGGTTCACTTCGAGTTGCCGTAAGCCCTGCCGTGCCAGTCGATTGTCTGCTGGGTAATGACATGGAGCACAACGCTTGGAAGGAGGTGGAATACCGGACTCACACCGAGATGCTGGGTACACCTGACTGGGCCTGTGTTAGCACAAGGTCCACGACTACCCGAAGAGGGAGTTCATTCCGGCTGGAGCCTGGAACAAAGGCCCAGCCAGCTGCCAGTCAAGGGAAGAACCGAGGACAGGAGGAGCCTGCCTCGGCGTCCCCACCCCGCAGGACGGATAGGCCACCGGAGGTGGTGGGCCAGGAGTCTGCGGAGGGGGATGTTACCGAACTGGAGGACCTACCCATCCCGGCCGAGTGGCACGTGGAGGGAGGCCCGTCCAGGGAGGAATTCTGCCAGGGCCAGAGGGAGTGCCCTACCCTTGAGGGGCTGAGGCGACAGGCCGAAGCCCAGGCAGCAGGGAACGTTGAAGGGAACTACAGTGTTTACTGGGAGGATGGCCTCCTCTACAGTGAACCCAAGGCACCCCTACATGGACCGTCACGAGCCTTGGTAGTCCCTCAACGTTATCGAGCCTTCCTTCTGGAGTTGGCTCACGAGATACCCTTGGCAGGACACCTGGGGCAAGACAAGACCTTCGCCCGTCTTGTCCCACACTTTTATTGGCCTCAAATGAAAGTGTCGTCCGATACCTACTGCCGGACATGTGTGTCTTGCCAAGCCAGTGGGAAAACAGGGGTGAAGCTGAAAGCTCCCCTGGAACCACTTCCTGTCGTTAGCACCCCCTTTGAAAGGGTGGGCATCGACATTGTGGGTCCGTTAGATCCGCCAACGTCAGCTGGTCACAGGTTTATCCTGGTCCTGGTGGATCATGCCACACGGTACCCAGAGGCAATACCTCTGAGGACCATAACAGCACCTGTTGTGGCTAGGGCCCTGATGGGAATCTTTACCCGAGTGGGTTTTCCCAAGGAAGTTGTGTCCGACAGGGGGACCAACTTCATGTCAGCGTACATGCGGGCCATGTGGAAGGAGTGTGGAGTGACATACCGGTTCACCACTCCTTACCACCCCCAGACCAATGGTCTGGTGGAGAGGTTTAACAAAATCTTGAAAGGCATGATCAGAAGTCTGCCTGAAAGCCTGCGGAGGAAATGGGACGTCCTCCTACCCTGTTTATTGTTTTCTTACAGGGAAGTGCCACAGAAGGGAGTGGGCTTCAGCCTCTTCGAGCTTCTGTATGGGCACCCTGTACGTGGACCTCTCAACCTGGTGAGAGACGGATGGGAAAGAACTCCCAGAAAGCTTCCCCAGGATGTGGTGAGCTACATGCTGGCCTTCCGGAGCCAAATGGCTAAGTTGTGGAAGCAAGCTTCTGACAACTTGGAAGCCAGCCAAGCAGTGATGAAGGCGTGGTATGACCACAATGCTCACCCGGTGGAGTTGGAGCCTGGCCAGAAGGTGTGGGTGACCGAACCAGGAGAGCTTAGCGCCCTCCAGGATCGCTGGTCAGGACCCTTTGAGGTGTTGGAGAAGAAGGGGAAGGCTACCTACTTGGTGGACCTGAAGACCCCTCGTCAGCCCCTGCGGGTGCTGCATGCCAACCGCCTCAAACCCCACCACGAGAGGCCCGAAGTCATCTTGATGATGGTGACTGACGGAGGAGAGGACGTGGAAAGCGAGCCTCTCCCTGATCTGTTTGCGTCTCAAGAGAAGGATGGGTCGGTGGAGGGAGTGATTCTCTCCCCATCTCTAACTCCTGAACAGCAGGAGGACTGTCGCCAGGTCCTGGGGCAGTACTCTTCGTTGTTCTCCCTTGTCCCGGGTAGGACTCACCTGTGCGTCCATGACGTGGACACAGGAGACAGCCCACCTGTGAAGTCCAAGATCTACCGGATGTCAGACAAGGTGAAGGCCAGCATTCATAGTGAAGTCACTAAGATGCTGGAGCTAGGAGTGATTGAACCTTCTAGCAGCCCCTGGTCCAGTCCGGTGGTGTTAGTACCGAAAGCTGCACCACCGGGTGCCCAACCAGAACTGAGGTTCTGTGTGGACTATCGGGGACTGAATTCAGTGACCAAAACTGATGCTCATCCGATCCCTAGGGCGGATGAATTGATTGACCAGCTGGGAGCTGCCCAATATCTAAGTACCTTTGACCTTACTTCGGGGTACTGGCAGATCTCTCTGACTGATGGAGCAAGGGAAAGGTCAGCCTTCTCCACGCCCAATGGCCACTACCAGTTCTGTGTGATGCCCTTTGGGCTCAAGAACGCACCTGCCACGTTTCAGCGCCTGGTAAACCAGATCCTCACCGGAATGGAGAGTTTCTCTGCTGCTTATCTGGATGACATAGCCGTCTTCAGTAACAGCTGGGAGGATCACTTGCATCACCTGCAAGCTGTTCTCCAGGCCCTGAGACAAGCTGGATTGACGATCAAGGCCAGCAAGTGCCAGATCGGGCAGGGGTCGGTAGTGTACCTTGGACACTTGGTGGGTAGGGGAGCGGTGCAACCCCTCCAGGCGAAGATCGAGGCCATCATGGCCTGGGAGCCCCCCAAGACACAGACTGAGGTCCGAGCATTTTTGGGCCTCACGGGATACTACCGCCGCTTCGTGAAGGGGTACGGTACCATCGTAGCCCCCCTCACGGAGCTCACGTCCAAGAAACAACCTCGACGGGTAGTCTGGACGGAGGCTTGTCAGCAAGCCTTTGAGAAATTGAAGAAAGCTATGTGCGAGGCCCCGGTCTTAAGGGCCCCAGACTTTTCCAAGGAGTTCATTGTCCAGACAGATGCATCAGAACATGGCATTGGGGCAGTGTTATCGCAACTCAACGAAGAGGGTCTGGATCAACCCGTGGTCTTCCTATCCCGGAGACTACTTCCCAGGGAACAGAAGTGGAGTGCAATAGAGCGTGAAGCCTTTGCAGTGGTATGGGCTCTGAAGAAGTTGCGGCCATACCTGTTTGGCTCGCACTTCCTGGTTCAGACCGACCACCGACCCCTTCGTTGGCTGATGCAGATGAAGGGGGAGAATCCCAAGTTGTTGAGGTGGTCTATTTCCCTACAGGGAATGGACTTTCAGGTGGAACATCGGCCTGGAGTGGACCACGCCAATGCAGACGGTCTCTCAAGGTATTTCCGCCTTAGTGATGAGAACTCCCAAGGGGTTGGGTAGCTCTCCCCACTTTCAGCTGGGGGGGACGCGTGTTAGACCTGTCAGCCCTTTGGGTGGTCCCTCCTCATCATTATTTATTTTGTCCCACTTTTGCCTCAAACCCTGTTTGAATTTTTCCTTTTTGGGAACCACCAGACTTTTTCGTGTTGCTGCAGATTCAGGGAGCCATTTTAGCTACCCCTGAAACTTCTGTCTGAGGGCCTGGAGCACAAAATGGTGGCCACCTGTGACATCACCAGCATCCACTGGAACCTACTAGCACCTTCCAGAACATTCCAGAACCCTGTGACAGTTGGAGGCGGTTTAGAATGTTGAGAAGCTAAAAGCCAGAGTTGACAGTTGGAGCTGGCAGTTGGCACCTGACTGGTGAAGAGAGAGCAGCACAGCATTGAAGGAGGAAGGAGTGAGGCAGTAGGGGTGGAAACTTGTGCCTGGAGTGGGGTCCATAAACCCACCCTTGATACTAGTCCCTGCTGACTGAGCCCAGCCTGGAGCCCTGTGTGGGGAAAAAGCAGGAAAAACCATCCTAAGGACCTGGACAGCAGGAACAGGCCTTAGACTCAAAGAACAGCAAAATCCTGACCTGGAAACTGGTTTCCCTGGAGTCTGGCGTCGAGTAGCCTGAGACCTGGAGCCCGAGGTGGAGAAGCGGCGCTGACTGAGGAAGCAGACGTCGCACCCGGAGTCGCCTGAGGTCGAGAGGGGGCGCCGACGGAGGTCGTGAGGAATACCAGAGGTCGAGGAGGAAGTTAACCGAGGTCGAGTGAGCGGCGTCGACGGGGGAGTGAAGTCCGCCCTCCGGAGTCGCCGGAGACCGAGGTGAAGTGTGCCGGAGGTCGGGAGTGGAGATCGCACTCCGGAGTCGCCGGAACCTGAGGAGAAGTGTGCCGGAGGTCGGGAGTGGAGGTCGCACTCCGGAGTCGCCGGAACCCGAGAAGGGGAGCACCGGAGGTCGGGAGTGGAGATCGCACTCCGGAGCCGACGGAAGTCGACATCGAGCAAAGGCCGCCCGACATCATCGAACCGGAGCCGCCCGAGGTCGACATCGAGCCAAGACTGCCGCCGACATCGAGCCGAGGCCGACGTCGTCGTATCGGAGGTCGACATCGAACCGAGGCACCCGACATCGATCCGGAACCGCCTACCGGCGTCGTCAAGAACTGACATTGTGCCGAGGCCGCCGACATCGATCCGGAACCGCCTGACGGCGTCGACACGACTCCAGCGGCGTCGAAGCTCCATAAAAAGGGCAGTAAGTGGAGTAGAGGGCGCCTAAGGCCCTGTGGAACCTGAGAGACTACTCTAAGGGGCTAGGGAGGTGCTGGAACCAACCTGACTGTGCCAGGGGTGAACTGGGACTAATCTAGAGAAGTTGTGTGGAGGGAGAGAGCCAGGTCTCTGGTATTCCCCCCTTGATCTACCTCAGTTTAGGCCTCAGCCTTGTCCAAACCAGGGAGTAGACACCCCCAAGCCTTCCACAACCCCACAAGCTGTGCCTGGGCCAAATCAGCCCTTAGTATTCACAAATGTGATCTGATTATATGAGTGTCACTGTATGCTTTTAATTATTTATTGGGGGCACTGTATTTATTGTGTTTAATCTATTTATGGCTTCACAATATTTATTGGTACAGTATTTATTGCCTCTGAATATTTAATTGCCTGTATGTATTGCACTTGTATTTATGCCCTATTTATTTATGATCACCCCTATTTATTGAATCATTAAGCCAGTATTTATTTGACCTGTACTATTTAACAAAACCTTGTATATTGTGATTGTGATATAATTTCTTGAATCAGCAACTAAGAGAAAAAGAAGATAAAGAAAGATATTTTCATAATTTTTACGGTGTAGAGTCGTTTTTGGAACGGATGCACGCATGGTTATTGTGTGGGTATATTGTATGCTTAGCACGGTGCCTGTGTCCTGACCGCTCGAGCCAAGCTACCACAGTGTGTCTGGAAGAACTCCACCACCACCCCAGTCTAGTGTACAGTGCTCCAGTATAACTCCCGCCAGTAAAAGCCATTTGTCCATTCTATACCCTGGGTCATCGCTTGTCCAGTGCGTGCAGTGGTTAATTGCTGCCAGATGTGTAGTCCAATAATATTTCTTGTTGTCAGAGAACCCTATACCACCGGCATACCAACCTGGCACCAATTTCAAAAACGCTGTACGGGGTGGCTTATCAATCCACAATAGTTCTTGCTGTGCATTTTCTATGTCCTTGAAATATGTGGTTGGGACTGGGGAGGGTGAGTTTTGCAAAATATAGAAGAAGCGCAGTAGGGACATCATTTTGAATAATGCAGCTCTACCCAATAGGGACAGGGGGAGTGACCTCCAGTGTTCCACGTCACTTTAAAGTCGCTGCAACGGGGAAAGGAGATTATGAGTAGGACAGCTTCGGATCTTTTGTTATATAGATTCTGGCCTGAAGAGTAACATATAGGTTTATTTAGATTGAAGACAAATAGGTAAACAGGTCGCAAAAGTCCTCATCAGCAAGTGTAGATCTGCATCAACAGCAACTCCTCCGGGAGCAGCCTGCTAGCTGCTCGGCCCCATCCATTAAATTCGACACCCATCTGCCCCGAAGCAATGCTTCAACATGGCCAGTTTATGCGAGGTTGTATATATATCACAACAAATGGCCTCCACATAAGCTTGGAATCCTTCCGTCCGATCTTCCCTTGGCACTATAGGCTCACCAGGTGCCCCAAGGAACTGAGCGGGCGCCATCATGCCTCCCATGACAATGAATTCCTTCCTTCAATGTGTAAAGGCAATTGAATGCACAATAAACGAAAATAAAGAAAGTAGTCTCCGCTGTCATCCACTGGACCCGACACAATTAAATAACAAAAGTAGTCACTGTTGTCGCTTTAGTAAGAAGAACTTAACTGGCACAACTAGATACAGTTGAAGGTAGCAATGACTATGTGCACATTATAGACGACTCGCACTCAAAACATCATCCAGGAGGTAAGACTGCAGGAGAACAAAATGCGTTGATCCAGTGACTGCATTTATTATTCATCCATCGCGGCAGTAATTATGCAAAAGTGAACATTAAAAGGTTATTCCTTAAACCATGTGCGACAGGCCCTTTTAAAGAAATGTAAGCTGTGCCTGTCAGCGCTCGTCTTGTTAGGACTAGAGCTGTCTCTAACACGTACTGCATGACAGGCTGTTTCTTTAAGCTGTGCCTGTCAGCGCTTGTCTTGTTACGACTACAGCTGTCTCTAACACGTACTGCGTGACCGTCTGTTTCTTTAAGCTGTGCCTGTCAGCGCTTGTCTTGTTACGACTAGAGCTGTCTCTAACACGTACTGCGTGACAGGCTGTTTCTTTAAGCTGTGCCTGTCAGTGCTTGTCTTGTTAGGACTAGAGTTCTCTAACACGTATTGTGTGACAGGCTGTTTCTTTAAGCTGTGCCTGTCAGCGCTTGTCTTGTTACGACTAGAGCTGTCTCTAACACGTACTGCGTGACAGGCTGTTTCTTTAAGCTGTGCCTGTCAGCGCTTGTCTTGTTACGACTAGAGCTGTCTCTAACACGTACTGCGTGACAGGCTGTTTCTTTAAGCTGTGTCTGTCAGCGCTTATCTTGTTAGGACTAGAGTTGTCTCTAACATGTACTGCGCGGCTGGTGTTTCTTTAAGCTGTGTCTGTCAGCGCTTGTCTTGTTAGCACTAGAGTTGTCTTTAACACGTACTGCATGACAGGCTGTTTCTTTACGGTATGTCTGTCAGTGCTTGTCTTGTTAGGACTAGAGTGGTCTCTAACACGTACTGCGCGACTAGTGTTTCTTTATGTTTATGCTTAGGAATTTGAAGAGCGCATGGCTGCCCGAAGGCTTCCCAGCGCTGAAGAGTACTGTTTACAAGCTCTATCCATAAGGCGTCTACAAGGGAGGGGAACAGCAGAGTTTTGAGATCTTTCCTGAAAACAGTTTCATTGGGTAGGATTCTTATTTTATATGGGAGGGCATTCCACATCTTTGGTACCAGGTGGGCAAATGATCTGCACCCCCACCTACCTCTTTTGGCTCTCGTGGTCCCAATAAGCTGTTGCTGGGCTGATCTTAGATGCCTGGTCGGGATATACCCGGACATCATTTGTCTCAGTTTTATTGGGCCTTTTTTGTTAACAGCCCTATATGCCAGGCATAGGGACTTAAACTTTATTCTTGTTTCCAAAGGGAGATAGTGTAGCTGTTTCAGTGCTTCTTTATTCGAAGTGCGTTTGGGTATTTTTAGAAGGAGTCTTGCTGTCACATTTTGTACTACCTGTAGTCTCTTCGTCATATTTAGGCACGCCCACGTAAAGTGAGTTTCCATAGTCCAAGCACAAGATTATAAGAGACTGGATGACCGTTTTTTTCAGATGTTCCGTGATCGCCTCAATAATCTTCCTTAGTATTTTAACCAGAGAAAAACATATTCCGGACAGTTTCCTGGATTGGCAATCCATCGTGAGCGAGTTCTCCATCCAAACCCCCAGGTTTTTTATAACTGGTTTAGGTGCGTTTCCCATGCAATGGGGCCACTGTGTCAGGGATGCCTGGATAGTAGGTTTTCCTAGTAGCATAATCTGTTTTTCCACCATTTAATTTCAGATGGCTATTAGCCATCCAATTTACCACTCTCTCCAGACAGTGATGCAGCTCCTGGTTTGCGTTATCTGTTAGGGAGATTATCAGCTGTGTGTCGACAGCATATGATACCACTGAGACACCATCTTCCTGTGCTATATTACCAAGCTGTTGTACATAAATATTAAATAGGGTAGGACTAAGGGAAGATCCCTGTGGGACGCCACATGTCATTGGGAGGTGTTCTGAAAAACAGTCTCCTTCAATTATTTGGAAGGACCTGTCTTCCAAAAAGAAGCCAACCAGTCCATGGCAAGGCCCTGGACTCCTATTTCCCTTACATTTTTTTTTTTACAAAATTACAGTTTTATATAGCGCAAACTTGACCCGAATCGGGTATCAGAGCGCTTTACAGAGCACCAGTTGCATTACAAGAGGACACTTTTTTTTTTTTTTTTTTGTTAGGCACGGGGAGATTAAGTGATTTGCCCAGAATCACAGGATGTTCAGCGTCATTGCCGAGAACCCAGTTCCCCAGATTCGAAGTCGGCTGCCCTAGCCGTTAGGCCAACTCCTCTTCCCTTAGTCTCCCCATTAAAGTGGTATGATCTACGGTGTCAAATGCTGCACTGAGGTCTAACAAAAGGATGGCAGCAGAGCCACCCTCCTCCAATAGTGCCTTTAAGTTCTCTGTGAGCACCAACAGTGCTGATTCTGTACTATGGGAGGCACGAAAACCCATCTGATGGGTTTGCAATATGTCATTAGTTTCCAGGAAGTTAGTCAAGGTATTGTTTACATGCTTTTCTAAAAGTTTGCTGATGAATGGCAAAAGTGAAATAGGGTGTAGATTGCTAAAGAAAGTAGGGTCCATGTTTGCTCTTTTTTGTAAAGGCCTACTGATTGCATGCTTCCAAGGTTTTAGGACCAAAGCTGTTTCTAATGATAGGTTGAGCAATACGGTTGTGGAGGGTAAAATGGTTTCCAGTGCTTTAGCTAAAATCTGGGGCAGGGCTGGATCCATAGGTGATCCAGATTTAGTAACTTTTATTAGATTACGAACATCTTCTTCCTCAAGTCTGGGGAAATGAGCTAATTTTGGAAAGGATGAGGGTCCTTTCACCTATGTGCCTACATCAGAATCCAAGTCCCTATCCTTCGGGAATTGGTCGTATATTTCTATTACTTTTTTATGGAAAAAAGTAGCTATGTCATTACACCTTTCGACTGAGACCGGGAAGGTTTTCGTATTTTCATGGGGGTCAGTCAGCGTTTTAAACACTCTAAATAGTTCCCTTGAGGAATTAGCTGATTGAGAGATTTTTTCTTCATAGAATTTAGCTTGAGCACTCTTCATATCATTAAGATAGGCCCTAATTAGCAGCTTGTATCTGGATTTTAAATCTGGATCATAGTTCTTTCTTCATAGTCTCCCAGTTTCTTACATTGTTTTTTCAATTCCAAAAGCTGTTCTTTGTACCATGGTGCTCTTCTTGGGCATGTTTTATTATTAATTAATCTTTAAGCTGTGTCTATCTGAAAGATACACGTTAGTGATAGATTCCTTACCTTACAATATCCCCAGGCGTCAGTCTGGATCTGGAAAGATTTTGTGAGCAGTACCCCTGCGCGTCAGAAGGTGGCTTTGTGCGGTTCCACGTCCGCTGCTGGCATAATGGATGCCGAGATGACATCACGGCCGCTACTTATACGCCGCCCTCGTGCCCTGACATCAGTTCTTTCTTTTTCCACGCCAGCAAGCGCAGACCTGGAGAGAGCGGTACCCTGAGTCAATTTTTTACTGTGTTTTTGAGACTTTTTGTCTCTTATTCTGTCGAGTATCGACTTCTGGTGCAGTAGGGATGCCAGGTTTCAGTTCCTGCGGGGACTGCCATCGAAAAATGTCGGTGGCGGACCCGCACAGAGTGTGTCTCCTCTGCTTGGGGCATGACCATGACCCCAAGACGTGCCCTAACAGCCGGGCCATGGCACCGAAGGCTTTGCGGGAACAGTCTCAAAAGTTGTTGGAGGCCCGGCACTCGGTTCCGCGCCACTCAAGGTCCCGATCCCGTGGTAGGTCGAGGGACCGGTCGCGGAGCCACCACCATCGTTCATTGGAATCGGGGGCAGGTAAGTCAAAGCGCCATAAAAAGTCGAAGAAGCGGCGTATCTCTTCGTTTTCCCCTCGCCGGTCGCAGGACACGGCGGATGGGGCGGGTGGTCACTCCCCCACGGCTCTGTTGGGGCCTCCGTTGTCACCAGCGGCCTTCCCACCTTTTCCGGTACCGTCTGCGACTCCGGAGCAGGTACAGGTATTCCTATCGGCCATGAGTCGCCTCTTTGGGCCGTCGGGTCCCTCCGGTGTGCCTTCGGGCCCTGCGGGCCCGGCTGGAGGTCCTGCCCCCACCTTTGGCCCCGGCTAAGCCAGCAGTCTCCCACGCAGCAGCGCTGGATACGGCACCACCTCTGGCTGCGCCCGCCTGACTACGTCAACCCTGGGGTGCCCCCCTTCTTCGGGTCGGCCCCAAACCCTTCCATTTATGGCCCAAACCCAACACCGGTGGGAGATTTGTATCCGTTCCCCAGGCACCCTCGTCCTTATTGGCCTTTACAACGGCCTGTGGAAGAAGGGGAATACTGGGAGGGGCCTGAGGACCCGGTTGCAGCCCAGCGTGGGAGGAGGATCTGGAGGATCCATGCGATGTGGATTTGTCTCCACAACCTGGGACACTGTCTCCTTCTACCGTGGCTATAGAGGAGGTTGGTACATTTTCCATGGTGTTGCGTAGGGCAGCCGAGGCCCTTAACCTCGAGCTCCCTACAGTGGCCGTCCGGACTAATCTCCTGACTGAATTGCTTCAGCCGACAGCCTTCTCTGCCAAGCCGCTACTGCCCTTTAATGAGGCACTTTTGGACGTTCTTTTGGGTACCTGGTCCAGGCCCAACACAGGGACTCCTGTGGATAGGAACGTGGCCCGACGCCATGGCCCGGCCCCGGGCAACCCCAGTTTCCTCTCCCAACACCCTACTCCTGAGAGTTTGGTTGTCCGGGCCTCTGTGTCTCCCAGCGCATTCCCTTTTGCACCCCCAGACAGAGAATCCAAGAAACTGGAGCAGTTTGGGAAGAAGATGTTCGAGGCATATGAGCTGCAGATTACACACTGTGCATAGATCGTCATCTGGTGTTGGGCCCGGATGTTGCAGTTGTTTTTCTCTTGGAAAGTCTTTGGAAGTCACGAGGTATGTGACTCCTCCTTTGGATCACTTCGGACAGGTGGGTTTTAGAGATACTACCCCTCCAGCCATGCCACCACAGTACCACCACATGTTGGGGGATCACTTGGCACTTCTCCAACAGGAAGTTATGGCCCTCCTGGCCAAGGGGATTGAGCGTGTTCCGACGTCAGAAGTAGGTCGTGGTTGTTGTTTCCACTACTTTCTGATCCCCAAGAAGGACAAGGGCCTGCGTCCTATCATGGACCTGCGGAACGTCAATCGCTTCCTCCGGAAGGAGAAGTTCAAAATGTTTACACTGGCTCAGGTCTTGCGGTTCACGGTAGGCCACGAGCACTTTCAGTTCACCGTGCTTCCCTTTGGCCTTACCAGCGGCCCTCGGGTGTTCACAAAAGTGATGGCGTTGGTCGCAGCTGATCTGCGCAGATCAGGGGTTTCAGTCTTTCCCTATCTCGACGACTGGTTGTTGAAGGCGGGCTTGCACTGAGCAGTCACCCACCTCCAGACTACGGCCGACCTCCTGCATTTGCTGGGGTTCTCCATCAACGTGCCGAAGTTGCACCCGATTCCCTCTCAGAAGCTCCTCTTCCACGGAGCGGCTCTGGATACGGCGCAGTTTCGGGTTTATCCTCCCGAACAGTGAGTCTGGGACATTCGGGTTATGATTCTGATCTTTCAGCCCTTGTCCTGGGTTTCGGTCAGGAAGACCGTGAGGCTGCTGGACCTCATGGCCTCCTGCATCCTGCTGATCAATCATGCCAGATGGCATATGCAGGCTCTGCAGTGGGACCTGAAGTTCCAGTGGACGCAGCATCAGGGAAACCTGTCCGACTATGTCCAGATCTCGGAAGGCACTGCACGAGACTTGCAGTGGTGGCTCACGAACCAGCATTGGGTCAGCGGCAGATTTCTCTCCCTTTCCCAACCGGAGCACACAGTGGTGACAGATGCGTCCCTCCTGGGATGGGGCAGCCACATGGGAGAGGCGGAGATCAGAGGCCTCTGGTCTCCGGCGGAGTCCAAGCTCCATATCAATCTTTTGGAGCTCAGGACGATCCTACTTGCACAGAAAGCATTCCTTCCCTCTGTCAAGGGGAGAGCAGTGCAGGTGTTGACATACAACACCACCGCCACAAGCAAGGCGGGGTGGGGTGGTGGACCATATGTCAGGAGGCTCTGTGCCTCTGGATGTGGCTGGAACGCCAGGGCATTATCCTGGAGGTTCAACTCTTGGCAGGTTCTTTGAACGCCAGGGCGGACAAACTCAGCCACCAGTGCATGGTGGATCACGAATGGCGTCTTCACTCGGAGGCGGCGCAAGGTCTCTTTCAGCAGTAGAGAGAACCTTGGTTGGATCTATTCGCCACCAAATAGAACGTGTAATGTCAGCAGTTCTGTGCGTTGGAGTTTCCAAGGCGGCACTCGCTCGGAGATGCTTTTCGTCGCGAGTGGAGTTGCGGTCTGTTGTACGCCTTTCCGCCTATATCACTTCTACCCAGAGTGCTGAAGAAGATCAGATGCGACCGAGCCCAAGTCATTCTTGTGGCACCGGACTGGGCTTGAAGAGTATGGTATCTCGAGCTACTCAGTATGAGCGTGGATCCCCTGATCCGACTGCCTCTTCGGAAGGATCTTCTGTCGCAGCAGCAGGGGAGGGTCCTCCACCCGAACCTGTCCAGCCTCAACCTCCTTGCGTGGCGATTGAGCGGCGACAGTTGATTCCATTTGATTTGCCTCCTGAAGTCAGAAATGTTATTCTGGCAGCCAGGCGTCCCTCCACTAAAACGGTATACGCCTGCCGGTGGAACACAATTGTGGCATGGTGCACGGCGAAAGCGGTCGATCCTCTTTTTTCCCCTCTTTCAGAGGTCCTATTGTTCTTTCTTTCTTTAGCCCCGCAGGGCTCTGCTCTGGGCACTATTAAGGGCTACCTTTCTGCTCTTTCAGCCTTCCTCAGGCTTCCTGATCAGCCCTCTCTTTTCAAGTCCCCTGTTGTCAATAGATTTCTCAAAGGCATTACTCACCTTTTCCCTCCAATTCCTTTTGCGATGCCTCAGTGGGACTTGAACCTGGTTCTCACATTTTTAATATGCGCTCCCTTTGAGCCTCTTCATAACTGCCCTTACGGTTATTAACTTTGAAAACTGTCTTCCTGGTTGCCATCACCTCTGCTAGGCGTGTGAGTGAGCTCCAGGCTCTTTCCTGTAAACCTCCGTTCCTGGCGGTTCATCCGGACAAGGTTGTGCTTCGACCACGTCCCTCCTTTCTACCGAAAGTTCTCACTGCCTTTCACATCAGGCAAACTGTCACTCCACCCACTTTCTTTCCGCCTCTGCAGCCTTCCAGAGAAGAGAGGCTCCACCGTCTGGATCCAAAATGTGCGCTTTCATTCTATCTCAACCACACACAACAGTTCCGGGTGGATGACCAGCTCTTTGTTAGCTACGTGGGTGCCAAGAAAGGCCTGTTACTCTTTGGCTAAAAAGGAACATCCGGTAGGGTTGCGCGCCCATTGGACCGGGGCGACAGCGACTTCTACAGCATTGGGACGCGGTGTCCCACTGCAAGACATCTGTCAGGCGGCCACGTGGGCCTCGCTGCACACTTTTACCAAGCACTATTGCCTAAACAGTTGAGTCCGGAGAGATGGCTTCTTTGGCCGTTCGGTTCTCTATGACTTTCTGGTGTAATCTCAATTCGCAGACCCACCACCGGGGTTGGTATTGCTTGGGTAGATATTCTAAGGTAAGGAATCTATCACTAACGTGTCTCTGTCAGATGCAGAAGTTACTTATTTGTGTAATGAAATATCTGTAAGAGACATTATTAGTGATAGTTTCCTTACCGCCCGCCCATCCTCCCCATTCTGCGAACTGATTTCTAGGGTTCAGGTCATCCCTTTCAGGGCCCTAGTTTCAATGCACCAGTAGTCGGTCTCTGGCATGGCTCTGCGTTGCTGGCGTGGAAAGTCGTGGAAAGAATTGACGTCAGTGGGCGAGGGCGGCGTATAAGTAGCGGCTGTGACGTCATCTCGGCGTCCATTACGCCAGCGACGGACGCGGAACCGCACGACGCCACCTTCTGACGCGCAGGGGTACTGCTGACAAAAACTTTCCGGATCCAGACTGACGCCTGCCGATATTCTAAGGTAAGGAATCTATCATTAACTAATGTCTCTTACAGATATATCCTTACACAAGTAAGTAACTTGTGCGTCAGCACTCGTCTCATAAATATGTAATTTGCACCTGAATTGCCGGGTAACAGGATGCATTTGTGGTTGCAAGGAGACGGAACTTCCAAGTAGGGTCCTTCCTGGATACCGCGTGCACATGCGCATGCGTTCAATGGCCGCGCTCATGCTTGAGCGGCCTCTGCAAGTGCCAGTATGTTCAGTTGCACTTCCGGTTTGAAGCCTGGCTCTCTATAAACGACACCAAAATGAGGTATAGTGTGCAGAGAGTCCAGTGGATCCCAGCGGCTTACAACAATAAATGTTAATCTACCCCTTATCTGGGTATTTATACCATTCTGTAAGGAATCAGGAATAAAAAAATTCCCACAGAAAAATGGTTTACTTCATTTATTATCAAAAATATAATTTTCTTCTTTTCTTGTAACTATTTTCATCACATAAATATATACAATAAAAATGACATTCAATGGTTTTGCATGAAATGTATGTCATGCCTGGGAGCCCTAGTCTAATAAGGAGACAACCATACAATTTCAGTACATGTCGCCATAGAAAACAGAAAAACATGGAAAAAACATATAGTAAAAACAAACACAAATGGCACTAGCACAATAGACTCCAATCTATAGCACAATTACAAATAACACACAATGTACAAAAAACAGAAACAACGGATCTCCAGAAGCTTTACAGAGACAAAACGTAGATCACACTCATGCTCGCTTTTGTGGTAGCGTGTGCGAACAGTTAGGCTTACCAGAGGGCAGTGTTAAGCATTTGTTGTACACACAGTGGCAATAAGAAATACATTCGAGACCATTTTATAAAAATAATACTTGGTTATATTTATTTTCCAGAATCACACAACTTCGTCACAGTTAAATAAGTTTTTCAATTAAAAATCCTTTTCATTTTAACAAATGGACACTTAGGCCCTGATTATGACTTTTTGGCGTGGCGCGGCAGTGCAAACCACCGCTCCACCCAAGGTCCCCCCATCTGCCCTCTAGATTCCGACTTTCACCGCAATGGGACCGCCAGACTCTTAATCGGACCCTAAGTGGAATTTTCAGACTTTGCAAAGTTAACCTATGGGAGGAAGAAAACATTCCGCATACATAGGGATAACATCAACTTACAAGACCAGTCTTATGAGTTAAAGTCCGAACTGGGCAAGGCTCAGTTCAGCACCAGCAGTGCACCACCAGCAGCACAGGGGCGGTCGGGTGCAAGGTGCAAGTCCAAGGTCTGGCGCCCAATACAAATCAATGGAGATTGGGGCAATCAGACACAGGCTGTTTACAGGTAAGTAGTAGAGACTTGGGGGGCTAGTCGTGGGAGTTGAATCAAGCACTGGACGGGGCCCAGAGCAGCACCAACACTACACCACCGGAGGCACACAGGCGGCCGGGTGCCAACACAGCGTCGGCTGCCCAATGCACAGCAATGGAGAATGGCCAAATCGAACATGGGCTGCAGGCTCAGGCCAGGAGGCCAGTTGAGGGAAACCAACAGCTGCAGACAGATGCTGCGATGCTCGGGA
Organism: Triturus cristatus; assembly: GCF_964204655.1. Lineage (NCBI taxonomy): Eukaryota > Metazoa > Chordata > Amphibia > Caudata > Salamandridae > Triturus > Triturus cristatus. The sequence goes on along the minus strand of NC_140588.1, from coordinate 1,094,430,728 downwards.
TGTAGAGACACCTTTTGTCCTATTCACCAAGGCCAAGGATGGATGAGTGCAGGGGTGCCTTTTGGTGTCAGAAACGACTTACTGGAGCAGGTCACGGCTGAGGTGGTCTCCGTGCAGAGGCTGCAGGTGAGGAGTCCAGGAGGGGTCAGCTCACAGTGGACTCTGTCTCAGGAGTGCTGGGGACCCTTGCTGGAACCAGTGGGCCACTTGGACTCGGGCCGGGCCGAAGGCATGGGGTGCAGAGGTGAAATAAGGGCAGGTGTCGCGGTTCTTCAGGTCACAGAGTCTTTACTTTAAAGATGGCTGCTTGGTGAACAGGTCCTCTGTTCTCGGGAGTCTTGATCTTTGTTGAAGGCAGTCAGTACTCCCAGGGTTCTGGAGGTCACTGAGCTGCAGGACGAGTCCTTTTGTGGTGCAGGAATGTCGAGAGCTGCACACAGGCCGGTAGGGATGGGGCCAAGTCAGTTGATCACTGCAGTCTTCCCTGCTGGTGCGATTCTGCAGTGCACGGCTTTTCTTAGGTCATCATGAACTGCAGTTCAGGGCTCAGGGGGGCCACCTAATTTACTACATGTAGGGGCGTTTCAAGGGAGTGCCAGGTAGTAGCTAATGGGCTACTTACCTTAAGGGTGACTACATCCTCTAAATGCTCACCCCACGTGGGGGTTGAGCATATCCCTGCTCCAGATTGGAGGAGTCCCACCTTCTTCAAGATGGTGGGCACTAAAAAGTGTTCTTCCTCACCTCCAGCACTGAGGGGATAGAGTTGGCGGTGGGGTGGCACACCTCCTATTCTTTCTACGTTTTCCTGCCTGTCCTCCCACTAAAAATGGGGTGAGGACAGAATGGGTGCCTGCTCCCTCTAACAGGAGAGGCTGTGGTCACATTACAAAGGTGGCAAGGCCTTTGACGCTCCCTGTTACGGATTGCTCTTCCTGACCAGTGGGAGGTGTTAACACCTCCACACAGGAGAGGAATTGTTCTCTCCACTCCCCCCTATGAGGTCAGAACACTGTCTGAATGAATGAATGAATGAATGAATGAGGGGGTATTTATAAAGCGCACAGCTACTCAGAAAGAGTGTCCCGGCGCTACAGAACCTCAGAACTCGTCTGCAGCTTACCCTAGAGGGAGGGGGAGACTTAAGGTAAGTGCCTGAAGAGCCAGATTTTAAGCAGCTTCCTAAAGGTTATTAGGTCCATCACTTGTCTGAGTGTCACCGGCAGGAGGTTCCAGAAGCATGCGACCTGCACTTGGAAAGAGCGGCCTCCGATATGGGACCGCAACCAGATGTAGTGAGGATGACCTGAGGGTTCTGCGGGAGGCATAGTGTGCGGCTCTCCTTCTGAGATAATGTGCGCCCGTACCCTGTAGAGCCTTAAAAGCCAAGACCAATGCCTTAAAGCAAATTCTTTTCCTCACAGGAAGCCAGTCAAAGCTTTCAGGTGAGGAGAGATCCGGGTTCTAGGTTTGAGCAGGAGGGCCGCCTTGGGGGCCGCATTCTGGACCACATGTAATCAGTAGGTACCGCGGGAGGCCTAGGAATAGGACATTAGCATAGTCCAGTCTCGAGACAATCAGAGCCTGGACAACGGTCTTCCTGTGGGCGAGAGGCACGAGGGGAAGAAATTTCCTGAGCATCCGCAGGAGGCCAAAACATGATCCTGCGACTGACTGGAGTTGGGCCTTCATAGACAGTCTCGTCCAGCTTGACACCCAGGTTCTTGGCCATGCTAACCGAGAAGGGAGGCGACATGTCTGATGGCCACCATTGTTTCCACTCATTCAAAGGTGGAGAGGGGGAAAAATGACCTCGATTTCTCTGGGTTGTATTTGAGCTGGTTCGCCCATGCAAAAACCCCAGTCAGGCATTGGGTGATCTTCTCACCTGCAAAGTCCTCACCTTTGTCACAGGTGAACAGAAGCTGCGTGTCGTCAGCATAGGAAATTATTGTAGCCCCGCAATCTTCTTCCAAGGGAGCAACGGGAGACATATAAAGGTTGAACAATGTGGGGCTAAAGATTGAGCCCTAAGGGACACCCACCTTCAGGGGCGGCTGGTGACATTTAAAAGTGGTGGGCCGTAAAATTATTGTCCTAATGCAGCGCAACGAGCGAGGTCAACACCAGGTCAAAAAACACGTAGGAACATCGTTATATTTCGAAACAAATACAGGACTACAACGAGGTGGGTGAGTACAGGTGGCCACCACGTCCACAAACAAGAAGGCATTCGGTTGCATCTGCAATACACTACACTGTAAAAAAAAGAAAATTGTGTTCCACAAGCGCACAGTGATTCAGCACCCCCTCCACCTCCCAATATTGTTCACATCGTCATTTAAAAAGGATTCTCGTATAAGCTTCTCAAAACATGCACCTACACATTCAGTAACCATTGAACAAATATTGCCCTCGCAGAGGCTGGTGGACCAATACCCATCATGTCCCCAGAATACATGCCGTACTTCCAGTAGAGGGACAGAGTGACTGCAGTAGGGCAGGGGTAACCAAATCAGGCCCCGGAGACCCCCATACTCAGCCCGTTGCTTCCAAGTTCAAGTGCGCCGATGATTTACCGGCGCTGACTGACAGTGCCGATGAAAACGTCTGGCCCGTTCCAGCTCCCAGTTTAATGACTGCGCCGTCGCAATGTGCTTCTGATCAGGGAGGACGCCAGGAAGGGGCGGCCGCTCACAAACTACTGCTCAGAGAAGGAAAGGCCGACTGCACAGTGTGCCTGCGTCTCGGAGCGAGCCGCCGTGCGCCGGGAAGCGCAGTGCAGGTGCTTGTGCGCAGACGTGCGCCGCGCCAACACGTACGGGGCGCAACACAGCACTCATAGGACACACGCTCCCGAACACACAAACTAACACACCTTGTAGAAAATACAAAATCTTGAAGCACGGACGACCAAGTAATTGTCCAGGAGTTGAAATTTCGAATCTAGAGCTATTTCTGGTGATATTTAATTAAACATACTCCGCACAAATGAGACCGTGGACTGCAGCTTTCTGTAGCTAAATGCATGCCGCTCTCAAGCGCGAGAACGCGTTCTATTGCTTCTATTCATGACTTGGCAAAAGTGAGACAACGTGCGCGCAAGTAACAAGACGTTCACCGTTAGGGAGAGTGGACGCTTTGTTTTATTATTTAGCCTTCATTTTGGGTATTTCTCGACGTCTTTTTATCCGGTCTCCCCCGAAAAGAAAGGCTTACTGCACAGCAAAGCAAGTCAAAAGGCAAATTCAATTCTCCCTTTTCCTGCAGTAAGGAAGTCCTTCTTCAGAGGCCACAAATGTGGGGTGTTTTCATACACCTGATAGTTGCCGGTAGTGAACCAAACAGACACAAACCACCAGCGTGAGTACAGCAGGCACACCAATGCTATAATACGCCCATGTCTAACACTAAAGACACATTTTATAAACACTACAAAGTACAAACAAGCCTTATACATTTAAAAATAAGACGAAAACGTACCTGACCGCCTCTGCTCCTGGTCCGCGTTGGGGCCTCTTCCCTCTTCGAACTGGAACAGCACGTCAGCACTGCGTGGCAACCCCTCAGCCAATCCTGGCGCTGCTGCAGCGCCAGGATTGGCTGAGGGCACAGCCTACTCCTCGCCCGCCGCCTGCCCATTAGGAGACCGGCGGGGGTGCTAGGGTGGGCAGATGACCGCGGCACTAGTGGAGGCACGACTCGGGCAGGCGCAGGGGGAGCTGGGACACCGCTGGGCGATCAGCCGCCTTCACATCCCCTGCCTGCAATTCGGTTGGTGCAGGTGTCACAAAGCAGAGCGGTGCGAAGTCTCCAGGGTGCCTGGGGTTCTGATGACGCATCAGGAGCAGCGGCCATGACCTCGGCTGCAGAACAGGAGTGCTCGGTAAGCATCAACCCTGCAGGGGCACCGTTACGTAACCAAAATGTCTGGGGTGTGATACTAATCTTGCCTGCTATGTCTGGGTGGGGGTTGGCAAGCAGCTGGATTATTGCCTTGAGATGGGTAGCGAGACTCGAATGAGAAGTTGGTAGCCTCGTCCACACACGCAGAGGCCAGAGAGCTCGGCGCAATGAAGCTAAGGTTTTCTCCTTTCCATGGTAGATTGGTGCGCCTTTAAGCAGCGCCATGTTAGCTAGCGCTCTGCCATCCATGAATGCGTGCGTAGCTGGTAGAAGGCACCTGAGCAGCTACCGACCCCCACAGGGACATGGAAACAGACCCCCAGCAGTTGTGCCACCCCCCCCCCCCTTTATCCAGGCATAGGCACCCGCTTCAGGAGGTAAGCGCACGGGAGGATGCGCAAAATTGGGCCGAGGATTCACGTTTGCTTCGCGGGAGGGGATAAATAAACGTCGCATGACTGCTCGTGGTCTTTGCCCTTAACCATTAAACCAGTGTGCGTGTATTCAATGCAGCGGGGCTCTTTGCAGGCCTAACCACGCGGCACCTGTTATATTGCTCATCGCGATATTTGATAGGAGTTGGGCGCATTGTTGGTTCAGTGCCGGGGGTGTGCTCAGGCCTAGTAACTGCGCGGCATGCTAGTGGCCGGTCTGAACCCTTAGTCATTGCCCGAGCAAAGCTGGGTAGTTGTGATGTTCTATTTGGCAGCACAGCAGGAGCTAAGTGTGGACCTAACTGATGGGGCCGCTTTGGTGAGTCCTGGTTAGAGTTACACAACTGTCCTGCTGTAGGGTGCAGTGAGTAGGCAGGGGGGCCTATATGGGGCTTGGGAAGTTCACGGGACGGTGTCTGTCATTGAAGGCCAAGGTGATGCACCAAGGAGGTGACAGATTATTATTTGCAGTAATATCAGTGAGCCGCGGCTGTCTTTCTATGTTTAAAACACTATCCCAGAATATTGAGGAAACTCAATTCGCACTTGGAGTGCTCATGCAGTACCAGCAACCTGGCAGGTGCGGGTACTTTGGATAACGACGCAAGATAATTACTACTTAAGGTACCTGCCAGTCCTTGGAGCAATTAACCAGCAGGAAATTTTGAGGGAGGCGACTGAGTGGCCCTAGCATTGTGTGCCTCGTCTCTGGGCCAGTGATGTTCTGTTCAGGGTAAGGTTCGAATTCTTAATTGCGTTTGGATACGTTGACAGGCTGCCCTTACTCGTGCTAAATGGCGATATAGTTGTAACTTTGTATAGTGTTGAACTAGGTTGTAGCTTTCATGGAACTCATTAGTTCTTGCAGTTCCTTCTTTGCAGAACAAGAATTTTCAAAATTTTCTAAAAAGAAAGCCATTATTACAGGTAGCTCTCTAACCATGGAGAGCAGTGTTTGTGGGTTCCAGCACAACAGTAGTATTGGGTTTACATTTTCTTTAGACAGGCCCGAGCACATACACTGTAATGAAGTTTAGCTGCGACTTCAGACAGCGAGGTGTTCAGAAAGTATGAGCTGCCCCTCCCCAAGCCGGAGACACTAACACGGCGCTCTTATAGAATGAGGGTAGAGCGGGCTTCAGCTATATCTGACATAGACTCTTCCCCATACTTGGTCCCAGGGCGAGGTGCACGGGTAAATTCCTGTTCCCTTGTACAGCTTTATTTAGTGGTTGAACAGGATTAAGGGGGATACCTGTGGCAGTATGGCCATGCCAGAACATACATAGGGTTGAAGTAACAGTGTCCCATGTTGCGCAACATGATATACATTTGGTTAAGAAGCTTGTTTACAGGTCCATTTGGTCTAACAGTGCCAGGTTAACAGGGGCCGACTTGCACTAGAATCAACTTGAGTGGTTTCCAACACTGTTGGTTAGAAGGGAGGCTGTCAAGAGCAGAAGTCAAACCATTTAGCACTAAACACATACCTTTTGAGCGGCATGTTTAAGGCTGTGAATGTGGTGCTAAAGGGATGGATGCCAAGGGAGATATCTTCCTGCACTGGATCCAGTTGGGGTCACTGTTATGGGTAAGGTTACACTGCTTGGTTGCGTTGGATACTTTCACAAGTTGCTCCTGCCAAGGCATCACTGCGATAAGTGGCAATTTTGAGGGCGTGAACCAGGTGTTCTTCTAGAAACTGAGTAGAGCTTGCACTCCCGCTATGGCAGACCTTGGTTGTCAACATTCTCCAAGGACACCATTATTATCAGGAAGGTAGTGCACCATGGAGAGCCAATGGCTGTGGGTTCGTACACAGCAGTAGTAAGGGCATCTCTTTCTGTGTCTTCAGGCCAAGTGTACCATCGATAGCCCCAGCGGCTGTAAAGCTTCTTTTGCGCCCGGGACTGGGGCTGGCAATGTCGCGAACTTTGCAGCCAGACACGGCACAGGCAGAGACATACCTGTGATGGTGCAACGTGCACTCAGCAGTAGAGTCAGCTGAGTGTCATCGTACCCTGGTATACCATCAGTGACATACGTATGGTTGGGGCTACATACGATCAGGCACCCTCTGTCTGCCGGGGCAGGAGGGTGCCAGTGCCAAAACGGTGCGGGTTGCCTGGTTAGGGCTGACATGTATGGGAGTGAGCAATAATACAGACAATCATATGAGCTCTCTTGCAGTCACAGAAGGTTAAGGTGATATTTTGATGGCATGGTGCCAGTTGCTTCATCACGCGCCTTTCCCTTGGTAGATGTGTGTGAACATTCTGAATGCAAGGTTGGTGGTCAGCACGTTGTCCTGCCTTTCAGGGGTGTTTTAGCTCAGGCCGGGCGATGCTTGGGTTAGATGCCGGTGGTCTGCCCTGGGATTCATGGTAACAGGCAGGTGGAGCGGTCGAACTCAGAGGGGCTTGGGTCCGACCCCTGGTTCAGGCGCAGATCCTGGTCGGTTCACTTAGTATCCCGTCCTTGTTCGTTGAAACAGGCACCCTGATTTGAGTGACGATAATGTTGATTTCTCCCGCCCTCCGGCCTGGGCGGGCAGCTGCAGGTTGTGGAAGTTGCCTTCCAACCAGGGCGACATGGTACATAGGTTTAGTGGGAAACGCAAGATGCAGATCCTGGTAGGTTCCCTTAGTATGCCGGCCTTGAGTTCAAGGAAACAGGTACCATTGATTTGAGTAACGATAACGGGTAACTTCTCCCGCCCTCCAGCTCTGGCTGGCAGCTATGTAGGTTGTGGAAGTGGCCTTCCAACGGGGGCGATTTGGCCATAAGATTGGGGGAAACTCCTGGGAAACACATTTGGGCGACAAAGTATCAGGAGAACATTTGGCTTTCCCGGTATTCAAAATAAGAGAGGTATTTTATACGTTGGTTCCCCTCTGGGGTCACTCTGTCCTGTCTGCTCCCTGGTATACTAGCAGAAGTTTGGGAGGGCAAGGCTTCACACTGAGTGGTGACTGACGGAATGCGATGGACACACTCCGACTAGTGCCAGACTCAGACTACGGAGTGAAAGAGGAAGTAGAGCGGGCTTGTCGACTCTTACCGCCCCCGCATTGGCACCTCCTGGCAGGAGTGGCTTGTCATAGGTATTGTTCTTCAACCATTCGAAGGTAACATTAGACCAACGCCTATTTATAGGTTTCAGGTCATATCAGTCATAAATCCACGGGGAGTTTAGAAAGGATGGGGGCACCTGTCCTGAGGGGGTAGGCTGGCCTCCGGTCCTATATGGGCTAAGATTTGTCTGGGCTGGACCTGGGAGAAGCCCGGTAATCAGCGTGTTGTAAGTAATAAGGCATGGATCTTTTCCTACTGGACTTAGGGGAAGCTTTGGCTGCAGCAGGTTGTAAGTAAATAGGTCTACCTTGGTGGGGGGCCCTGGTAGTGACGGTGGCCACTCCCAAGGCTGTGGAGGAGTTACAGGGCGATCCAGAGTCTGCAGATACCAAGGGGTACTTCATGCAGCAGCACAGCGTGGTGCTAAGCCAGGATACCCAGGGATGGTTAGCGTTGTCCCCTGGAAGAACTACGGCGCCCCATTAGTCCTAAAGGCGGTTGTGGGTCTGATCAACCGGGGACTGCCATAATACGCTCCGCCCACCTCTTTCGGGGGGGGGCGTGAGTAAGCAAGTGGACTGGTGGTCCACTGATGGGAGGGGTGGCCCCTCCCAAGGTTTGGTATGCACCAATTGGCGACTGCCACGGTGTAATTTAGGCTTATCAGACGGGCAGGCGGCATAGGGGTTGGCCTGCCCTGGGATCGGACCGCCCGTAAGATAACCCACCATGTTTGCATATTGGTTATGCTAATAAACCTGCAGCAATATTTCTCCACCTACATATGTGTCGTGTGGTTTATTTATGTACTTATGTGTTATGTAACAACAGTTGCCTATATTGGCACTATGCAAGGCTGCCTGGGGGGGTTGCGCAGCAGCCCCCCTAAAAGGGCAGCCGCCTTAGTGCCGCATGAAGGCACTGGGGGTAGCCGGTCTAGTCCCTGGGTCTTGGCCAGGGAAGACGTCCGGCAAAAGGATACTTCCGGCGGAAGGGGGAGGGGGCAGGGGTATTTAGGCTGTCCCCGCCCCTTCCTCGCCCTCTTGTCCCTCTCGTCTCGCCTTGCCCGCCCCTCCGCTTACCCAGCAGACGGAGGTACAAGGGGTGGGGTTAGGCTTTCTAACATGTTACTTTGTGTTGCAGGAGGAGTTACAGGGCGATCCAGAGTCTGCAGATACCAAGGGGTACTTCATGCAGCAGCACAGCGTGGTGCTAAGCCAGGATACCCAGGGATGGTTAGCGTTGTCCCCTGGAAGAACTACGGCGCCCCGTTAGTCCTACGGGCGGTTGTGGGTCTGAGCAACCGGGGGCTGCCATAATACGCTCCGCCCACCTCTTTCGGGGGGGCGTGAGTAAGCAAGTGGACTGGTGGTCCACTGATGGGAGGTGTGGCCCCTCCCAAGATTTGGTATGCACCAATTGGCGACTGCCACGGTGTAATTTAGGCTTATCAGACGGGCAGGCGGCATAGGGGTTGGCCTGCCCTGGGATCGGATTGCCCGTAAGATAACCCACCATGTTTGCATATTGGTTATGCTAATAAACCTGCAGCAATATTTCTCCACCTACATATGTGTTGTGTGGTTTATTTATGTACTTATGTGTTATGTAACAACAGTTGCCGATATTGGCACTATAAACTGTGGCTGCAATTATGCAAAGCTGACCTGTATAGCGACAATTAAAACAGATGCCTCACCTCTTCCCCAGGAAGTTACGGCTGTGTGGGCATGGTGCTCGCGGGAAGGGGGGGGCGGCGGGAGGAAATAGACAATAGAAAGAAACGAGCGAGGGTGCGGGAATAAAGACACACACACTACAAGGAGGGGGGGCGGGAGCAAAGGGAATAGGACAACGGGAGGGGGCGGGAGCAAAGGGAATAGGACAACGGGAGGGGGCGGGAGCAAAGGGAATAGGACAACGGGAAGAGGCGGGAGCAAAGGGAATAGGACAACGGGAGGGGGCGGGAGCAAAGGGAATAGGACAACGGGAGGGGCGGGAGCAAAGTGAAACATGAAAGTTAGAAAACAAGTGGAGGCAAATGAAAAACAAGCTTGCGGTATAACAGTGTGTCTGCAAAATTAAGTTGTTTGGGGAGAGAGGACACAGCCAATCGGTGAGCCCTTTGACACTAGAACCTGGGGACGCTGTGGGTGGCTTGGAGATGGGTGAAGCTTGGCTTGTGGAGAAACAAGCAAAAGGAAAGTGCACGCTCGCCGGCAAACACGCGAGAGGGACAGCAAAAGTGAAAGCAGGGGTGCGCGTGCAACGGGCGGAAAAAGTGAAAGCTCCAGATGGCGCTTCTGGCGCTGAAAGCTTCTGGCTGTGCCGTGCGTGCACGCTTGCGTGAACGCAAGCGCTAGGCCAGCCAGCAGCACTTTGAAAACTCACCTACTAAATGTCTCTCCGAGCAGCGCATGCGCGCTGACTCAGCGAGACCTAAAAAAAGGAATAGGGCTGCAAGGTTTTGCACGGATTTGTCAAATGGGCGCAAAGTTATTAACGGTCCAAAATCCAAGGAAATCCTGTCTCTGGGAACCCTAACTATAACTACAGAATGGCTAGCGCCGCTCTGTAACAAAGTTCCTCGATTCCTTTTTTGAAGGAGAGTCTAGGGTGGGGTGACCTGCATGGATCCCACTAGGTTTTCTTACTCAGAATGCCCCTCGAACCTCAGTCTTTGGCTAAACTGACACAATGTCCTCACACATCTGTGAGGGAAACTTCTCAAATCTGCAGGATCTACAACATTTCTACCACCAGCATTCCCACAAATCTCCCCATAAAAATGTACTCCACTTCTATGGCTGGGCCTAGCGCCAGTGACAGGAACAGATCAAACCAGGGACCCTATGAAGTCAATATTTGCACCACCGCCACAATCAACTGCTACAGACCAAAGAGCATTTCTTACCATACATCACGGTCACAGTGTCCGGCAGGCTGCTGTGATACACCTCACATTTGTACGTTTTCTCATCATCTCCTTCCTGAACTTCCACTGTTTTCTGGGCCTGGTAGGTTCCGTCAGGGTTTGGCAAGATTTCGCTCGATTCCCAGGGCATCTCTACACCATTCCTGACCCATTTCACCTCAATTTCTCTGGGATAAAATCCATAAGCGTAGCCGGTCAGAAGAGTGCGATCGCCGTTCTTTCTTCGTGTGACCATTGTTTGAGGGGCAACTGGCAGGAAACACAATAAGTACAATTACGCAACAATCACAACATTGGGTTTTAACCAGTACATTATTTGGAAACAGATACCAGTGACACTTTTCTTCAGCACATGCTTTGACTACCCCCTTTTACGACACCTCCAGGTCGCCATGAGCACCTGCACAGAGGAGCAACCTGGGTAGAGGGGCTGCTAGGAGGAGCCCCACCACAGCCATCTCGGATCACAGACTCCACTACATTGGTAGCTCCATCCTACAAGGAACTGAGGATGCTACTAGGAGCTCAAGGAGAGGACCAAGGAAGGTGACAGATGTTGGGGCTCACCCGCAGAGGCTCGATGGAGGTGAAAGAAGAGGATGTCAAAGTAGTGTTGCATGATAGATACCCGGTGACGGGATTACAGGGAACCTCACATCCAGTTTTTATAACTAATTTATCAAGCGATTTACCAAGAAGAGGCAGAGGCAATAGGATACCGCACACAACACATACACAGGCTGCTTGTAATTCAAAACATTGTGGCGCTCGAGTCAAGAGGACCAGCCGTCTTAGTCTACAAAACCAGGAGAAAAATCTCTATCAGATTTAAAGACGATGTGACTCACAACCCACACCCCAATCATTTTTTGGTCTATAACACCCAGAGTATTCACAGCAGCAATTGGACAAAAATGCAGAGACTCACAGAATCTTTTTTTGATAAAAGGAAATTCTTTATTCATTAACTCTTTTAAAACATATCCTTTTCTTCTTGGATTCTTGCTGTAGCCAATGTGTTTTGTACAATAGGACTTCTTCAGAGCTTCTTCAATGTATATCCTAGGGATTTAAATGAAGATTCTCCATCCAAAAATCAAGAGCGCCAGATAGTGCGCTATTGCAACAATCTGTAGAGACACCTGAAGTTCCTGCAAACTGATTCAAGAGTGGAGGAAACAAGATGCCTAAAAGTGATCATATATCAACTTTTAGGTTCTTAAATCAATATATGAACAAAGGTTATAATCCATTGATGGATGAGGTCTTGATAATAACAAACCATGTGGTCCAAAGTCAGAACCCGCACGATGTGGCGTATGATAAGTCCCACACAAGTGGAGTAACTAATTCCCTTATCACACTGCATCTTTACCTGTGCTGCATTGAAAGGACTGTTTAGAAAGAACCAGAAAACCAAATTGTTTCGATGAACTGATCTTATGCAAATAAGAAAGACAGACAAATATACAGACAACTCAGAGGTGGTGCAAAGACGCACAGCTAGTCTCATTCCATGTCTTAGCGTGTCGAGCCATCTTGTATCAGATGACCGTGTGCGGACTCCAGGTGTGTTTCTGAAGCCTTCAGTGGGGATTATCTCACGACCATATAACATTTGGGAAGGCACTGACAGGCAGCGCTGGCACACATCTGGTTGAAAGCTTTTGTGAACTCTATGCAGACTGGGGGAAGGAGGAACAGGATTCCATGGCATGGACCCAGATGTTCCCTTGGTGAGGACCATGGCTACCACATGGAGGCAGACTGCGGGAGGGAGGAACAGGATTCCATGGCATGGACCCAGATGTTCCCTTGGTGAGGACCATGGCTACCACATGGAGCCAGACTGCGGGAGGGAGGAACAGGATTCCATGGCATGGACCCAGATGTTCCCTTGGTGAGGACCATGGCTACCACATGGAGGCAGACTGCGGGAAGAAGGAACAGGATTCTCACGGCCTGGACCCCGATGTTCCCTTGGTGAGGACCATGGCTACCACATGGAGGCAGACTGCGGGAAGGAGGAACAGGATTCCATGGTATGAACCCCGATGTTGCCTTAGTGCTACATAGGACCACAAAGATGTGTGTAGAAACCACTGAAAACACGTCTGAAACAGCCACAGAAGGTGGGCACTTTCGATGGCACTCACCAGGGTGCCGGTGGGACGCCCCTGGGGCTCCAGAGCCCGGAATTAAGGCAGAAAACTCTACACTGGTTTCTTGCCAGGGCAGATACAATTCAGAGAAATGGAGGAGAAAGTAGCAGGGACTAGTGGCCTTTTTGCTCCCTTGACCCACACCATTGGGCAGGATGAAGTCTGGAACTGGCATCCCTCCTCAAGACCGGAACTTGCCTAAGGCTTGTTTAATCTACAGAAATTCAGACATTCTCACTTGTCTGAGTGGGAGCCGTCCCCCAGTTATTCGTCTATGCACCTATACATGTAGCATACACCCGGCAGACTACACCTATATATGAAGCGTACACCCGGCAGATTACACCTATACATGTAGCGTACACCGTGCAGGTTACACCTATACATGTAGCGTACACCCTGCAGGTTACACCTATATATGTAGAGTACACCCGGCAGCTTAAACCATATACTTTGACCGCATTGCATCGCTTTGGCTGGAGGGTCCTCAGTGGAAATTCTTAGACGCGCCTATTACCCTTGAGGAAATCACAGCTGCAATGCCCGGACTCCCCACGTGTAAAGCCCCCGGAATGATTTTTTTCCTGCAAAGTTTTACAAAGCCTATTCCCACCTACTAGCCCCCTAGCTCCTGTGAGTGTACAATGAGGCGCTAGAGAAGATCATTCCCCTGCCCTCATTCAGGGAGGTTTGTGGTGCGCTTGAAACCTGGCAAACCCTTTTTGCATTACCGACCATGTGGCTCATACCGAACATTGTCTCTTATCAATGTAGACGCTAAAATCCTCGCTAAGGTGTTTGAAAAACAGTTATTATTATAGCTGCCTCAGAACTTCGGTTGCCATAGAGAATCAGTTAAATCGGGCGATGAATGATGTGGCAGTCTTCCTAGATAACACAAGCATGTTTGACTCCCTAGAGTGGGGGGTTCGTGTTCCCAGTTCTGTCCAGGATGGGCCTCCCAAACAGCTTTATAAACTGGGCAAGACTACTATGCACTCAGTCAACAGCCTGGATCTGGCTGAATGGTCCGCTCTTTGACCGGATACCTTTAAGGAGAGTCACCTGCCTTCCTTTTTGGTATGCCCTGGTACCAGAGACTCTGGCCTGTTCTATTATGCAACCACACATGCAGCGAGGCCTATATTTCGCCCCGCAATCTCACAGTATCCCTGTACACACATGACATCATCTGATACCGGCGCGACCCGGCTCACAACCTAGGTCCCCTTATCCGAGACTTCATGCTATATAAAAGCCTTGCGAGAATCAACATCAAGTGGAATAAACAAACTATTTTCCCTTGACACCCTGCACCCTAGTCAGCCAACTAGAATTTCCATTCCACCGTCGCATTTGAGGACTGATCAGAGCCCAATGAAGGAATCTGTCACTCAGCCTTGAGACCCAGACCACACGTGTGCTTCCCATTGAGGGCTGATTAGAGCCCCCTAGGTGTGTTCAGCATATTTCCAGCTCAGGTCAGTGCATCCCATCCTACTGCACACACTTTCCTTCACCAAGATAACCCATTGGGGGGCTTTTAAGCAGCTCTGTTTCCATTTCTTTTTTTTTTTAGACCATTCCCGCCCACCCAGTTCCTAAGGCTTGTCACCAGGGACCCCCTCCTTCAGCAACTGTATTACCTTTCATAACGCAAATACGGTCTCAGAGATATTGTCTATGTCTTGTACTGGCTCTTTTGCACTTTTCTACTTCTTGGCCCCACTCTGATCATCCATTTCTCTATTATTGTTTCAGCTGTCTCTCTGGCTCTTTGTATCCCCCTGAGTCCTGATGACGATCCCGCCAGTTTTACGGGGATTGAAACGCCGGCGACTTTAAAAATACGGGCACTATGCGATGGCTGAGACCTTGCTTCAACGGGCCGTGCTGTTCATGTATTTGCTGATACACTTGTTGATCACGATTTCTCTTCGTTTGTCCTCTGTCCTAATATCCTAATTCTGCAGCACACATAGAAAGAGAAAAAAGCCTCTCATGATTATATATGTGCAGGAAGGTGCTCCTTCCTGCACAAACACAATCATGCATGCAACACAGAGACCCTTGCACCATAGTGCAAGGGTGCCTGCATTGGGGCCAGACAGCCCATTGTGCGCCAGCGCAGGGGAAATGACAGGAATGCGCCGTATAGCCTTAAATATGGCGCATTCCTGCCCTTTCCCAGTGACACAGCGCAGCAAGGTGATTTACAGCACAGCGACTTGCTGCGCTGCGCCTCTTTTTCATAAGAATGCCTTCAACTGTCTGAAACTCAACATAGACTCGAAGGAAGTGGTATTATTCGGAAAAGACAACTCTCTCTGATCCTTGGCCTGGGAGCCCTCAGAGCTAGCGCCGACACCAAGTCTGTCCAACTCGACCAGGAACTTGGGGCTCATAATCGATCATCGAATCTTGATGTCCAACCTGAAATATGGTCGTCTCCACCTGCTTCCACACCCTCAAGCTCCTTAAAGTGTAGAGATGACCCCGCTGGACACCCGAAGGTCTGTCACACAAGACCTGATGACCAGCAGACTGGGCTGCGGCAACTCCCTTTACGTCAGAATCACTTCTCAGCTCACCAAGAGACTAAAAGTCATACAGAACGCAGCAGCCAGACTCACGTTCAAACTCCCACTCCAGTGTCACATGTCCAAACACCTCAAGGACCTCTATTGACTCACACTCCACAAACACACCCTATTCCAGTGCCTCACACACACATATAAGGCACTACACAAGCAAGGCCTAGCATCCCTCAACAGCTGCATCCAGTTCCCCAAACCAACCAGGCACATCCGCTCTGAAAGCCTTCTCCTTGCAAATGTCCCTCGCATCCGCCGAACCAGAGCAGACAGTCGCACTGTTTCCTACCTGGACCCCAAATCCTCCCACATCAGAGCCACCAGCCCAATCACAGGTTTCTTAAACCTTAGATCTATCATCAGGGGGCTTATGATCACTTTTGGCTCTGGTATCCACTGAAGGAACACTGCCAAAAACACAGAGATGGCCTGGTACTAGCGCTCTCTTCTAAAGGAAATGAAACTGATTCTTTCAGAAAGTGACGACTGAACTGCTATTCAAGCCTTGTACTCTTGCATCTGGATGACGGTAGTAACATCCTGCTCCATGGTATCACAGACTCCACACTGGCACCCTTTAATGCCATCTGCACACCAACGCACGTCTCATCCAAGGCCTTAAGAAATATCATCACAACACTCCCATCCTGATGGAGCTCCATTGCTGGCCAGCACCATCTTCAAAACCACCTGCATCATTTACAGAGCCATCACGACCAGCACCGTCTTCAAAACCATCTGCATCATTTACAGAGCCATTACGACCAGCACCATTTTCAAACCATCTGCATCTTTACAGAGCCATCACGACCAGCACCATCTTCAAAACCATCTGCATCATTTACAGAGCCATCACCGCCAGCACCATCTTCAAAACCATCTGCATCATTTACAGAGCCATCACGACCAGCACCATCTTCAAAACCATCTGCATCATTTACAGAGCCATCACGACCAGCACCATCTTCAAAACCATCTGCATCATTTACAGCTGACCAGCACCATCTTCAAAACCATCTGCATCATTTACAGAGCCATCACGACCAGCACCATCTTCAAAACCGTCTACATCATTTACAGAGCCATCACCACCAGCACCATCTTCAAAACCACCTGCATCATTTACAGAGCCATCACGACCAGCACCATCTTCAAAATCATCTGCATTATTTACAGAGTCATCACGACCAGCACCATCTTCAAAATCATCTGCATTATTTACAGAGTCATCACGACCAGCACCATCTTCAATACCATCTGCATCATTTACAGAGCCATCACCGCCAGCACCATCCTCAAAACCATCTGCATCATTGACAAAGCCATCACGGCCAGCATCATCTTCAAAACCACCTGCATCATTTACAGCTGGACAGCACCATCTTCAAAACCTCTGCATCATTTATAGAGCCATCACGACCTGCACCATCTTCAAAACCATCAGCATCATTTACAGAGCCATTACGACCAGCATCACCTTCAAAACCATCTGCATCATTTACAGAGCCATCACGACCAGCACTATCTTCAAATCCATCTGCAACATTTACAGAGCCATCATCACCAGCACCATCTTCAAAACCATCTGCATCATTTACAGAGCCATCACGACCAGCACCATCTTCAAAACCATCTGCATCATTTACAGAGCCATCCCAGCCAGAACCATCTTCAAAACCATCTGCATCATTTACAGAGCCATCACCATCTTCAAAACCATCTGCATCATTTACAGAGCCATCACGACCAGCACCATCTTCAAAACCATCTTCATCATTTACAGAGCCAGCACCACCAGCACCATCTTCAAAACCATCTGCATTATTTACAGAGCCATCACGACCAGCACCATCTTCAAAACCACCTGCATCATTTACAGAGCCATCACGACCAGCCCCATCTTCAAAACCATCTGCATCATTTACAGCTGGCCATCACCATCTTCAAAACCATCTGCATCATTTACAGAGCCATCACGACCAGCACCATCTTCAAAACCCTCTGCATTATTTACAGAGCCATTACCACCAGCACCATCTTCAAAACCATCTGCATCTTTACAGAGCCATCACGGCCAGCATCATCTTCAAAACCATCTGCGTCATTTACAGAGCCATCACCGCCAGCACCATCTTTAAAACCACCTGCGTCATTTACAGAGCCATCACGACCAGCACCATCTTCAAAACCATCTGCATCATTTACAGAGCCATAACCGCCAGCACCAACTTCAAAACCATCTGCATCATTTACAGCTGGCCAGCGCCATCTTCAAAACCATCTGCATCATTTACAGAGCCATCACGACCAGCACCAACATCAAAACCATCTGCATCATTGACAGAGCCATCACGACCAGAACCATCTTCAAAACCACCTACATCATTTACAGAGCCATCTCCGCCAGCACCATCTTCAAAACCATCTGCATCATTTACAGAGCCATCACCGCCAGCACCATCTTCAAAACCATCTGCATCATTTACAGAGCCATCACGACCAGCACCATCTTCAAAACCATCTGCATCATTTACAGAGCCATCATGGCCAGCACCATCTTCAAAACCATCTGCATCATTGTAAGAAAGTGGGTCTTTGTTGCAGTAACCCCCGCCCCCTTTTTTTGCCTAATAGCTGATGCACTTTTCCTTGTTGTGCCCTGGGCTCCTGCCAATCAGGTGCCCAGGGCCTGTGTTCCTTCCCTAAAAACTGCCTAACAGCCAAAACCCAAATTGGCAAACCCTGGCCACATGTCAGCCCCTGGAAAATGGTACCCTAGGTACCCAGGGCCTTGTGACCAGGGAAGGCCTCTAAGGGCTGCAGCACTCATTGTGCCACCCTTAGAGGTCCTGTACCCTAACACCCACCCACTGCCCTGGCAGGCTGGGTGTCTGGGTACAAGACAAAACAGAGTCGACATGGCACACATCCCTGTGTGCCATGCCCACAAACTACACTGCCCTGGCATACATCAGCCACCCCTCTAGCTGGGTGCCCTATGCCAGTGGTGTGGGCACAGAGGCAGGAGCCCTGTGCCCCTACAGTACCCAGGTCCATTCTTGGGCCCTGTAAGTGCAGTGCTGCCATTTAAGAGTACATGGTGCTGGGAGCTTGTCAAACACGAACTCCACAGCACCATAAAGGCAGCACTGAAACCTGAGAAGTTTGGTATCAAACTTCTCAGCACATTAAACCCACACTGATGCCAGTGTGGGATTTAATGTACCAAGCACCACAGAGGCCATCTTAGAGAGGCCCCCTGAAACCTAACCCACAATCCACATCTGTTCTGAGGCTGCCTAGGCTGCCACACAGCAGACATGTTGCTGGACCCGTGGGTGGGAGAGCCCCTGCTCTCCTGGGCCTGCAACAATGCACATCCTAGGTGAGGTGCTAAATCTCCTCCCCCAGGATGAGCAGGGGGAAGCTTCAAAGGCATGCCGCCTCTGTGAGCTTCTCCAGGCCACTGCAACCCCCCACTCTGGCAGGAAGCTTAGCCGGAAACCCCAAATAAGGACAGGGGATGTGCCAGCCTGCCAACCCCCCCCCCCTCAGGTGAGGGAGGCGAGGTGAAGCACATCTCTGGGCTCTCGCCATCTTGAAGATGGGAAGCCCTACCCTATCAGGACTAGGCTACTGCCCCCCTCCCACAGGAGAGAGGCAGGATAGGGGGTGTACCCACCCCAGGACAGGGACCCATTGGTCCCTGCCCTTCACCTACCTGTAACGCCCCTAAATCTAGTATTTAGGGGCACCCTGAACATTCCTTCCGGAGATTACAGATTCCAAGAATACAAAGAAGAGCAAGAAGAAAGAAGACCTGCCCTGCAGCTGCTAAGAAGAGGAAGACACCAACTGCTTTGGCCCCAGCCCTACTGGCCTGTCGACCCTCGAACCTGCTCCTGCTCCAACCCGGCATCTCTTGTGGACAGCAACCTCACAAACCCCGGAGGACCTGGCTACCTTCTGGCTCTAAGCCCCTGGAACTTCCATAAGTAGAGGCTCTACTTAAAACCTACTTCTAATCCCTGGTAGCAGCCCGGAACCGCGAACCCAGCACACTCTGCACCAGCCAAGCCTGGCCAGTGCCGGAGTGAACAAAGCCCACGAGGACGACCCCACGGCGACTGTGACCCCGAGTCCGGCACCCAAGGACCTCCCTCGACAACTCCTGAAGAAGCCTGCAGCCTCAGAACAAGGTGCCCCCCCTACCGCGATCAACAGAGGGTAAGATTTCCCGACACCAAAAGGCACCCCTGCACGCGGCGCCCCGCGGCCCTCTGTGCCCAATCCCGGGGTACCTACCTATTCTCCAACTACCCAACTTACCTCTCGAAGTGGTGGTGGCACCTGAAGAGTCCTCGTCCCCGAGCTTGCAGTCTTTTTCCAAACCGGAGATTTCCCATTGAAATCAATTGAGTGCCCGAAGGCTCGAAAGCACCCTGCACCCAGCCGCCCGAGTGGCCCTGGCAGTGCAATCTCTACACCTACCTACTTCCCCACTTGCCCTGAGTAAGTGACCAGGAGCCCAGCTCCCACAGCCGCGTGGCCTGCTAGTCAGTAGCCACCAAACAAGGCCCCCCTATCCCTCATAGGATAACATTGGGCCTAACTCTCTCTGCACCCGGCCGCCCTAGAGTCGCTGAGGGTGAACCAACTGTACCTACCTGACCCTGGGGGACCCCTCAGTCTGTGCCCAGAACCTCAACTCTGCCAGTCGAGTACTTACCTTTAAACCGCTAACTCTATTTTCTTCATAGGGTAACATTGACTGGCTTTTTCCTGAAATTTCTTCTGTGTGGACTTTTCAAATCTTAAAATATTCACCAAAAATCAGCCGAGTAACGAAAACGCAAATACTCACCTGCTCTTAGGTGAGCTTCCAGTGCTGGATCTTGGTGCCCAGCACTGACTCTAAAAAAATACTTACAACTGTACTTACCAGTAACCCAATTTTCTTCCATAGGAAATCATTGACTGTTTTTCTGTGAAATTTCTTCTAAGTGTCCATTTCTGCAATCTTTAAATATTCTTTAAAAATCGTATAATATCTGCAAACGTAATTACTTACCTGTTTTTGATAAAGGTCCCAGTACTGAGTCTAGACACCCAGTACTGGATTACAAAAGTAACGAGAACATATCATACCTGTAATTTGAATTTCTTGCCATAGAGAATCATTGAATGTTTTCTATGAAATATTTTCTAAGTGTCAACTTTTAAAATAGCTAAATATTGTTTAAAAATCATCACAGGGATTAAGTCGACTTTTATCACTTGATTCCAAGTACTGACCCAGGGCTGAATCTAGGATCCAGTCCTGGAACTCCAAAAGTAATCCTAAAAGTAATCTGTGACAAATAATCTGAAAATTCCATTGAGCTCAATGCATTGTTGTGTTTAAAATAGTGTTGCCTATTGCAACCACTTGTAACTGTTTACAAAAGTCAATTGCATATTGCAAAAGTATTTATATCAAGCATCTCATTCTGAGAAAGTATATTTTAATTCCAATTGTTGGTTCTAAAATAAAACAAGCATATATTTTTTATATATAAGCTATTGGCCTAGAGTTCAGTTATTGAGTGTGTGAGACCATTTGCTGACTGAGTGTGTAAACAAATGCTTTACACTGTCCTCTGATACTGCCTTACTGCTCGACCAAGCTACCACTTTAGAGAGTAAGGTTATATCTAACTTTAGCCTCTGCCAGCCTCTGGGGGACTGTGGACTCTGTACACTGTGTACCTATTTGGGAACAGTATATACAGAGCCACTTTCTCACAATCATTTATAGAGCCATCACGACCAGCACCATCTTCAAAACCATCTGCATCATTTACAGAGACATCACCGCCAGCACCATCTTCAAAACCATCTGCATCATTGCAG
The DNA here is from genome assembly GCF_964204655.1 of Triturus cristatus. Lineage (NCBI taxonomy): Eukaryota > Metazoa > Chordata > Amphibia > Caudata > Salamandridae > Triturus > Triturus cristatus. Next base: position 1,094,409,730 of record NC_140588.1, on the reverse strand, counting down.
AGCATTCACGACCAGCATCATCTTCAAAACCATCTGCGTCATTTACAGAGCCATCACCGCCAGCACCTTCTTCAAAACCATCTGCATCATTTACAGAGCCATCACCGCCAGCACCATCCTCAAAACCATCTGCATCATTTACAGAGCCAGCATCATCTTCAAAACCATCTGCATCATTTACAGAGCCAGCACCTTCTTCAAAACCATCTGCATCATTTATAGAGCCATCACGACCAGCACCATCTTCAAATCCATCTGCATCATTGACAGAGCCATCACGACCAGCACCATCTTCAAAACCACCTGCATCATTTACAGCTGGCCAGCGCCATCTTCAAAACCATCTGCATCATTTACAGAGCCATCACAAGCATCACCATCTTCAAAACCATCTGGATCATTGACAAAGCTATCACGACCAGCACCATCTTCAAAACAACCTGCATCATTTACAGCTGGACAGCACCGTCTTCAAAAACATCTGCATCATTTACAGCTGGACAGCACCATCTTCAAAACCATCTGCATCATTTACAGAGCCATCACAAACAGCATTCTCTTCCAAACCATCTGCATCATTTACAGAGCCATCACGACCAGCACCATCTTCAAAACCATCAGCCTTATTTACAGAGCCATCACAATTTCACCATCTTCAAAACCATCTGCATCATTTACAGAGCCATCACGACCAGCACCATCTTCAAAACCATCTGCATCATTTACAGAGCCATCACGACCAGCACCATCTTCAAAACCATCAGCCTTATTTACAGAGCCATCACAATTTCACCATCTTCAAAACCATTTGCATCATTTACAGAGCCATCACGACCAGCACCATCTTCAAAACCATCTGCATCATTTACAGAGCCATCACGACCAGCACCATCTTCAAAACCATCTGCATCATTTACAGCTGGCCAGCACCATCTTCAAAATAATCTGCATCATTTAGAGCCATCACAAACAGCACCATCTTCAAAACCATCTGCATTATTTACAGAGCCATCACGACCAGCACCATCTTCAAAACCATCTTCATCTTTACAGAGCCATCATGACCAGCACCATCTTCAAAAGCACCTGCATCATTGACAGAGCCATCACGACCAGCACCATCTTCAAAAGCACCTGCATCATTTACAGAGCCATCACCGCCAGCACCATCTTCAAAACCATCTGCATCATTTACAGAGCCATCACCGCCACCACCATCTTCAAAACCACCTGCATCATTTACAGAGCCATCACGACCAGCACCATCTTCAAAATCCTCTGCATCTTTACAGAGCCATCACGACCAGCACCATCTTCAAAACCATCTGCATCATTTACAAAGCCATCACAACCAGCACCATCTTCAAAACCATCTGCATCATTTACAGCTGGACAGCACCATCTTCAAAACCTCTGCATCATTTACAGAGCCATCACCGCCAGCACCATCTTCAAAACCATCTGCATCATTTACAGAGCCATCACCGCCAGCACCATCTTCAAAACCATCTGCATCATTTACAGAGCCATCACCGCCAGCACCATCTTCAAAACCATCTGCATCATTTACAGAGCCAGCACCATCTTCAAAACCATCTGCATCATTTACAGAGCAATCACGACCAGCACCATCTTCAAAACCACCTGCATCATTTACAGCTGGACAGCACCATCTTCAAAACCATCTGCATCATTTACAGAGCCATCACTGCCAGCACCATCTTCAAAACATCTGCATCATTTACAGAGCCATCACCGCCAGCACCATCTTCAAAACCATCTGCATCATTTATAGAGCCATCACGATCAGCACCATCTTCAAAACTATCTGCATCATTTACAGAGCCATCACCGCCAGCACCATCTTCAAAACCATCTGCATCATTTACAGAGCCATCACAAACAGCACCATCTTCAAACCATCTCCATCATTTACAGTGCCATTATGACCAAACCATCTTCAAACCATTGGCATCATTTATAGAGCCATCACGACCAGCACAATCTTCAAAACCATCTGCATCATTCACAGAGCCATCACGACCAGCACCATCTTCAAAACCATCTGCATCATTTACAGAGCCATCACAATCTCACCATCTTCAGGACCATCTGCATCATTTATAGAGCCATCACGACCAGCACCATCTCCAAAACCACCTGCATCATTTACAGAGCCATCGCGGTCAGCACCATCTTCAAAATCATCTGCATCATTTACAGAGCCATTACGACCAGCACCATCTTCAAAACCATCTGCATCTTTACAGAGACATCACGACCAGCACCATCTTCAAAACCATCTGCATCTTTACAGAGCCATCACGACCAGCACCATCTTCAAAACGATCTGCATCTTTACAGAGCCATCACGACCAGCACCATCTTCAAAACCATCTGCAGCATTTACAGAGCCATCACGACCAGCACCAACATCAAAACCATCTGCATCATTGACAGAGCCATCACGACCAGCACCATCTTCAAAACCATCTGCATCATTGACAGAGCCATCACGACCAGCACCATCTTCAAAACATCTGCATCATTTACAGATCCATCACGACCGGCACCATCTTCAAAACATCTGCATCATTTACAGATCCATCACGACCGGCACCATCTTCAAAACATCTGCATCATTTACAGAGCCATCACGACCAGCACCCCGCTTATCTTGCAGACAAGCTTACCATCTCTGGTTGATAATGGCTCACCCGCAGCCAGGACACCATCAGACTGCAGGAAAGAAGTGGAAAAAGACAAGACAACAAGCCTTTTCCATCTATGCACCCAAAATCTGGAACAACCCTATATTCCTCAGGAGCGTCCCATCGCTGCTCCAATTTAGGAAAGAGTTGAAGACTCACCCTTCTAAAGAACCCAACATCAGAGTGCATTAACTGCCCCCAAACCTGAAATCTCTCATATCACTTGTTGACTTTATGCTTGTCTGTGACCTGCTGGCTTTTAGCTGGCTTTGTACTAATAAAATACCACAAACATATGCGCAAATTGAGGAATCGTCAGCAGCACCTCCTGATGTGTGGGGTTGATTGTAAAATTAAAAAGGACTAGTGAATCTTTTCTCTATATCCTTGGAAGATGTGTTTATAGACTGAGTCTGGCAGGTAAGCCTGTCATCTGTCCAGATGTTGAATCCTCCAGATGACCTAACTATGTAAGATGGTACCGCAGGTTTACTAAAGGTGGTGTACCCCTGGATAAAGGCTGGCTCCAGGCAGCACGCCTATGTAAGATGAGACGGCAGGTGTACTAAAGGTGGTGTACCCCTGGATTAAGACTGGCTCCAGGCACCATGCCTATGTAAGAGGAGACTGCAGGTGTACTAAAGGTGGTGTGCCCCTGGATAAAGACTGACTCCGGACACCATGCCTCTGATAGAGGGGTCTACAGGTGTACTAAAGGTGGTGTACCCTGGATAAAGAATGGCTCCAGGCACCACGTCTCTGTAAGATAGGACTGCAGGTGTACCTAAGGTGTGTACTAAAGGTGGTGTACCCTTGGATAAAGACTGGCTCCAGGCACCACACCTCTGTAAGATGGGACCGCAGGTGTATTAAAGGTGGTGCACCCCTGGATAAAGACTGGCTCCAGGCACCACACCTCTGTAAGATGGGACCGCAGGTGTATTAAAGGTGGTGTACCCTGGATAAAGACTGGCTCCGGACACCATGCCTCTGATAGAGGGGTCTACAGGTGTACTAAAGGTGGTGCACCCCTGGATAAAGACTGGCTCCAGGCACCACGCCTCTGTAAGATGGGACCGCAGGTGTACTAAAGGTGGTGTACCCTGGATAAAGACTGGCTCCAGGCACCATGCCTCTGATAGAGGGGACTACAGGTGTACTAAAGGTGGTGTACGCCTGGATAAAGACTGGCTCCAGGCACCACGCCTCTGTAAGATGGGACGGCAGGTGTACTAAAGGTGGTGTACCCCTGGATGAAGACTGGCTCCAGGAACCATGCCTCTGATAGAGGGGTCTACAGGTGTACTAAAGGTGGTGTACCCCTGGATAAAGGCTGGCTCTGGGCACCATGCCTCTGATAGGGGGGACTACAGGTGTACTAAAGGTGGTGCACCCCTGGATAAAGGCTGGCTCCAGGCACCACGCCTCTGTAAGATGGGACGGCAGGTGTACTAAAGGCGGTGTACCCCTGGATAAAGGCTGGCTCCAGGCACCATGCCTCTGTAAGATGGGACGGCAGGTGTACTAAAGGTGGTGCACCCCTGGATGAAGACTGGCTCCAGGCACCATGCCTCCGATAGAGGGGTCTACAGGTGTACTAAAGGTGGTGTACCGTGGATAAAGAATGGCTCCAGGCACCACGCCTCTGTAAGATGGACTACAGGTGTATTAAAGGTGGTGTACCCCTGGATGAAGACTGGCTCCAGGCACCACGCCTCTGTAAGATGGGACTACAGGTGTATTAAAAGTGGTGTACCCCTGGATGAAGACTGGCTCCAGGCACCACGCCTCTGTAAGATGGGACCGCAGGTGTACTACAGGTGGTGTACCCCTGGATAAAGGCTGGCTCCAGGCACCACGCCTATGTAAGATAGGACCGCAGGTGTACTAAAGGTGGTGTACCCCTGGATAAAGACTGACTCCGGACACCATGCCTCTAATAGAGGGGACTACAGGTGTACTAAAGGTGGTGTACCCGTGGATAAAGGCTGGCTCCACGCAGCACGCCTCTGTAAGATGGGACGGCAGGTGTACTAAAGGTGGTGCACCCCTGGATAAAGACTGGCTCCGGACACCATGCCTCTGATAGAGGGGTGTACAGGTGTACTAAAGGTGGTGCACCCCTGGATAAAGGCTGGCTCCGGGCACCACGCCTCTGTAAGATGGGACGGCAGGTGTACTAAAGGTGGTGCACCCCTGGATAAAGACTGGCTCCGGACACCATGCCTCTGATAGAGGGGACTACAGGTGTACTAAAGGTGGTGCGCCCCTGGATAAAGACTGGCTCCGGACACCATGCCTCTGATAGAGGGGACTGCAGGTGTACTAAAGGCGGTGTACCCCTGGATAAAGAATGGCTCCGGACACCATGCCTCTGATAGAGGGGACTACAGGTGTACTAAAGGTGGTGCACCCCTGGATAAAGGCTGGCTCCAGGCAGCACGCCTCTGTAAGATGGGACGGCAGGTGTACTAAAGGTGGTGCACCCCTGGATAAAGACTGGCTCCGGACACCATGCCTCTGATAGAGGGGTTTACAGGTGTACTAAAGGTGGTGCACCCCTGGATAAAGGCTGGCTCCAGGCACCACGCCTCTGTAAGATGGGACGGCAGGTGTACTAAAGGTGGTGCACCCCTGGATAAAGACTGGCTCCGGACACCATGCCTCTGATAGAGGGGACTACAGGTATACTAAAGGTGGTGTACCCCTGGATAAAGACTGGCTCCGGACACCATGCCTCTGATAGAGGGGTCTACAGGTGTACTAAAGGTGGTGAACCCCTGGATAAAGGCTGGCTCCAGGCACCACACCTCTGTAAGAGGGGACCGCATGTATACCAAAGGTCATGTACGCTCTGGATAAAGAATGACTCCAGGCACCACACCTCTGTAATAGGGGACTGCAGGTGTACTAAAGGTGGTGTACCCCTGGATAAAGGCTGGCTCCAGGCACCACACCTCTGTAAGAGGGGACGGCAGGTGTACTACAGGTGGTGTAACCCTGGATAAAGGCTGGCTCCAGGCACCACACCTCTGTAAGAGGGGACCGCATGTATACCAAAGGTCATGTACGCTCTGGATAAAGAATGACTCCAGGCACCACACCTCTGTAATAGGGGACTGCAGGTGTACTAAAGGTGGTGTACCCCTGGATAAAGGCTGGCTCCAGGCACCACACCTCTGTAAGATAGGACCGCAGGTGTACTAAAGGTGGTGTAACACTGGATAAAGGCTGACTCCAGGCACCACACCTCTGTAATAGGGGACTACAGGTGTATTAAAGGTGGTGCACCCCTGGATAAAGACTGGCTCCAGGCACCACGCCTCTGTAAGATGGGATGGCAGGTGTACTAAAGGTGGTGCACCCCTGGATAAAGACTGGATCCAGGCACCATGCCTCTGATAGAGGGGTCTACAGGTGTACTAAAGGTGGTGTACCCCTGGATAAAGGCTGGCTCTGGGCACCATGCCTCTGTAAGATGGGACCGCAGGTGTACTAAAGGTGGTGTACCCCTGGATAAAGACTGGCTCCAGGCACCACGCCTCTGTAAGATGGGACAGCAGGTGTACTAAAGGTGGTGTACCCCTGAATAAAGACTGGATCCAGGCACCATGCCTGTGTAAGATGGGATGGCAGGTGTACTAAAGGTGGTGTACCCCTGGATAAAGACTGGCTCCAGGCACTACGCTTCCTGAAACAGGCAGATATGATAACTAGATAAGGACATGCACCAATAGGGATCATTAGACTTGGTGCCAGCCCGTGACAGTCCACGGCAGCACATGGATGTAGTTTGTGCAGAAAAGGTGAGAGTTGACAGAACTGGCTCCACTGACTCTCTTTCATCACGCAGCGCTCCAGTGGCCTCGAGGCACTCGTAGATCTATAATGAGAAACACCTGCAGAGACACCTTAGTGTCTTAAGTGCTATCGAAGGACGATGGATGCTGACAGTGGAGGTCGTGTGGCTGATGGGGGACAATAAGCTTCCTCTTCTATCGAGACCAGTGTGGTCCATCTGATGGTTTAATCAATGGCTGCGATAGATTGTGAAGAGATCGGCTGATATCAGTGGCGTGAGATACCCTCATGGACCTCAAGGTCCTATAAGGGTCCTCGATGGCTCGGTGTATTGCGCACAAACAGGAGGTGTTCAGTCTCCTATAAGGGTCCTTGATGGCTTGGTGTATTGTGCACAAGGTGTAAGAAAGTGGCTCTGTATATACTGTTCCCAAATAGGTACAGTGTGCACAGAGTCCAGAGTCCACAGTCCCCAGAGGTTGGCAGAGGCTAAAGTTAGATATAACCTTACTCTCTAAAGTGGTAGCTTGGTCGAGCAGTAAGGCAGTATCAGAAGACAGTGTAAAGCATTTGTTGTACACACTCAGTCAGCAAATGGTCTCACACACTCAAGAACTGAACTCTAGGCCAATGGTTTGAATATAAAAATGTATGGTTGTTTTATTTTAGAAGCAACAATAGGTATCAAAATATACTTTCTCAGAATGAGATGCTTTAGTTAAATACTTTCAATAGACAATAGAGTTGAATGCAATAGGTACAGTTCTTGCAATAGGCAACACAATTCAAACACAATTATACATTGAGCTTAATGGGAATTTCTTAGTAAATGCAATTAGTTACTTTTTGGATTACTTTTCTTACCACAGGACTGGATCCTAGATTCAGTCCTGGGACAGTTCTTAGAAACAAGTGATAAAAGTCGACATATTTACTGTTGTGATTTTTAGGCAATATTTTGCTATTTTAAAAGTTTACACTTTCATAGAAAACAGTCAATGATTCCCTATGGGAGAAACTTCAAGTGGCAGGTATAGTATGTTCTCGTTACTTTTGTAATCCAGTACTGGGCTCCTAGACTCAGTACTGGGACCTCTATCTAAAACAGGTAAGTAATTACGTTTTCACAGCTGGTACGATTTTTAAAGAATATTTGAAGTTTGCAAAAATCGACACTTAGAAGAAATTTCACAGAAAAACGGTCAATGATTTCCTATGGAAGAAAATTGAGTTACTGGTAAGTACTGTTGTGAATATTTTTCAGGGTCAGTGCTGGGCACCAAGATCCAGCACTGGGATCTCTCCTAATAGCAGGTGAGTATTTTCGTTTCGTTACTCGGCTGATTTTTGGTGAATACTTTAAGTTTTAGAAACTCCACACTTAGAAGAAATTTCAGAAGAAACCAGTCAATGTTACCCTATGGAGGAAAGGAATATGCTACTTACCAGTATGCATCTGTTCTTGGCATGTAGAGCTGCAGAGCCACACACTTAGGATAAGATCGCCATCTGGTGTTGGGCTCGGATGCTTGCAGGTTGTTGTTGTCTTCGGAAGAAGTCTTTTGGTCACGAGATAGGTGACTCCTCCCTTGGTCTACAGTACGCATGGGCATGCACTCAATCCTCAGATTGTTTTTCGCCATGATGGGAAATGATGGAGTGTGTAAGAATAAAGAAAGGATGTCCATGTGTAATGTCTAATTAAGACAATGCTGGAACAGATACAGGTCCCGGGGAGGTGGGTGGGCGTGTGTGGCTCTGCAGCTCTACATGCCAAGAACAGATGCATACTGGTAAGTAGCATATTCCGTTTGAGGCATATGAGCTGCAGATCACACACTTAGGATAGACTATATAGCAGTATCTCCCCTAGCGGTGGTCACCTGTATCCGTTGCAGCAGTTTGGAATAAGGTTTTAAGGACAGCCTGACCTACAGAAGCTCGTTGTTTTGCTTGCACGTCAACACAGTAATGTTTAGTGAAGGTGTGTGTTGTAGACCATGTGGCTGCCTTACAAATATCTTCTAAGGCAATGTTTCCTAAGAATGCCATGGAAGCCCCTATTTTGCGTGTGGAGTGCGCTCTAGGGGGAACTATAAGAGTGCGTTTAGCTTTTTGGTAATATATTTGGATACATTTAACCATCCATCTGGCTATCCCTGATTTGGAAATGGGGTTGCCTTTATGTGGTGGGGAGAAAGCAACAAACAATTGTTTGGTTTTGCGGAAAGATTTGGTTCCGTCAATGTAATAAAGCAGGGCTCTTTTAACGTCTAAGGTATGAAGAGCTCTTTCAGCTACCGAGTCTGGATTTGGGAAGAACACTGGTAGCTCGACTGATTGGTTAAGATGGAACGGAAAAATGACTTTTGGTAGGAATTTAGGATTTGTTCTAAGAACCACTTTGTTACGGTGGAGCTGTAGGAATGGTTCTTGTACGATTAAAGCCTGGATCTCACTTACCCTTCTAAGGGATGTGATAGCAATAAGGAAAGCCACTTTCCATGTAAGAAATTGTAGTTCGCATTTATGTAGAGGTTCAAATGGGGGACCCATGAGCCTAGTGAGAACAATATTTAGGTTCCACACTGGAGCGGGTGGTAATCTGGGAGGAATAATCCTTTTAAGACCTTCCACGAAGGCTTTGATCGCAGGCACTTTAAATAGTGATAAGTGTTGTCGATTTTGTAGGTAGGCTGCTAATGCTGCTAGGTGGAGACGTATGGATGAGTACGCTAAGTTACATCTTTGCAAGTGTAGTAAGTAGCAAATGATGTTCTGGATGGATGCATCCAGTGGGCGTATATCCTTGTTGGTGCAGTAAATGGCAAATCTTTTCCATTTTGCAGCGTAGCAGGCTCTAGTAGTAGGCCGTCTGGCCTCTTTTATAATATTCATGCAGTCTGGTGGTAGGTTGAGGTAACCGAACTCTAGGACTTCAGGAGCCAGATCGCTAGGTTCAGCTGATGTGGATCTGGGTGTCTGATTTCTCCATGGTTCTGGGTTAATAAGGACGGGGAGAGGCGCCGTTTTTGGTGTGGAACTAGAGAGAGTTCCAGCAGTGTTGTGAACCAGGGTTGACGTGCCCATGTGGGAGCTACTAGTATCAGCTTGAGAGACTGTTGCCTGAGCTTGCGTAGCACTAATGGAATGAGTGGGAGAGGCGGAAAAGCGTACGCAACTCTGCCTGACCAGTTCATCCATATCGCATTGCCCTTCGACTGTGGGTGGGGGAACCTGGCGGCGAAGGTTGGGCATTTTGCGTTTTCGTGTGTGGCGAACAGGTCTATGTCTGGTTGGCCCCATATTTGGAAGAATGGGAGTAGGACTTGTGGGTGTAATTCCCATTCGTGGATCTGTTGGGTTTGTCGACTCAACAAATCGGCAATCTGATTGTGAACTCCTGGAAGGTGTTCTGCTAGCAGGTAGATGTTTTGGGGGATTGCCGATCTCCAAATGTTCTGTGCGAGCTGGGACAGCTGGAGAGAATGTGTGCCTCCTTGTTTCTGTATGTAATACATGGCTGTCACGTTGTCCGTGCGGATGAGGGCAGTTTTGTTCTTTAGATGTAATAGGAATGATTTCAATGCTAGGAACACTGCCAGTAGTTCCAGGTAATTGATATGGAGCACTTTTTGTTGAGTGGTCCATTTGCCCTGAGTGGTGTGTCCTAGGAGATGGGCTCCCCATCCTGTGAGAGATGCGTCGGTTGTCAGCACTATCTGTGGAAGAGGCTCTAAGAACGGCCGCCCTTTGGACAGGTTTATGGTGTTCCACCATTTTAGTGAGCGACTGTCCACTAACACCAGATCCGTAAGTTGTCCGTGAGCCTGGTTCCACTGACGTGGTAGACATTCTTGCAGGGGACGCATTTGAAGTCATGCATAGGGCACAATGAAGATGCATGACGCCATCATGCCTATGAGTTGCATGAACACTCTTGCTGGGAGAGAGTGTTGGGATTGAAATTTTAAGATGAGAGCTTGTATATTGGCTATCCTGGCTGGGCTGGGATAAGCTATGGCCTTGGAGGTATTTATGGTGGCTCCCAGATATTGATGTATGTGGGAGGGTTGTAGTTGAGCAGAACTAATGTTCGTGGGAGTCCCAGTTGTTTACAGTCATAAGGCAGTCAGGTCCCCTGGGGTTTTCGAGGTTGCTGACCACTGGAGACACCGGGGTTTAGCAGGAGCAGGTTCGAGGGTCGACAGGCCTGTAGGGCTGGGACCAAATCAGTTGGTGTCTTCCTCTTGTTAGCAGCTGCACGGCAGGTCTTCTTGTTTCTTGATCTTCTTGCTTGTTCCGGATTCAGGATCTGAGGAAGGAAGGTTCAGGGAGCCCCTAAATACTACATTTAGGGGCATTACACGTAGGTAAAGTGCAGGGACCAATGGGTCCCTTCCCTGGGGTGGGTACACCCCCTATCCTGCCACTCTCCTGTGGGAGGGGAGCAGTAGCCTAGTCCTAATTGGGCAGGGTTCCCCATCTTCAAGATGGCGAGGGCCCGGAGATGTGCTTCACCTCGCCTCCCCCACCTGAGGGGTGGGGTTGGCAGAGGCCGGCACACCCCTTTTCTTCCTTGCAGTTTCCGGCCAGTCTTCCTGCCAGAGTGGGGGTCAGAACCGGTGGGGGCCAGTTGCTGAGTACAGCAAGTGGCCTGGAGAAGCTCACAAAGGCGACATGCCTTTGAAGCTTCCCCTGCCCATCCTGGGGGAGGAGACCTAGCACCTCGCCCAGGTTGTGCATTGTTGCAGGCCCAGGAGAGCGGATGGCTCTCTACCCAGGGGTCCAGCAACATGTCTGCTGTGGGGCAGCCTAGGCAGCCACTCAGACAGGACGTGGATTGTAGGTTAGGTTCAGGGGGCAACTCTAAGTTGCCCTCTTTCGTGCATTTTACATTAAATCCCACACTGACATCAGCTTGGGTTTAATGTGCTTAGAAGTTTGATACCAAACTTCTCAGTCTTCAGTGTAGCAATCATGGTGCTGTGGAGTTCATGTTGACGACCTCCCAGCACCATATACTCTTAATGGCAGCACTGCACCTACAGTGCCCAGGAATGGACCTGGGTACTGTAGGGGCACAGGGCTCATGCACCTGTACCCACACCACTGGCAGAGGGCACCCACCTAGAGGGGTGACTGAGGTATGCCAGGGCAGTGTGTGATGTGGGCATGGCACACACGGATGTGTGCCATGTCGACTCTCTGTTTTGTTCTGCACCAAGACACTAAGCCTGCAAAGGCAGTGTGTGTGTGTCAGGGCACAGGGCCTCTAAGGGTGGCACAATAAGTGCTGCAGCCCTTAGGGGTCTTCTCTGGTCACAGGGCCCTGGGTACCATTTACCAGGGGCTGACAGGTGGCCAGAGATGCCAATTGGGTTTAGGCTGTTAGGCAGTTTTAGGGAAGGAACCCAGGCCCTGGGCACTGTGAGAAGTTCTAGTGGGCACCCTGTACCAGTCCAAACAACCCCTTATTGGTATAGGTTAAAGACAACCTTTATTGAAAGCTATCCTAGTGGCAGCTATGGAGAGCAGCCTTCATACTAAGTCTTGAAGGAACGTAAAGCAGCGTGTTTTAACAGTCTATAATCTCTTGAATGATCAAATGAAAAGACAACCACACCAGGTATATATTTAAAATATATGTATTTAAGGTAAAACACACCCCTCTAATCTCTTTATGAGGCTAGAGTTCAAAGTTCTTAAGTTACAAATCAGTAATCAACAGTAACAGCACAAATACACATTTGGGCCCTAGGGGCGATCCAAACCATATACTAAAATAGTGGTATAAGAACCACGACTTAACTAGACACAAAGCCTAGAGCCTGTAGAATCGCTGGGACCCCATGGAACCACCCAAGGTAGTGACACAGGGGACCCACGGGGGCCGTGTGCAGTGTGAGAACACAGCCGCGGGTTCCTGTTAGTTTCTATGGGCAATGTCGCGGTTGGAAATTTATAGATTAAGGACACTTAGAATGGACTCAGGACCAAACCCTTTTGGGCTTAGACAGTTCTAGGGCTAGCACCCACAGGAGCACTGGAGTACTCGTGTTACCTCACCCAGGGAAGTCGGGTGCATAGGTGTCTTTTGGTGTCGGGTCGCGTCGTCGATTTCAATGGAAGCTACTCAGGAAGTGCTGCTGCCGTGAGGAGGAGAAGTGTCCGGATGGATCCAAGCCTGGATCGAAGATGGAAGGAACCTGAAAGCAGAGGGGACAGAGACTGGGTCACTTGCCAGTGACCAGGGGCACGATGGACCAATGCCCACAGATGTCGGGTGCTTCAGGTGAGTTGACAGGTGTCTTGACTCTTCAGCCACGAGGTCCAGGAGGCGCCGATGATGACCAGAAGCTGGATTCCAGCTGTCCCACGAAGTCTATCGAGTGCTGCGGTGTCGGCGACCAGATTGGACCCAACAAGCCTTGGCAACGGTAAGTCTCTTGGAAACCGAGAAAGGACTGCGGTTCAGACCAGCAAGGTCTGAGGGACTCACCCAGCGACGGTAAGTCAGGGCATGTCTGGAGCAACCAGGGAAGCCCAATCTGAAGAGGAGTTCCCTTTGTGGGGACCTACTAGCCAACGGGCTAGCGATCGCGAAGGAGCCTCGAGCGGTCGCACTTGAAACTGGCCCACGGGTCACTCGTGGAGTGGAGGCCAGCAATCTTCGGTGCAGGAGGTGCTCAAGGCTGGGACTACTCGGAGCCCAAAGCACAACTTCGAGGAAGACCAGGAAGATGCTGTTGCTGCAAAAAATCACTGTGTCCAGGGGTCACGGTTCCACGTCACCCACGATAGCCACGGGCCTCAGCTTTTCTGTGGACTCAGGGTAGCCTCACGGAAGTCTGGAAATCCACCTCTGGTGATGCAAAGACTTCGGCGTCCGGCGGGAGCTTCAGCGATGCAGACCGGTCAGTTGCTTCTTTGGTGCCTGCCAAGCAGGGGAGTCACTCCTTGACTCCAAGGGAGATTTCTTCAGTCTTCTAAGCAAAGTAGAACGTCAAAGGTCCAGGATTTATGTGGCATAGTTTCGTCCAGGGTAATCTGAAGTCGTAGGGACTGGGTTCCTATACTTATACAAAGTTTAGGGGTTGGACTAACTCTAAGGTCCCACCTATGGGAGGACCTGGGGTGGGGGTGATTACACCCCTTCCCCTTTGTCCAGTTTCACACCAGTTCAATCACAAAGGAGCTAGAGAGGGAAAAACGTGCCAGAACGCCCTCCAATCAACACTAGTTTCAATACAAAAAGTCCTGGCACACTGTAGCATAACTTTCTTGTTGTTCTGGACTAGGTGGAGGAAGTGTGCTTTATCACGAACCTCCAACACTCATTTATATTGTATGGAGACAACCCATCCAGAATGCTACAAAATTAAAAAGTTAAGTGGATAAGAAAAGTCAGAATGAAAGAGAATGTGCAGTCAGTCCACAAAAAGATACACTCTACAAAGACCCTCAATGCTAAAGAGGTGAAAAAATGTGTAGAGGGAAAGAGAGTACCTCACGTGCGCACCACCAGAGGAGCTACTGGTCGGTTCTCACCAGCTTGCCCACGTTTGTTTCATCATCGGCAACTCTCTCTCAAGAAAAAAGTGTGCAGTGTCCAGTGAAAAAACACATAACACAAGACGGTGTAGTGTAAAAAACAAAAAGACACATAAACTGTGCAGACAAAGACAGTAAAAATTGTGCGGGTATATAGACTCTCAAATAATTGTTTTATTCTGGTTAGGAGTCTATCCCACTGTTTAAAAACACAGCATGTTGCATACCTTAGTAATGACGGCCAACATGTTTCATTGCCAATAAAATTTGTGGCAAATTCATCAGGGCAAGAAGGGGTCAAGGATCACCTTCTCTGGACACACACCTTAAAAAAGGACTGACGAAACACAAATAAACAAACATACAGCTTAATCAGTTCGGCGAGGGATGTATTCACTGACCATCCAAACGATTGTAATGGTAATCAGCTTAAATTCATTACCTAGTTGGGGCTATGGGCCCACATACCAGCCACCAACCAGTCGCAGGGGCGTTCTAAACATTTTACTATCGCCTTCCTGCTCTGCAAAGCACGACCGTCGTTGGTGCCTGCACCTGTAGAAAAAATGTATAGACCATATATACCTAGTCTAATACGGAACAATCTCTGTGTGTTTTTGTTCCTCGATCTCTCATAGATCATTTACCTAGCAGTTTGGTAGTTCTACTCAATCATATGTCCTTGCAGCGACTAACCCGTTCATTTCTGATGTATCACATCAGCACCACTCGTTACCAATAATGTTTACACAGCTGAACTGACTTCAAAGATGACACCCCTCTTATTCGTGCCACGCTTAAAAATAACCTTGGTCTTTACATACCGCAACATCCACGCAACATCCGAGGGTGCAGACGGTTGTTTCTCAGTTGCTCAAACACCCCCAGCTTACCCTGTCACTGTACAACCAGGCGGTACCTCAACACTGGAACAACTAACAGCGCGGCTGTGTCTATTTTCAAAGGGCGGCTCTCGCGCCATCTCGCGAGACTACGTGATCACCCGGACTCGCTCGATATGCTAAGGAGAATGCAGCGGCCATCTTAAAATGGTCCAAGGTCCCAATTTCGAGTAATTCAGAACTCACTAGTACAATCATTTCCAACCACAGAGCGGTTGTGGAGGATGCCATCTGATTTAAGTCATAAGCCCGAATCCAGCGGGCTAACATCCCATATATAGAGGACATGGTCCTGCTCACAGCCAGCCAACGTCAAATGGGACACGCAGATCTCTATTCAACGAAGAAAAACGCGGCAGCCATCTTGCCAGAGTCCTATATATATAGTAGGGTGAAGTCAGTACAGGATTAATAACATTAGGGATTGATCAAATTAGGAAACCCCCAGACCGCAAAATGGAGCTTATAATCGTGAATGTGTGCACCATGCACTTCTTACACACGGCGCCCTCAATAATAAAACAATGGAGGGACATAGATACACGGCCCAGTAAGCCACCAAGGGACCACATTGGGGAGCAGGTATGCCCCAGGTAGATCATTGCGGATCATGCAGCTAAAACCTTACATGGGCAAGACTACACTATTTGTGCCAAAAATGGAACATCAAGGACAAGTGCAGATATTGTGGTCATAATTCCATGGTGTTAACTCAGCTTATTAATGACCCCCTATCTGCTCACTTTGTTCCACTCAATTTGGTCATTAAGACCAATGGTGTCCCCCTTCTCAGTATAGATCCAGCGGGCCTCCTTCACAGCCAATCTCCTATCAATTTCGCCTATGTCGCCACAAACTTTCTCCAGAATGACCCACTTTAAAGATCTAAAATGATGTTGCTGGTCTTTATAGTGTTGAACCAATCGTGTAGTGAGCTTGCCGGCCCTGGTCGTGCTAAGGTGTTCCTGTACGCGTACCTTAACCTTTCTAGATGTAAGACCAATGTAGTGTAGTCCGCATGGACATGTCAGTCTGTAAATTACATGGCAGGTATTACAATTGGTAAACTGACGGAGAAACCAGGTTCTCCCACTACCTAGTGTAATTTCAGTCGTTTTCTCCGTCAGTTCGCACACCGAACAGCTCCCACAGGGATGGTGTCCTGGGGGTAGGCTTACATTCTTCTGACCATGGGCAGGTCTTGTATGCACCAGTCTGTCCTTAAGGTTTTGAGTCCTTTTAAACGCGAATCTGGGCTGGGGCATCTGAAAGTCACTGGTAGATAACAATGACCAGTGTCGCTTGATTATTTGTCTGATCTTATTAGGCAGCGGGTCAAATGTCAGAACTACTGGCAAGCTCTCCCTTGCTTCCTTCTTGTTCCTCTCCAGCAATGCCTCCCTAGGTGTATTGTGAGCCCTTTTACGGGCTCTGGTGATGATTTTCTTAGGGTAAGCACGTTGTTCCAATTTCATGCTCAAAACCTCTGATTGATGTAAATAGTCTGATGTAGAGGAACAGTTTCTGCGATATCTCAGAAACTGACCCACCGGGAGGTTGTCCCTTAGAGCTCTGGGGTGGTATGACTGGTAGTGTAATAAGGAGTTTTTGTCAGTGGGCTTGTGATGAACGCTGGTGCTAAGTTTATTATTCACCACAGTGATGTCAAGGTCGAGGTACGTGGCCGCCTCCCTACTGAACTGCCAAGTAAATTTTAAACAGATGTCAAGCGAGTTCAGCCAATCCAAAAATTCACAAAGATGTTGTTGAGTGCCCCTCCAAATACATAGAACATCGTCTATATATCTCTTCCAGAGGCAAATATGCCCCTGGAAGGGATTAGAGGGGTGGTCCAGGTAGTGTTCCTCGAATTGGCCGACATAAATACACGCCAGGCTCGGCGCGAATGTAGCGCCCATCGATGTCCCCGAGATCTGTAAATACAGGGCATCCTTGTGACAGAAATAGTTCCGGGTGAGGGCCAACTCCACACATTGCATGACAAAGGACTGAGGAGTGTCGTAAAACCACTCCTGGGGCATATTTGCCTCTGGAAGAGATATATAGACGATGTTCTATGTATTTGGAGGGGCACTCAACAACATCTTTGTGAATTTTTGGATTGGCTGAACTCGCTTGACATCTGTTTAAAATTTACTTGGCAGTTCAGTAGGGAGGCGGCCACGTACCTCGACCTTGACATCACTGTGGTGAATAATAAACTTAGCACCAGCGTTCATCACAAGCCCACCGATAAAAACTCCTTATTACACTACCAGTCATACCACCCCAGAGCTCTAAGGCACAACCTCCCGGTGGGTCAGTTTCTGAGATATCGCAGAAACTGTTCCTCTACATCAGACTATTTACATCAATCAGAGGTTTTGAGCATGAAATTGGAACAACGTGCTTACCCTAAGAGAATCATCACCAGAGCCCGTAAAAGGGCTCACAATACACCTAGGGAGGCATTGCTTGAGAGGAATAAAAAGGAAGCAAGGGAGAGCTTGCCAGTAGTTCTGACATTTGACCCGCTGCCTAATAAGATCAGACAAATAATCAAGCGACACTGGTCATTATTATCCACCAGTGACTTCCAGATGCCCCAGCCCAGATTCGCGTTTAAAAGGACTCAAAACCTTAAGGATAGACTGGTGCATACAAGACCTGCCTTTGGTCAGAAGATTGTAAGTCTACCCCCAGGACACCATCCCTGTGGGAGCTGTTCGGTGTGCGAACTGACGGAGAAAACGACTGAAATTACACTAGGTAGTGGGAGAACCTGGTTTCTCCGTCAGTTTACCAATTGTAATACCTGCCATGTAATTTACAGACTGACATGTCCATGCGGACTACACTACATTGGTCTTACATCTAGAAAGGTTAAGGTACGCGTACAGGAACACCTTAGCACGACCAGGGCCGGCAAGCTCACTACACGATTGGTTCAACACTATAAAGACCAGCAACATCATTTTAGATCTTTAAAGTGGGTCATTCTGGAGAAAGTTTGTGGCGACATAGGCGAAATTGATAGGAGATGGCTGTGAAGGAGGCCCGCTGGATCTATACTGAGAAGGGGGACACCATTGGTCTTAATGACCAAATTGAGTGGAACAAAGTGAGCAGATAGGGGGTCATTAATAAGCTGAGTTAACACCATGGAATTATGACCACAATATCTGCACTTGTCCTTGATGTTCCATTTTTGGCACAAATAGTGTAGTCTTGCCCATGTAAGGTTTTAGCTGCATGATCCGCAATGATCTACCTGGGGCATACCTGCTCCCCAATGTGGTCCCTTGGTGGCTTACTGGGCCGTGTATCTATGTCCCTCCATTGTTTTATTATTGAGGGCGCCGTGTGTAAGAAGTGCATGGTGCACACATTCACGATTATAAGCTCCATTTTGCGGTCTGGGGGTTTCCTAATTTGATCAATCCCTAATGTCATTAATCCTGTACTGACTTCACCCTACTATATATATAGGACTCTGGCAAGATGGCTACCGCGTTTTTCTTCGTTGAATAGAGATCTGCGTGTCCCATTTGACGTTGGCTGGCTGTGAGCAGGACCATGTCCTCTATATATGGGATGTTAGCCCGCTGGATTCGGGCTTATGACTTAAATCAGATGGCATCCTCCACAACCGCTCTGTGGTTGGAAATGATTGTACTAGTGAGTTCTGAATTACTCGAAATTGGGACCTTGGACCATTTTAAGATGGCCGCTGCATTCTCCTTAGCATATCGAGCGAGTCCGGGTGATCATGTAGTCTCGCGAGATGGCGCGAGAGCCGCCCTTTGAAAATAGACACAGCCGCGCTGTTAGTTGTTCCAGTGTTGAGGTACCGCCTGGTTGTACAGTGACAGGGTAAGCTGGGGGTGTTTGAGCAACTGAGAAACAACCGTCTGCACCCTCGGATGTTGCGTGGATGTTGCGGTATGTAAAGACCAAGGTTATTTAAGCGTGGCACGAATAAGAGGGGTGTCATCTTTGAAGTCAGTTCAGCTGTGTAAACATTATTGGTAACGAGTGGTGCTGATGTGATACATCAGAAATGAACGGGTTAGTCGCTGCAAGGACACATGATTGAGTAGAACTACCAAACTGCTAGGTAAATGATCTATGAGAGATCGAGGAACAAAAACACACAGAGATTGTTCCGTATTAGACTAGGTATATATGGTCTATACATTTTTTCTACAGGTGCAGGCACCAACGACGGTCGTGCTTTGCAGAGCAGGAAGGCGATAGTAAAAAGATTAGAACGCCCCTGCGACTGGTTGGTGGCTGGTATGTGGGCCCATAGCCCCAACTAGGTAATGAATTTAAGCTGATTACCATTACAATCGTTTGGATGGTCAGTGAATACATCCCTCGCCGAACTGATTAAGCTGTATGTTTGTTTATTTGTGTTTCGTCAGTCCTTTTTTAAGGTGTGTGTCCAGAGAAGGTGATCCTTGACCCCTTCTTGCCCTGATGAATTTGCCACAAATTTTATTGGCAATGAAACATGTTGGCCGTCATTACTAAGGTATGCAACATGCTGTGTTTTTAAACAGTGGGATAGACTCCTAACCAGAATAAAACAATTATTTGAGAGTCTATATACCCGCACAATTTTTACTGTCTTTGTCTGCACAGTTTATGTGTCTTTTTGTTTTTTACACTACACCGTCTTGTGTTATGTGTTTTTTCACTGGACACTGCACACTTTTTTCTTGAGAGAGAGTTGCCGATGATGAAACAAACGTGGGCAAGCTGGTGAGAACCGACCAGTAGCTCCTCTGGTGGTGCGCACGTGAGGTACTCTCTTTCCCTCTACACATTTTTTCACCTCTTTAGCATTGAGGGTCTTTGTAGAGTGTATCTTTTTGTGGACTGACTGCACATTCTCTTTCATTCTGACTTTTCTTATCCACTTAACTTTTTAATTTTGTAGCATTCTGGATGGGTTGTCTCCATACAATATAAATGAGTGTTGGAGGTTCGTGATAAAGCACACTTCCTCCACCTAGTCCAGAACAACAAGAAAGTTATGCTACAGTGTGCCAGGACTTTTTGTATTGAAACCAGTTTCACACCAGAGCAGGGGCTGAGTGGCCCTGTAACCGGTTTGCACTGGTCTATGCACAGGGACACCCTGTGTGCCCCAGCCAGTGTCTCAAAAGCATTCTCTGGATGCACCCACCCTGCCCCAATACACTAAAGCCTGTCTAGGGAGGTGGTTACACCTCCCTGTGACAGGAAACCTATTGTCCAGGCCTCCCCTGCCGGAATTTCCCTCAGTAGCAGGAGGCCACACCCGTGTCTGTGGCAGTGGCATCCATTTTGTGATGCCAGGGCTTTAGAAATTTTTAACCGGGTAGACCAGTGTGCACGTCTCTCCCTCTAGAAGGGTGGAATGCTGCCCCCACCGCCAGGACTGGTGGGGGGGGGGTGTAGTATTCCAAGATGTTTGACACCAAACACGACATGTTTTGATGCAGCCATCCCAAAGTTAGCATTTACCACAAGGTTATAATACACTTAAGAGTATATGGTATGGCTGTATCACAGAACAGCCATATGGAAGTATTTCCGAAAGCTGCAGAGGGGCTCAGCTCATGCTTGGGTACCCTCTCACACAAAACCAAGCACTCTGCCTTCAGGATTGTCAAGGCCTGCCATAGGAGTGACTTATAGGTTTATATGTGTCTGTATATATAGGTGGATATGGGTAGCCTATACGACTGTAAGGGGTGCAAGCACCACCTTACCCAGGCTGCAGTAGCAGACTTGTGGTGTCAATTTTGGAGTGCTTCCCAGGGGTGGCATAATACATGTTTCAGCCCCTGGTAGGCCTCTGAGGTACCTATGCCCTGGGTACATAGTATACCATATAGTAGGGGCTTATAAGGCACTCCAGAATCCAATTAGAAATGTACCTAATGTACATGGAAACCATTTTAGAGAGGAAGCAGCTAGGCTGGGGTCCTGATTAGCAGGGCCACAGCCAGACTAAGATCGAATAACAGTGAAACACCAGCATAAAGTGGGGGTACCCATGTGAAGCAGATCCTACTCTCCTACAGGCACCTGATTGCAGAAGCCCAGGGCACACCCAGTCAATGAGCATCAGTAGTCTGGCAACAAAAAAAGAAAAGGGGGGGGGTTTACTGCAACAGAAACTCACTTTCTCACACAAGGCAGAAGTGTTGAGTCTCCTATAAGGGTCCTCGATGGCTCGGTGTATTGCGCACAAGGCAGAAGGTGTGGAGTCTCCTATAAGGGTCCTCGATGGCTCGGTGTATTGCGCACAAGGCAGAAGGTGTGGAGTCTCCTATAAGGGTCCTCGATGGCTCGGTGTATTGCGCACAAGGCAGAAGGTGTGGAGTCTCCTATAAGGGTCCTCGATGGCTCGGTGTATTGCGCACAAGGCAGAAGGTGTGGAGTCTCCTATAAGGGTCCTCGATGGCTCGGTGTATTGCGCACAAGGCAGAAGGTGTGGAGTCTCCTATAAGGGTCCTCGATGGCTCAGTGTATTGCGCACAAGGTGGAAGGTGTGGAGTCTCCTATAAGGGTCCTCGATGGCTCGGTGTATTGCGCACAAGGCAGAAGGTGTGGAGTCTCCTATAAGGGTCCTCGATGGCTTGGTGAATTGTGCAAAAGGCAGAAGGTGTTGAGGCTCCTGTAAGGGTCCTCTATGGCTGGGTGTATTGCGCACAAGGCAGAAGGTGTGGAGTCTCCTATAAGGGTCCTCGATGGCTTGGTGTATTGTGCAAAAGGCAGAAGGTGTTGAGGCTCCTGTAAGGGTCCTCTATGGCTGGGTGTATTGCGCACAAGGCATAAGGTGTTCAGTCTCTACGCCTGTGCACGAGGGAGGAAATGTTCTGCACTCGATGTTGATGAAGCGATCGGAAAGTTCCTCATTTGATAGTTGTATCTGATGTAGTCACATGGACCCTCCTGGATGTCCCTCCATGTGACTGAATACCAGTGTCTAATCTCCCTCACCCAGTGGGCGGCTTCATTAATAAATGTTTCCTCTATTTCCAATATCTGTTTCCGTGGAGTTTTGTGACCCCCACCACATACACCACATTATTAACAGAGGCGAGGGCATTTTCTAGAGAATTCATTCAGGCGAACAGTTTGTTGCTGGTCTATCCTAAGAACAGACATGGAGCGACAGGGACAGCCGGGATCTGCCATATCTCCTGTGTGACCCACGATGTTTGAAGTATCAGGCCTACAGTTACTACTGAGATGTATATCTAGAATTGGCTCTGATATAGGGTCTTGCTGGGGCAGAGATGGAAACTCCAAGGTATAGTCGACTATTCTACCTGTTAAATGTTGTCTCAATGTGGGTCGACATTCGACTGCCCTTTAGTTTAGAGTGGGGTCGATTGGGATAAAGTGGAGAGGGGGTTGAGTAGAATGGGGAAGACTTGAGTGGGGTAATTTGGATTGGGGTAGAGTGGGTAGGATGGAGTGGGGTAGAGGGGAGTGGGGTAGAGTGTAGTGGAGTGAGGTAGACTGGCTAGGGTGGAGTAGATTGGGGTGGGGTAGGTTAGATTTTAGTAGAGTGGAGTGGGGTACAATCGGTGGAGTGGGGTAGATTGGGGTGGGGTGGAGTGGGGTAGATTGGAGTCGGGTAGAATTGGGTAGAGTGGGATAGAATCGGGTAGATTGGAGTGGAATCGGGAAGAGTGGGGTAGAATCGGGTAGAGTGGGGTAGATTGCGGTGAGGTGGGGTAGATTGGAGTGGAGTAGAATCTGGTAGAGTGGAGTGGGGTAGAGTGGAGTTGGGCAGATTGGGGTGGGGTAGAGTGCGGTGGAGTGGGGTAGATTGGGTAGAATTGGGTAGAGTGGGGTAGAATTGGGTAGAGAGGAGTAGAATTGGGTAGAGTGGAGTAGAATTGGGTAGAGTGGGCTGGGGTAGATTGGGGTGGAGTGGGGTAGATTGCGGTAGAGTGGGGTAGAATCGGGTAGAGTGGAGTGGGGCAGAATCGAGTAGAGTGGGGCAGAATCGAGAGGAGTGGGGCAGAATCGAGTGGAGTGGGGTAGACTGAGGTGGAGTGGGGTAGAGTGGAGTTGGGTAGTATCAGGTAGAGTGGAGTGGGGTAGATTGCGGTGGGGTAGAGTTAGGTAGATTGGGGTAGATTGCAGTAGAGTGGAGTGGGGTAGATTGGGGTGGAGTGGGGTAGAATCGGGTAGAGTGGAGTAGGATTGAGTAGAGTGTGGTGGTGTAGATTGGGTGGATTGCGGTAGAGTGGAGGGGTAGATAGGGGTAGAGTGGGGTGGATTAGATTGGGGTAGAGTGGAGTAGAGTAGGAAGGATGGAGTGAGGTAGAGTGGAGTGGGGTAGATTGCAGTAGAGTGGGGTAGGGTAGAGTACAGTGAGGTGGATTGGGGGAGATCGGGGTGGAATGGGGTAGAGTGGAGTGGGGTGGAGTCAGGTGGAGTGGGGTAGATCGGGGTAGAGTGGAGCTGGGTACAAACCGGGTAGAGTGGAGTTGGGTAGATTCGGGTGGGGTAGAGTGGGGTGGAGGGGGGTAGATTGCGGTAGAGTGGAGTGGGGTAGATTATATAGTAGAGTGGAGTGGGAAGGATGGAGTGAGTAGAGTGGGTGGGATGGAGGGGGTAGTATGGAGTGGGGTAAATTGGGGTGGAGTGGGGTAGATTGGGGTGGAGTGGAGTGGGAAGAATGGAGTGATATAGGCTGGGTAGGATGGAGTGGTGTAGATAGGGGTGGAGTGGGGTAGGGTAGAGTACAGTGAGGTGGAGATCGGGTGGAATGGGGTAGAGTGGAGTGGGGTAGAGTCAGGTGGAGTGGGGTAGATCGGGGTAGAGTGGAGCTGGGTACAAACCGGGTAGAGTGGAGTTGGGTAGATTCGGCTGGGGTAGAGTGGGGTGGAGTGGGGTAGATTGCGGTAGAGTGGAGTGGGGTAGATTATATAGTAGAGTGGAGTGGGAAGGATGGAGTGAGGTAGAGTGGGTAGGATGGAGTGGGATGGAGGGGGTAGTATGAAGTGGGGTAGATTGGGGTGGAGTGGGGTAGATTGGGGTGGAGTGGGAAGAATGGAATGATATAGGCTGGGTAGGGTGCAGTGGGGTAGATAGGGGTGGAGTGGGGTAGATTGGGAAGAATGGAGTGATATAGGCTGGAGTGGGGTAGATAGGGGTGGAGTGGGGTAGAGTGGAGTGGGAAGAATGGAGTGATATAGGCTGGGTAGGATGGAGTGGGGTAGATAGGGGTGGAGTGGGGTAGATAGGGATGGAGTGGGGTAGAGTGGGTAGGATGGAGTGGGGTAGATTGGGGTGGAGTGGGAATAATGGAGTGATATAGGCTGGGTAGGATGGAGTGGGGTAGATAAGGGTGGAGTGGGGTAGATAGGGGTAGATAGGGGTGGAGTGGGGTAGATAGGGGTGGAGTGGAGTGGGAAGAATGGAGTAATATAGGCTGGGTAGGGTGGAGTGGGGTAGATAGGGGTGGAGTGGGGTAGATAGGGGTGGAGTGGGGTAGATTGGGGTGGAGTGGGAAGAATGGAGTGATATAGGCTGGGTAGGGTGGAGTGGGGTAGATAGGGGTGGAGTGGGGTAGATTGGGGTGGAGTGGGAAGAATGGAGTGATATAGGCTGGGTAGGGTGGAGTGGGGTAGATCGGGGTGGAGTGGGGTAGATAGGGGTGGAGTGGGGTAGATAGGGGTGGAGTGGAGTGGGAAGAATGGAGTGATATAGGCTGGGTCGGATGGAGTGGGGTAGATAGGGGTGGAGTGGGGTAGATTGGGGTGGAGTGGAGTGGGAAGAATGGAGTGAGGTAGAGTGGGTAGGATGGAGTGGGATGGAGGGGGTAGTATGGAGTGGGGTAGATTGAGGTGGAGTGGGGTAGATTGGGGTGGAGTGGAGTGGGTAGGATGGAGTGGGATGGAGGGGGTAGTATGGAGTGGGGTAGATTGAGGTGGAGTGGGGTAGATTGGGGTGGAGTGGAGTGGGAAGAATGGAGTGATATAGGCTGGGTAGTATGGAGTGGGGTAGATTGGGGTGGAGTGGGGTAGATTGGGGTGGAGTGGAGTGGGAAGAATGGAGTGATATAGGCTGGGTAGGGTGGAGTGGGGTAGATAGGGGTGGAGTGGGGTAGATAGGGGTGGAGTGGTGTAGATAGATTGAAGATTTAAAAGTATGCTGCAGAAATTTTCAGTCAACAATAAAAATGTCAAGATGACTTGGGTGATTAATGCTGCTGCTGATTGAGGTGGGACTCTTGTCTAGTGTTAGTTTTAACTGAACATGAAGTAGCTCAGAGGGTTAATGTGCCTGCTGCAAAGAACCGTGCGAGTGAACTACGAGTAGCACTAAAAGAAGGTGAAATACTTGTGAGAGAGGAGGGTACTGATGGTGAGGGGTAAGTTGGAAATTCCTGGAGAAGGTGGTCATAGGGTGGGGGGGGCAAAAACGACTGTCTCACTGGACGGCCCCAGCGTTCCTGGTGTGGAACATGGAACAAGGTCAAAGGTAGAAAAACAATTTTCACCCACTTCCACTCCCCACCATTACGTATTAGAGAGCAAGGAAAGAGTGCGGGGGTCAGAGCACGGACCTCATACAGAGCCCCCACAGGCACGCTTTACCTCCCACACACAACAGTGCGCCCCCCTCCATTCAACGGTCGGGGGGGGGTGCAGACAAGACTTTGCAGGGGCACAAAAGAAACCCCAATCCCCTCAGTGTAACGCTGCCCCCCCCTCCTGAGCTGTGCCATACAGCACTGCCAGTGCCCGTGCACAGAGGAGTCAGTGCCTGGTGGGGGCAGTAAGCGCTATATAAACCCCCATAACCTACCTCTCTGCACTGCCAGTGCCTGTGCACAGAGAGGAGTCAGTGCCTGGTGGGGGGCAGTAAGCGCTATGTAAACCCCCATAACCCACCTCTCTGCACTGCAAGTGCCCGTGCACAGAGAGGAGACAGTGCCTGGTGGGGGGCAGTAAGCGCTATATAAACTCCCATTACCCTCCTCTCTGCACTGCCAGTGCCCGTGCACAGAGAGGAGACAGTGCCTGGTGGGGGGCAGTAAGCGCTATATAAACCCCCATAACCCTCCTCTCTGCACTGCCCGTGCGCAGAGAGGAGTCAGTGCCTGGTGGGGGGCAGTAAGCGCTATATAAACTCCCATAACCCTCCTCTCTGCACTGCCAGTGCCTGTGCACAGAGAGGAGACAGTGCCTGGTGGGGGGCAGTAAGCGCTATATAAACTCCCATAACCCTCCTCTCTGCACTGCCAGTGCCCGTGCACAGAGAGGAGTCAGTGCCTGGTGGGGGGCAGTAAGCGCTATATAAACCCCCATAACCCTCCTCTCTGCACTGCTAGTGCCTGTGCACAGAGAGGAGTCAGTGCCTGGTGGGGGGCAGTAAGCGCTATATAAACTCCCATAACCCTCCTCTCTGCACTGCCAGTGCCCGTGCACAGAGAGGAGTCAGTGCCTGGTGGGGGGCAGTAAGCGCTATATAAACCCCCATAACCCTCCTCTCTGCACTGCTAGTGCCTGTGCACAGAGAGGAGTCAGTGCCTGGTGGGGGCAGTAAGCGCTATATAAACCCCCATAACCCTCCTCTCTGCACTGCTAGTGCCTGTGCACAGAGAGGAGTCAGTGCCTGGTGGGGGCAGTAAGCGCTATATAAACCCCTGTAACCCACCTGTCTGCACTGCCAGTGCCTGTGCCCAGAGAGGAGTCAGTGCCTGGTGGGGGCAGTAAGCGCTATATAAACCCCTGTAACCCACCTCTCTGCAGCCTCTCCGCCCCGTTCTTCAGGTATTTCTTCAGGTACTCGATGCACCTCCCCTCCAGGTAGTCCTTCAGTCGCTGGGCCTCAATCCTGTCCGAGTTCCATCGCTCCTGTGTGATCCTGGCCCCGTCCATGGCCGCCGTCCAGGTCAGTCTGTCCTTGTCCAGGCTGAGGAAGTCGTGTCCCTCGAAGGCGTATTGAAAGAACCCCCCCATGGAGCCGTCATCCCGGAGCTCACAGCCGTACATGAGCTGGAACACGTGAAGACCTGAGGGGGGAGAGGAGAGTGAGGGGCTGAGGAGAGAGAGGTCTGACACCTGCAGGCACAGAGATCGAGGAGACACAACCACCCCCCCTCAAAGCACCCCCAGAACCCCCGCCCCCAGAACCCCCCGTCCTCCTCACGGAGCTCTCAGCGGCCATGGACTGGAACACTGAAGACCTGAGGGGGGGGGGGCAAGAGTGAGGGGCTGAGGAGAGGTCTGACACCTGTAGGCACAAAGCGAGGAAACACACACCCCCCCTCACGCACTCCCCCAGAGCCCCCATTCCCTTCCCCCTCCCTCCTCAGGGAAGTCACAGCGTTACATGAACTGGATGTGGAAATCTGAGGGAGAGAGAGGAGAGTGAGAGGAACAGACACCTCCAGGCAGACACCCCCTCCCACAACCCTCCCCCCCCCACCCTCCTCCCGGAGCTCACAGCCGGCACGTGAAGACCTGAGGGGGAGAGAGGAGAGTAAGGGGCTGAGGAGAGAGAGGTCTGACGCGTGCAGGCACAGAGAGCGAGGAGACGCAAACCCCCCCCCCCCCCTCACGTGAGTCCCCAGAACCGCCCCCCCTGCTCACAGCCTTACATCCACTGGATAATGTGCAGACCTGAGGGGGGAAGGGTGGGGCTGAGGAGAGAGAGGTCTGACACCTGCAGGCAGAGCGAGGAAACACCCCCCACACGCGCCCCCCAGAGCCCCCACCCTCTTTCCACAGCCCATCTGCTGAAACATGACACCTCCAGGCACAGACAGAGGGCAGCCCCCCCTCTGGAGGGAGGGGGGGAGACAGACTGTGCCTAAGGGGGAGCAGCATAGAGTGAAGTAAAGGTGCGGAGACCAGAGGTGAAATGATAGGGGGGGGCAGAGAGACGGTCAAATGTCTCCAGGCGGGGGGAGGGGGCATAACCCCTCCCTCCGCTTCACCAGGAGCAGCCAAACACCACCTGGACCTGAGAGGGGGGGGCAGTGTGAGGGGGCGAGGGTGTGGCACCTCAAGCCATAGTCAGGGGAGCCCCCGCACCCCCATTGAACCATCCATAGAGGGGTGAGGGGCTGAGGGGGGCAGTGTGAGGGGGCGAGGGTGCCAGGCAGACTGACTGTAGACAAGAATCCCCCCACCAATGAGGGGGGGCACAGGAAGAGTGAGATCTGAAGGAGGCATCACAGATTGTCACAGTAGGAGGGAGGAACAGAGACCCTCGGATCCCCCCCCCCCACATAAACACCAATCACAGCTTCTGTGCTTGAAAACATTCATGATGGCCCCTGTCACCCCCTTCCCGGTCACTCACCCCCCAAACACTGCCCCCCCTCTAACCCCCTCTTCCTGGGTCTCCATCTCCCAAACACTGCCCCCCCCCTCTAACCCCCTCTTCCTGGGTCTCCATCTCCCAAACACTGCCCCCCCCTCTAACCCCCTCTTCCTGGGCCTCCACCTCCCAAACACTGCCTCCCCTCTGACCTCTCACCCCCTCTTCCTGGGTCTCCACCCCTTCAAGTAAAGCTCAATGCAGAGCCATACATCGCGTGCAGCTCGGCCCCCTCCCCGTGTCCTTCTTCCAACCCCCTGTAACTCTTCACATGTTCCTCACCCTCCCGCAGCCCCCCCAGTAGTTGCCCCCCCCTGCTGGTGTCACTCACCCCCGGTCTGGTTGACTCGGTCCATCGCGATCCTCACATCGGCCTTGAACACCTGCTCCGCTCCTCGGAAGATCTCCGTCTCCCTCTCCCAGTACTGGGGGTCCTCGGCGGTGATCCTCTCCATCCAGGGGGCCCGGGGCCCCATCCTGCGGCTCTCACTGCTGTAACTGGAGATGGGGACGTCATCCACGTACCCCACTGTGGAGAACTGGGGGACCCCGGGGAGGGGCCCCGACAGGGTGGAGTAGAAGTACCGGAGGGAGTGCGAGCCTGGGGGGGAGAGAGGGACAGGGGGGTCAGAGAGGAGCGCGCACCCCCACATGAAACACCCCCCCTCCGCCCCCACACACACTGACCCCCCCACGCCCCACCCCGTCCACAGTGCATGTGACTCTTACAAAGAAACAGAGGGGGGGGGGGAGGAGAAGGAGTAACGCATGACAAAGCCTGAAGGGGCGAGAGAGGGTCAGACAAGGACGGGGAGGGGTCTACAACGCAGCAACAAATGATTAACCCCCCCACACCCCATTCATGATCCCAGAAACACTGAGTCTCTGGTGGGTGAGGTGGGAAGAAAACAACACTCACTGGGCTGCATTGAAGGCGCCCCCACACCCATCGTATCTCCGTCCTGCCCACCAGAGCGCCCCCCCTCGCCTTCTTTAACAGGGGGGAGGGGTGTTAGCTCTCGAGGATTTGACAGTTTGAGGTGGTGATGACACTGCGGGGATATATTTACATAACCACACCACATCAACGTAGAACCACGCCCCTTCAACAAACGAACTACGCCCCTTCAACAAACGAACCACACCCCTTCAACCACCTAACCACGCCCCTTAAACGATAGAACGGATAGAACCACGCCCCTTCAATGATAGGACCACGCCCCTTCAACCATATAACCACACCCCTTCAACCATATAACCACGCCCCTTCAACCATATAATCACGCCCCTCAATCATATAACCGGGGATGGTGGTGGACATAGATGTATGATACAACGCCCCCCGCCCCCCATCTGAAACCCAAAGAGAGCCTCCTACGAAAACCACTCTGTTATTGACCCTGCAAGAATTAAAGACTGAGCGTGCCCTGCAGTGCCTTTATCCTAATGACTGCAGGTGAAACAGCTCAATGCATCAAGCTGCGATTAGAAAATAATATTGCGGCCCCCATAATAGTACTAGCAGGATAACTCTGGGGGTAAATGCACTTGCTGCAGAGATCTGTGTGCCTAGCAACGTTTAGGGGATAATTATAAAGGCAAGATAAATCTGGCGGTTAATACACTTGCTGCAGAGATCTGTGGATACCCAGCAACATTTAGGGCATAATAGTACTAGCAAGATAACTCTGGCGATTAATGCACTTGCTGCAGAGATCGGATGCCCAACAACTTGAAAGGGATAAGAATAAAGGTAAGATAACTCCAGCAGTTAATGCACTTGCTGCAGAGAGCTGTGTGCCTAGCAACTTGTAGGGGATAATAATAAAGGCAAGATAACTCTGGAGGTTAATACACTTGCTGCAGAGATCTGTGGATACCCACAACATTTAGGGCATAATAGTACTAGCAAGATAACTCTGGCGGTTAATGCACCTGCTGCAGTGATCTGTGTGTACCCAGCAACTTGTAGGGGATAATAATTCTGGCAAGATAACTCTGGCGGTTAATGCACTTGCTGCAGAGATCTGTTTGTACCCAGCAACTTGTAGGGGATAGTAATTCTGGCAAGATAACTCTGGCGGTTAATGCACTTGCTGCAGAGATCTGTGTGTACAAAGCAACTTGCAGGGGATCATAATAAAGACAAGATCACTCTGGCGGTTAATACACTTGCTGCAGAGATTAGTGGCAACCCAGCAACCTATGGGGCATAATAGTACCAGCAAGATAACTCTGGCGGTTAATGCACATGCTGCAGAGATCTGTGGATACCCAGCAACCTTTAGGGCATAATAGAACTAGCAAGATAACTCTGGCGGTTAATGCAATTGTTGCAGAGATCTGTGGATACCCGGCAACCTTTAAAGTATAATAGTACTAGCAAGATAACTCTGGCGGTTAATGCACTTACTGCAGAGATCTGTGGATACCCAGCAAACTTTAGGGCATAATAGTACTAGCAAGATAACTCTGGGGGTAAATGCACTTGCTGCAGAGATCTGTGTGCCTAGCAACTTGTAGGGGATAATAATACAGGCAAGATAACTCTGGCGGTTAATGCACTTGCTGTTGAGATCTGTGGATACCCAGCAACCTTTAGGGCATAATAGTACTAGCAAGATAACTCTGGCGGTTAATGCACCTGCTGAAGGGATATGTGTGTACCCAGCAACTTGTAGGGGATAATAATAAAGGAAAGATAACTTTGCTGGTTAATGCACTTGCTGCAGTGATCTGTGTGTACCCAGCAACTTGTAGGGGATAATAATAAACACAAGATGACTCTGGTGGTTAGTGCACCTGCTGCAGTGATCTGTGTGTACCCAGCAACTTGTAAGGGATAATAATTCTGGCAAGATAACTCTGGCGGTTAATGCACTTGCTACAGAGATCTGTGTGTACCCAGCAACTTGTGGGGGGATAATAATAAAGACAAGATAATTCTGGTGGTTAATGCACATGCTGCAGGGATATGTGTGTACCCAGCAACTTGTAGGGGATAATAATAAAGACAACATAACTATGGGGGTTAATGTACCTGGTGCAGGGATCTGTGTGTACCCAGCAACTTGTAGGGGATAATAATAAAGACAAGATAACTATGGCGGTTAATGCACTTGCTGCAGGGATCTGTGTGTACCCAGCAACTTGTAGGGGATAATAATAAAGACAAGATAACTATGGCGGTTAATGCACTGGCTGCAGAGATATGTGTACCCAGCAACGTTTAGGGCATAATAGTACTAGCAAGATAACTTTGGCGGTTAATGCACTTGCTGCAGAGATCTGTGTGGCCAACAACTTGTAGGGGATAATAATAAAGGCAAGATAACTCTGGCGGTTAATGCTCTTGCTGCAGAGATCTGAGGATACCCAGCAACCTTTAGGGCATAATAGTACTAGCAAGATAACTCTGGGAGTGAATGCACTTGCTGCAGAGATCTGTGTGCCTAGCAACTTGTAGGGGACAATAATAAAGACAAGATAACTCTGGTGGTTAATGCGCCTGCTGCAGGGATATGTGTGTACCCAGCAACTTGTAGGGGATAATAATAAAGACAAGATAACTCTGGTGGTTAATGCACCGGCTGCAGGGATATGTGTGTACCCAGCAACTTGTAGGGGATAATAATAGAGACAAGATAACTCTGGCGGTTAATGCACTTGCTGAACGGATCTGTGTGTACCCAACAACTTGTAGGGAATAATAATAAAGACAAGATGACTCTGTCGGTTAATGCACTTGCTGCAGGGATCTGTGTGTACCCAGCAACTTGCAGGGGATAATAATAAAAAAGACAAGATAACTCTGGCGGTTAATGCACTTGCTGCAGAGATCTGTGTGTACCCAGCAACTTGTAGGGGATAATAATTCTGGCAAGATAACTCTGGCGGTTAATGCACTTACTGCAGAGATCTGTGTGTACCCAGCAACTTGTAGGGGATAATAACAAGACAAGGTAACTTTTGCAGTTAATGCACTTGCTGCAGAGATCAGTGGCTACCCAGCAACCTTTGGGGCATAATAGTACTAGCACGATAACTCTGGCGGTTAATGCACCTGCTGCAGGGATATGTGTGTACCCAGCAACTTGTAGGGGATAATAATAAATGCAAGATAACTCTGGCGGTTAATGCACTTTCTGCAGAGATCTGTGGATACCCAGCAACCTTTAGGGCATAATAGAACTAGCAAGATAACTCTGGCAGTTAATGCACTTGCTGCAGAGATCTGTGTGCCCAACAACTTCTAAGGGATAAGAATAAAGGCAAAATAACTCCTTCGGTTAATGCACTTGCTGCAGAGATCTGTGGATACTCAGCAACCTTTAGGGCATAATAGTACTAGCAAGATAACTCTGGGGCTAAATGCACTTGCTGCACAGATCTGTGTGCCTAGCAACTTGTAGGGAATAATGAGAAAGGCAAGATAACTCCGGCAGTTAATGCACTTGCTGCAGAGATCTGTGTGTTCCCAGCGACCTTTAGGGCATAATAGTACTAGCAAGATAACTCTGGCGGTTAATTCACTTGCTGCAGAGATCTGTGTGCCCAACAACTTGTAGGGGATAATAATAAAGGCAAGATAACTCCGGCAGTTAATGCACTTGCTGCAGAGATCTGTGTGTTCCCAGCGACCTTTAGGGCATAATAGTACTAGCAAGATAACTCTGTCGGTTAATGCACTTGCTGCAGAGATCTGTGGATACCCAGCAACCTTTAGGGCATAATACTACTAGCAAGATAACTCTGGGGGTAAATGCACTTGCTGCAGAGATCTGTGTGCTTAGCAACTAGTAGGTTATAAAAATAAAGACAAGATAACTCCAGCGGATAATGCACTTGTTGCAGAGATCTGTGTGCCTAGCAACGTTTAGGGGATAATAATAAAGACAAGATGACTCTGGCGGTTAATGCACTTGCTGCAGAGATCTGTGTGTACCCAGCAACTTGTAGGGGATAATAATAAAGGTAAGATAACTCTGGCGGCTAATGCACTTGCTGCAGAGATCTGTGGATATCCAGCAACCTTTAGGGCATAATAGTACTAGCAAGATAACTCTGGGGGTAAATGCACATGCTGCAGAGATCTCTGTGCCTAGCAACTTTTAGGGGATAATAAGAAAGGCAAGATAACTCCGGTGGTTAATGCACTTTCTGCAGAGATCTGTGGATACCCAGCAAACTTTAGGACATAATAGAACTAGCAAGATAACTCTGGCGGTTAATGCACTTTCTGCACAGATCTGTGTGCCCAACAACTTGTAAGGGATAAGAATTAAGGCAAAATACCTCCAGCGGTTAATGCACTTGTTGCAGAGATCTGTGGATACTCTGCAACCTTTAGAGCATAATGGTACTAGCAAGATAACTCTGGGTGTAAAAGCACTTGCTGCAGAGATCTGTGTGCCTAACAACGTTTAGGGGATAATAATAAAGACAAGATGACTCTGGCGGTTAATGCACTTGCTTTGGGGATCTGTGTGTACCCAGCAACTTTTAGGGAATATTAATAAAGACAAGATGACACTGGCGGTTAATGCACTTGCTGCAGACATCTGTGTGCCCAACAACTTGTAGGGGATAATAATAAAGGCAAGATAACTCTGGCGGCTAATGCACTTGCTGCAGAGATCTGTGGATATCCAGCAACCTTTAGGGCATAATAGTACTAGCAAGATAACTCTGGGGGTAAATGCACATGCTGCAGAGATCTCTGTGCCTAGCAACTTTTAGGGGATAATAATAAAGACAAGATGACTCTGGCGATTAGTGCACCTGCTGCAGTAATCTGTGTGTACCCAGCAAAATGTAGGGGATAATAATTCTGGCACGATAACTCTGGCAGTTAGTGCCCTTGCTGTAGAGATCTGTGGATACCCAGCAACCTTTAGGGCATAATAGTACTAGCAAGATAACTCTGGGAGTGAATGCACTTGCTGGAGAGATCTGTGTGCCTAGCAACTTGTAGGGGATAATAAAAAAGGCAACATAACTCTGGCGGTTAATGCTATTTCTGCAGAGATCTGTGGATACCCAGCAACTTGTAGGGGGTAATAATAAACACAAGATGACACTGGCGGTTAATGCACCTGCTGCAGAGATCTGTGTGCCCAACAGCTTGTAGGGCGTAATAATAAAGGCAAGATAACTCTGGCGGTTAATGCACTTGCTGCAGAGATCTGTGTGTACCGAGCAACTTGTAGGGGATAATAATAAAGACAAGATAACTATTGCGGTTAATGTATTTGCTGCAGAGATCAGTAGCTACCCAGCAACCTTTGGGACATAACAGTACTAGCAAGATAACTCTGGCGGTTAATGCACTTGCTGCAGAGATCTGTGTGCCCAACAACTTCTAAGGGATAGGAATAAAGGCAAGATAACTCCGGCGGTTAATGCACTTGCTGCAGAGATCTGTGGTTACTCAGCAACCTTTAGGGCAGAATAGTACTAGCAAGATAACTCTGGGGGTAAATGCACTTGCTGCAGAGATCTGTGTG
This sequence comes from Triturus cristatus, assembly GCF_964204655.1. Taxonomy (NCBI): domain Eukaryota; kingdom Metazoa; phylum Chordata; class Amphibia; order Caudata; family Salamandridae; genus Triturus; species Triturus cristatus. The sequence continues at coordinate 1,094,374,903 of NC_140588.1, read as the reverse complement.
CCTAGCAACGTTTAGGGGATAATAATAAAGGCAAGATAAATCTGGCGGTTAATGCACTTGCTGCAGAGATCTGTGGATACCCAGCAACCTTTAGGGCATAATAGTACTAGCAGGATAACTCTGGCGGTTAATGCCCTTGCTGCAGAGATCAGTGTGCCCAACAACTTGTAAGGGATAAGAATAAAGGCAAGATAACTCCGGCGGTGAATGCACTTTCTGCAGAGATTTGTGGATACCCAGCAACCTTTAGGGCATAATAGAACTAGCAAGATAATTCTGGCGGTTAATGCACTTGCTGCAGAGATCTGTATGCCCAACAACTTGTAAGGGATAAGAATAAAGGCAAGATAACTCCGGCAGTTAATGCACTTGCTGCAGAGATCTGTGGTTACTCAGCAACCTTTAGGGCATAATAGCACTAGCAAGATAACTCTGGGGTTAAATGCACTTGCTGCAGAGATCTGTGTGCCTAGCAACTTTTAGGGGATAATAATAAAGGTAAGATTACTCTTGTGTTTAATGCACTTGCTGCAGAGATCTGTGGTTACTCAGCAACCTTTAGGGCATAATAGTACTAGCAAGATAACTCTGGGGTAAATGCACTTGCTGCATCGATCTGTGTGTCCAGCAACTTGTAGGGGATAATAATAAAGACAAGATAACTCTAGCGGTTAATGCATTTGCTGCAGAGATCTGTGGATACCCAGCAACCTTTAGAGCATAATGGTACTAGCAAGATAACTCTAGGGGCAAATGCATTTGCTGCAGAGATATGTGTGTACCCAGCAACTTGTAGGGGATAATAATAAAGACAACATAACTATGGGGGTTAATGTACCTGGTGCAGGGATCTGTGTGTACCCAGCAACTTGTAGGGGATAATAATAAAGACAAGATAACTATGGCGGTTAATGCACTTGCTGCAGGGATCTGTGTGTACCCAGCAACTTGTAGGGGATAATAATAAAGACAAGATAACTATGGCGGTTAATGCACTGGCTGCAGAGATATGTGTACCCAGCAACGTTTAGGGCATAATAGTACTAGCAAGATAACTTTGGCGGTTAATGCACTTGCTGCAGAGATCTGTGTGGCCAACAACTTGTAGGGGATAATAATAAAGGCAAGATAACTCTGGCGGTTAATGCTCTTGCTGCAGAGATCTGAGGATACCCAGCAACCTTTAGGGCATAATAGTACTAGCAAGATAACTCTGGGAGTGAATGCACTTGCTGCAGAGATCTGTGTGCCTAGCAACTTGTAGGGGACAATAATAAAGACAAGATAACTCTGGTGGTTAATGCGCCTGCTGCAGGGATATGTGTGTACCCAGCAACTTGTAGGGGATAATAATAAAGACAAGATAACTCTGGTGGTTAATGCACCGGCTGCAGGGATATGTGTGTACCCAGCAACTTGTAGGGGATAATAATAGAGACAAGATAACTCTGGCGGTTAATGCACTTGCTGAACGGATCTGTGTGTACCCAACAACTTGTAGGGAATAATAATAAAGACAAGATGACTCTGTCGGTTAATGCACTTGCTGCAGGGATCTGTGTGTACCCAGCAACTTGCAGGGGATAATAATAAAAAAGACAAGATAACTCTGGCGGTTAATGCACTTGCTGCAGAGATCTGTGTGTACCCAGCAACTTGTAGGGGATAATAATTCTGGCAAGATAACTCTGGCGGTTAATGCACTTACTGCAGAGATCTGTGTGTACCCAGCAACTTGTAGGGGATAATAACAAGACAAGGTAACTTTTGCAGTTAATGCACTTGCTGCAGAGATCAGTGGCTACCCAGCAACCTTTGGGGCATAATAGTACTAGCACGATAACTCTGGCGGTTAATGCACCTGCTGCAGGGATATGTGTGTACCCAGCAACTTGTAGGGGATAATAATAAATGCAAGATAACTCTGGCGGTTAATGCACTTTCTGCAGAGATCTGTGGATACCCAGCAACCTTTAGGGCATAATAGAACTAGCAAGATAACTCTGGCAGTTAATGCACTTGCTGCAGAGATCTGTGTGCCCAACAACTTCTAAGGGATAAGAATAAAGGCAAAATAACTCCTTCGGTTAATGCACTTGCTGCAGAGATCTGTGGACACCCAGCAACCTTTAGGGCATAATAGTACTAGCAAGATAACTCTGGGGCTAAATGCACTTGCTGCACAGATCTGTGTGCCTAGCAACTTGTAGGGAATAATGAGAAAGGCAAGATAACTCCGGCAGTTAATGCACTTGCTGCAGAGATCTGTGTGTTCCCAGCGACCTTTAGGGCATAATAGTACTAGCAAGATAACTCTGGCGGTTAATTCACTTGCTGCAGAGATCTGTGTGCCCAACAACTTCTAGGGGATAATAATAAAGGCAAGATAACTCCGGCAGTTAATGCACTTGCTGCAGAGATCTGTGTGTTCCCAGCGACCTTTAGGGCATAATAGTACTAGCAAGATAACTCTGTCGGTTAATGCACTTGCTGCAGAGATCTGTGGATACCCAGCAACCTTTAGGGCATAATACTACTAGCAAGATAACTCTGGGGGTAAATGCACTTGCTGCAGAGATCTGTGTGCCTAGCAACTAGTAGGTTATAAAAATAAAGACAAGATAACTCCAGCGGATAATGCACTTGTTGCAGAGATCTGTGTGCCTAGCAACGTTTAGGGGATAATAATAAAGACAAGATGACTCTGGCGGTTAATGCACTTGCTGCAGAGATCTGTGTGTACCCAGCAACTTGTAGGGGATAATAATAAAGGTAAGATAACTCTGGCGGCTAATGCACTTGCTGCAGAGATCTGTGGATATCCAGCAACCTTTAGGGCATAATAGTACTAGCAAGATAACTCTGGGGGTAAATGCACATGCTGCAGAGATCTCTGTGCCTAGCAACTTTTAGGGGATAATAAGAAAGGCAAGATAACTCCGGTGGTTAATGCACTTTCTGCAGAGATCTGTGGATACCCAGCAAACTTTAGGACATAATAGAACTAGCAAGATAACTCTGGCGGTTAATGCACTTTCTGCACAGATCTGTGTGCCCAACAACTTGTAAGGGATAAGAATTAAGGCAAAATACCTCCAGCGGTTAATGCACTTGTTGCAGAGATCTGTGGATACTCTGCAACCTTTAGAGCATAATGGTACTAGCAAGATAACTCTGGGTGTAAAAGCACTTGCTGCAGAGATCTGTGTGCCTAACAACGTTTAGGGGATAATAATAAAGACAAGATGACTCTGGCGGTTAATGCACTTGCTTTGGGGATCTGTGTGTACCCAGCAACTTTTAGGGAATATTAATAAAGACAAGATGACACTGGCGGTTAATGCACTTGCTGCAGACATCTGTGTGCCCAACAACTTGTAGGGGATAATAATAAAGGCAAGATAACTCTGGCGGCTAATGCACTTGCTGCAGAGATCTGTGGATATCCAGCAACCTTTAGGGCATAATAGTACTAGCAAGATAACTCTGGGGGTAAATGCACATGCTGCAGAGATCTCTGTGCCTAGCAACTTTTAGGGGATAATAATAAAGACAAGATGACTCTGGCGATTAGTGCACCTGCTGTAGAGATCTGTGGATACCCAGCAACCTTTAGGGCATAATAGTACTAGCAAGATAACTCTGGGAGTGAATGCACTTGCTGGAGAGATCTGTGTGCCTAGCAACTTGTAGGGGATAATAAAAAAGGCAACATAACTCTGGCGGTTAATGCTATTTCTGCAGAGATCTGTGGATACCCAGCAACTTGTAGGGGGTAATAATAAACACAAGATGACACTGGCGGTTAATGCACCTGCTGCAGAGATCTGTGTGCCCAACAGCTTGTAGGGCGTAATAATAAAGGCAAGATAACTCTGGCGGTTAATGCACTTGCTGCAGAGATCTGTGTGTACCGAGCAACTTGTAGGGGATAATAATAAAGACAAGATAACTATTGCGGTTAATGTATTTGCTGCAGAGATCAGTAGCTACCCAGCAACCTTTGGGACATAACAGTACTAGCAAGATAACTCTGGCGGTTAATGCACTTGCTGCAGAGATCTGTGTGCCCAACAACTTCTAAGGGATAGGAATAAAGGCAAGATAACTCCGGCGGTTAATGCACTTGCTGCAGAGATCTGTGGTTACTCAGCAACCTTTAGGGCAGAATAGTACTAGCAAGATAACTCTGGGGGTAAATGCACTTGCTGCAGAGATCTGTGTGCCTAGCAACGTTTAGGGGATAATAATAAAGGCAAGATAAATCTGGCGGTTAATGCACTTGCTGCAGAGATCTGTGGATACCCAGCAACCTTTAGGGCATAATAGTACTAGCAGGATAACTCTGGCGGTTAATGCCCTTGCTGCAGAGATCAGTGTGCCCAACAACTTGTAAGGGATAAGAATAAAGGCAAGATAACTCCGGCGGTGAATGCACTTTCTGCAGAGATTTGTGGATACCCAGCAACCTTTAGGGCATAATAGAACTAGCAAGATAATTCTGGCGGTTAATGCACTTGCTGCAGAGATCTGTATGCCCAACAACTTGTAAGGGATAAGAATAAAGGCAAGATAACTCCGGCAGTTAATGCACTTGCTGCAGAGATCTGTGGTTACTCAGCAACCTTTAGGGCATAATAGCACTAGCAAGATAACTCTGGGGTTAAATGCACTTGCTGCAGAGATCTGTGTGCCTAGCAACTTTTAGGGGATAATAATAAAGGTAAGATTACTCTTGTGTTTAATGCACTTGCTGCAGAGATCTGTGGTTACTCAGCAACCTTTAGGGCATAATAGTACTAGCAAGATAACTCTGGGGTAAATGCACTTGCTGCATCGATCTGTGTGTCCAGCAACTTGTAGGGGATAATAATAAAGACAAGATAACTCTAGCGGTTAATGCATTTGCTGCAGAGATCTGTGGATACCCAGCAACCTTTAGAGCATAATGGTACTAGCAAGATAACTCTAGGGGCAAATGCATTTGCTGCAGAGATATGTGTGTACCCAGCAACTTGTAGGGGATAATAATAAAGACAACATAACTATGGGGGTTAATGTACCTGGTGCAGGGATCTGTGTGTACCCAGCAACTTGTAGGGGATAATAATAAAGACAAGATAACTATGGCGGTTAATGCACTTGCTGCAGGGATCTGTGTGTACCCAGCAACTTGTAGGGGATAATAATAAAGACAAGATAACTATGGCGGTTAATGCACTGGCTGCAGAGATATGTGTACCCAGCAACGTTTAGGGCATAATAGTACTAGCAAGATAACTTTGGCGGTTAATGCACTTGCTGCAGAGATCTGTGTGGCCAACAACTTGTAGGGGATAATAATAAAGGCAAGATAACTCTGGCGGTTAATGCTCTTGCTGCAGAGATCTGAGGATACCCAGCAACCTTTAGGGCATAATAGTACTAGCAAGATAACTCTGGGAGTGAATGCACTTGCTGCAGAGATCTGTGTGCCTAGCAACTTGTAGGGGACAATAATAAAGACAAGATAACTCTGGTGGTTAATGCGCCTGCTGCAGGGATATGTGTGTACCCAGCAACTTGTAGGGGATAATAATAAAGACAAGATAACTCTGGTGGTTAATGCACCGGCTGCAGGGATATGTGTGTACCCAGCAACTTGTAGGGGATAATAATAGAGACAAGATAACTCTGGCGGTTAATGCACTTGCTGAACGGATCTGTGTGTACCCAACAACTTGTAGGGAATAATAATAAAGACAAGATGACTCTGTCGGTTAATGCACTTGCTGCAGGGATCTGTGTGTACCCAGCAACTTGCAGGGGATAATAATAAAAAAGACAAGATAACTCTGGCGGTTAATGCACTTGCTGCAGAGATCTGTGTGTACCCAGCAACTTGTAGGGGATAATAATTCTGGCAAGATAACTCTGGCGGTTAATGCACTTACTGCAGAGATCTGTGTGTACCCAGCAACTTGTAGGGGATAATAACAAGACAAGGTAACTTTTGCAGTTAATGCACTTGCTGCAGAGATCAGTGGCTACCCAGCAACCTTTGGGGCATAATAGTACTAGCACGATAACTCTGGCGGTTAATGCACCTGCTGCAGGGATATGTGTGTACCCAGCAACTTGTAGGGGATAATAATAAATGCAAGATAACTCTGGCGGTTAATGCACTTTCTGCAGAGATCTGTGGATACCCAGCAACCTTTAGGGCATAATAGAACTAGCAAGATAACTCTGGCAGTTAATGCACTTGCTGCAGAGATCTGTGTGCCCAACAACTTCTAAGGGATAAGAATAAAGGCAAAATAACTCCTTCGGTTAATGCACTTGCTGCAGAGATCTGTGGACACCCAGCAACCTTTAGGGCATAATAGTACTAGCAAGATAACTCTGGGGCTAAATGCACTTGCTGCACAGATCTGTGTGCCTAGCAACTTGTAGGGAATAATGAGAAAGGCAAGATAACTCCGGCAGTTAATGCACTTGCTGCAGAGATCTGTGTGTTCCCAGCGACCTTTAGGGCATAATAGTACTAGCAAGATAACTCTGGCGGTTAATTCACTTGCTGCAGAGATCTGTGTGCCCAACAACTTCTAGGGGATAATAATAAAGGCAAGATAACTCCGGCAGTTAATGCACTTGCTGCAGAGATCTGTGTGTTCCCAGCGACCTTTAGGGCATAATAGTACTAGCAAGATAACTCTGTCGGTTAATGCACTTGCTGCAGAGATCTGTGGATACCCAGCAACCTTTAGGGCATAATACTACTAGCAAGATAACTCTGGGGGTAAATGCACTTGCTGCAGAGATCTGTGTGCCTAGCAACTAGTAGGTTATAAAAATAAAGACAAGATAACTCCAGCGGATAATGCACTTGTTGCAGAGATCTGTGTGCCTAGCAACGTTTAGGGGATAATAATAAAGACAAGATGACTCTGGCGGTTAATGCACTTGCTGCAGAGATCTGTGTGTACCCAGCAACTTGTAGGGGATAATAATAAAGGTAAGATAACTCTGGCGGCTAATGCACTTGCTGCAGAGATCTGTGGATATCCAGCAACCTTTAGGGCATAATAGTACTAGCAAGATAACTCTGGGGGTAAATGCACATGCTGCAGAGATCTCTGTGCCTAGCAACTTTTAGGGGATAATAATAAAGACAAGATGACTCTGGCGATTAGTGCACCTGCTGTAGAGATCTGTGGATACCCAGCAACCTTTAGGGCATAATAGTACTAGCAAGATAACTCTGGGAGTGAATGCACTTGCTGGAGAGATCTGTGTGCCTAGCAACTTGTAGGGGATAATAAAAAAGGCAACATAACTCTGGCGGTTAATGCTATTTCTGCAGAGATCTGTGGATACCCAGCAACTTGTAGGGGGTAATAATAAACACAAGATGACACTGGCGGTTAATGCACCTGCTGCAGAGATCTGTGTGCCCAACAGCTTGTAGGGCGTAATAATAAAGGCAAGATAACTCTGGCGGTTAATGCACTTGCTGCAGAGATCTGTGTGTACCGAGCAACTTGTAGGGGATAATAATAAAGACAAGATAACTATTGCGGTTAATGTATTTGCTGCAGAGATCAGTAGCTACCCAGCAACCTTTGGGACATAACAGTACTAGCAAGATAACTCTGGCGGTTAATGCACTTGCTGCAGAGATCTGTGTGCCCAACAACTTCTAAGGGATAGGAATAAAGGCAAGATAACTCCGGCGGTTAATGCACTTGCTGCAGAGATCTGTGGTTACTCAGCAACCTTTAGGGCAGAATAGTACTAGCAAGATAACTCTGGGGGTAAATGCACTTGCTGCAGAGATCTGTGTGCCTAGCAACGTTTAGGGGATAATAATAAAGGCAAGATAAATCTGGCGGTTAATGCACTTGCTGCAGAGATCTGTGGATACCCAGCAACCTTTAGGGCATAATAGTACTAGCAGGATAACTCTGGCGGTTAATGCCCTTGCTGCAGAGATCAGTGTGCCCAACAACTTGTAAGGGATAAGAATAAAGGCAAGATAACTCCGGCGGTGAATGCACTTTCTGCAGAGATTTGTGGATACCCAGCAACCTTTAGGGCATAATAGAACTAGCAAGATAATTCTGGCGGTTAATGCACTTGCTGCAGAGATCTGTATGCCCAACAACTTGTAAGGGATAAGAATAAAGGCAAGATAACTCCGGCAGTTAATGCACTTGCTGCAGAGATCTGTGGTTACTCAGCAACCTTTAGGGCATAATAGCACTAGCAAGATAACTCTGGGGTTAAATGCACTTGCTGCAGAGATCTGTGTGCCTAGCAACTTTTAGGGGATAATAATAAAGGTAAGATTACTCTTGTGTTTAATGCACTTGCTGCAGAGATCTGTGGTTACTCAGCAACCTTTAGGGCATAATAGTACTAGCAAGATAACTCTGGGGTAAATGCACTTGCTGCATCGATCTGTGTGTCCAGCAACTTGTAGGGGATAATAATAAAGACAAGATAACTCTAGCGGTTAATGCATTTGCTGCAGAGATCTGTGGATACCCAGCAACCTTTAGAGCATAATGGTACTAGCAAGATAACTCTAGGGGCAAATGCATTTGCTGCAGAGATCTGTGTGCATAGCAACTTGTAGGGGATAATAAAAACAAGATAACTCTGGTAGTTAATGCACTTGCTGCAGAGATGTGTGTGCCCAACAACTTTTAGGGCATAATAGTACTAGCAGGATAACTCTGGCGGTTAATGCACTTGCTGCAGAGATCTGTGTGCCTAGTAACTTGTAGTGGATAATAGTAAAGACATGATGACTCTGGTGGTTAATGCACCTGCTGCAGGGATCTGTGTGTACCCAGTAAGTTGTAGGGGATAATAATAAAGACAAGATAACGCTGGCAGTCAATGCATCTTCTGCAGGGATCTGTGTATACCCAGCAACTTGATGGGGATAATAATAAAGACAAGATAACTCTGGCGGTTAATGCACTTGCTGAAGAGATCTGTGTGTACCCAGCAACTTGTAGGGGATAATAATTCTGGCAAGATAACTCTGGCGGTTAATGCATTTGCTACAGAGATCTGTGTGCCCAACAACTTGTAAGGGATAAGAATAAAGGCAAGAGAATTCCGGCGGTTAATGCACTTGCTGCAAAGATCTGTGGTTACTCAGCAACCTTTAGGGCATAATAGTACTAGCAAGATAACTCTGGGGTAAATGCACTTGCTGCAGAGATCTGTGTGTCTTGCAACTTGTAGGGGATAACAATAATACAAAATAACTCTGGCGGTTAATGCACTTGCTGCAGAGATCTGTGTGTACAAAGCAACTTGCAGGGGATCATAATAAAGACAAGATCACTCTGGCGGTTAATACACTTGCTGCAGAGATTAGTGGCAACCCAGCAACCTATGGGGCATAATAGTACCAGCAAGATAACTCTGGCGGTTAATGCACATGCTGCAGAGATCTGTGGATACCCAGCAACCTTTAGGGCATAATAGAACTTGCAAGATAACTCTGGTGGTTAATGCACTTGCTGCAGAGATCTGTGTGCCCAACAACTTTTAAGGGATAAGAATAAAGGCAAGATAACTCTGGCGGTTAATGCAATTGTTGCAGAGATCTGTGGATACCCGGCAACCTTTAAAGTATAATAGTACTAGCAAGATAACTCTGGCGGTTAATGCACTTACTGCAGAGATCTGTGGATACCCAGCAAACTTTAGGGCATAATAGTACTAGCAAGATAACTCTGGGGGTAAATGCACTTGCTGCAGAGATCTGTGTGCCTAGCAACTTGTAGGGGATAATAATACAGGCAAGATAACTCTGGCGGTTAATGCACTTGCTGTTGAGATCTGTGGATACCCAGCAACCTTTAGGGCATAATAGTACTAGCAAGATAACTCTGGCGGTTAATGCACCTGCTGAAGGGATATGTGTGTACCCAGCAACTTGTAGGGGATAATAATAAAGGAAAGATAACTTTGCTGGTTAATGCACTTGCTGCAGTGATCTGTGTGTACCGAGCAACTTGTAGGGGATAATAATAAACACAAGATGACTCTGGTGGTTAGTGCACCTGCTGCAGTGATCTGTGTGTACCCAGCAACTTGTAAGGGATAATAATTCTGGCAAGATAACTCTGGCGGTTAATGCACTTGCTACAGAGATCTGTGTGTACCCAGCAACTTGTGGGGGGATAATAATAAAGACAAGATAATTCTGGTGGTTAATGCACATGCTGCAGGGATATGTGTGTACCCAGCAACTTGTAGGGGATAATAATAAAGACAACATAACTATGGGGGTTAATGTACCTGGTGCAGGGATCTGTGTGTACCCAGCAACTTGTAGGGGATAATAATAAAGACAAGATAACTATGGCGGTTAATGCACTTGCTGCAGGGATCTGTGTGTACCCAGCAACTTGTAGGGCATAATAATAAAGACAAGATAACTATGGCGGTTAATGCACTGGCTGCAGAGATATGTGTACCCAGCAACGTTTAGGGCATAATAGTACTAGCAAGATAACTTTGGCGGTTAATGCACTTGCTGCAGAGATCTGTGTGGCCAACAACTTGTAGGGGATAATAATAAAGGCAAGATAACTCTGGCGGTTAATGCTCTTGCTGCAGAGATCTGAGGATACCCAGCAACCTTTAGGGCATAATAGTACTAGCAAGATAACTCTGGGAGTGAATGCACTTGCTGCAGAGATCTGTGTGCCTAGCAACTTGTAGGGGATAATAATAAAGACAAGATAACTCTGGTGGTTAATGCGCCTGCTGCAGGGATATGTGTGTACCCAGCAACTTGTAGGGGATAATAATAAAGACAAGATAACTCTGGTGGTTAATGCACCTGCTGCAGGGATATGTGTGTACCCAGCAACTTGTAGGGGATAATAATAGAGACAAGATAACTCTGGCGGTTAATGCACTTGCTGAACGGATCTGTGTGTACCCAACAACTTGTAGGGAATAATAATATAGACAAGATGACGCTGTCGGTTAATGCACTTGCTGCAGGGATCTGTGTGTACCCAGCAACTTCCAGGGGATAATAATAAAAAAGACAAGATAACTCTGGCGGTTAATGCACTTGCTGCAGAGATCTGTGTGTACCCAGCAACTTGTAGGGGATAATAATTCTGGCAAGATAACTCTGGCGGTTAATGCACTTACTGCAGAGATCTGTGTGTACCCAGCAACTTGTAGGGGATAATAACAAGACAAGGTAACTTTTGCAGTTAATGCACTTGCTGCAGAGATCAGTGGCTACCCAGCAACCTTTGGGGCATAATAGTACTAGCACGATAACTCTGGCGGTTAATGCACCTGCTGCAGGGATATGTGTGTACCCAGCAACTTGTAGGGGATAATAATAAATGCAAGATAACTCTGGCGGTTAATACACTTTCTGCAGAGATCTGTGGATACCCAGCAACCTTTAGGGCATAATAGAACTAGCAAGATAACTCTGGCAGTTAATGCACTTGCTGCAGAGATCTGTGTGCCCAACAACTTCTAAGGGATAAGAATAAAGGCAAGATAACTCCTTCGGTTAATGCACTTGCTGCAGAGATCTGTGGATACCCAGCAACCTTTAGGGCAGAATAGTACTAGCAAGATAACTCTGGGGCTAAATGCACTTGCTGCACAGATCTGTGTGCCTAGCAACTTGTAGGGAATAATGAGAAAGGCAAGATAACTCCGGCAGTTAATGCACTTGCTTTGGGGATCTGTGTGTACCCAGCAACTTGTAGGGAATATTAATAAAGACAAGATGACACTGGCGGTTAATTCACTTGCTGCAGAGATCTGTGTGCCCAACAACTTGTAGGGGATAATAATAAAGGCAAGATAAGTCTGTCGGTTAATGCACTTGCTGCAGAGATCTGTGGATACCCAGCAACCTTTAGGGCATAATACTACTAGCAAGATAACTCTGGGGGTAGATGCACTTGCTGCAGAGATCTGTGTGCCTAGCAACTAGTAGGTTATAAAAATAAAGACAAGATAACTCCAGCGGATAATGCACTTGTTGCAGAGATCTGTGTGCCTAGCAACGTTTAGGGGATAATAATAAAGACAAGATGACTCTGGCGGTTAATGCACTTGCTGCAGAGATCTGTGTGTACCCAGCAACTTGTAGGGGATAATAATAAAGGCAAGATAACTCTGGCGGCTAATGCACTTGCTGCAGAGATCTGTGGATATCCAGCAACCTTTAGGGCATAATAGTACTAGCAAGATAACTCTGGGGGTAAATGCACATGCTGCAGAGATCTCTGTGCCTAGCAACTTTTAGGGGATAATAAGAAAGGCAAGATAACTCCGGTGGTTAATGCACTTTCTGCAGAGATCTGTGGATACCCAGCAAACTTTAGGACATAATAGAACTAGCAAGATAACTCTGGCGGTTAATGCACTTTCTGCACAGATCTGTGTGCCCAACAACTTGTAAGGGATAAGAATTAAGGCAAAATACCTCCAGCGGTTAATGCACTTGTTGCAGAGATCTGTGGATACTCAGCAACCTTTAGAGCATAATGGTACTAGCAAGATAAGTCTGGGGGTAAAAGCACTTGCTGCAGAGATCTGTGTGCCTAGCAACGTTTAGGGGATAATAATAAAGACAAGATGACTCTGGCGGTTAATGCACTTGCTTTGGGGATCTGTGTGTACCCAGCAACTTGTAGGGAATATTAATAAAGACAAGATGACACTGGCGGTTAATGCACTTGCTGCAGAGATCTGTGTGCCCAACAACTTGTAGGGGATAATAATAAAGGCAAGATAACTCTGGCGGCTAATGCACTTGCTGCAGAGATCTGTGGATATCCAGCAACCTTTAGGGCATAATAGTACTAGCAAGATAACTCTGGGGGTAAATGCACATGCTGCAGAGATCTCTGTGCCTAGCAACTTTTAGGGGATAATAATAAAGACAAGATGACTCTGGCGATTAGTGCACCTGCTGCAGTAATCTGTGTATACCCAGCAAATTGTAGGGGATAATAATTCTGGCACGATAACTCTGGCGGTTAGTGCCCTTGCTGTAGAGATCTGTGGATACCCAGCAACCTTTAGGGCATAATAGTACTAGCAAGATAACTCTGGGAGTGAATGCACTTGCTGGAGAGATCTGTGTGCCTAGCAACTTGTAGGGGATAATAAAAAGGCAACATAACGCTGGCGGTTAATGCTATTTGTGCAGAGATCTGTGGATACCCAGCAACTTGTAGGGGATAATAATAAACACAAGATGACACTGGCGGTTAGTGAACTTGCTGTAGAGATCTGTGTGTACCCAACAACTTGCAGGGGATAATAATAAAGACAAGATGACTCTGGCAGTTAATGCACTTGCTGCAGAGATCTGTGTGCCCAACAGCTTGTAGGGCGTAATAATAAAGGCAAGATAACTCTGGCGGTTAATGCACTTGCTGCAGAGATCTGTGTGTACCCAGCAACTTGTAGGGGATAATAATAAAGACAAGATAACTATTGCGGTTAATGTATTTGCTGCAGAGATCAGTAGCTACCTGTAGGAGAGTAGGGTCTGCAATCCTATGATCACCCAGATTTTTTGCTTTTGCTTCATTGGTTTATGAATTTCCCCGGCTGTGGGCCTGCCAATCAGACCCACAGCCTAGCTGTTCTCTCTCGAAATTAAACACATGTACATTAGGTGCATCCACCAATTGGAACTGGGCCGCCTTGTCAGTCCCTGTCTCAGCATACCACAGGTATCCAGGGCATCGGTATACCCAGGGCCTACCAGGGGCTGCAGCATGTGTTATGCCACCCCTGGAATGGCCGCCCAAATCTGACACAACTGGCTGCACGACAGCTGGGGCAACGTGGTGTAATCACCCGTTGCTGTAGGTGTAGTATTCCTACACCTAACCCTAAAATGGACACATGGATTCCTATCAGTCACTCCTATGGCAGGCCTTATCAATCCTGAAGGCAGAGTGCAGGGAATCATGTGGGACGGTGCTCTGGCGCGAGCTGAGCCCGTCGACGGCTTGCGGAACCAAGTCCTAATAGCCGTTCCATGGTGACGCGGGCCAACTACTTTTAAATGCATTATAATCCTCGCGGTTATTTGCTAACTTTGGCATCGCATCACCTACACATGTCTAGTAAGGTGTCATACGAATCGGAATACGAACCCCTCGCCGGTTCCGGCGACGGGGTTAGCATTCCCCCCTTTTAGAGGGGCACGACATGGAAGTAACCTTGAACCCCGGTTAAAGTTGACTCAAGCCTCAGCATCACAAAATGGATGCTGCCACCAGACACAAGTCTGACCTCCTGCTGCTGGGAGACCTTCCAGCGAGGGGAGCTTGGACAAAGGGTTTCCTGTCGAGGGCGGTGTTAGCACCATCCCAGACAGGGTTTGTGTATCCCAGGTAGGCAGGGCTGAAAGGAAGGTGATTGCCAGCGGCACCCCGGTGCTCACTGTGCATAGCCCGGCACACCAGCCCCTGAGCTGTGGCGAAGCCGGACAAAGGAGAGGGGTGTAACCACCCCCCTCCTGGCTCCACCCATAGGTAGAACCTAGTCACGGGCCAGCCCCTTTTCTTAGAATAAAGGTAGGAGCGAGTCCCCTTCCCAAATTGGATAATTCTGAATCTTGAACTACTTTCCACGAAAGGAACTCTTGACTATTTCTGAAGACTCTCCCTTGTGGCTAAGGAGTAGCCACCCTGCACCAGCAGGCACCACCTAAGCGCTTGCGCGTTGCTGTAAGTCTCTCCCACGGATCAAGACTGCCCAGCTCGACGAGACCCGAGTTCCCTGCCATCTCTGACCTTTTACCTACCTCATCAGCCCAGCTGAGAGTCGTAGGTGTGACGAGACCTGCGGGACCGGCCATCCTCAGAACCTGCACGACGCTTATCTAGCACGCCCACCGAGGGACCCTCGAGTGAGTGCACCTAGGGTTTGAGAAGCCCTAACCCTGAGCAGCTCCAGCACCGAAGTCTGCCTCCCCAGCATCCCCGAGATCTGCGTGGGGGCCCTTCCGCTCCTTGCTGTTCACCGCGTTGTTCGACCACTTGCCGACCGGCTTGTGGCCCTCTTCACGACGCACCACGTTTGTTTCATCACTAGTCTGGTTGCTCCAGACTGGCTCTTGCTCCCCTTCAACAGAGGAGTACCACGGACCCTCCTGGTCCACTCCAGACGCCATCTTGACTCCACCGCGTGGGCTTGCCACTGCCAAGATCCGCTGCCCCATTCCTGGGCCCAGCATCATCGACAGCAGACACCTTCGTGGGACAGCTCGCCCTCCATCCTGGTCGCCGCCGCGCCTCCTGGTCCGAGGAACAGCCGAGTCCGACGTCATCCACTCACCTGGTCGAGGTGACTTCAGCCGGTACCCTCCTGGTGCCCACCCGATCGCTGGCTAGCGGTTGAGAACTGAGTCCCCTCTGCTTTCAGGTTTCCTTCATCACCGATCAAGGCTTGGATCTCGCTGAACATCGACACTGGTCGCCTGCCAGCAACTCTTCTTTCAGGCTCCTGAGACTACAACGAGGACTTCCGACATCTTGCCGAACCTTCAACCGCCGCAGCCTCTGGGCTAGGTAACTCGAGCATTTCGGTGCTCCATCGCAGGTTCGCTTTACAAGTGTCCAGTTCCTTTCCCGTTTAGTCCCACTGATCGGATCACTCCGGCATCCGTAACTTTAGACTTTCTAACTTCACCCCTTCCACTCGCAGTGTAATGGTTCCGTGCCCTCGGGCATTTGTGTAAATTGTGCAACCAGAAGTATTTTCCTAAGAGTTTTGTATTGTGCTTAGCTCCCTGACTCATAAAGAGTCAGGGTAGTCTTGGTATAAATAAATATCCTTTATTTTCATAACAACTTGTGTGGTGTCCTTTCACTTGGTGTTCAAGGGGTATATGTGATGGTAAACAGCTGGCTTAACACGCCCTCTAGAGTTTAGCCTAAGACTGCTCGTATCCACGCTACTAGGATAGCTGGTCTATAAGGTTGACTTACAACCAATCATCAATAAGGGTTGTTTGGAATGATACACAGTGATCACTAGAATAGTGAGCACTACATATCAGGCCAACTTCTCACATTGGTGGCAGCGGTGGGATTTGAGCTTGCTGTTGTTTTACCACACACGTATCCTAAGAATATCGCAGTGAAAGATCACATAAGTACCCAGGTACATATAACGTAACTTAGAATACTCCGAGTTCTACTGAACCGGCTGTTGTAGTGTAACAGGGCTTAGCACACCCTGACTACAACTCTTAGCAAGGGATCAGTAGGTAAACACATAGTGTAGGTAGGTGCATCACTTACACCTCACTAGAAAAGCATGTCGGTCCACGGAGAGTCTTCGCAGACTCCCTTAGTGGTCAGTGACCCTCCACAGGTCGTGTCACGATATGCAGCTCTTAGCTTCAAGGAGATGCGACAACTGTGTGCCTCCAGGAAGCTAAACCAGGGTTCTAACCCTACCATCGCAATTCTGATAGGTCTCTTAGAGGCGTACGATGCTAGGAGGTCCTCTAACACAGGTCCCCCCAGTGCTGATGGGAACATGCCTCCCTTAGAGGGAACCCTCGGTGACCCAGACCTCGACCTCCACACAGAGGAGGAGGACGAGGAGGAGTTATCAGGAGACGAGGCAGACAAAGGTCCAGTGGTAGTCGGCAGGCTTACAAGGACCAACTTAAGCAGGCATGAGAATGGAACTGGGGGAGCCCCGGGCCCACGCTCAAGCAGGCCTAACCTTGGGAACGGACGAGCTAGGTCTCTCTCCAGAGGCTCTGGCAGATCGGTTCACACACATGTCTCTCAGGCATCTTCTCAGAGAGGAATGACGTCCCCTCAGAGAAGGGAGCATGAAGCGAAGATGAGGGAAGTCAATCTGAGGATCGAGCGGGAAGAACTTGCCCTCGCCAAAGAAAGACTTGCCCTGGCCCGAGAGCAGAAATTGAGTGGGTTAGATCCCCACTGGTGGCAGCATTCTCAATAGAGAGAAAGACAGGGGTATAGACACTAGACACCTGAGTAAAATAGTGCCCCCCTTTAAACAAGGGGACGACATCCACAAGTGGATAACTGCCTTGTAGAGGGCCTGCACTGTCCAGTGCGTCCCCCCAAGTCAGTGGGCAGCTATACTGTGGCTTTCCTTTGAAGGTAAAGGAAGGGACAAGCTCCTCACTACTAGAGCTGAGGATGCTAACAACTACCAAGTCCTGAAGAACACACTGATTGATGGGTTCGGCTTAACCACGGAACAGTACCGGGTGCTGTTCCGGGACACCCAGAAAATTCAGTCTCAGGATTGGACTGACTTTGTCGATTGTGCCACTAAGGCTTTGGAAGGCTGGTTGCTGGGTAGCAAGGTTACTGATTACACAGGATTGTACAATCTTATCATGCGAGAACAGATTTTAAACAACTGTCAGAACCAATTGTTGCATCAGCACCTTGTCGACTCGGATCTGACCTCTCCCCAAGAATTGGGAAAGAAGGCAGACAGATGGGTCAGAACAAGGGTCAAGCAGAACCAGAACCAGAACCAGGGTGGTCAGAAGAAAGCAGACCAGAAGGGTAGTAACAAGAACGAACAAAATGACCAGAAGTCTTCGACAGGTCCCCAACAAACCAAAGAGGGTGGGGGTCAGGCTTCACAGAAGAAGAAGACTCAAGAAGGCCAGTCAAAAAGGTGGTGCCAATACTGTAAAAGTAAGACTCACTGGTTTAGTGAGTGCACCAAGAAAGGAGGGCAAACTCCTACCACTGCAGCCCCTAAGGCACCTGCACCCCCTAGTACAGTCAGCAGTGGTAGTGCGCCTCCCAAGGCATTAGTTGGGTTAACCTTGGGAACCGAGGGGAGTGACGACTTAGTCGGCACGCTCACTCAGGCCGTCCTTGTCTGTACAGGGGATATGGATATGTCCCCTGATGCCAGTCCCAATACTTTGGGCAAATACAGACAGACACCTTTGATTAATGGAAAAGTGGCTCAGGCCTACAGGGACACTTGTGCCAGTGTCACCATGGTGACGCCTAACTTTGTGGACCCTGGACAGATCCTGCTAGGTACCAGTTACCTAGTGACCAATGCCAGCAACGTCACTACCAATCACAGTATGGCAGTTGTTGATTTCTCCTGGGGAGGGGTAAGTGGCCCGAAAAAGGTTGTGGTTAGTTCAGACCTCCCCGTAGAATGTCTGTTGGGCAATGATTTGGAAACGTCACAATGGTCAGAAGTGGAGCAGAGGACTCACATGGAAATGTTAGGCTTGCCAGCACATGTCCTTGCTGTGACCAGGTCACAGGCCAAAAGGTGCCCCACTGAACAGGTGCTGGATCCTGGAAGAACGGACCAGACACCTTCCAAGAAGAGGAGCAGTAAGGGTAAGGCTTCGCCTTCCCCCTTGCCCCAGGTCGTGGATCAAGTCTCTGAGGAGGCTGACCTTAAAGAACTGAGGGAAACTGAGCCGCAAGAGCTTGAACCTGGTCAGGTTGAGTTTCTGGGCTCAGGGGGACCCTCCAGGGAAGACCTGGGGAAGGCGCAGTTAGACTGCCCCTCACTTGAACCCCTCAGACAGCAGGCTGCTGCTGAGGCTGCAGGGAACGCCACAGGTACCCACAAGGTGTACTGGGACGATAGACTCCTGTACTCCGAGGCAAGAGACCCCAAACCTGGTGCGACCAGGAGGCTGGTCATCCCCTTGTCTCTGAGAGGTTTCCTTCTTACCTTGGCCCACGAGATTCCCCTTGCAGGTCACTTAGGCCAGAATAAGACTTGGGACAGAATTGTTCCACACTTTCACTGGCCCCACATGTCCGAAGATACGAAGGAGTTTTGCCGCTCCTGTGTCACTTGCCAAGCCAGCGGTAAGTCAGGTGGCACGACAAAGGCCCCCCTCATACCACTACCGGTGGTGGGGGTACCCTTTGAACGAGTGGGGATCGACATTGTCGGACCAATGGAACCCCAGACAGCATCAGGGCACAAGTTTATACTGGTGGTGGTGGACCACGCCACTAGGTATCCTGAAGCTATTCCACTTAGGACCACTACAGCCCCTGTGGTGGCACGGGCCCTACTTGGAGTGTTCTCCAGAGTGGGCTTCCCTAAGGAGGTCGTCTCAGACAGAGGTGCAAACTTCATGTCGGGATATCTGACTGCAATGTGGAAGGAGTGTGGTGTCAACTACAAGTTCACCACACCCTATCACCCACAATGCAATGGGCTTGTTGAGAGATTCAACAGGACCCTAAAAGGGATGATTCACGGACTACCTGAAAAGCTTCGGCGAAGATGGGATGTCCTGATACCCTGCCTCTTGTTCGCCTACAGAGAGGTCCCGCAGAAGGGGGTTGGCTACAGCCCTTTTGAGCTTCTGTTCGGACATCCTGTAAGGGGACCCCTTTGTTTGGTAAAGGAAGGATGGGAGAGACCTCTCAGAAAGCCGGCATCGAACATTGTGGACTATGTACTCGGTCTCCGCTCGCGGATGGCGGAGTACATGGAAAAGGCGTCTAAAAACCTTGAGGCGAGCCAAGAATTACAGAAAGCTTGGCACGACCAAAAGGCTGTCCTGACTGTGTACCAGCCTGGACAGAAGGTGTGGGTGCTGGAGCCAGTGGCCCCAGCAGCACTCAAAGACAAATGGTCTGGGCCCCACACGATCATTGAGCAAAAGGGAGAGGTCACCTACTTGGTAGACCTGGGAACTCCCCGGAGCCCCCACAGGGTGCTCCATGTAAACAGGCTCAAGGCATATGTCGACAGGGAGGGCATGGGCTTGCTCATGGCCACAGATGAGGGACAGGAGGAGGAGAGTGATCCTCTCCCGGACCTGCTCTCTCAGAACCCTGACGATGGGTCAGTAGATGGTGTTGTCTTTTGTGGCAGCCTCTCTGGACATCAACAAAAGGATTGTAAACAGGTTCTTCAATCCTTTCGACATATGTTCTCTCTGACGCCCAGTCAGACCAATTGGTGTACCCATGAGGTCGACACTGGGGACAGTCTGCCCGTAAAGAGTAAAATCTATCGGCAACCTGATCATGTCAGAGAGTGCATCAAGACGGAGGTGCAGAAAATGTTGGAGCTGGGAGTCATTGAACCCTCGGACAGCCCCTGGGCTAGTCCCGTAGTTCTCGTGCCGAAACCTCACACCCAGGGCGGTAAGAAAGAGATGAGGTTTTGCGTGGACTACAGAGGTCTCAATGCAGTCACTAAGACTGACGCCCACCCAATACCAAGAGCAGACGAACTTATCGACCGGTTGGCGTCGGCCAGCTACTTAAGTACGTTTGACCTGACAGCTGGGTATTGGCAAATCAGGCTAGCTGAGGAGGCCAAGCCCAAAACAGCATTTTCTACCCCGGGTGGGCATTATCAGTTCGTGGTAATGCCCTTTGGTTTGAAAAATGCACCTGCCACCTTCCAAAGGCTGGTGAATCGAGTTCTCACTGGGTTGGACGACTTCTGCGCGGCGTATCTGGACGATATCGCTGTCTTTAGCTCCACCTGGGAGGATCACCTGGTCCACCTGAGGAAAGTGTTAGAGGCCCTGCAAAAGGCAGGCCTCACTATCAAGGCCACTAAGTGCCAGATAGGGCAGACACAGGTTGTATACCTGGGCCACCTTGTAGGTGGAGGCCAGGTTCAACCATTGGAGAGCAAAATACAGGCCATCCAGGACTGGGCTCCTCCAACCACCCAGACACAGGTTCGAGCTTTCTTGGGCCTGACTGGTTATTACCGGAAGTTTGTCAGAAATTATGGATCCATTGTGACCCCGCTAAACGACCTGACAAGTAAAAAGATGCCAAAAAAAGTTCAGTGGACAGCAAGCTGTCAGAAGGCATTCGATGACCTAAAGCAGGCCATGTGCACAGCACCTATCCTAAAGAGTCCAGACTACTCCAGACTATTCATTGTCCAAACAGACGCTTCGGAGCTGGGTGTGGGAGCTGTTCTATCTCAACTGAATTTTGATGGTCATGACCAGCCCATAGCTTTTATTAGCAGGAGGCTGACCCCCAGAGAGAAGAATTGGTCAGCTATTGAGAGGGAGGCCTTTGCTGTGGTTTGGGCCCTGAAGAAGTTGAGGCCATACTTGTTTGGCACTCACTTCAAGATTCAGACCGACCATAAGCCCCTCTTGTGGCTAAATCAAATGAAGGGTGAAAACCCCAAACTACTTAGGTGGTCCATTTCCCTACAGGGGATGGACTTCACAGTGGAGCATAGACCTGGCACTGATCATGGCAATGCAGATGGGCTCTCCAGGTATTTCCACTTAGAGCAAGAAGACTCACCTGGTCAAGGTTAGCTTATTGTCCCAAAGTTTGGGGGGGGGGGGTCATGTAGGAGAGTAGGGTCTGCAATCCTATGATCACCCAGATTTTTTGCTTTTGCTTCATTGGTTTATGACTTTCCCCGGCTGTGGGCCTGCCAATCAGACCCACAGCCTAGCTGTTCTCTCTCGAAATTAAACACATGTACATTAGGTGCATCCACCAATTGGAACTGGGCCGCCTTGTCAGTCCCTGTCTCAGCATACCACAGGTATCCAGGGCATCGGTGTACCCAGGGCCTACCAGGGGCTGCAGCATGTGTTATGCCACCCCTGGAATGGCCGCCCAAATCTGACACAACTGGCTGCACGACAGCTGGGGCAACGTGGTGTAATCACCCGTTGCTGTAGGTGTAGTATTCCTACACCTAACTCTAAAATGGACACATGGATTCCTATCAGTCACTCCTATGGCAGGCCTTATCAATCCTGAAGGCAGAGTGCAGGGAATCATGTGGGACGGTGCTCTGGCGCGAGCTGAGCCCATCGACGGCTTGCGGAACCAAGTCCTAATAGCCGTTCCATGGTGACGCGGGCCAACTACTTTTAAATGCATTATAATCCTCGCGGTTATTTGCTAACTTTGGCATCGCATCACCTACACATGTCGAGTAAGGTGTCATACGAATCGGAATACGAACCCCTCGCCGGTTCCGGCGACGGGGTTAGCATTCCCCCCTTTTAGAGGGGCACGACATGGAAGTAACCTTGAACCCCGGTTAAAGTTGACTCAAGCCTCAGCATCACAAAATGGATGCGGCCACCAGACACAAGTCTGACCTCCTGCTGCTGGGAGACCTTCCAGCGAGGGGAGCTTGGACAAAGGGTTTCCTGTCGAGGGCGGTGTTAGCACCATCCCAGACAGGGTTTGTGTATCCCAGGTAGGCAGGGCTGAAAGGAAGGTGACTGCCAGCGGCACCCCGGTGCTCACTGTGCATAGCCCGGCTCAAACCAGTTTCGGGGGCACACCAGCCCCTGAGCTGGGGCGAAGCCGGACAAAGGAGAGGGGTGTAACCACCCCCCTCCTGGCTCCACCCATAGGTAGAACCTAGTCACGGGCCAGCCCCTTTTCTTAGAATAAAGGTAGGAGCGAGTCCCCTTCCCAAATTGGATAATTCTGAATCTTGAACTACTTTCCACGAAAGGAACTCTTGACTATTTCTGAAGACTCTCCCTTGTGGCTAAGGAGTAGCCACCCTGCACCAGCAGGCACCACCTAAGCGCTTGCGGGTTGCTGTAAGTCTCTCCCACGGATCAAGACTGCCCAGCTCGACGAGACCCGAGTTCCCTGCCATCTCTGACCTTTTACCTACCTCATCAGCCCAGCTGAGAGTCGTAGGTGTGACGAGACCTGCGGGACCGGCCATCCTCAGAACCTGCACGACGCTTATCTAGCACGCCCACCGAGGGACCCTCGAGTGAGTGCACCTAGGGTTTGAGAAGCCCTAACCCTGAGCAGCTCCAGCACCGAAGTCTGCCTCCCCAGCATCCACGAGATCTGCGTGGGGGCCCTTCCGCTCCTTGCTGTTCACCGCGTTGTCCGATCACTTGCCGACCGGCTTGTGGCCCTCTTCACGACGCACCACGATTGTTTCATCACTAGTCCGGTTGCTCCAGACTGGCTCTTGCTCCCCTTCAACAGAGGAGTACCACGGACCCTCCTGGTCCACTCCAGACGCCATCTTGACTCCACCGCGTGGGCTTGCCACTGCCAAGATCCGCTGCCCCATTCCTGGGCCCAGCATCATCGACAGCAGACACCTTCGTGGGACAGCTCGCCCTCCATCCTGGTCGCCGCCGCGCCTCCTGGTCCGAGGAACAGCCGAGTCCGACGTCATCCACTCACCTGGTCGAGGTGACTTCAGCCGGTACCCTCCTGGTGCCCACCCGATCGCTGGCTAGCGGTTGAGAACTGAGTCCCCTCTGCTTTCAGGTTTCCTTCATCACCGATCCAGGCTTGGATCTCGCTGAACATCGACACTGGTCGCCTGCCAGCAACTCTTCTTTCAGGCTCCTGAGACTACAACGAGGACTTCCGACATCTTGCCGAACCTTCAACCGCCGCAGCCTCTGGGCTAGGTAACTCGAGCTTTTCGGTGCTCCATCGCAGGTTCGCTTTACAAGTGTCCAGTTCCTTTCCCGTTTAGTCCCACTGATCGGATCACTCCGGCATCCGTAACTTTAGACTTTCTAACTTCACCCCTTCCACTCGCAGTGTAATGGTTCCGTGCCCTCGGGCATTTGTGTAAATTGTGCAACCAGAAGTATTTTCCTAAGAGTTTTGTATTGTGCTTAGCTCCCTGACTCATAAAGAGTCAGGGTAGTCTTGGTATAAATAAATATCCTTTATTTTCATAACAACTTGTGTGGTGTCCTTTCACTTGGTGTTCAAGGGGTATATGTGATGGTAAACAGCTGGCTTAACACGCCCTCTAGAGTTTAGCCTAAGACTGCTCGTATCCACGCTACTAGGATAGCTGGTCTATAAGGTTGACTTACAACCAATCATCAATAAGGGTTGTTTGGAATGATACACAGTGATCACTAGAATAGTGAGCACTACATATCAGGCCAACTTCTCACACTACTCAGCAACCTTTGGGACATAACAGTACTAGCAAGATAACTCTGGCGGTTAATGCACTTGCTGCAGAGATCTATGTGCCTAGCAACCTGTAGGGGATAATAATAAAGGCAAGATAACTCTGGCGGTTAATGCACTTGCTGCAGAGATCTGTGTGCCCAACAACTTCTAAGGGATAGGAATAAAGGCAAGATAACTCCGGCGGTTAATGCACTTGCTGCAGAGATCTGTGGTTACTCAGCAACCTTTAGGGCAGAATAGTACTAGCAAGATAACTCTGGGGGTAAATGCACTTGCTGCAGAGATCTGTGTGCCTAGCAACGTTTAGGGGATAATAATAAAGGCAAGATAAATCTGGCGGTTAATGCACTTGCTGCAGAGATCTGTGTGCCCAACAACTTCTAAGGGATAGGAATAAAGGCAAGATAACTCCGGCGGTTAATGCACTTGCTGCAGAGATCTGTGGTTACTCAGCAACCTTTAGGGCAGAATAGTACTAGCAAGATAACTCTGGGGGTAAATGCACTTGCTGCAGAGATCTGTGTGCCTAGCAACGTTTAGGGTATAATAATAAAGGCAAGATAAATCTGGCGGTTAATGCACTTGCTGCAGAGATCTGTGGATACCCAGCAACCTTTAGGGCATAATAGTACTAGCAGGATAACTCTGGCGGTTAATGCCCTTGCTGCAGAGATCAGTGTGCCCAACAACTTGTAAGGGATAAGAATAAAGGCAAGATAACTCCGGCGGTGAATGCACTTGCTGCAGAGATCTGTGGTTACTCAGCAACCTTTAGGGCATAATAGCACTAGCAAGATAACTCTGGGGTTAAATGCACTTGCTGCAGAGATCTGTGTGCCTAGCAACTTTTAGGGGATAATAATAAAGGTAAGATTACTCTTGTGTTTAATGCACTTGCTGCAGAGATCTGTGGTTACTCAGCAACCTTTAGGGCATAATAGTACTAGCAAGATAACTCTGGGGTAAATGCACTTGCTGCATCGATCTGTGTGTCTAGCAACTTGTAGGGGATAATAATAAAGACAAGATAACTCTAGCGGTTAATGCATTTGCTGCAGAGATCTGTGGATACCCAGCAACCTTTAGAGCATAATGGTACTAGCAAGATAACTCTAGGGGCAAATGCATTTGCTGCAGAGATCTGTGTGCATAGCAACTTGTAGGGGATAATAAAAACAAGATAACTCTGGCAGTTAATGCACTTGCTGCAGAGATGTGTGTGCCCAACAACTTTTAGGCCATAATAGTACTAGCAGGATAACTCTGGCGGTTAATGCACTTGCTGCAGAGATCTGTGTGCCTAGTAACTTGTAGTGGATAATAGTAAAGACATGATGACTCTGGTGGTTAATGCACCTGCTGCAGGGATCTGTGTGTACCCAGTAAGTTGTAGGGGATAATAATAAAGACAAAATAACTCTGGAGGTTAATGCACCTGCTGCAGGGATATGTGTGTACCCAGCAACTTGTAGGGGATAATAATAAAGACAAGACAACTCTGGCAGTTAATGCACCTTCTGCAGGGATCTGTGTATACCCAGCAACTTGATGGGGATAATAATAAAGACAAGATAACTCTGGCGGTTAATGCACTTGCTGAAGAGATGTGTGTGTACCCAGCAACTTGTAGGGGATAATAATTCTGGCAAGATAACTCTGGCGGTTAATGCATTTGCTGCAGAGATCTGTGTGCCCAACAACTTGTAAGGGATAAGAATAAAGGCAAGAGAAGTCCGGCGGTTAATGCACTTGCTGCAAAGATCTGTGGTTACTCAGCAACCTTTAGGGCATAATAGTACTAGCAAGATAACTCTGGGGTAAATGCACTTGCTGCAGAGATCTGTGTGTCTAGCAACTTGTAGGGGATAACAATAATACAAAATAACTCTGGCGGTTAATGCATTTGCTGCAGAGATCTGTGGATACCAAGCAACCTTTAGGGGATAATAGTACTAGCAAGATAACTCTGGGGTAAATGCACTTGCGTCAGGGATCTGTGGGTACCCAGCAACTTGTAGGGGATAATAATAAAAACAAGATAACTATGGCGCTTAATGTAGCTGCTGCAGGGATCTGTGTGTACCCAGCACCTTGTGGGGAATATTAATAAAGACAAGATGACACTGGCGGTTAATGCACCTGCTGCAGAGATCTGTGGATACCCATCAACCTCTAGGGCATAATAGTACTAGCAGAGATGTGTGTGCCCAACAACTTTTAGGGCATAATAGTACTAGCAGGATAACTCTGGAGGTTAATGCACTTGCTGCAGAGATCTGTGTGCCTAGTAACTTGTAGTGGATAATAGTAAAGACAAGATGACTCTGGCGGTTAATGCACCTGCTGCAGGGATCTGTGTGTACAGGGATCTGTGTGTACCCAGTAACTTGTAGGGGATAATAATAAAGACAAGGTAACTCTGGCGGTTAAAGTACCTGCTGCAGGGATCTGTGTGTACCCAGCAACTTGAAGGGGATAATAATAAAGGCAAGATAACTCTGGTGGTTAATGCACTTGCTGCCGTGATCTGTGTGTACCCAGCAACTTGTAGGGGATAATAATAAAGACAAGATAACTCAGGCGGTTAATGCACTTGCTGCAGAGATCTGTGGATACCCAGCAACCTTTAGGGGATAATAGTACTAGCAAGATAACTCTGGGGTAAATGGACTTGCTGCAGAGATCTGTGTGCCTAGCAAATTTTAGGTGATAATAATAAAGGCAAGATAACTCTGGCGGTTAATGCACTTGCTGCAGAGATCTGTGGATTCCCAGCAACCTTTAGGGCATAATAGTACTAGCAAGATAACTCTGGGGATAAATGCACTTGCTGCAAAGATCTGTGTGCATAGCAACTTGCAGGGGATAATAATAAAGGCAAGATAACTCTGTTGGTTAATGCACTTGCTGCAGAGATCTGTGGATTCCCAGCAACCTTTAGGGCATAATAGTACTAGCAAGATAACTCTGGCGGTAAATGCACTTGCTGCAGAGATCTGTGTGCCCATAAACTTGTAGGGGATAATAATAAAGGCAAGATAAATCTGGCGGTTAATGCACTTGCTGCAGAGATCTGCGTGTACCCAGCAACCTGTAGGGGATAATAATAAAGACAAGATTACTCTGGCCGGTAATGCACTTGCTGCAGAGATCTGTGGTTACTCAGCAACCTTTAGGGCCTAATAGGACTAGCAAGACAACTCTAGGGGTAAATGCATGTGCTGCAGAGATCTGTGTGCCCAACAACTTGTAAGGGATTAGAATAAAGGCAAGATAACTCCGGCGGTGAATGCACTTTCTGCAGAGATCTGTGGTTACTCAGCAACCTTTAGGGCATAATAGAACTAGCAAGATAACTCTGGTGGTTAATGCACTTGCTGCAGAGATCTGTGTGCCCAACAACTTGTAAGGGATAGGAATAAAGGCAAGATAACTCCGGCGGTTAATGCACTTGCTGCAGAGATCTGTGGTTACTCAGCAACCTTTAGGGCATAATAGTACTAGCAAGATAACTCTGGGGTTAGATGCACTTGCTGCAGAGATCTGTGTGTATAGCAACTTTTAGGGGATAATAATAAAGGCAAGATTACTCTTGTGGTTAATGCACTTGCTGCAGAGATCTGTGGATACCAAGCAACCTTTAGGGGATAATAGTACTAGCAAGATAACTCTGGGGTAAATGCACTTGCTGCAGAGATCTGTGTGTCTAGCAACTTGTAGGGGATAACAATAAAGGCAAGATTACTCTTGTGGTTAATGCACTTGCTGCAGAGATCTGTGGATACCAAGCAACCTTTAGGGGATAATAGTACTAGCAAGATAACTCTGGGGTAAATGCACTTGCTGCAGAGATCTGTGTGCCTAGCAACTTCTAGGGGATAATAATAAAAACAAGATAACTCTGGCGGTTAATGCACCTGCTGCAGAGATCTGTGTGTACCCAACAACTTGCAGGGGATAATAATAAAGACAAGTTGACTCTGGCGGTTAATACACTTGCTGCAGAGATCTGTGTGCCCAACAACTTGTAGGGGATAATAATAAAGGCAAGATAACTTTGTCGGTTAATGCACTTGCTGCAGAGATCTGTGTGGGATGTATGTCGTTACAACGCACACTTTTACAACGCATGCACTTACAACGCATTTTTTACAACGCAACATCCACTACAACGCATTCCATTACATAGCATGACACTACAACGCATGTTTAAAAACTACCTTTACAACGCATTCCATTACATCGCATACTACCTTTACAACGCATACCATTACAACGCATAGTATAGGGGTAAAAATTACTATTCTAACTCCAGGGGGTGCAACAGTAGGGTAAGTGTTGGATTGCGTTGTAATGGTATGCGTTGTAAAGGCAGTATGCGATGTATTGGAATGCGTTGTAAAGGTAGTTTTTAAACATGCGTTGTAGTGTCATGCTATGTAATGGAATGCGTTGTAGTGGATGTTGCGTTGTAAAAAATGCGTTGTAAGTGTAGTGCATTGTAACAGTTGCGTTGTAAAGGTTGTTCACCTCTGTGTGTACCCAGCAACTTGTAGGGGATAATAATAAAGACAAGATAACTCTGGCGGTTAATGCACTTTCTGCAGAGATCTGTGTGCCCAACAACTTTTAGGGCATAATAGTACTAGCAAGATAACTCTGGGGGTAAATGCACTTGCTGCAGAGATCTGTGTGCCTAGAAATTTATGGGGATAATAATTTAAAAAAAAATAACTCTGGCGGTTAATGCACTTGCTGCAGAGATCTGTGTGCCTAGCAACTGTTAGGAGCTAATAATAAAGACAAGATGACTTTGGCGGCTAATGCACTTGCTGCAGAGATCTGTGTGTACCCAGCAACCTTTAGGGCATATTAGAACAAGCAAGATAACTCTGGCGGTTAATGCACTTGCTGCAGAGATCAGTGTGCCAAACAACTTGTAAGGGATAAGAATAAAGGCAAGATAACTAAGGCGATTAACGCACTTGTTGCAGAGATCTGTGGATACCCAGCAACCTTTAGGGCATAATAGTACTAGCAAGATAACTCTGGCGGTTAATGCACTTACTGCAGAGATGTGTGTGCCCAACAACTTTTAGGGCATAATAGTACTAGAAGGATAACTCTGGCGGTTAATGCACTTGCTGCAGAGATCTGTGTGCCCACCAACTTGTAGGGGATAATAATAAAAGCAAGATAACTCTGGCTTTTAATGCACTTTCTACAGAGATCTGTGGATACCCAGCAACCATTAGGGCATAATAGTACTAGCAAGATAACTCTGGGGGTAAATGCAATTGCTGCTGAGATCTGTGTGCCTATCAACTTTTAGGGGATAATAATAAAGGCAAGATAACCCTGGCAGTTAATGCACTTGCTGCAGAGATCTGTGTATAGCCTTGAACCTTTAGGACATAATAGTACTAGCAAGATAATGCTGTTGGTTAATGCACTTGCTGCAGAGATCTGTGGATACCCAGCAACCTGTAGGCCATAATAGTACTAGCAAGACAGCTCTGGGGGTAAATGCACTTGCTGCAGAGATCTGTGTGCCTAGCAACTTGTAGGAGATAATAATAAAGACAAGGTAACTCCTGCGGTTAATGCACTTGCTGCAGAGATCTGTGTGCCTCGCAACTTGCAGTGGATAATAATAAAGACAAGATGACTCTGGCGGCTAATGCACTTGCAGCAGAGATCTCTGTGCCTAGCAACTTGTAGGGGATAATAATAAAGGCAAGATAACTCTGGAGGTTAATGCAATTGCTGCTGAGATCTGTGGATACCAAGCAACCTTTAGGGTATAATAGTACTAGCAATATAACTCTGGCGGTTAATGCACCTGCTGCAGGGATATGTGTTTACCCAGCAACTTGTAGGGGATAATAATTCTGGCAAGATAACTCTGGCGGTTAATGCACTTGCTGCAGAGATCTGTGTGTACCCAACAACTTTCAGGGGATAATAATAAAGACAAGATGACTCTGGCGGTTAATGCACTTGCGTCAGGGATCTGTGGGTACCCAGCAACTTGTAGGGGATAATAATAAAAACAAGATAACTATGGCGCTTAATGTACCTGCTGCAGGGATCTGTGTGTACCCAGCAACCTTTAGGGCGTAATAGTACTAGCAAGATAACTCTGGCGGTTAATGCACTTACTGCAGAAATCTGTGGATACCCAGCAACCATTAGGGCATAATAGTACTAGCAAGATAACTCTGGGGGTAAATGCACTTGCTGCTGAGATCTGTGTGCCTATCAACTTTTAGGGGATAATAATAAAGGCAAGATAAACCTGGCAGTTAATGCACTTGCTGCAGAGATCTGTGTATACCCTTGAACCTTTAGGACATAATAGTATTAGCAAGATAACGCTGTTGGTTAATGCACTTGCTGCAGAGATTGATTATGCTACTTACCAGTATGCATCTGTTCTTGGCATGTAGGGCTGCTGACATTCATATCTGTGCATAGATCGCCGCCTAGTGTTGGGTCCGGATGATTGCACATTGTTGTCCTGGAAGAGTCTTCGAAGTATCACGAGATAGGTGGCTCCTCCCCTGGACTACAGTGCGCATGGGCATCCTCTCCATCCTTAGATTGTTTTTCGCCATTGTGGCAGTGATGGAGTAGATACAGTAAGTGATGACCATGCTATACAGAAATTCTGAGTGCTGCAGCCGCTACAGGCGCCGGGGAGGAGGGTGGGCGATATGAATGTCAGCAGCCCTACATGCCAAGAACAGAAGCATACTGGTAAGTAGCATAATCAGTTTGAGGCATGTGGGCTGCTGAATTCATATCTGTGCATAGAATACATAGCAGTACCTCCATTAGCGGCGGCTACCTGTGCCAGCTGCAGCAGTCTGAAAAAGTGTTTTGAGAACAGCCTGTCCTACAGCTGCCTGCTGTTTTGAGTGTACATCTACACAGTAGTGTTTGGTAAATATATGTATAGTGGACCTTGTGGCTGCTCTACATATTTCCTGTAAAGGGATGTTTCCTAGGAAAGCCATGGATGCCCCTAACTTTCTTGTAGAGTGGGCTCTTGGGGGAATCGTTAATGTGCGTTTAGCTTTGTGATAGCAAATTTGAATACATTTAACGATCCATCTGGTTATACCTGCTTTGGAAATGGCGTTGCCCTTGTGTTGTGGAGAAAAGGCAACGAAAAGTTGTTTTGTCTTCCTAAAATCCTTTGTCCTGTCTATATAGTACATGAGGGCCCTTTTTACATCTAGTGTATGGAGCATTCTCTCAGCGACATTTTGTGGATTTTGAAAGAAAACGGGCAGTTCGATAGTTTGATTAATGTGGAACTGTGATATGACTTTGGGCATGAATTTGGGGTTGGTACGTAGTACAACCCTGTTTGCGTGACCCTGTATAAACGGCTCTTGAATGGTTAGTGCCTGGAGTTCACTAACTCTTCTTAACGAGGTGATTGCTACAAGGAAAGCTACTTTCCAGGTGAGGAATTGAATCTCGCATGAATGGAGAGGTTCGAAGGGTGGACCCATTAGCCTGGTGAGGACCAAATTGAGGTTCCACACTGGTGCTGGTGGGTGTGTTGGGGGAATAACTCGTTTGAGTCCCTCCAAGAAGGCTTTGATGGCAGGCACTCTAAATAAAGAGAGGTGCTGCCTGTTTTGGAGATAGGCTGCTATTGCTGTCAAATGGATACGGATTGAGGTATATGCCAGATTGCATCTGTATAGATGTAAGAGATAACAGATTATGTTCTGGATGGATACATCTAGCGGGTTAATGTCATTGTTGTTGCAATAAATGACAAACCTTTTCCATTTAGCTGCATAGCAAGCTCTTGTAGTGGGTCTTCTGGCCTCCTTAATGATGTCCATACAGTCAGGTGGCAGGTTTAGGTAGCCAAACTCTAAGGGCCCGATTCACAGAACTAACTTAAGACAAAATCCTAAACTTACTACCATTTTGGTATTCACAGAAGGCACTTACTCGTTTTGGTATTCACAGAAGGCACTTACTCATTTCGGTATTCACAGAAGTTAGGAGTCCTAACTTTAGGACTCCTAAATGCCTTCTGTGAATACCGAAAGCCTTAAAATTAGGATTTTTCTCAGTTTAGTAGTAGTATAGTTAGGACTCCTAACTTTAGGACTCCTAAATGCCTTCTGTGAATTCCGAAAGTCTTAAAATTAGGATTTCTCTCAATTTACTACTAAATTGAGAAAAATCCTAATTTTAAGACTTTCGGAATTCACAGAAGGCATTTAGGAGTCCTAAAGTTAGGAGTCCTAACTATACTACTACTAAACTGAGAAAAATCCTAATTTTAAGGCTTTCGGTATTCACAGAAGGCATTTAGGAGTCCTAAAGTTAGGACTCCTAACTTCTGTGAATACCAAAATGAGTAAGTGCCTTCTGTGAATACCAAAACGAGTAAGTGCCTTCTGTGAATACCAAAATGGTAGTAAGTTTAGGATTTTGTCTTAAGTTAGTTCTGTGAATCGGGCCCTGTGACTTCAGGAGCCAGATCGCCAGGTTCAGCTGTTGCGGATCTGGGTGCTGAATTTCTCCATGGTTCTGCGTTAAAAGAGCGGGTTTGAGCCGCAGCCTGTGATGCGGCACCACGGAAAGTTCGAGAAAGGTGGTGTACCATGGCTGGCGCGCCCACGTTCGAGCAACCAGGACGAGTGTTAGTGAGTGTTGTCGCAGTTTGCGTGCCACTAGCGGTATTAACGGCGCTGGGGGAAAAGCGTACGCAAATCTGCCTGACCAGTTCATCCATATCGCATTGCCCTGCGACTGTGGATGTGGGAACCTGGCGGCAAAGCTTTGGCATTTTGCGTTTTCCTTTGTGGTGAACAGGTCTATCTCTGGATGACCCCACTTTTGTAAGTACGGTAGGAGTACTGACGGATGTAGCTCCCACTCGTGCATCTGGTGGCTGTGTCTGCTGAGCAGATCCGCCATCTGGTTGTCTTTGCCGGGGAGGTGTTCCGCCATGAGGAATATGTTCCTCTGAATGGCCCACTTCCACATGCTCTGAGCCAGATGAGACAACTGTGGAGAGTGTGTTCCTCCCTGCTTCTGTATGTAGTACATGGCAGACATGTTGTCCGTCCGGATCAACACGACTTTGTTGCATAAGTGTACTTTGAATGCCTTCATGGCTAGGAAGATCGCCATCAGTTCCAGAAGGTTGATGTGCATCTTCCTTTGCTGTGTTGTCCATAGTCCCTGCACTGTGTAATTGAGTACATGAGCTCCCCATCCCTGGAGAGAGGCGTCCGCTGTCAGTATTATTTGCGGAACAGGCTCTTGGAACGGGCGGCCCTTGCAAAGGTTTTGTGGATTCCACCAATGCAGAGAGTTGTATGCCCGACCGCTCACCAACACTAGGTCTTTCAACTGTCCTTGAGTCTGATTCCATTGACGTGCCAAGCACTCCTGAAGCGGGCGCATATGTAGTCTCGCGTGCGGGACTATGAAAATGCAGGAGGCCATCATGCCTATCAACTGCATGAACACTCGCGCAGGAAGGGAGTGTTGAGGTTTGAACTTTGAGATCAGCAATTGCATGCTGTTGATTCTCACTAAATTTGGTTGAGCTGTGGCTGCCAGAGTGTTTATGGTCGCGCCCAGGTACTGTCGTACGTGTGCGGGTTGGAAATGTGATTTTGGGTAATTTAGTGAGAATCCCAGACTGTGAAGAAGGTGAATGGTGAGGGACATGTGGCTGGCACATTGCTGGGCTGACTTTGCCTGAACAAGCCAGTCGTCCAGGTAAGGGTAGACGTGAATGTGTTGTCTCCGTAGATGCGCAGCCACTGTAGCTAGGCACTTGGTGAAAACCCTGGGTGCTGTTGTCACGCCGAAGGGGAGGACTTTGAATTGATAGTGCTGTCCCTGAATAGTGAACCTGAGATATTTCCTGTGTGAAGGGTGTATGGGTATGTGGAAGTACGCATCCTTGAGGTCTAGTGTGGCTAGGAAGTCTCCCTGACTGAGTAGTGGGAGAACCTGCTGTAGGGTGAGCATATGGAAATGCTCTGAGATAATGTATTGGTTGAGGGGTCTCAGGTCTAGTATAGGTCTGAGCGACCCGTCCTTTTTTGGGATTAAGAAGTACAGAGAGTACACCCCTGTCCCTTGCTGGTGGACGGGCACGACCTCTATTGCACCTTTTTGCAGCATACTTAGCACTTCCTGCTGCAATAATGCCAAGTGCTCTACGGACATAGGACAGTGCTTTGGCGGTATGTTGGGTGGAGTGGAGGTTAATTCGAGACAGTAACCGTGCTGGATAATGTCCCTGACCCACCTGTCTGTGGTGATGGTTTTCCACGCTGACAGGAACCGTTGGAGTCTCCCCCCGACAGGTGTTATGTGGTCGGGGGGAAGGGAGAGGGCGTCACTGTTTGTTTTTAGGGGAGGACCTGGTGTTGCCATAACCACGTCCTCTGCCCTTGGTGCTGGAGCCACGATATCCACCTCTGTTGGTTTTATCATAGGTACTCTGTGTGCCCCCTTTATTGTACTGCTGCTGTGACCCCTGACCTCTAGGCGCTCCTCTATTCCAGGGGCGACGAAAGGACCCACTACGAAACTGCTGCATCTGCAGAGCCCCCATTGATTTTGCAGTGTCAGTATCTTTTTTAATTTTCTCGAGGGTGGTGTCAACATCAGGGCCAAATAAATAGTCTGGGTTGACCGGTTGATTTAGGATATTGTTTTGAATCTCCGGCTTGAAGCCTGAGATTCTTAACCATGCGTGCCGTCTCAACATGACGCCTGTGTTGATCGCCCTAGCCGCTGTGTCGGCTGCATCCAGTGCACACTTGATGGATGCGTTGGTAAGGAGTTGTCCCTCTCTGATGAGGAGCTCCGCTGCCTCTTTATATTCATCTGGCAGATGTTGGAGTAGTGATTCTAGTGTGTCATAGTGGGACCTGTCATAATGGGCCAGGAGTGCCTGTGTGTTGGCAATGCGCAGATGTTCGCTGCTTGCGCTGCAATCCGTTTGCCCGATGTCTCCAGCACTTTGGACTCCTTGTCTGGGGGAGGAGCATCACCTGTTGTTTGTGAGTGGGCTCTTTTGCGAGCGTTAGCAACCACCATGGAGTCCAAAGGTAACTGACCCCTAATGTACATAGGGTCTCCGGGTGCAGGCTTGTATTTTTTTTCAATCCTGGGGTTTAACACCCGTGCTCTGGTGGTTTCTTTAAAAATGTCTTTGGCAGGTTTGAGAACTCCTTTTAACATGGGCAGAGTTTTGACAGTTCTTTCGGAAGAGGCGAAAGTGTCAACCAAGAAGTCTTCTTCGACGGTGTCAGAATGGAGTTCTACTCCATGATTAGCAGCAGCCCGTTCAATGAGGGCATTAAAGGCAGCAGTGTCCTCTGTGGGAGATGTCTTTATGTTATAAAGCTGCGTGTCATGGGTATTTGGTGTGGTACCCTGGTCTGTGGGGTCATCCCATGCCTGATCTGGGTTTTGCAGGTGATCATCAGGATCGATATCCCCAGGGTAGATGGTATCATCCCCTACATAGTCCTCTACTGCGTCTGCCTCGGAAGGCGTAGGAGAAAAGGACGGCGGATCCTGATGGAAGGGTTGAAAGTGTTCATGGAGCACTGGTTCTGACCCCGCCGGCAATTTGTGTTTGAGAGGAATTTTGTAGGAGTCCAATCCCCTCTCTGGCGTGATTTTCCGCTTGCGGAGCATCAACCTACCAGTGTTGGCGTCGATAAATTGTGGCTGTGAAGGCTCGAGATCTGTTTGACCAGTGGATGTGGACTGTGTGTGGTGGACACGTGTCCGAATCTCGAACAGTCTCGGTGCCGTGGGCGGCGGCAACCCAAACGTGATGTTGGTCGGCGCCGAGTGTGCTTTCGAAGTTTTGTGCGTGTCGGGACCCGACGTAGATTGGAGGGTTGCCCGTTCTCTGATGCGTTGCAACGATGCCGAGACCTGTTGCACGGTGAACGCAGATGGCTCTTTGGAGCCGGTCGGCACCTTGGAGGTAGGCGTCGAAGCTGCCCCTGACTTTTTTGCAGGCATGGGGTCATCGATCCGGAGGGAGGTATCGACGCTCGTTGGAGTCGATGACTTGGCAGGCGCCGGCGTTTTAGACGTCGACGTAGACGGGGTGGCCACCTTGACTTTGGTGGTTGGGGCCGATGTCTTCGGTGCCAGAGGCCGAGGTGCCTTGTGGGGACCGAGGGCCTTCCTCTTTGGCTCGGTACCCGTATCCGCTGCGGTGAGCTCGGCACCGAAATCCCTTTTTACGCGGTCGGAGCCGATGACCTTTGTCGGCGTCGAAGGAGTGGAGGGCTTCGAGGCCTTCGAGCTGATCACAACCAGTTTCACTTTCGGTTTCGATGGAACTGGTGCGATGCACGGTTTCGGGTTTTGGAACCCAGTCGTCTTCGATAATAATGGCTCTTGCGAAATGTTCGAGGCCGGGCCTGAAGGCGGGGGCCGAAGAACCGTGAGATTGATCTCGGGTAAGGCCCGAAGGCGATCCCTTGACCGGAGCCTCATGACGACGTAGTTTTTCGGCCTCCGTATCGACGGGTTGGCCTAGCTCCTCACTGGAGCTATCTTCCTCGGCCCCAAAGGCCTCATCGTAGTCTCCTACCTCTTCGACGACTTCTTCTCTCTGAAAGATCACCTCGTCGTCGTCTTCCGATCGGGAATCGTGTTCGGAAGCGGGGCTGGAGTCTACATCTTCCACGCTCTCGGCGTCCTCGTCTTCGGTGCTAAAGATGTTGGCTGGGGCAGGTGCCGATTGCTGCGCCTCCAATCTCGCTGCCCGTCGATTCCGGAGAGTCTTCTTCGAGCGGAATCGGGCACAGGCCATACATTTCGACTCATCGTGATCCGGTGAGAGACATTTATTGCATACCGGGTGGACGTCGATGTGTGGGTATTTCGCGTGGCATAAAGGACACCTTTTGAATGGAGTCCTCGATTCCATTGTCGATCGAAGTTTGATGTTCGGACCAAGCGGATCCGAAAAGTTGGAAGAGGGTGCTAAAGCACTAAAGAAACTAGTCGACACCGAACGGGAACAGTACCGACGAAAACACAAAGGCCTTTTGGCCTTAAACTGAATTTTCCTAACTTGAGCTAAGATAGGCACATCCGAACCCAATGGCGGAAAAAAACAATCTAAGGATGGAGAGGATGCCCATGCGCACTGTGGTCCAGGGGAGGAGCCACCTATCTCGTGATACTTCAAAGACTCTTCCAGGACAACAATGTGCAATCATCCGGACCCAACACTAGGCGGCGATCTATGCACAGATATGAATTCAGCAGCCCACATGCCTCGAACCTGTGGATACCCAGCAACCTGTAGGGCATAGTAGTACTAGCAAGACAGCTCTGGGGGTAAATGCACTTGCTGCAGAGATCTGTGTGCCTAGCAAATTTTAGGGGATAATAATACAAACAAGATGACTCTGGCGGTTAATGCACTTGCTGCAGAGATCTCTGTGCCTAGCAACTTGTAGGGGATAATAATAAAGGCAAGATAACTCTGGCGGTTAATGCACTTGCTGCTGAGATCTGTGGATACCCAGCAATGTTTAGGGTATAATAGTACTAGCAAGATAACTCTGGCGGTTAATGCACCTGCTGCAGGGATATGTGTTTACCCAGCAACTTGTAGGGGATAATAATTCTGGCAAGATAACTCTGGCGGTTAATGCACTTCCTGCAGAGATCTGAGTGTACCCAGCAACTTGTAGGGGATAATAATAAAAACAAGATAACTCTGGCGGTTAATGCACCTGCTGCAGGGATATGTGTGTACCCAGCAAATTGTAGGGGATAATAATAAAGACAACATAACTCTGGCGGTTAATGTACCTGCTGCAGGGATCTGTGTGAACCCAGCAACTTGTACGGGATAATAATAAAGCAAGATAACTATGGCGGTTAATGCACTTCCGTCAGGGATCTGTGGGTACCTAGCAACTTGCAGAGGATAATAATAAAGACACAAGATAACTCTGGCAGTTAATGTACTTGCTGCAGAGATCTGTGGATTCCCAGCAACCTTTAGGGCATAATAGTACTAGCAAGATAAC
The DNA here is from genome assembly GCF_964204655.1 of Triturus cristatus. NCBI lineage: Eukaryota > Metazoa > Chordata > Amphibia > Caudata > Salamandridae > Triturus > Triturus cristatus. The sequence continues at coordinate 1,094,336,862 of NC_140588.1, read as the reverse complement.
TCTGCGAGTGAATGCACTTGCTGCAGAGATCTGTGTGCCTAGCAACTTGTAGAGGACAATAATAAAGACAAGATAACTCTGGTGGTTAATGCACCTGCTGCAGGGATATGTGTGTACCCAGCAACTTGCAGGGGATAATAATAAAGACAAGATAACTCTGGCGGTTAATGCACCTGCTGCAGGGATCTGTGTGTACCCAGCAACTTGCAGGGGGTAATAATAAAGACAAGATAACTCTGGCGGTTAATGCACTTGCTGCAGGGATCTGTGTGTACCCAGCAACTTACAGGGGATAATAATAAAGACAAGATAACTCTGGCATTTAATGCACTTGCTGCAGAGATCTGTGTGTACCCAGCAACTTGTAGGCGATAATAATTCTGGCAAGATAACTCTGGTGGTTAATACACTTGCTGCAGAGATCTGTGTGCCCAACAACTTGTAGGGGATAATAATAAAGACAAGATAACTCTTGCGGTTAATGCACTTGCTGCAGAGATCAGTGGCTACCCAGCAACCTTTGGGGCATAATAGTACTAGCAAGATAACTCTGGCGGTTAATGCACTTGCTGCAGAGATCTGTGTGCCTAGCAACTTGTAGGGGATAATATTAAAGGCAAGATAACTAAGGCGGTTAACGCACTTGATGCAGAGATCTGTGGATAGCCAGCAACCTTTAAAGTACAATAGTACTAGCAAGAAAACTCTGGCGGTTAATGCACTTGCTGCAGAGATCTGTGGATACCCAGCAAACTTTAGGGCATAATAGTACTAGCAAGATAACGCTGGAGGTAAATGCACTTGCTGCACAGATCTGTGTGCCTAGCAACTTGTAGGGGATAATACTTCTGGCAAGATAACTCTGGCGGTTAATGCACTTACTGCAGAGATCTGTGTGTACCCAGCAACTTGTAGAGGATAATAATAAAGACAAGGTAACTCTGGCGGTTAATGCACCTGCTTCAGGGATCTGTGTGTACCCAGCAACTTGTAGGGGATAATAATAAAGAAAATATAACACTTGCAGTTAATGCACTTGCTGCAGAGATCTGTGTGCCCAACAACATGTAAGGGATAATAATAAAGACAAGATAACTCAGGCGGTTAATGCACTTGCTGCAGAGATCTGTGGATATCCAGCAGCATTTAGGGCATAATAGTACTAGCAAGATAACTCTGGGGATAAATGCACTTGCTGCAAAGATCTGTGTGCATAGCAACTTGCAGGGGATAATAATAAAGGCAAGATAACTCTGTCGGTTAATGCACTTGCTGCAGAGATCTGTGGATTCCCAGCGACATTTAGGGCGTAATAGTACTAGCAAGATAACTCTGGCGTTTAATGCACTTGCTCCAGAGATCTGTGTAACTAGCACATTTTAGGGGATAATAATAAAGGCAAGATAACTCTTGCGGTTAATGTACTTGCTGCAGAGATCTCTGGATACCCAGCAACCTTTAGGGCATAATAGAACTAGCAAGATAACTCTGGCGTTTAATGCACTTGCTGCAGAGATCTGTGTGCCCAACAACTTGTAAGGGATAGGAATAAAGGCAAGATAACTCCGGCGGTTAATGCACTTGCTGCAGAGATCTGTGGTTACTCAGCCACCTTTAGGGCATAATAGTACTAGCAAGATAACTCTGGGGGTAAATGCACTTGCTGCAGAGATCTGTGTGCCTAGCAACGTTTAGGGGATAATTATAAAGGCAAGATAAATCTGGCGGTTAATGCACTTGCTGCAGAGATCTGTGGATACCCAGCAACATTTAGGGCATAATAGTACTAGCAAGATAACTCTGGCGGTTAATGCACTTGCTGCAGAGATCTGGGTCCCCTACAACTTGTAAGGGATAAGAATAAAGGCAAGATAACTCCGGCGGTTAATGCACTTGCTGCAGAGATCTGTGGTTACTCAGCAACCTTTAGGGGATAATAGTACTAGCAAGATAACTCTGGGGTAAATGCACTGGCTGCAGGGATCTGTGTGTTCCACGCGACCTTTAGGGCATAATAGTACTAGCAAGATAACTCTGGCGGTTAATGCACTTGCTGCAGAGATCTGGGTGCCCTACAACTTGTAAGGGATAATAATAAAGGCAAGTTAACTCTGGCAGTTAATGCACTTGCTGCAGAGATCTGTGTGTACCCAGCACCTTGTGGGGAATATTAATAAAGACAAGATAACTCTGGCGGTTAATACACTTGCTGCAGAGATGTGTGGATACCCAGCAACTTTTTGGGCATAATTGAACTAGCAAGATAACTCTGGCGGTTAATGCACTTGCTGCAGAGATCTGTGTGTCTAGCAACTTGTGGGGGATAATAATAAAGACAAGATAACTCTGGCGGTTAATGCACTTGCTGCAGAGATCTGTGGATACCAGCAACCTTTCGAGCATAATGGTACTAGCAAGATAACTCTAGGGGTAAATGCACTTGCTGCAGAGATTTGTGTGCCTAGCAACTTGCAGGGGATAATAATAAAAACAAGATAACTCTGGTGGTTAATGCACTTGCTGCAGAGATCTGTGGATACCAGCAACCTTTAGGGGATAATAGTACGAGCAAGATAACTCTGGGGTAAATGCACTTGCTGCAGAGATCTCTGTGTCTAGCAACTTGTAGGGGATAATAATAAAGACAAGATAACTCTGGCGGTTAATGCACTTGCTGCAGAGATCTGTGGTTACTCAGCAACCTTTAGCAAGATCATTCTGGCGGTTGCGTCAGGGATCTGTGGGTACCCAGCAACTTGTAGGGGATAATAATAAAAACAAGATAACTATGGCGCTTAATGAACCTGCTGCAGGGATCTGTGTATACCCAGCACCTTGTGGGGAATATTAATAAAGACAAGATAACTCTGGCGGTTAATGCACTTGCTGCAGAGATGTGTGTGCCCAACAACTTTTAGGGCATAATAGTACTAGCAAGATAACTCTGGGCGTAAATGCACTTGCTGCAGAGATCTGTGTGCCTAGAAATTTATGGGGATAATAATTTAAAAAAAATAACTCTGGCGGTTAATGCACTTGCTACAGAGATCTGTGCGCCTAGCAACTGTTAGGAGATAATAATAAAGACAAGATGACTTTGGCGGCTAATGCGCTTGCTGCAGAGATCTGTTGATATCCAGCACCCTTTAGGGCATAATAGAACAAGCAAGATAACTCTGGCGGTTAATGCACTTGCTGCAGAGATCTGTGTGCCAAACAACTTGTAAGGGATTAGAATAAAGGCAAGATAACTCCGGCGGTGAATGCACTTTCTGCAGAGGTTTGTGGATACCCAGCAACCTTTAGGGCATAATAGAACTAGCAAGATAATTCTGGCGGTTAATGCACTTGCTGCAGAGATCTGTGTGTCTAGCAACTTGTAAGGGATAAGAATAAAGGCAAGATAACTCCGACGGTTAATGCACTTGCTGCAGAGATCTGTGGTTACTCAGCAACCTTTAGGGCATAATAGTACTAGCAAGATAACTCTGGGGTTAGATGCACTTGCTGCAGAGATCTGTGTGCCTAGCAACTTTTAGGGGATAATAATAAAGGCAAGATTACTCTTGTGGTTAATGCACTTGCTGCAGAGATCTGTGGATAGCAAGCAACCTTTAGGGGATAATAGTACTAGCAAGATAACTCTGGGGTAAATGCACTTGCTGCAGAGATCTGTGTGTCTAGCAACTTGTAGGGGATAATAATAAAGACAAGATAACTCTGGCTGTTAATGCACTTGCATCAGGGATCTGTGGGTACCCAGCAACTTGTAGGGGATAATAATAAAAACAAGATAACTATGGCGCTTAATGTACCTGCTGCAGGGATCTGTGTGTACCCAGCACCTTCTGGGGAATATTAATAAAGACAAGATGACACTGGCGGTTAATGCACCTGCTGCAGAGATCTGTGGATACCCAGCAAACTTTAGGGCATAATAGTACCCGCAAGATAACTCTCGTGGTTAATGCACTTGCTGCAGAGATGTGTGTGCCCAACAACTGTTAGGGCATAATAGTACTAGCAGGATAACTCTGGCGGTTAATGCACTTGCTGCAGAGATCTGTGTGCCTAGTAACTTGTAGTGGATAATAGTAAAGACAAGATGACTCTGGTGGTTAATGCACCTGCTGCTGGGATCTGTGTGTACCCAGCAACTTGTAGGGGATAATAATAAAGACAAGATAACTCTGGCAGTTAATGCACCTGCTGCAGGGATCTGTGTGTACCCAGTAACTTGTAGGGGATAATAATTCTGGCAAGATAACTCTGGGGGTAATTGCACTTGCTGCAGAGATCTGTGTGCCTAGGAACTTGTAGGGGATAATAATCAGTCAGTCAGTCAAAAAGCTTTTATTTCGGCATGATGGCATAAAAAGACATAAATAATTCTGTACAATAAAACTCAATTAAATCAGATATACATAGAGTGCAAGCCATAAAAACATTAAAACTTTATGCTAAAAAATTTGAACAGAGAACAAGATGCAGCTCCGCATTTGATTTGGTCCAAAGGGAAAAACTGTGGCCTTTGTTATTAGAGATGGGTGTTCCCCCCTACCTTTGTCATTTATTCAAACGCCTACACCAAGGCACTTATGCAAGGGTGAGATATGGGAGATATGGGGAACTTTCAGGGCCTTTTCCGGTTGAAAAGGGTGTGTGGCAGGGTTGTGTCCTGGCCCCCACCCTTTTCTCCCTTTTTATCAACGGGATGATTGAGCATCTCCTGCTAATTTGGATTCCCCGATCCTTGCGGGGCGTAGGATACCGGCCCTTATGTTCGCGGATGACACGCTCTTGTTATCTAAATCTTTCATGGGCGTTCAGCGCACATTGGAGGCCTTTTGCTCTTTCTGTGAAAAGAGGGATTTGGAATTGAACCTATCCAAAACAAAATTTATGGTTTTTAGCCCCAAGTCAATCAACTGTCCCCACCCTAAGATGGGAGATGTAGAACTAGACAGGGTTGCTACTTTTGACTATCTAGGAGTGACCCTCAATGATAAAATGAAATGGGGGTCTCACATGGCAAAGGCAAACCTAAAGCTAGCTCAATCAGTGGGGGGTCTACTGAAGGTTTTTAATAACACCTCTTCTAAACCTCTGGGCCCCCCCATGGAAATCTATAAATCCCAAGCAAGAGGGGGCGCGCTATATGGCGCTGAGCTTTGGGGGTACTCTACTCCTGCTTCTTTAGCGGTAACTGAGAACTCCTTTATCAGGCGTCTTCTTAAATTACCTGTAAGTACCCCCCTAATCCCCTTGAGATGGGATCTAGGCCTAGTTCCTATAGAAGAAATTGCCCTGAATCGCCCTCTCCTGTTTTGGAGACGACTTTGGTCAACACCCGAGCTTGCAAGCTATAGGCTTGACCTGGCCGACATATTGACAAGGGGGAAACTGAATAAGATTCCCTGGTTAACACACGTTAAGACCTTGTGTTATGCCATAGGGAAGGGGGAACTTTGGACTGCCCCGGAAGAGACAAGCGGCACATTATCCAAGAAATCCTTGAATGAGGCCTTGTGTCTCTATCGGAAGGAATTGTTATCACACTCGTCTCTGGGTAGGCTCACTGACATCTTCTTGGACATTAAGTCCAGCCCCCAGTATGAAATCTTCCTGGATGTTATCCAACCCCCCCTGGCAAAGAAACTCTACATCCAGTTTCGTCATAGTTCATTACCTTTGAGGGCACTCACCTATAGATGGTCTAATGCATCTGATCATTCAAGCACGTGTCCCGCATGTATTGACACTTGCGAAACTGAGATGCATGTTGTTCTTTTTTGTCCCCTTTATGTCAAGGCTAGGAAGAAATGGATTATTCAGCTATGTAAGTCTAGGGGCCTTAGGGATTTCCAGTTAGTCTTTAGGATTCTAAAATATGACACCACTCCATTGATAGTCTTTGCGATGGCTAAATTTCTTTTTTCCATGTGGCTTACCAGGTCCAAAAAGATGATCACTGTCCCATAACCCTTTTGATTCCGGCATGGTTTTTATTGCTATTCTAGAATCTGCCGATGTTTTGAGATTACTTGGGGGTTTGGTCATAGTTTCTATAACTGGCTCCTTGTGCTGGGTATCCACACATCTCTGCAGCAAGTGTATTAACCGCCAGAGTTATCTTGTCTTTATTAATATTCCCCACAAGGTGCTGGGTACACACAGATCTCTGCAGCAAGTGCATTAACTGCCAGAGTTAACTTGCCTTTATTATTATCCCTTACAAGTTGTAGGGCACCCAGATCTCTGCAGCAAGTGCATTAACCGCCAGAGTTATCTTGCTAGTACTATTATGCCCTAAAGGTCGCGTGGAACACACAGATCCCTGCAGCCAGTGCATTTACCCCAGAGTTATCTTGCTAGTACTATTATCCCCTAAAGGTTGCTGAGTAACCACAGATCTCTGCAGCAAGTGCATTAACCGCCGGAGTTATCTTGCCTTTATTCTTATCCCTTACAAGTTGTAGGGGACCCAGATCTCTGCAGCAAGTGCATTAACCGCCAGAGTTATCTTGCTAGTACTATTATGCCCTAAATGTTGCTGGGTATCCACAGATCTCTGCAGCAAGTGCATTAACCGCCAGATTTATCTTGCCTTTATAATTATCCCCTAAACGTTGCTAGGCACACAGATCTCTGCAGCAAGTGCATTTACCCCCAGAGTTATCTTGCTAGTACTATTATGCCCTAAAGGTGGCTGAGTAACCACAGATCTCTGCAGCAAGTGCATTAACCGCCGGAGTTATCTTGCCTTTATTCCTATCCCTTACAAGTTGTTGGGCACACAGATCTCTGCAGCAAGTGCATTAAACGCCAGAGTTATCTTGCTAGTTCTATTATGCCCTAAAGGTTGCTGGGTATCCAGAGATCTCTGCAGCAAGTACATTAACCGCAAGAGTTATCTTGCCTTTATTATTATCCCCTAAAATGTGCTAGTTACACAGATCTCTGGAGCAAGTGCATTAAACGCCAGAGTTATCTTGCTAGTACTATTACGCCCTAAATGTCGCTGGGAATCCACAGATCTCTGCAGCAAGTGCATTAACCGACAGAGTTATCTTGCCTTTATTATTATCCCCTGCAAGTTGCTATGCACACAGATCTTTGCAGCAAGTGCATTTATCCCCAGAGTTATCTTGCTAGTACTATTATGCCCTAAATGCTGCTGGATATCCACAGATCTCTGCAGCAAGTGCATTAACCGCCTGAGTTATCTTGTCTTTATTATTATCCCTTACATGTTGTTGGGCACACAGATCTCTGCAGCAAGTGCATTAACTGCAAGTGTTATATTTTCTTTATTATTATCCCCTACAAGTTGCTGGGTACACACAGATCCCTGAAGCAGGTGCATTAACCGCCAGAGTTACCTTGTCTTTATTATTATCCTCTACAAGTTGCTGGGTACACACAGATCTCTGCAGTAAGTGCATTAACCGCCAGAGTTATCTTGCCAGAAGTATTATCCCCTACAAGTTGCTAGGCACACAGATCTGTGCAGCAAGTGCATTTACCTCCAGCGTTATCTTGCTAGTACTATTATGCCCTAAAGTTTGCTGGGTATCCACAGATCTCTGCAGCAAGTGCATTAACCGCCAGAGTTTTCTTGCTAGTACTATTGTACTTTAAAGGTTGCTGGCTATCCACAGATCTCTGCATCAAGTGCGTTAACCGCCTTAGTTATCTTGCCTTTAATATTATCCCCTACAAGTTGCTAGGCACACAGATCTCTGCAGCAAGTGCATTAACCGCCAGAGTTATCTTGCTAGTACCATTATCCCCTAAAGGTTGCTGGTATCCACAGATCTCTGCAGCAAGTGCATTAACCGCCAGAGTTATCTTGCTTTTATTATTATCCCCTACAAGTTGCTAGGCACACAGATCTCTGGCCAAGACTGCCCTGATTAAGGAGGTAAAAAACGGCACACCGTCGAGTATCCGGGTTGCAAGGGCTTTTTATAAATATTTGATTAAGGAGGCTAAATCGGAGTGGGAGGACCTTAGGTGGCAAAACATGAAACAAGCACTAGCAGTTCATGACTCGAAGGCCTTCTGGAACATCGTTCGAACTGGTTCAGCAGCTTGTAGTCCCGCTATCATTCCTAACCTTAGTGAGGAGGTTTGGCTTGCCCATTTTAAACCCCTATATTCTTTAAGTGCCCCCTCGGGAGGATCTGTCCTGGTAACCCCGCCTAATTTTACTCCATCGTACCAGAAGGACCAAGAAGACTCTGTGAGTCGTTCTTTCTCCCTCTCAGAAATAGAGTTGGCACTTAGCACCCTAGCTGCAGGGAACGCTCCGGGGCTTGACAGGATCCCCGGTGATCTGTTTAGAAGTGAACCAAATATTTGGGCCCCTTACATATTGGTATATTTCAATGCCATTTTGCAGGGCCTTGAGATCCCGGATACCTGGTTGGGAGCGGAAATAATACCCATTCATAAAAAATACTCCCCCCTGGACCCAGTCAACTACCACCCCATTAGTTTGATAGACGTCCTGCAGAAGCTGTTTGCCCGAGTCCTCTTAACAAGGTTGCAGTCCTGGATGGAGGATCATCAAATTCTATCCTCGCTCCAGGCAGGGTTCCGAGCAAAGGTTTCTACCATCGACCAACTGTTCAGGCTGCAGTTGATCTACTGGAAGACAGTCAGTATGGGAGCTGGTAATCTTTATTTAATCTTTGTGGACCTTCGCTCCGCATTTGATTTGGTCCAAAGGGAAAAACTGTGGCCTTTGTTATTAGAGATGGGTGTTCCCCCCTACCTTTGTCATTTATTCAAACGCCTACACCAAGGCACTTATGCAAGGGTGAGATATGGGAGATATGGGGAACTTTCAGGGCCTTTTCCGGTTGAAAAGGGTGTGTGGCAGGGTTGTGTCCTGGCCCCCACCCTTTTCTCCCTTTTTATCAACGGGATGATTGAGCATCTCCTGCTAATTTGGATTCCCCGATCCTTGCGGGGCGTAGGATACCGGCCCTTATGTTCGCGGATGACACGCTCTTGTTATCTAAATCTTTCATGGGCGTTCAGCGCACATTGGAGGCCTTTTGCTCTTTCTGTGAAAAGAGGGATTTGGAATTGAACCTATCCAAAACAAAATTTATGGTTTTTAGCCCCAAGTCAATCAACTGTCCCCACCCTAAGATGGGAGATGTAGAACTAGACAGGGTTGCTACTTTTGACTATCTAGGAGTGACCCTCAATGATAAAATGAAATGGGGGTCTCACATGGCAAAGGCAAACCTAAAGCTAGCTCAATCAGTGGGGGGTCTACTGAAGGTTTTTAATAACACCTCTTCTAAACCTCTGGGCCCCCCCATGGAAATCTATAAATCCCAAGCAAGAGGGGGCGCGCTATATGGCGCTGAGCTTTGGGGGTACTCTACTCCTGCTTCTTTAGCGGTAACTGAGAACTCCTTTATCAGGCGTCTTCTTAAATTACCTGTAAGTACCCCCCTAATCCCCTTGAGATGGGATCTAGGCCTAGTTCCTATAGAAGAAATTGCCCTGAATCGCCCTCTCCTGTTTTGGAGACGACTTTGGTCAACACCCGAGCTTGCAAGCTATAGGCTTGACCTGGCCGACATATTGACAAGGGGGAAACTGAATAAGATTCCCTGGTTAACACACGTTAAGACCTTGTGTTATGCCATAGGGAAGGGGGAACTTTGGACTGCCCCGGAAGAGACAAGCGGCACATTATCCAAGAAATCCTTGAATGAGGCCTTGTGTCTCTATCGGAAGGAATTGTTATCACACTCGTCTCTGGGTAGGCTCACTGACATCTTCTTGGACATTAAGTCCAGCCCCCAGTATGAAATCTTCCTGGATGTTATCCAACCCCCCCTGGCAAAGAAACTCTACATCCAGTTTCGTCATAGTTCATTACCTTTGAGGGCACTCACCTATAGATGGTCTAATGCATCTGATCATTCAAGCACGTGTCCCGCATGTATTGACACTTGCGAAACTGAGATGCATGTTGTTCTTTTTTGTCCCCTTTATGTCAAGGCTAGGAAGAAATGGATTATTCAGCTATGTAAGTCTAGGGGCCTTAGGGATTTCCAGTTAGTCTTTAGGATTCTAAAATATGACACCACTCCATTGATAGTCTTTGCGATGGCTAAATTTCTTTTTTCCATGTGGCTTACCAGGTCCAAAAAGATGATCACTGTCCCATAACCCTTTTGATTCCGGCATGGTTTTTATTGCTATTCTAGAATCTGCCGATGTTTTGAGATTACTTGGGGGTTTGGTCATAGTTTCTATAACTGGCTCCTTGTGCTGGGTATCCACACATCTCTGCAACTCTAGGGGTAAATGCACTTGCTGCAGAGATCTCTGTGCCCAGCAACTTGTAGGGGATAATAATAAAAACAAGATAACTATGGCGCTTAATGTACCTGCTGCAGGGATCTGTGTGTACCCTGCACCTTGTGGGGAATATTAATAAAGACAAGATAACTCTGGCGGTTAATGCACTTGCTGCAGAGATGTGTGTGCCCAACAACTTTTAGGGCATAATAGTACTAGCAAGATAACTCTGGGGGTAAATGCACTTGCTGCTGAGATCTGTGTGCCTAGCAACTTTTAGGGGATAATAATAAAGGCAAGTTAACTCTGGCAGTTAATGTACTTGCTGCAGAGATCTGTGTATACCCTTGAACCTTTAGGGCATAATAGTACTAGCAAGATAACGGTGGTGGTTAATTCACTTGCTGCAGAGATCTGTGGATACGCAGCAACCTGTAGGGCATAATAGTACTAGCAAGATAGCTCTGGCGGCTAATGCACTTGCTGCAGAGATCTGTTGATACCCAGCAACCTTTAGGGCATAATAGAACAAGCAAGATAACTCTGGCGGTTAATGCACTTGCTGCAGAGATCTGTGTGCCCAACAACTTGTAAGGGATAGGAATAAAGGCAAGATAACTCCGGCGGCTAATGCACTTGCTGCAGAGATCTGTGGTTACTCACCAACCTTTAGGGCATAATAGTACTAGGAAGATAACTCTGGGGGTAAATGCACCTGCTGCAGGGATCTGTGTGTACCCAGTAACTTGTAGGAGATAATAATAAAGACAAAGATAACTCTGGCAGTTAATGCACCTGCTGCAGGGATCTGTGTATACCCAGCAACTTGATGGGGATAATAATAAAGACAAGATAACTCTGGCGGTTAATGCACTTGCTGAAGAGATCTGTGTGTACCCAGCAACTTGTAGGGGATAATAATTCTGGCAAGATAACTCTGGCGGTTAATGCACTTGCTGCAGAGATCTTTTTGTACCCAACAACTTGCAGGGGATAATAATAAAGACAAGATGACACTGGCGGTTAATGCACTTGCTGCAGAGATCTGTGTGCCCAACAACTTGTAGGGGATAATAATAAAGGCAAGATAACTCGGTCGGTTAATGCACTTGCTGCAGAGATCAGTGGCTACCCAGCAACCTTTAGGGCATAATAGTACTAGCAAGATAACTCTGGGGGTAAATGCACTTCCTGCAGAGATCTGTGTGCCTAGCAACTTTTAGGGGATAATAATAAAGGCAAGATAAATCTGGCGGTTAATGCACTTGCTGCAGAGATCTGTGGATACCCAGCAACATTTAGGGCATAATAGTACTAGTAAGATGACTCTGGCGGTAAATGCACTTGCTGCAGAGATCTGTATGCCTAGCAACTTGTAGGGGATAATAATAAAAACAAGATAACTCTGGCGGTTAGTGCACTTGCCGCAGAGATCTGTCGATACCAAGCAACCTTTAGGGGATAATAGTACTAGCAAGATAACTCTGGGGTAAATGCACTTGCTGCAGAGATCTGTGTGTCTAGCAACTTGTAGGGGATAATAATAAAGACAAAATAACTCTGGCGGTTAATGCATTTGCCTCAGAGATCTGTGGATACCCAGCAACCTTTAGAGCATAATGGTACTAGCAAGATAACTCTAGGCGTAAATGCACTTGCTGCAGAGATCTCTGTGCCCAGCAACTTGTAGGGGATAATAATAAAAGCAAGATAACAATGGCGCTTAATGTACCTGCTGCAGGGATCTGTGTGTACCCAGCACCTTGTGGGGAATATTATTAAAGACAAGATAACTCTGGTGGTTAATGCACTTGCTGCAGAGATGTGTGTGCCCAACAACTTTTTGGGCATAATAGAACTAGCAAGTTAACTCTGGCAGTTAACGTACTTGCTGCAGAGATCTGTGTATACCCTTGAACATTTAGGGCATAATAGCACTAGCAAGATAACGCTGGTGGTTAATGCACTTGCTGCAGAGATCTGTGGATACGCAGCAACCTATAGGGCATAATAGTACTAGCAAGATAGCTCTTGGGGTAAATGCACTTGCTGCAGACATCTGTGTGCCTAGCAAATTTATAGGGATAATAATAAAATAAAAAAAACTCTGGCGGTTAATGCACTTGCTGCAGAGATCTGTGTGCCTAGCAACTTGTAGGAGATAATAATAAAGGCAAGGTAACTCCTGCGGTTAATGCACTTGCTGCAGAGATCTGTGTGTCTAGCAACTTGTAGGGGATAATAATAAAGACAAGATAACTCTGGCGGTTAATGCATTTGCTGCATAGATCTGTGGATACCTAGCAACCTTTAGAGCAAAATGGTACTAGCAAGATAACTCTAGGGGTAAATGCACTTGCTGCAGAGATCTGTGTGCCTAGCAACTTGTAGGGGATAATAATAAAAACAAGATAACTCTAGCGATTAATGCACTTGCTGCAGAGATCTGTGGATACCAACAATCTTTAGGGGATAATGGTACTAGCAAGATAACTCTAGGGGTAAATGCACTTGCTGCAGAGACCTCTATGCCCAGCAACTTGTAGGGGATAATAATAAAAACAAGATAACTGGAGGAGCCTAGCGCGCATCCAAGATGGCCGCGTAGGTGCGAGGCTCCCGAGGACCTCCGCGATCTCCTGAATTAATCCTGTTACTATCCTGTCCTTTATGAGGGAACTGTGTTGGTGAACCCGAGCTGAGGCGGCACCCGCTCTCCGCTTTCGAATCGGACCCCGGACACCAGCGGGAGCACCGAGTGAATGGTTGCGGCCTTCTCCGCGCTGGCCCCCCGGATTGGAGTTGTGGGGCGACCCGGGGACAAAGTGAACAACAGCGGCGGGCAGGGTTGGGCGACCGCGTACCCCGCACTTTCACTTTCGCTTTTGCGCCCTCCTTGCCTTCAAGCGAGGCGGAGTTGCGGAGCGGGGTGCGGTGGTGTGGATTTGACCGGGTGCCCGACCGGCCCGCTGGCTGTGTGTCGTCCTGCGGTCCAGTGGTAACCCCCCCCGGATTTTGTGAACTGTTTGTCGGCCCTTTCGAGGAGATTGGCACGGCTGTGGGAGAGCAGACATGTCCACCAAGCAAGATGGCGACCGGGCGAAGGTGAAGACGACCCGCCGTGGCCCGGCACCCCAGACTAACAGTATGGACCGCTACACCCTCCAGAAGGGATCTCCGGAGGCGTCGCGTGCATCACCGACGGGCCCGGCTGAGGCGTCTGCTCAACCAGTGGATTTGACCCTCCGGGACGTCATGGGCGCCATCGCCGAGATGAAGGCCTCGGTGGACCAGCGCTTTGATACCCTAGCGCAGAAGATAGACTCGGTCCTCGTGGACGTTGGCCTGGTGAGGGCTGACTTGTCTAAAACGAATGACCGGGTTGACTCTCTGGCCCATTCTACCGCGAGCCTCACGACAGATGTGGTGGCCCTCCAAAAGGAGGTGCGCCGGCTTGGCCAGGCGAGCGCCCTGATGGACCGTCGGCTGGAGGATTCCGAGGGTCGGGCCCGGAGGAACAATGTTCGCATTGTGGGGGTGCCGGAGGGACGAGAGGCGGAGGCGGCAGATCTGTTTGTGGAAGACCTGATCCTCAATCATCTCCAGCCCCGGGGGCTGAGTAAGCTTTTTGCGGTGGAACGCGCCCACAGGGTCCCTGGGGGCAGACCTAAGGCCGGAGCCCCGCCGCGGCCTCTCATCGCCCGGATTTTTAACTTTCGGGATAGAGACGCTATCCTGCAGACCTCCAGGCAACAGGGACCGGTCAAGCTTGATAATATGGACGTGAATTTCTTCCCTGACTTTACTCCGGCAGTCCAAAAGCAGAGGTTGAGTTTCCTCGGAGTTAAACGTCGTCTACGGGACCGGAACCTTAAGTACTCGATGCTTTTTCCAGCCAAGCTGAGGGTGGAGGTGGATGGTCACACGCACTTTTTTGACCGGCCCGAGGCGGCTGGGGACTGGCTGGACACTCTGCCTGGGGATCGGAGCCGGGGGGGTGCGGGGGGTGCGGATGGCGGGGAGGGCCCGCCGGATCAGAACTGAGGGGTGAATGATAGGCCTCGCTCGGGACAATATTCAGTTACCTTTCCTGATCGTGTATGTTCCCCTCCTATGGAGGTCGTACGGGGTCTAATGGGGGCTTCCCTCCTCCTCTGGGGGACTAGTTAGTTTTTCATATATGGGGCGACAGGCACACTGCACTTTGGGGGGGCTATCCGGGCTCATGCAGGGGTGCAGGGAGGGGGGAGTTTTGTTGGGTTTGGGGGGGGGGGGGAGTGTTGTTTGTTTGCACCGCAAGGCAAACCCTTTACTGTATTGTGGCTCTCGAGATGTTCTTTGGGGGCCGACTGATTGCTTCTACGTATGATGGGGGGTAGGGATTTGACGGTGTTGTCATGGAATGTGAACGGACTTGCTTTTTGGACCTGGTAAGCCACATGGAAAAAAGAAATTTAGCCATCGCAAAGACTATCAATGGAGTGGTGTCATATTTTAGAATCCTAAAGACTAACTGGAAATCCCTAAGGCCCCTAGACTTACATAGCTGAATAATCCATTTCTTCCTAGCCTTGACATAAAGGGGACAAAAAAGAACAACATGCATCTCAGTTTCGCAAGTGTCAATACATGCGGGACACGTGCTTGAATGATCAGATGCATTAGACCATCTATAGGTGAGTGCCCTCAAAGGTAATGAACTATGACGAAACTGGATGTAGAGTTTCTTTGCCAGGGGGGGTTGGATAACATCCAGGAAGATTTCATACTGGGGGCTGGACTTAATGTCCAAGAAGATGTCAGTGAGCCTACCCAGAGACGAGTGTGATAACAATTCCTTCCGATAGAGACACAAGGCCTCATTCAAGGATTTCTTGGATAATGTGCCGCTTGTCTCTTCCGGGGCAGTCCAAAGTTCCCCCTTCCCTATGGCATAACACAAGGTCTTAACGTGTGTTAACCAGGGAATCTTATTCAGTTTCCCCCTTGTCAATATGTCGGCCAGGTCAAGCCTATAGCTTGCAAGCTCGGGTGTTGACCAAAGTCGTCTCCAAAACAGGAGAGGGCGATTCAGGGCAATTTCTTCTATAGGAACTAGGCCTAGATCCCATCTCAAGGGGATTAGGGGGGTACTTAAGGTAATTTAAGAAGACGCCTGATAAAGGAGTTCTCAGTTACCGCTAAAGAAGCAGGAGTAGAGTACCCCCAAAGCTCAGCGCCATATAGCGCGCCCCCTCTTGCTTGGGATTTATAGATTTCCATGGGGGGGCCCAGAGGTTTAGAAGAGGTGTTATTAAAAACCTTCAGTAGACCCCCCACTGATTGAGCTAGCTTTAGGTTTGCCTTTGCCATGTGAGACCCCCATTTCATTTTATCATTGAGGGTCACTCCTAGATAGTCAAAAGTAGCAACCCTGTCTAGTTCTACATCTCCCATCTTAGGGTGGGGACAGTTGATTGACTTGGGGCTAAAAACCATAAATTTTGTTTTGGATAGGTTCAATTCCAAATCCCTCTTTTCACAGAAAGAGCAAAAGGCCTCCAATGTGCGCTGAACGCCCATGAAAGATTTAGATAACAAGAGCGTGTCATCCGCGAACATAAGGGCCGGTATCCTACGCCCCGCAAGGATCGGGGAATCCAAATTAGCAGGAGATGCTCAATCATCCCGTTGATAAAAAGGGAGAAAAGGGTGGGGGCCAGGACACAACCCTGCCACACACCCTTTTCAACCGGAAAAGGCCCTGAAAGTTCCCCATATCTCCCATATCTCACCCTTGCATAAGTGCCTTGGTGTAGGCGTTTGAATAAATGACAAAGGTAGGGGGGAACACCCATCTCTAATAACAAAGGCCACAGTTTTTCCCTTTGGACCAAATCAAATGCGGAGCGAAGGTCCACAAAGATTAAATAAAGATTACCAGCTCCCATACTGACTGTCTTCCAGTAGATCAACTGCAGCCTGAACAGTTGGTCGATGGTAGAAACCTTTGCTCGGAACCCTGCCTGGAGCGAGGATAGAATTTGATGATCCTCCATCCAGGACTGCAACCTTGTTAAGAGGACTCGGGCAAACAGCTTCTGCAGGACGTCTATCAAACTAATGGGGTGGTAGTTGACTGGGTCCAGGGGGGAGTATTTTTTATGAATGGGTATTATTTCCGCTCCCAACCAGGTATCCGGGATCTCAAGGCCCTGCAAAATGGCATTGAAATATACCAATATGTAAGGGGCCCAAATATTTGGTTCACTTCTAAACAGATCACCGGGGATCCTGTCAAGCCCCGGAGCGTTCCCTGCAGCTAGGGTGCTAAGTGCCAACTCTATTTCTGAGAGGGAGAAAGAACGACTCACAGAGTCTTCTTGGTCCTTCTGGTACGATGGAGTAAAATTAGGCGGGGTTACCAGGACAGATCCTCCCGAGGGGGCACTTAAAGAATATAGGGGTTTAAAATGGGCAAGCCAAACCTCCTCACTAAGGTTAGGAATGATAGCGGGACTACAAGCTGCTGAACCAGTTCGAACGATGTTCCAGAAGGCCTTCGAGTCATGAACTGCTAGTGCTTGTTTCATGTTTTGCCACCTAAGGTCCTCCCACTCCGATTTAGCCTCCTTAATCAAATATTTATAAAAAGCCCTTGCAACCCGGATACTCGACGGTGTGCCGTTTTTTACCTCCTTAATCAGGGCAGTCTTGGCCAGAGATCTGTGTGCCTAGCAACTTGTAGGGGATAATAATAAAAGCAAGATAACTCTGGCGGTTAATGCACTTGCTGCAGAGATCTGTGGATACCAGCAACCTTTAGGGGATAATGGTACTAGCAAGATAACTCTAGGGGTAAATGCACTTGCTGCAGAGATCTCTGTGCCCAGCAACTTGTAGGGGATAATAATAAAAACAAGATAACTATGGCGCTTAATGTACCTGCTGCAGGGATCTGTGTGTACCCTGCACCTTGTGGGGAATATTAATAAAGACAAGATAACTCTGGCGGTTAATGCACTTGCTGCAGAGATGTGTGTGCCCAACAACTTTTAGGGCATAATAGTACTAGCAAGATAACTCTGGGGGTAAATGCACTTTCTGCTGAGATCTGTGTGCCTAGCAACTTTTAGGGGATAATAATAAAGGCAAGTTAACTCTGGCAGTTAATGTACTTGCTGCAGAGATCTGTGTATACCCTTGAACCTTTAGGGCATAATAGTACTAGCAAGATAACGGTGGTGGTTAATTCACTTGCTGCAGAGATCTGTGGATACGCAGCAACCTGTAGGGCATAATAGTACTAGCAAGATAGCTCTGGCGGCTAATGCACTTGCTGCAGAGATCTGTTGATACCCAGCAACCTTTAGGGCATAATAGAACAAGCAAGATAACTCTGGCGGTTAATGCACTTGCTGCAGAGATCTGTGTGCCCAACAACTTGTAAGGGATAGGAATAAAGGCAAGATAACTCCGGCGGCTAATGCACTTGCTGCAGAGATCTGTGGTTACTCACCAACCTTTAGGGCATAATAGTACTAGGAAGATAACTCTGGGGGTAAATGCACCTGCTGCAGGGATCTGTGTGTACCCAGTAACTTGTAGGAGATAATAATAAAGACAAAGATAACTCTGGCAGTTAATGCACCTGCTGCAGGGATCTGTGTATACCCAGCAACTTGATGGGGATAATAATAAAGACAAGATAACTCTGGCGGTTAATGCACTTGCTGAAGAGATCTGTGTGTACCCAGCAACTTGTAGGGGATAATAATTCTGGCAAGATAACTCTGGCGGTTAATGCACTTGCTGCAGAGATCTTTTTGTACCCAACAACTTGCAGGGGATAATAATAAAGACAAGATGACACTGGCGGTTAATGCACTTGCTGCAGAGATCTGTGTGCCCAACAACTTGTAGGGGATAATAATAAAGGCAAGATAACTCGGTCGGTTAATGCACTTGCTGCAGAGATCAGTGGCTACCCAGCAACCTTTAGGGCATAATAGTACTAGCAAGATAACTCTGGGGGTAAATGCACTTCCTGCAGAGATCTGTGTGCCTAGCAACTTTTAGGGGATAATAATAAAGGCAAGATAAATCTGGCGGTTAATGCACTTGCTGCAGAGATCTGTGGATACCCAGCAACATTTAGGGCATAATAGTACTAGTAAGATGACTCTGGCGGTAAATGCACTTGCTGCAGAGATCTGTATGCCTAGCAACTTGTAGGGGATAATAATAAAAACAAGATAACTCTGGCGGTTAGTGCACTTGCCGCAGAGATCTGTCGATACCAAGCAACCTTTAGGGGATAATAGTACTAGCAAGATAACTCTGGGGTAAATGCACTTGCTGCAGAGATCTGTGTGTCTAGCAACTTGTAGGGGATAATAATAAAGACAAAATAACTCTGGCGGTTAATGCATTTGCCTCAGAGATCTGTGGATACCCAGCAACCTTTAGAGCATAATGGTACTAGCAAGATAACTCTAGGCGTAAATGCACTTGCTGCAGAGATCTCTGTGCCCAGCAACTTGTAGGGGATAATAATAAAAGCAAGATAACAATGGCGCTTAATGTACCTGCTGCAGGGATCTGTGTGTACCCAGCACCTTGTGGGGAATATTATTAAAGACAAGATAACTCTGGTGGTTAATGCACTTGCTGCAGAGATGTGTGTGCCCAACAACTTTTTGGGCATAATAGAACTAGCAAGTTAACTCTGGCAGTTAACGTACTTGCTGCAGAGATCTGTGTATACCCTTGAACATTTAGGGCATAATAGCACTAGCAAGATAACGCTGGTGGTTAATGCACTTGCTGCAGAGATCTGTGGATACGCAGCAACCTATAGGGCATAATAGTACTAGCAAGATAGCTCTTGGGGTAAATGCACTTGCTGCAGACATCTGTGTGCCTAGCAAATTTATGGGGATAATAATAAAAAAAAAAAAACTCTGGCGGTTAATGCACTTGCTGCAGAGATCTGTGTGCCTAGCAACTTGTAGGAGATAATAATAAAGGCAAGGTAACTCCTGCGGTTAATGCACTTGCTGCAGAGATCTGTGTGTCTAGCAACTTGTAGGGGATAATAATAAAGACAAGATAACTCTGGCGGTTAATGCATTTGCTGCATAGATCTGTGGATACCTAGCAACCTTTAGAGCAAAATGGTACTAGCAAGATAACTCTAGGGGTAAATGCACTTGCTGCAGAGATCTGTGTGCCTAGCAACTTGTAGGGGATAATAATAAAAACAAGATAACTCTAGCGATTAATGCACTTGCTGCAGAGATCTGTGGATACCAACAATCTTTAGGGGATAATGGTACTAGCAAGATAACTCTAGGGGTAAATGCACTTGCTGCAGAGACCTCTGTGCCCAGCAACTTGTAGGGGATAATAATAAAAACAAGATAACTGGAGGAGCCTAGCGCGCATCCAAGATGGCCGCGTAGGTGCGAGGCTCCCGAGGACCTCCGCGATCTCCTGAATTAATCCTGTTACTATCCTGTCCTTTATGAGGGAACTGTGTTGGTGAACCCGAGCTGAGGCGGCACCCGCTCTCCGCTTTCGAATCGGACCCCGGACACCAGCGGGAGCACCGAGTGAATGGTTGCGGCCTTCTCCGCGCTGGCCCCCCGGATTGGAGTTGTGGGGCGACCCGGGGACAAAGTGAACAACAGCGGCGGGCAGGGTTGGGCGACCGCGTACCCCGCACTTTCACTTTCGCTTTTGCGCCCTCCTTGCCTTCAAGCGAGGCGGAGTTGCGGAGCGGGGTGCGGTGGTGTGGATTTGACCGGGTGCCCGACCGGCCCGCCGGCTGTGTGTCGTCCTGCGGTCCAGTGGTAACCCCCCCCGGGTTTTGTGAACTGTTTGTCGGCCCTTTCGAGGAGATTGGCACGGCTGTGGGAGAGCAGACATGTCCACCAAGCAAGATGGCGACCGGGCGAAGGTGAAGACGACCCGCCGTGGCCCGGCACCCCAGACTAACAGTATGGACCGCTACACCCTCCAGAAGGGATCTCCGGAGGCGTCGCGTGCATCACCGACGGGCCCGGCTGAGGCGTCTGCTCAACCAGTGGATTTGACCCTCCGGGACGTCATGGGCGCCATCGCCGAGATGAAGGCCTCGGTGGACCAGCGCTTTGATACCCTAGCGCAGAAGATAGACTCGGTCCTCGTGGACGTTGGCCTGGTGAGGGCTGACTTGTCTAAAACGAATGACCGGGTTGACTCTCTGGCCCATTCTACCGCGAGCCTCACGACAGATGTGGTGGCCCTCCAAAAGGAGGTGCGCCGGCTTGGCCAGGCGAGCGCCCTGATGGACCGTCGGCTGGAGGATTCCGAGGGTCGGGCCCGGAGGAACAATGTTCGCATTGTGGGGGTGCCGGAGGGACGAGAGGCGGAGGCGGCAGATCTGTTTGTGGAAGACCTGATCCTCAATCATCTCCAGCCCCGGGGGCTGAGTAAGCTTTTTGCGGTGGAACGCGCCCACAGGGTCCCTGGGGGCAGACCTAAGGCCGGAGCCCCGCCGCGGCCTCTCATCGCCCGGATTTTTAACTTTCGGGATAGAGACGCTATCCTGCAGACCTCCAGGCAACAGGGACCGGTCAAGCTTGATAATATGGACGTGAATTTCTTCCCTGACTTTACTCCGGCAGTCCAAAAGCAGAGGTTGAGTTTCCTCGGAGTTAAACGTCGTCTACGGGACCGGAACCTTAAGTACTCGATGCTTTTTCCAGCCAAGCTGAGGGTGGAGGTGGATGGTCACACGCACTTTTTTGACCGGCCCGAGGCGGCTGGGGACTGGCTGGACACTCTGCCTGGGGATCGGAGCCGGGGGGGTGCGGGGGGTGCGGATGGCGGGGAGGGCCCGCCGGATCAGAACTGAGGGGTGAATGATAGGCCTCGCTCGGGACAATATTCAGTTACCTTTCCTGATCGTGTATGTTCCCCTCCTATGGAGGTCGTACGGGGTCTAATGGGGGCTTCCCTCCTCCTCTGGGGGACTAGTTAGTTTTTCATATATGGGGCGACAGGCACACTGCACTTTGGGGGGGCTATCCGGGCTCATGCAGGGGTGCAGGGAGGGGGGAGTTTTGTTGGGTTTGGGGGGTGGGGGGGGAGTGTTGTTTGTTTGCACCGCAAGGCAAACCCTTTACTGTATTGTGGCTCTCGAGATGTTCTTTGGGGGCCGACTGATTGCTTCTACGTATGATGGGGGGTAGGGATTTGACGGTGTTGTCATGGAATGTGAACGGACTGGGGGACAGGATTAAGCGTGGTGTGGTCCTGCAGTATCTGAAACGTGTTTCGCCAGATGTTGTCTTTCTGCAGGAGACACACCTTATAGGTAACTCCTATCATGCCATGAATCGGCGAGGCTATCGTTTGGTGGCCCACTCGGGCTTCACCTCGGGCTCACGGGGGGTGGGCATTATGATCAAGAACTCGCTCCCGATGGCGATAGATGAGGTGCGCCATGATGAGAGGGGACGCTACACTGTCTTGGTGGGTAGAATGGAGGGTAGAGTGGTTGTTTTTATATCAGTGTACGTCCCGCCTGGGTTACAATCTACTACGTTTGCGGACCTGGGGCGCCTCCTCCTGGATCTCCCGTGTGGTCTGCTGGTGGTTGGGGGGGACTTCAATGCGGTGGCTTCTGGGTCTATGGATCGCCATCCCCCTAGAGACCTCCCCCGGGCACAGGCGTGGCTGTCTGGCTTTGTAGATACACTAGGGTTGGTGGATTGCTGGCGACTAAAGCATCCCGCGCAGCTGCAATACAACTTCCATTCGGGTGCTCATGGTAGCCTCTCGCGGCTTGATTATGTCCTTGTCCCCGCGGCCTGTGCTGGGAGAGTGGGGGAGGTGTGCCATCTGGCACGGGGTATTTCAGATCACTCCCCTGTACTGTTGCACTTTGATGTCTTTCCGAGGGGGGAGGGCAGGGTAGCCCCTATTAATGCTTGGTACCTGCGTGACCCCACTATTCGTTCCGCCCTGATCAAATCCTTGCAGCGGTACTTTGACGAGAATGTGGGGTCTGTCCCTTCGGCCATTTCCCTGTGGGAGGCTTTTAAGGTAGTTCTTAGAGGGGAGGCCCTCTCCTGTATCTCCCATGCCCGGAGGCGCGAGCGGGAGGAGGTAACCCGGGTGGAGGCCGAAATCACTGAACTGGAGGATGACCTGGGGAGCGGGGTGACGGATGCCAAGCTGCATGTTCTACACCTCAAGCAGGCGGCCTATAGGGCCCTCGTCACGGAGGCGGCCAGGGGCCTCAGTAGAGAGCAACAGGGGCGATTGTATGATGTGGGTGATAAGGCTGGTAAATTGATTGCGTGGTTGGATAAGAAAGAGAGAGCGAGTCGTGTGGTTCCTTTGATAGAGAGGACGGATGGTGTGCGTGTCACCGAGCCGGAAGCCATTGTCTCCTGCTTCGCGGATTATTTCCGCGAGGTGTACTCCCCGGTCTCTCCCTGTTCGGAGGAAGATTCCCAGGCCCTGCTTCGGGACATCGCGCTGCCCTCCCTCTCGGTGGAGGACAGGGATTCGCTGGACGCTCCTCCCACCTCGGACGAAATTGCCCTCGCTATTCGCTCGGTCGCATCCGGCAAGGCCATGGGCCCCAATGGTATCCCTATCGAGCTGTACAAGCTGCGGCCGGATGTGCTTGCACCCCACCTGCGCGCGATGTTCCTGGCTGCCCGCTCGCGGGGTTCCCTCCCGCCGGACCAGCGTCTGGCCACAATCGTGGTGATCCATAAGGAGGGGAGACCTCGTGAGCGGGTCACCTCCTATAGGCCTATCTCGCTCTTGAACGCGGAGCCTAAAATCCTCGCCAAGGTGCTGGCCAACCGGCTGGTCGGCGTGGTGGGCGATTTGGTCCATCAAGACCAATCCGGTTTTATACCGCATCGCAACACGGCCCTTAACCCTCGACGCTTGCACGGGGTGCTCGCGCGTGTCCCGTTCGTGCGGGAGCCGGCCATCTTGGCGTCCTTGGACGCCACCATGGCGTTTGACACGCTTGAATGGCCATACATCTGGGCGATGCTGGCGAAGTTTGGATTCGGACCGGGCTTCATCAGCTGGGTTAAATTGTTATACTCGGGCCCGTTGGCGCAGGTGGTAGTGAATGGACGAGCCTCGGCCCCATTCGCGTTGGGACGGGGCACGCGTCAGGGCTGCCCCTTGTCGCCACTCCTGTTTGCATTGGCCTTGGAGCCCCTGGCGGAATGGCTGCGGTGGCACCCTTCCATCCGTGGTCTTCGCTGGACCCCCGAGCACGAGGACCGCGTGTCCCTCTACGCCGATGATATCCTTCTGTATCTTGCCTCCCCGCGTAAATCACTGATTGTCCTGGTTGATGTCTTGCGCTCCTTCGGTCGCAACTCAGGCCTTGTCATCAACTGGGCGAAATCCTGCGTATATGTGCTGTCCGGGGAGGCTCCGCTCCTGCCACGGGATTGCCCGATCCAGATTGCTTCCCAGGGGTTCCGGTACCTGGGTATATATATTACTCTGGTCCCGGAGGCCCGCTACGAGCGGAACTTGCTACCCCCCCTCCAGCGCTTGAAGGAAGACGTTGTGCGTTGGCGGCGGTTGCCGCTTTCGCCGCTGGGCCGAGCCGCCCTGTTTAAGATGATGTCGCTGCCGCGCTTTCTGTACGCTCTCCAGAACACAATGGACTTGGTCCCGGCCCGCTACTTCCGTGAGGTGGAGAGCCTGCAGCGGCGATTGTTTTGGGACGGGAGGCCACGTATTGCCCTGGCTAAACTGACGCTCCCGTGGTATGATGGGGGGGTCGCCCTCCCGGATATTAAACGGTATTACTGGGCCTCCCAGCTAGCTGTGATTAATCGTGGCCTTTACGGGCCCGCCTTGAACCCGGCATTTGAAATGGACAGGATGCTCCTGCCCGGGGGCGACTACAATCGAGCGCTCTACGCTGGCGCGCCTGGCTCCCGCCTTACGGGACCGACGCGTGTCATGGTGCGGGTGTGGCACGCGGCTAACGCAGCTATGGGATGGAAGGACCGTTTGACCCGGGCGTCACCGCTATATGCGTCTGAGCGGTTGGGCTCCCTGTGGAAGTCGAAAGGCTTCGAGAAGTGGGACACGATCGGCATCAGCAGAGTGGGAGATCTCTGGACGAGGGGGGGATTCAAAACTTTTGAGATGCTACAGACGGAGTTTCAGTTGCAAGGCAGCGAGTACTTTCGGTACTTGCAAGTTCGTCATGCGCTGGGCTCCGTCTTCCCGGATGTCACATCTATTCCGGAGTCTTCCCCCCTGGAGGATAGAGTGCTGGACGGCCATGTCCCCGACAGCACGATCTCCCTTATATATAAAAAGTTGATTAACGACCGATCGGGCCTGCTGACTAGCCTTCGCGAGGCCTGGGTTGCCGATGGGCTGGAATTAGATGACGAGGACTGGATCTCCGCGGTCGCCTCGCCTAAGGAGGTGGCCATCCCGGCTCGCCTTCGCTTCGTCCAGCTTAAAATCCTCCACCGGGTTTACGTGACAGGGCCAAGGCTTCTCCGTATGGGCTTTGCTGGGGATGGATTGTGCAAGCGTGGCTGCGGTGCTTTGGCAACCTTCTTGCATATTCTGTGGGAATGCCCAAAGGTGGAGCGATTCTGGCGTGGTGTGCATGAGGTTCTGCGAGTGGTTACACGTGTCGTGTTGATGCCTGAAGCGAGGAGATGCCTGCTGAACGTGTGGGAACCGAATGACTACTCGGCCCCGCAGCTGCGGTGGGTTACTCTGGGATACATGATCGCCAAGCGGGACATTGCTCAATTGTGGGGATCCCAGAGGCCCCCGGCGGTGTTGGCCTGGAAAGAACACATGGATTGGTGTATGTTTCGTGAAAAGGTGGTGTATGTGGCGAGGGGTAAGCCTGGGGCGTGGGTGAAAATCTGGGGCCCCTGGAACGCGTACCGCGGGGGAATTTGTGAGCCGCCACTGCTCCCGGCTGCATCGCCGGCCTCGTCCCCCTAGCCGACTCCCTCCTCTAGCCGTGGGCAATTGGTTCCCCAGTCCCTGACTTGATTCCATTCCCCCTCTTCAGTGTTTGACCGCTGGTTGGGATCCCCCATTTAAGGAGCACGTATCGTCACCTTGGTTGGCGGGTTGCCTTGCGGGTGTGGGGGTTTTTCTATTATTTTTATTTCGTGTGTGGTCTTGTTTGATAAAAGGAAACCGAATGGTGGGCTTGGAGGGATGTGGCCTGCGCTATTGACATCCTGATTTTCCAACTAGCGCCGCCGAGAGACTTTTATTGTACATATGTCATATGCTTTTACCACTCTAGCGGCCGGCCGGATGGTTGTAGGCCCATACTTGTAATTATTTGAGATTGTAATAAACGGTTTTTTCAAAAAAAAAAAAAAAAAAAAAAAAAACAAGATAACTATGGCGCTTAATGTACCTGCTGCAGGGATCTGTGTGTACCCAGCACCTTGTGGGGAATATTAATAAAGACAAGATAACTCTGGCGGTTAATGCACTTGCTGCAGAGATGTGTGTGCCCAACAACTTTTAGGGCATAATAGTACTAGCAAGATAACTCTGGGGGTAAATGCACTTGCTGCTGAGATCTGTGTGCCTAGCAACTTTTAGGGGATAATAATAAAGGCAAGTTAACTCTGGCAGTTAATGTACTTGCTGCAGAGATCTGTGTATACCCTTGAACCTTTAGGGCATAATAGTACTAGCAAGATAACGGTGGTGGTTAATTCACTTGCTGCAGAGATCTGTGGATACGCAGCAACCTGTAGGGCATAATAGTACTAGCAAGATAGCTCTGGCGGCTAATGCACTTGCTGCAGAGATCTGTTGATACCCAGCAACCTTTAGGGCATATTAGAACAAGCAAGATAACTCTGGCGGTTAATGCACTTGCTGCAGAGATCTGTGTGCCCAACAACTTGTAAGGGATAGGAATAAAGGCAAGATAACTCCGGCGGCTAATGCACTTGCTGCAGAGATCTGTGGTTACTCACCAACCTTTAGGGCATAATAGTACTAGGAAGATAACTCTGGGGGTAAATGCACCTGCTGCAGGGATCTGTGTGTACCCAGTAACTTGTAGGAGATAATAATAAAGACAAAGATAACTCTGGCAGTTAATGCACCTGCTGCAGGGATCTGTGTATACCCAGCAACTTGATGGGGATAATCATAAAGACAAGATAACTCTGGCGGTTAATGCACTTGCTGAAGAGATCTGTGTGTACCCAGCAACTTGTAGGGGATAATAATTCTGGCAAGATAACTCTGGCGGTTAATGCACTTGCTGCAGAGATCTGTTTGTACCCAACAACTTGCAGAGGATAATAATAAAGACAAGATGACACTGGCGGTTAATGCACTTGCTGCAGAGATCTGTGTGCCCAACAACTTGTAGGGGATAATAATAAAGGCAAGATAACTCGGTCGGTTAATGCACTTGCTGCAGAGATCTGTGTGTACCCAGCAACTTGTAGGGTATAGTAATTCTGGCAAGATAACTCTGGCGGTTAATGCACTTGCTGCAGAGATCTGTGTGTACCCAGCAACTTGCAGGGGATCATAATAAAGACAAGATCACTCTGGCGGTTAATACACTTGCTGCAGAGATTAGTGGCTACCCAGCAACCTATGGGGCATAATAGTACCAGCAAGATAACTCTGGCGGTTAATGCATATGCCACAGAGATCTGTGGATACCCAGCAACCTTTAGGGCATAATAGAACTAGCAAGATAACTCTGGCGGTTAATGCACTTGCTGCACAGATCTGTATGTACCTAGCAACTTGTAGGGGATAATAATTCTGGCAAGATAACTCTGGCGGTTAATGCACTTACTGGAGAGATCTGTATGTACCTAGCAACTTGTAGGGGATAATAATAAAGACAAGGTAACTCTGGTGGTTAATGCACCTGCTGCAGGGATCTGTGGATACCCAGCAACCTTTAGGGCATAATAGTACTAGCAAGATAACTCTGGGGGTAAATGCACTTGCTCCAGAGATCTGTGTAACTAGCAACTTTTAGGGGATAATAATAAAGGCAAGATTACTCTTGAGGTTAATGCACTTGCTGCAGAGGTCTGTGGATACCCAGCAACCTTTAGGGGATAATAGTACAAGCAAGATAACTCCGGCGGTTAATGCACTTGCTGCAGAGATCTGTGGATACCCAGCAACCTTTAGGGCATAATAGTACTAGCAAGATAACTCTGGGAGTGAATGCACTTGCTGCAGAGATCTGTGTGCCTAGCAACTTGTAGGGGATCATAATAAAGACAAGATAACTCTGGTGGTTAATGCGCCTGCTGCAGGGATATGTGTGTACCCAGGAACTTGTACGGGATAATAATAAAGACAAGATAACTCTGGCGGTTAATGCACATGCTGAACGGATCTGTGTGTACCCAACAACTTGTAGGGAATAATAATGAAGACAAGATTACTCTGTCGGTTAATGCACTTGCTGCAGGGATCTGTGTGTACCCAGGAACTTGCAGGGGATAATAATAAAGACAAGATAACTCTGGCGGTTAATGCACTTGTTGCAGAGATCTGTGTGCCTAGCAACTTGTAGGGGATAATCATTCTGGCAAGATAACTCTGGCGGTTAATGCACTTGCTGCACAGATCTGTATGTACCTAGCAACTTGTAGGGGATAATAATTCTGGCAAGATAACTCTGGCGGTTAATGCACTTACTGGAGAGATCTGTATGTACCTAGCAACTTGTAGGGGATAATAATAAAGACAAGGTAACTCTGGTGGTTAATGCACCTGCTGCAGGGATCTGTGGATACCCAGCAACCTTTAGGGCATAATAGTACTAGCAAGATAACTCTGGGGGTAAATGCACTTGCTCCAGAGATCTGTGTAACTAGCAACTTTTAGGGGATAATAATAAAGGCAAGATTACTCTTGAGGTTAATGCACTTGCTGCAGAGGTCTGTGGATACCCAGCAACCTTTAGGGGATAATAGTACAAGCAAGATAACTCCGGCGGTTAATGCACTTGCTGCAGAGATCTGTGGATACCCAGCAACCTTTAGGGCATAATAGTACTAGCAAGATAACTCTGGGAGTGAATGCACTTGCTGCAGAGATCTGTGTGCCTAGCAACTTGTAGGGGATCATAATAAAGACAAGATAACTCTGGTGGTTAATGCGCCTGCTGCAGGGATATGTGTGTACCCAGGAACTTGTACGGGATAATAATAAAGACAAGATAACTCTGGCGGTTAATGCACATGCTGAACGGATCTGTGTGTACCCAACAACTTGTAGGGAATAATAATGAAGACAAGATTACTCTGTCGGTTAATGCACTTGCTGCAGGGATCTGTGTGTACCCAGGAACTTGCAGGGGATAATAATAAAGACAAGATAACTCTGGCGGTTAATGCACTTGTTGCAGAGATCTGTGTCTACCCAGCATCTTGTAGGGGATAATAATTCTGGCAAGATAACTCTGGCGGTTAATGCACTTGCTGCAGAGATCTGTGTGTACCCAGCAACTTGTAGGGGATAATAACAAGACAAGATAACCTTTGCAGTTAATGCACTTGCTGCAGAGATCAGTGGCTACCCAGCAACCTTTGGGGCATAATAGTACTAGCAAGATAACTCTGGCGGTTAATGCACTTGCTGCAGAGATCTGTGGATACCCAGCAACCTTTAGGGCATAATAGTACTAGCAAGATAACTCTTGCAGTTAATGCACTTGCTGCAGAGATCTGTGTGCCCAACAACTTTTAAGGGATAAGAATAAAGGCAAGATAACTCCTTCGGTTAATGCACTTGTTGCAGAGATCTGTGGATACCCAGCAACCTTTAGGGCATAATAGTACTAGCAAGATAACTCTGGGGGTAAATGCACTTGCTGAACAGATCTGTGTGCCTAGCAACTTGTAGGGGATAATCATTCTGGCAAGATAACTCTGGCGGTTAATGCACTTACTGCAGAGATCTGTATGTACCTAGCAACTTGTAGGGGATAATAATAAAGACAAGGTAACTCTGGCGGTTAATGCACCTGCTGCAGGGATATGTGGATACCCAGCAACCTTTAGGGCATAATAGTACTAGCAAGATAACTCTGGGGCTAAATGCACTTGCTGCACAGATCTGTGTGCCTAGCAACTTGTAGGGAATAATGAGAAAGGCAAGATAACTCCGGCAGTTAATGCAAGGTTAATGCACTTGCTGCAGAGATCTGTGTGTTCACAGCAACCTTTAGGGCATAATAGTAGCAAGATAACTCTGGCGAATAATGCAGTTGCTGCAGAGATCTGTGTGCCCAACAACTTGTAGGGGAAAATAATAAAGGCAAGATAAGTCTGTCGGTTAGTGCACTTGCTGCAGAGATCTGTGGATTCCCAGCAACCTTTAGGGCATAATACTACTAGCAAGATAACTCTAGGGGCAAATGCACTTGCTGCAGAGATCTGTGTGCATAGCAACTTGTAGGGGATAATAATAAACACAAGATAACTCTGGCGGTTAATGCACTTGCGTCAGGGATCTGTGAGTACCCAGCAACTTGTAGGGGATAATAATAAAAACAAGATAACTCTGGCGGTTAATGCACCTGCTGCAGAGATCTGTGTGTACCCAACAACTTGCAGGGGATAATAATAAAGACAAGATGACTCTGGCGGTTAATGCACTTGCTGCAGAGATCTGTGTGCCCAACAACTTGTAGGGGATAATAATAGAGGCAAGATAACTTTGTCGGTTAATGCACTTGCTGCAGAGATCTGTGTGTACCCAGCAACTTGTAGGGGATAATAATAAAGACAAGATAACTCTGGCGGTTAATGCACTTTCTGCAGAGATCTGTGGATACCCAGCAACCTTTAGGGCATAATAGAAATTGCAAGATAACTCTGGTGGTTAATGCACTTGCTGCAGAGATCTGTGTGCCCATCAACTTGTAAGGGATAGGAATAAAGGCAAGATAACTCTGGGGGTAAATGCACTTGCTGCAGAGATCTGTGTGCCTAGCAACTTTTAGGGGATAATAATAAAGGCAAGTTAACTCTGGCAGTTAATGTACTTGCTGCAGAGATCTGTGGATACCCAGCAACATTTAGGGCATAATAGTACTAGCAAGATAACACTGGTGGTTAATGCACTTGCTGCAGAGATCTGTGGATACGCAGCAACCTGTAGGGCATAATAGTACTAGCAAGATAGCTCTGGGGGTAAATGCACTTGCTGCAGAGATCTGTGTGCCTAGCAAATTTATGGGGATAATAATAAAAAAAAAAAAAACTCTGGCGGCTAATGCACTTGCTGCAGAGATCTGTGTGCCTAGCAACTTGTAGGAGATAATAATAAAGACAAGGTAACTCCTGCGGTTAATGCACTTGCTGCAGAGATCTGTGTATCTAGCAACTTGTAGGGGATAATAATAAAGACAAGATAACTCTGGCGGTTTATGCATTTGCTGCAGAGATCTGTGGATACCCAGCAACCTTTAGAGCATAATGGTACTAGCAAGATAACTCTAGGGGTAAATGCACTTGCTGCCGAGATCTGTGTGCCTAGCAACTTGTTGGGGATAATAATAAAAACAAGATAACTCTGGTGGTTAATGCATTTGCTGCAGAGATCTGTGGATACCCAGCAACCTTTAGAGCATAATGGTACTAGCAAGATAACTCTAGGGGTAAATGCACTTGTTGCAGAGATCTGTGTGCATAGCAACTTGTAGGGGATAATAATAAAAACAAGATAACTCTGGTGCTTAATGTACCTGCTGCAGGGATCTGTGTGTACCCAGCACCTTGTGGGGAATATTAATAAAGACAAGATAACTCTGGTGGTTAATGCACTTGCTGCAGAGATGTGTGTGCCCAACAACTTTTGGGCATAATAGTACTAGCAAGATAACTCTGGCAGTTAATGTACTTGCTGCAGAGATCTGTGGATACCCAGCAACATTGAGGGCATAATAGTACTAGCAAGATAACGCTGGTGGTTAATGCACTTGCTGCAGAGATCTGTGGATACGCAGCAACCTGTAGGGCATAATAGTACTAGCAAGATAGCTCTGGGGGTTAATGCACTTGCTGCAGAGATCTGTGTGCCTAGCAACTTGTAGGAGATAATAATAAAGACAAGGTAACTCCTGCGGTTAATGCACTTGCTGCAGAGATCTGTGTGTCTAGCAACTTGTAGGGGATAATAATAAAGACAAGATAACTCTGCCGGTTAATGCATTTGCTGCAAAGATCTGTGGATACCCAGCAACCTTTAGAGCATAATGGTACTAGCAAGATAACTCTAGGGGTAAATGCACTTGCTGCAGAGATCTGTGTGCCTAGCAACTTGTAGGAGATAATAATAAAGACAAGGTAACTCCTGCGGTTAATGCACTTGCTGCAGAAATCTGTGTGCCTAGCAACTTGTAGGGGATAATAATAAAGACATGATGACTCTGGCGGCTAATGCACTTGCTGCAGAGATCTGTTGATACCCAGCAACCTTTAGGGCATAATAGAACAAGCAAGATAACTCTGGCGGTTAATGCACTTGCTGCAGAGATCTGCTTGTGGGGGATAATAATAAACACAAGATAACTCTTGCCATTAATGAACCTGCTGCAGAGATCTGTGGCTACCCAGCAACCCTGGCATAATAGTACTAGCAAGATAACTCTGGGGGTAAATGCACTTGCTGCAGAGATCTGTGTGCCCAAACACTTGTGGGGGATAATAATAAACACAAGATAACTCTTGCCGTTAATGAACCTGCTGCAGAGATCTGTGGCTACCCAGCAACCCTGGCATAATAGTACTAGCAAGATAACTCTGGCGGTTAATGCACTTGCTGCAGAGATCTGTGTGCCAAACAACTTGTAAGGGATAAGAATAAAGGCAAGATAACTAAGGCGGTTTACGCACTTGTTGCAGAGATCTGTGGATAGCCAGCAACCTTTAAAGTATATTAGTACTAGCAAGAAAACTCTGGCGGTTAATGCACTTGCTGCAGAGATCTGTGGATACCCAGCAAACTTTAGGGCATAATAGTACTAGCAAGATAACTCTGGAGGTAAATGCACTTGCTGCACAGATCTGTGTGCCTAGCAACTTGTAGGGGATAATACTTCTGGCAAGATAACTCTGGCGGTTAATGCACTTACTGCAGAGATCTGTGTGTACCCAGCAACTTGTAGGGGATAATAATAAAGACAAGGTAACTCTGGCGGTTAATGTACCTGCTGCAGGGATCTGTGTGTACCCAGCAACTTGTAGGGGATAATAATAAAGGCAAGATAACTCTGGTGGTTAATGCATTTGCTGCCGTGATCTGTGAGTACCCAGCAACTTGTAGGGGATAATAATTAAAGAAAATATAACACTTGCGGTTAATGCACTTGCTGCAGAGATCTGTGTGTACCCAGCATGTTGTAGGGGATAATAATAAAGGCAAGATAACTCCGGCAGTTAATGCCCGGTTAATGCACTTGCTGCAGGGATCTGTGTGTTCCGAGCGACATTTAGGGCATAATAGTACTAGCAAGATAACTCTGGCGGTTAATACACTTGCTGCAGAGATCTGTGTGCCAAACAACTTGTAGGGGATAATAATAAAGGCAAGATAACTCTGGCGGTTAATGCACTTGCTGCAGAGATCTGTGGATACCCATCAGCTTTTAGGGCATAATAGTACTAGCAAGATAACTCTGGGGATAAATGCACTTGCTGCAAAGATCTGTGTGCATAGCAACTTGCAGGGGATAATAATAAAGGCAAGATAACTCTGTTGGTTAATGCACTTGCTGCAGATATCTGTGGATTCCCAGCAACCTTTAGGGCATAATAGTACTAGCAAGATAACTCTGGATGTAAATGCACTTGCTGCAGAGATCTGTGTGCCTAGCAACTTTTAGGGGATAATAATTAAAAGAAGGTAACTTTGGCGGTTAATGCACTTGCTTTGGGGATCTGTGTGTACCCAGCAACTTGTAGCAACACCACCACCCTGCTGGACAACCTCGCAAACCTGGGACTCAAGCAGCTGGTCACCACCCCCACCCACTACGCCGGACACACACTCGATCCCGTCTTCTCATCCAGCAAGGACATCGCCTTCAGCCACGCCACCGGACTCCACTGGACGGACCACAGCTGCGTCCACTTCAGCTTCAGAAGGACCACGATCCACCACCACCAGCAACAGGTTGCACGCAGAAGCTGGAACAAGATCACAGCCGACCAGCTCGCGACCTCCCTGCGCATGAACCCTCCCACCAGCGCAACAAACCCTAGCCAGGCGGCCACCAACCTCGCGAAGTGGATCAGCAACTGCGCAGACAACCTCGCCCCTCTGAAGACCCCGCCTAGCAGACCCGGTAGCAAGAAAGCCCCATGGTTCACCGACGAACTCAAGAGCTCCAAGAAGAACTGCCGAGCCCTCGAGAGAACATGGCGCAGAGACCCAACACCGGACAACATGACTGCCCTCAAGCTCGCCACCCGAAAACACCACCAACTCATCCACGCCACCAAGAAAACCGCATTCCAGGAACGACTGGACAACAACGCACACAACAGCAAGGAACTCTTCAACATCGTTAAAGAGCTCTCCAACCCCAACGCCGGAAACAACGACATCACCCCTTCGCAAGACCTCTGCAACTCCCTCACCTCCTACTTCCACAACAAGATCGCAGACATACACAACAGCTTCAGCACTCAACCAACGCACGCCACGACCGAACCACCGCCCCCCACCACCACCCTCCGCACCTGGACCCCGATCAGCACCGAAGACACCGTCCGCACGATGAACTCCATCCTTTCCGGATCTCCTACCGACCCCTGCCCTCACCACGTCTTCAACAAGGCCGACGCTGTCATCGCACTCCACCTGCGGGACATCATCAACACCTCCTTCGACACCGCTACCTTCCCGGAGAGCTGGAAGCACGCCGAACTCAGCGCTCTACTAAAGAAGCCATCAGCCAACCCCACCGACCTCAAGAACTACCGCCCCATCTCGCTGCTCCCGTTTCCTGCAAAAGTCATCGAGAAGACCGTCAACAAGCAGCTGGCCGCCTTCCTCGAGACGAACGGTTCCCTCGACCTCTCGCAGTCTGGCTTCCGGGCCAACCACAGCACCGAGACCGCCCTGATCGCAGCCACCGATGACATCCGAGCACTGCTTGACAACGGAGAAACAGCAGCCCTCATCCTCCTAGACCTCTCCGCGGCCTTCGACACTGTCTGCCACTGTACACTAGTGCAGCGACTCAGCAACGTCGGAATCCAGGAGAAGGCACTGGAGTGGATCATCTCCTTCCTCGCCGGAAGGACACAGAGAGTCCGCCTCCCCCCGTTCAGATCTGAAGCCACCTAAGTCATGTGCGGCGTTCCTCAAGGCTCCTCGCTCAGTCCAACACTCTTCAACGTCTACATGAGCCCCCTCGCAGACATCGCACGCCAGCACAACCTCAACATCATCTCCTACGCCGACGACACCCAGCTGATTCTCTCCCTCACCAACGACCCCGCCAGAGCCAACCTTCACGAAGGGATGAAAGAGGTAGCCGAATGGATGAAGAACAGCCGCCTGAAACTGAACTCGGACAAGATGGAAGTCCTCATCCTGGGATCCTCACCCTCCGCCTGGGACGACTCCTGGTGGCCCCCGCCCTAGGCAGCGCACCCAAACCAACAGATCACGCACGCAACCCGGGCTTCATCCTGGACTCCTCCCTCTCCATGACCAGACAAGTCAACGCCGTCTCCTCGTCGTGCTTCAACATCCTGCGCATGCTACGTAAGATCTTCCGGTGGATCCCCACCGAGACCAGGAAGACGGTCACCCAGGCCCTCGTCACCAGCCGTCTGGACTACGGCAACTCCCTCTACGCCGGAACCACCGCCAAACTCCAGAAGAGACTCCAGCGGATCCAGAACGCCTCAGCACGACTCATCCTGGACATCCCCCGTCGCAGCCACATCTCCAGACACCTGAGAGACCTGCACTGGCTCCCGGTCAACAAGAGAATCACCTTCCGACTCCTCACCCACGCACACAAAGCCCTACACAACCAAGGCCCAGGATACCTCAACAGCCGCCTCAACTTCTATGCTCCCAAACGCCAGCTTCGATCGACCGGCCACGCCCTCGTCGCCGTCCCCCGCATCCGAAGAGCCACCACAGGAGGAAGGTCCTTCTCCTACCTGGCCGCCAAGACATGGAACTCCCTCCCGACCCACCTCCGCCTGACCCAGGACCACCTCGCCTTCAGGAAGCAACTCAAGACCTGGCTGTTCGAGCAGTAGCGGACCCCCCTCCCCCAGCGCCTTGAGACCCTCTGGGTGACTAGTGCGCTATATAAATGCTTTGATTGATTGATTGATTGGGATTATTAATAAAGACAAGATGACACTGGTGGTTAATGCACTTGCTGCAGAGATCTGTATGCCCAACAACTTGTAGGGGATAATAATTAAGGCAAGATAACTCTGGCGGCTAATGCACTTGCTGCAGAGATCTGTGGATATCCAGCAACCTTTAGGGCATAATAGTACTAGCAAGATAACTCTGGGGGTAAACGCACGTGCTGCAGAGAGCTGTGTGCCCAACAACTTGTAAGGGATAGAAATAAAGGCAAGATAACTCCGTCGGTTAATGCACTTCCTGCAGAGATCTGTGGTTACTCAGCAACCTTTAGGGCATAATAGTATTAGCAAGATAACTCTGGGGGTAAATGCACTTGCTGCAGAGATCTGTGTGCCTAGCAACTTGTAGGGGATAATAATAAAAACAAGATAACATTGGAGGTTAATGCACTTGCTTTGGGGATCTGTGTGTACCCAGCAACTTGTAGGGAAAATTAAAAAAGACAAGATGACACTGGTGGTTAATGCACCTGCTGCAGTAATCTGTGTGTACCCAGCAACTTGTAGGGGATAATAATTCTGGCAAGATAACTCTGGCGGTTAATGCACTTTCTGCAGAGATCTGTGGATACCCAGCAACCTTTAGGGCATAATAGTACTAGCAAGATAACTCTGGGGGTAAATGCACTTGCTGCAGAGATCTGTGTGCCTAGCAACTTTTAGGGGATAATAATAAAGGCAAGATAAATCTGGCGGTTAATGCACTTGCTGCAGAGATCTGTGGATACCCAGCAACCTTTAGGGCATAATAGTACTAGCAAGATAACTCTGGCGGTTATTGCACTTGCTGCAGAGATCTGTGTGCCCAACAACTTGTAAGGGATTAGAATAAAGGAAAGATAACTCCGGCAGTTAATGCAATTGCTGCAGAGATCTGTGGTTACTCAGTAACCTTTAGGGCATAATAGTACTGGCAAGATAACTCTGGGGGTAAATGCACTTGCTGCAGAGATCTGTGTGCCCAACAACTTGTAAGAGATTAGAATAAAGGCAAGATAACTCTGGCGATTAATGCACTTGCTGCAGAGATCTGTGTGTACCCAGCAAATTGTAGGGGATAATAATAAAGACAAGATAACTCTGGTGGTTAATGCACCTGCTGCAGGGATATGTGTGTACCCAGCAACT
The DNA here is from genome assembly GCF_964204655.1 of Triturus cristatus. NCBI lineage: Eukaryota > Metazoa > Chordata > Amphibia > Caudata > Salamandridae > Triturus > Triturus cristatus. The sequence continues at coordinate 1,094,299,978 of NC_140588.1, read as the reverse complement.
TGCAGGGGACAATAATAAAGACAAGATAACTCTGGCGGTTAATGCACCTGCTGCAGGATCTTTGTGTACCCAACAACTTGAAGGGAATAATAATAAAGACAAGATAACTCTGGCGGTTAATGCACTTGCTGCAGGGATCTGTGTGTACCCAGCAACTTGCAGGGGATAATAATAAAGACAAGAGAACTCTGGCGGTTAATGCACTTGCTGCAGGGATCTGTGTGTACCCAGCAACTTGTAGGGGATAATAATTCTGGGAAGATAACTCTGGCGGTTAATACACGTGCTGCAGAGATCTGTGTGTACCAAGGAACTTGCAGGGGATCATAATAAAGACAAGATAACTCTGGTGGTTAATACACTTGCTGCAGAGATCTGTGTGTACACAGCAACTTGTAGGGGATAATAATAAAGACAAGATAACTCTTGCGGTTAATGCACTTGCTGCTGAGATCAGTGGCTACCCAGCAACCTTTGGGGCATAATAGTACTAGCAAGATAACTCTGGCGGTTAATGCACTTGCTGCAGAGATCTGTGTCCCTAGCAACTTGTAGGGGATAATAATAAAGGCAAGATAACTCTGGCGGTTAACGCACTTGATGCAGAGATCTGTGGATAGCCAGCAACCTTTAAAGTATAATAGTACTAGCAAGAAAACTCTGGCGGTTAATGCACTTGCTGCAGAGATCAGTGGATACCCAGCAAGCTCTAGGGCATAATAGTACTAGCAAGATAACCCTGGGGGTAAATGCACTTGCTGCAGAGATCTGTGTGCCCAACAACATGTAAGGGATAATAATAAAGACAAGATAACTCAGGCGGTTAAAGCACTTGCTGCAGAGATCTGTGGATATCCAGCAACCTTTAGGGCATAATAGTACTAGCAAGATAACTCTGGGGTAAATGGACTTGCTGCACAGATCTGTGTGCCTAGCAACTTGTTGGGGATAATAAGAAAGGCAAGACAACTCCGGCAGTTAATGCACGGTTAATGCACTTGCTGCAGGGATCTGTGTGTTCCCAGCGACCTTTAGGGCATAATAGTACTAGCAAGAAAACTCTGGCGGTTAATACACTTGCTGCAGAGATCTGTCTGCCAAACAACTTGCAGGGGATAATAATAAAGGCAAGATAACTCTGTCGGTTAATGCACTTGCTGCAGAGATCTGTGGATTCCCAGCGACCTTTAGGGCATAATAGTACTAGCAAAATAACTCTGGGGGTAAATGCACTTGCTCCAGAGATCTGTGTAACTAGCCCATTTTAGGGGATAATAATAAGGGCAAGATAACTCTTGCGGTTAATGTACTTGCAGCAGAGATCTGTGGATACCCAGCAACATTTAGGGCATAATAGTACTAGCAAGATAACTCTGGCGGTTAATGCACTTGCTGCACAGATCTGGGTGCCCAACAACTTGTAAGGGATAAGAATAAAGGCAAGATAACTCCGGCAGTTAATGCACTTGCTGCAGAGATCTGTGGTCATTCAGCAACCTTTAGGGCATAATAGTACTAGCAAGATAACTCTGGGGGTAAATGCACTTGCTGCAGACATCTGTGTGCCTATCAACTTTTAGGGGATAATAATAAAGGCAAGATTACTCTTGTGGTTAATGCCCTTGCTGCAGAGATCTGTGGATACCAAGCAACCTTTAGGGGATAATAGTACTAGCAAGATAACTCTGGTGGTTAATGCACTTGCTGCACAGATCTGGGTGCCCAACAACTTGTAAGGGATAAGAATAAAGGCAAGATAACTCTGGGGTAAATGCACTTGCTGCTGAGATCTGTGTGCCTATCAACTTTTAGGGGATAATAATAAAGGCAAGTTGACTCTGGCAGTTAATGCACTTGCTGCAGAGATCTGTGTATACCCTTGAACCTTTAGGGCATACTAGTACTAGCAAGATAACGCTGGTGGGTAATGCACTTGCTGCAGAGATCTGTGGATACCCAGCAACCTGTAGGGCATAATAGTACTAGCAAGATAGCTCTGGGGGTAAATGCACTTGCTGCTGAAATCTGTGTGCCTAGCAACTTGTAGTGGATAATAATAAAGGCAAGATAACTCTGGTGGTTACTGCACTTTCTGCAGAGATCTGTGGATACCCAGCAACCTTTAGGGCATAATAGAACTAGCAAGATAACTCTGGCGGTTAATGCACTTGCTGCAGAGATCTGTGTGCCCAACAACTTGTAAGGGATAAGAATAAAGGCAAGATAACTCCGGTGGTTAATGCACTTGCTGCAGAGATCTGTGGTTACTCAGCAACCTTTAGCGCATAATAGTACTAGCAAGATAACTCTGGGGGTAAATGCACTTGCTGCAGAGATCTGTGTGCCCAACAACTTGTAGGGAATAATAATAAAGACAAGATAACTCTTGCGGTTAATGCACCTGCTGCAGAGATCTGTGGCAACCCAGCAACATTTAGGGCATAACAGTACTAGCAAGATAACTCTGGCGGTTAATGCACTTGCTGCAGAGATCTGTGGATACCCAGCAACCTTTAGGGGATAATAGTACTAGCAAGATAACTCTGGCGGTTAATGCACTTGCTGCAGAGATGTGTGTGCCCAACAACTTTTAGGGCATGATAGTACTAGCAGGATAACTCTGGCGGTTAATGCACTTGATGCAGAGATCTGTGTGCCTAGTAACTTTTAGTGGATAATTGTAAAGACAAGATGACTCTTTCGGTTAATGCACCTGCTGCAGGGATCTGTGGTGTACCCAGTAACTTTTAGGGAATAAGAATAAAGACAAGATAACTCTTGAGGTTAATGCACCTGCTGCAGGGATATGTGTGTACCCAGCAACTTGTAGGGGATAATGATAAAGACAAGATAACTCTGGCAGTTAATGCACCTGCTGCAGGGATCTGTGTGTACCCAGCAACTTCAAAGGGATAATAATAAAGACAAGATAATTCTGGCGGTTAATGCACTTGCTGAAGAGATCTGTGTGTACCCAGCAACTTGTAGGGGATAATAATTCTGGCAAGATAACTCTGGCAGTTAATGCACTTGCTGCAGAGATCTGTGTGTACCCAACAACTTGCAGGGGATAATAATAAAGACAAGATGACTCTGGCGGTTAATGCACTTGCTGCAGAGATCTGTGTGCCGAACAACTTGTAGGGGATACTAATAAAGGCAAGATAACTCTGTCGGTTAATGCACTTGCGGCAGAGATCTGTGTGTACCCAGCAACTTGTAGGGGATAATAATAAAGACAAGATAACTCTTGCGGTTAATGCACTTTCTGCAGAGATCTGTGGATACCCAGCAACCTTTAGGGCATAATAGAACTAGCAAGATAACTCTGGGGGTAAATGCACTTGCTGCAGAGATCTGTGTGCCCAACAACTTGTAAGGGATAGAAATAAAGGCAAGATAACTCCGTCGGTTAATGCACTTCCTGCAGAGATCTGTGGTTACTCAGCAACCTTTAGGGCATAATAGTACTAGCAAGATAACTCTGGGGGTAAATGCACTTGCTGCAGAGATCTGTGTGCCTAGCAACTTTTAGGGGATAATAATAAAGGCAAGATAAATCTGGCGGTTAATGCACTTGCTGCAGAGATCTGTGGATACCCAGCAACATTTAGGGCATAATAGTACTAGCAAGATAACTCTGGCAGTTAATGCACTTGCTGCAGAGATCTGTGTGCCCAATAACTTGTAAGGGATAAGAATAAAGGCAAGATAACTCCGGCGGATAATGCACTTGCTGCAGAGATCTGTGGTTACTCAGCAACCTTTAGGGCATAATAGTACTAGCAAGATAACTCTGGGGGTAAATGCACTTGCTAAAGAGATCTGTGTGCCCAACAACTTGTAAGGGATTAGAATAAAGGCAAGATAACTCCGGCGGTTAATGCACTTTCTGCAGAGATCTGTGGATACCCAGCAACATTTAGGGCATAATAGTACTAGCAAGATAACTCCGGCGGATAATGCACTTGCTGCAGAGATCTGTGGATACCCAGCAACATTTAGGGCATAATAGTAGAGATCAAGGCCACAGCGCGCACCCTTGGACTGGCCTATGTGCCAGCTCCCACACCGATTTCACTCCTTTCGAGGCTTTGGAAGAGAGTTCCAACATGTTCCAACAGAGGCCTCACCAGACCTCACCTCAGCAGCAGCAGACCTCTGAAGCCTTTCAGGGTGGACGTTGGGAATTTATCTGCCAGAGACTAGACCCTAAGAGGCAACAAACTGCCCGATCATCTGCCCCTTCCCTCATAAATCTGCTTTCTTTGCCTTGCAGGAGGTAGGATCACCTTTTACCTCCACAGTTAATGGTGCTGCAAATTCCTTCAAAATGGATACACCCCCTTCCTCTCTACTCCTCTCAGAGTATCACTTGTCCGTTCGGCGACAGGAAGTTCAGACTCTCTTGGAAAAGGAAGCTCTAGAGAGGGCGCCAGCAGCAGAGGTCAGCACTTGTTGTGACTCTGCTTTCTTCCTGGTGCCGAAGAACGTAAGACTCCGCCCGATCCTCAACCTTCGCTCTCTGATCTTCCTCAAGAAGGACAAGTTCACGATGCTGGATTTGAAGGATGCGTATTTTCAAATCCTGGTCCTGTATCTGCACAGGTTTTCACTGTGGTTTCAGGTGGGCCACGTGCACTTTCAGTTGTCCGTGCTTCCCTTTAGTCTTACTAGTGCACCTCACGTGGTTGATGATGGCGAGCTCGCCTCAGGGTCGTGGACCATCTCCAGACAATGGCTGACTTTCTGACATTGTAGTGGTTTTCCATCAATGTGCCGAAGTTACACCTGACTCCTTCACAGAGACTGCCCTTCACTGGACCCATCCTGGACATGGTGCAGTTCTGAGCCTTCCCTCTGCCTCAATGTCTCCAAGACATTCAGGTTATGATTCAAATGTTTCAATCCTTGACCTGGGTCTCAGTGGGAGCAGCTCTGAGGCTTCCTGGCCTCCTGCTTATGAAACACGTCAGGTGGCACATGTAGGCTCCGCAGTGGGATCTGAGGTCTCAGTGGACGCTGCTCCGAGGCTTCCTGGCCTCCTGCATCCTGCTAATGAAACACGTCAGGTGGCACATGTAGGCTCTGCTGTGGGATCTGAAGTCTCAGTGGGAGGTGCTCCGAGGCTTCCTGGTCTCCTGCATACTGCTTATGAAACACGTCAGGTGGCACATGTAGGCTTTGCAGTGGGATCTGACGTTTCAGTGGGCTCAGCACTATGGGAACCTTCCAGATTCCATACAGGTGTCTAAGGAGACTGCAAACCTTCTGCAGTTGTGGCTGCTGGACCGCAATTGGACCAGTGGAAGACACCTCTCCCAACCCTCCCAGAGGTAAACATCATGATGGATGCGACATCGCCGGGTTGGAGAGGTCATCTAGTGGGGGTGGGTGGGGAATGGATGGATGTCATTACATCACATACTAATACCACGCATGCCATTACAACGCGGGTATTAGTACACGATGTCAATGACAACGACATGCCATTACAACGCAGATTTTTACCACGAGTATGCCTTTACCACGCATACCATTACAACGCAATGGCATGCGTGGTAAAGCTATACTCGTGGTGAAAGTTTGCAAGGTAAGTGACTACCCTACCCCTACACAACCCTCCCCCGCCCCCAGTCCTCACCCAACAATAACACTACACTACCCTGCACGACACCACGACACCACACTAAAACACTACACTACAATACTCAAACACTACAACACTACCCTAAGTCCTAAAACACTACACTTCTGAAACTCTACAACAGTATCCTAAACCCTAAAACACTACACAAACACTACTACACTGCCCTAAACCCTAAAACACTACAACACTACCCTAAACCCTAAAACACTGCACTACTCAAACACTACTACACTACCCTAAACCACTACACTACCCTAACCCCTAAAACACTACACAACAACACTACCCTAAATCCTAAAACACTACACTACACAAACACTACAACACTACCCTAAACCCTAAAACACTACACTTCCCTTACCCCTAAAATACAACACTACTCAAACACTACAACACTACCCTAAAACACTACACTACATAAACACTACTACACTACCCTAAACCCAAATACACTACCCTAAACAAACACTACAAAACTACACTACACCACACTACAAAAAACACACTAAAACGTTATTAAAAAAACCACACAACACAAACATTACAACATTACCCTAAACCCTACAAAAGGAACCCCCACCCCAATGGCAAACCCCCTTATATCTCTCTCTTCTCCAGCGTCGCCGTCTCTGCTCCCGGTTCCTGCGTCCTCCTTCCTACTTGGTGCACGTCGTTGTGAGGAAACAGCCTCAGTTTCCTCACAACGACTTGGATAGCCGCCGCCGCCATTACACATTACATCGCATGTGTTGTAAAAGCGCATGCAAAGTAATTGTATGCGTGGTTTTTACCACACGTTGTAACATCGCATGCATTGTAATGCATGCGATGTAATTGCAACGCGTGGTAAAAACCGCGTTGTAATGGCTGTTCCCTGTGGGGAATCAGACGACGCTGGTCTCCAGCAGAAACATGCCTCCACATCAACTTGCTGGAGTTGCAGGCGATTTGCTTTGCATTGAACGCTCTCCTCCCTTCCACCAAGGGGGAATGTGCAAAGGTTGTCACAGACAACAACACCACCGCCATGTGGTCCTGCAACAAACAGAGTGGGTGGGGACATGCGTCTTGTGCCAGGGGCCTCTGCACCTTTGGAAGTGGCTGTATCGTCGGTTCTCCGCCCTGGTGGTACAGCACCCAGTGGGATCTTTTAAAGCTAGAGCGGATGAACTAAGCATGCGCTGACTAGAAGATCACACATGGCAGCTGCACTCAGAGATAGCAGAGGGTGTATTCCACCAAAGAGGAGAACCCTGGCTCAATCCCTTCTCCACCACTGAGAACGTGCTGTGTCCAAATGCTTGTGCAATGGAGCTCCAAAGGAAGTTCTCACTCGGAGACGTCTTTCACCTGGATTGGATGTTGGACTCCTACACGCCTTCCCACATCTGCCTCTCCTGCCCAAGTTTTGAAAAAGCCCAGTAATGACCAGCCCAAGTGATTCTAGTGGCCTTGGACTGGTCGAGAAGAGTGCGGTACACAGAACTTCTGGCTATGAGTATTTGTCCTCCGATAAGGCTGCTTTTTCAGGAGGAGCTCCTGTCGCAGCAGCAGGGCAGGGTCCGGCACCTGACCCTGTACAATCCACACCTCCATGCTTGGAGACTGAACAGCGACAGTCAACAGCGTTTGATCTGCCGAGAGAAACAGTGCATGTCATCTTGGCAGCTAGGTGCCACTCAACTCAAACAATCTATTGGTGATGCTGGCGGGGGTCTCTGGTCTGGTTCAGGCGCCACGGTCTGATATTTTGTCACTTTGCTCTTCTTTACCCAGCAAGTCCTTGCTGTGGCGACAGCTAAAGGTTATTTATCGGCTGTCAGCCTTCTTATGTCTACCTGATCAGCCATCCTTATTTAAATCATCTGTTGTGATGTGGTTTCTGAAAAGACTGACCTATATGTTCCCACCAACACCATTTGTGATGCTGCAGTAGAATCTCATTCTGGTTTTTAGGTCTCGCTGAGGCAGCGCATGCGCTGCTGTGCGAGACATTTAGTGTACGGGTTTCCAAAGTGCTGCCACAGGCTTTTGGTGGCCTAAAGCTTGCGTGCATGTGAGCATCTGCCTTTCTGGCATGGCTCATTAAGCCTTCCAGCGCGTGAATCATGCTCCTCCACCCCTTGCTGTCTGCTCTCACTACCCCCCTCCCTTCTCCCCCTCCCTCCTTGTTAGCTTGTTATTCTTAACTTCGGAAGCATCTGATGTGAATTCTTCAAGGAGCAATTCACTTCTGACTAAGCCAATGCCGCCTCAGACAGTAGACATTTTCTGGTGCTTGTTTCATGAGTGGAAATGCTAATTATTAAATGCTGCACTCACTCTGCTCGAACCATGGTGTACCGTGTGATGTCAGTCTGATTTGCCCAAAGCACATGAGTGTTTTATTTTTACAGCTCAGGACAGATTACGTCAGGTTTGTTTGAGTTAACAAGGCAAATATATATTTTTGCACAAATAGCCCTCAACCCGTGTTACCCAGATCCCCACACACAGCCCTCACCCAGTGTTGCACAGATCCCCACACACAGCCCTCACCCCGTGTTACACAGATCCAAACACACATCCCTCACCCAGTGTAACACTAATGCCCACACACAGCCCTCAGCCCATGTTACACTGATGCAAATACACAGCCCTCACCCTGTGCTACATGAATTCCCACATAAACCCCTCACCCACCTGTTACATTGATACAACACACAGCCCTCACCCATTTTACACTGATGCGCATGCACAGCCTTACTCCGTGCTACATTGATGCGAAAACTCAGTCCTCACCCTGTGTTACACTTATGCCCACACACAGCCCTCACCTTGTGTTACACTCATGCGAACACAGCCCTCACACAGTGTAATACGGATGCCCAAGCACAGCCCTCGGCCCATGTTACACTGATGCAAACCACAATCCTCACCCTGTGTTACACGGATCCCTGGGACCTGTAGTTCTGTTTTATAATGTGATAAACAAAAATACAAGTTCCAGAATTCAAAGAGAAAACATGGAGTGAAGCAGCACATTACGCATGGACCTGGGAAACTTGTCATCTATATGGATCCCCACACACACCTTACTATGTGTTACACTGATCCCCACATACAGCCCCACCCCATGTTACACTGATCCCCACACACAGCCCCCACCCAGTGTTACACAGACCCACACACACAGCCCCACCCCGTGTTACACAGACCCCCACACACAGCCCTTACCCCGCATTACACAGATCCCAACACACAGCCCTCACCCCGTGTTACACAGATCCCCACACACAGCCCTACCCCATGTTACACACAGCTCCACCACGTGTTACAGACCCCCACACACAGCCCTCATGCTGTTTTACACCGATCCAAACACACAGCCCTCACCCTGTGTTATACAGACCCCCACACACAGCCCCACCCTGTGTTACACAGACCCCCACACACAGCCCTCACCCCGTGTTACACGGCTCCCGACACACAGCCCTCACCCCGTGTTACACAGATCCCCACACAAAGCCCTCACCCTGTTTTACACAGACCCCCACACACAGATCTCACCCTGTGTTACACGGATCCCCCACACAGCCCTCATCCTGTGTTACACAGATCCAAACACACAGCCCTTACCCTGTGTTACACAGATCCCCACACACAGCCCTTACCCTGTGTAACACGGATCCCAACACACAGCCCTCACCCCATGTTAGAGATCCCCACACACAGCTCTCACCCCATGTTACACGGATCACAACACACAGACCTCACCCCATGTTACACAGATTCCCACACACAGCCCTCACCCCATGTTACACAGATCCCCACACACAGCCCTCACCCTGTGTAACACGGATCCCAACACACAGCTCTCACCCTGTGTTACACGGATTCCCACACACAGCCCTCATCCCGTGTTACACTGATGCAAAAACACAGTCCTCACCCTGTGTTACACGAATTGCCACATAAACCCCTCACCACCATGTTACACTGATACCCACACACAGCCTTCACTCCGTGTTACACTGATGCCCACACACAGCCCTCACCCAGTGTAACACAGATCCCCACACACAGCCCTAAGCCCATGTTACAGGGATTCCCACATACATCCCTCACTCCATGTTACACTGATGCAAATACACAGCCCTCACCCTGTGTTACACAAATTCCCACATAAACCCCTCACCCACCTGTTACATGGATACCAAAACAGCCCTCTACTACACTGATGCGCATGCACAGCCCTAACTCCATGCTACACTGATGAGAACACTCAGTCCTCACCCTGTGTTACACTTATGCCCACACACAGCCCTCACCTTGTGTTACACTCATGTGAACAGAGCCCTCACCGAGTGTAACACTGATGCCCACACACAGCCCTCAGCCCATGTTACACTGATGCAAACAACAGCCTTCACCCTGTGTTACAAGGATTCCCACATACACCCCTCATGCATCGGCAGCTCCTTTATAAGAGCATGGGGGCATTGCCCACCTATATTTGGCCCAGAATTTAATGTAAATAAAAATGTACAGTTTGTCTGTGGGCACCCTGTGTTTGTTTTATTGGCTACAGGCAGGGTTGCTTAGTAAGGAGTGGGTGGGGCTAAATACTATACATCTCACATCGGCCGTTGACACACACTTGTACTTCAAAGTGCGCATATCAGGTTGGCCAAATGCCTTTATGCGGTCAACCGGACATGCGCACTAGAGGCCTTTACCATCTGTGCATCTGTGCGGGGGTGTTCAGCCGCAACTCCTGCACTCAGAATGAGCGCTAGGTTCACCTGCCCCATCCAATGCTGGCGCTGCGCTCTGCAAGGGAGCAGCATCTGGATTGGTCGGCACTTGGACACTGACAGAAAGTGCACAAGTCGTGGAGAGACTCGTGGCTATTGTCAGTCCAGCCAGGTTCCATCCTGACCGAAGGCAGCCCTCTCTGAGACCGATGGCGCGAGATGCCCACCACCAGGTTGGAAATAATATGGGCATTTTATTTCAGGCATACTTGGCCGCGGCGGGAATCGGGCAGATCCGTAGCGTGTCACTGACGTGTCTGCACGCATGCAGGTAAATCGTACATTTCCATAGTTGCATGCTCCGGGCGCTCAGCATGGCATTACTTCCTGGTGGCATTTCTCGAGTGCCACATGTGGTTCAAGGAAGCAGTGCCATGAATCTGCGGCACTGGGACTTCCTGGCACCCAGAGCAGCCCTCTGCAAGCTCTATTAGCATGGTGGGGGGTCCGGGGCGGCTAGACGTCAATGGAACCCTTGACCCCTTCCACGCCATGAGTTTCCCCATGTCTTTCATCGTCTGCATGCTCCCAGTGCTGCAGAGTTACCTGTCCTGTGTACACATGCTGCTTACCCCTGGCCAGGGCAGTCCGGAGGTCGGGGTGGTGGGGTTGGAACTTATTGCTGAACCCTTGAGATGACTGAAAGCAAAGGGGTTGCTGTGCATCACCTGGATGCCAGCAGTCCCATCACACTGAGCTTCATTACCAAGGGGCTCCATTTTATGTGCAACACTTCAGCCAGACTGGATGTTTAGCCGGCGGAATGCTGCAATCTGGGGCTTGTAGTTCCACTTTTAACATTGTATTTATCTGCTCAAAAATAAGCATGCGAACTGCAGATTTCGAAGCTGGTTTTTAAATGTTAAACATGAAACTACAAGTCTCATAATGCAGCATACTTCAGCTAAGAAGCCAGGCTGGACCAGTTTTGCACACAGCATGTTACCCGTGACCAGCTCCAGCTTGGCTGCCATGTGCTACATTTCTCTGTGTTTCTTCTCTGAAGGCTGACTGCCCGTTGTGCGCGGACGCACAGTTTGTAGCCATCAGGTGAATTTACGGCCAAGAAGCAGCGTCGGATTGTTAACACGTCCGCTCGGGCAATGCCGAGGGGCCGGTATTTTAATTCCAGCTGTGGGCTGCTTTTTTGAGCAGCATGGGGGGCCGAATTGGGCGGTTTCTGCGTTGTTCGGATGCCGCCAGCAGCCCAGTGGGTGCCTGAGTGGCCTTTCTGGAGGTAGATGGGAGTCCATTTCCTCCCTTTTATCAACAGCAGAGGTGTCACTCCCTTCCACTCGCTGGGCCGGCCCATTAATGTATGCATATCGAGCGGGGGCAGGAGGCCTGAGCAAAAGTGGCCTCACTTGTTTTCAGGTGTGTCTCACCAGTGTAAACTAATCTGTGTATTTTGTTTAACACCCCCCCTCCTTTTTTTGGTCGAGCCTAGCGCAGCGTGCAAGCGCTGCTTAGGAGATGACCTCTTGGAATCGGTCTGTACTTTTTCAAAAACCCGTGCATGGACTGCACTGTTTCCAATGAGCACTCGTGCATGTACGGCATCCACCTTGCGGGAGTGAGCAGGGGCACCATCTGTTTTGAATTATCCCGCCTGCGCTTGCTTACATTTGCCTGTCTCACGGTCGCGTTAATTGGAAACAGATGGCGGTCACGTTCACTTTTGCGGCCGCGCATTTCCTGATCATTCTCATAGATGTTTCCAGCAACGATTGATTCCAGAGAAAGCAAGCGGGATTCGACTCACTTTTCCTGATAATTCTTATAGATGTCTCCAGCAAAGATTGATTCCAGAGAAAGCAGGCGGAATTTCTGTGGGAAATAAAGTTTAAACTAATTATTGTCCAATATTTTCTTGCCGGCTGTTATTCAAGCTGCCACATTGTTTTGAGATGTATGGGTGCAGTGATAGTCGACACAACTGAGAACGGTCAAGCAGAAAACTTAAATAAACTGCGGTCTTTTACTACCATCCAGAGAAATTGTACAGTATTTGATTTAAATGAATGCTCTCTGCGGAGAGAGCAGAGCTAGGGTTATAGTATTTGCAGATTTACTGTGCAGCAAGACTACAAGTACCAGAATGCGCTACTCATGCAAACGCAAGGACAGAAATGTCTGCACGCACGTAACCCCTTTTTATAGCATGAGCTGCCTGTTTTAGTTTCAGTTTCTGCAGGAAGAGCATCTCTGCCGATACTTAGTGGTTCAAGGGGGGCGGGTAGGCATCGGCATGTGCGATCAAGATGTGCCCCGGTAGCGTGGGATCACCCTTCCCACCGCACACACGCACTGTAGAAGGCTGACTGATCGCTAAGCTACCGTGCTTGGATTTCCACTGTGATCTGAAGGGTACCGACATGTCTCCGCAATATGCACATGAACCTACAGAGCACTCTTGAAGTATTTACGAGACGAGAAAGAAGTAGGCGCTGTTTGCGTCTGTGAGCCTTTGGTGGCAGCAGAAGGGGGAGTACGGTATAGGAGGGGGCGGGGCTCAGTTTGTCTACCTATTGAACAGTACCCGTGAGACTCCTGTATTTCTTGCGCAGCTGGAAAGGGTGAACCCATGCTCTTCCGGGCAGGGATGGATTGGGATAAGAAATCGGCCCGGGGACGGTAACAAAAAGTGGCCCACATTTGCATATTGCCTTTCTGCAAAACACTGCTCTGGCGAAGTTTTATAAAACAAGCATTGGCATAGCCAATAGGTCTCGCCTTTGGGATCTTATAAGTGTTTAGCCGTGCAGCACACAAGCTGCGAGGTTACAAACATCAGAAAGTACATTCAGCAGCCGATCACATTTCATGTATCGGCAGCAGAACCAGAATAATTCATTGGACAGGTTGAAGGGTTCATGGATGGGTGTTGGGTCAGTGTTGGACGGGTTCAAGGGTGGGTGGATGGGCGTGGGTCAGTTATTATCGCATGGCCCACATGTTCTGCAGTTGGAGGGCTGCTTGGCTTAGAAGGGCTGTCTTGTTGTGTTCATATAGCGGGGTGTCACTTGCTGCTTAGAGCCATTAGATCGCTGTCCCTTGCACCTCAATACTGAACCCTGCCCATGAAACAGCACCTGCCCTCGCCAGTGTTATCGATTTCAAGCAAAACGAACCAAAAACCTTCTGCATCAAGCCATGCCAATTCATCACTGAGCCCAGGTCAGCACCTGCAGCCCCGGGGGCAGCCACGCATGAGAAGCATTAAACCCGCCCAGCCTTGCCGCCCGTGGCCTACTGACCTACACCCAACACCAAGCGTGGACTGTTGCATGATTGAACCCATCCAGCACTGACCACGCCCATCCACCCGTGAACCCATCCAGCACTGACCACACCCTCCTACCCTTGAACCCGTCCAACACTGACCCACACCCATCCACCCACCCTTCAACCCATCCAACACTGACCCACGCCGATCCACCCACCCTTGACCCCGTCCAACACTGACCCACGCCCATCCACCCACCCTTGAACCCGTCCAACACTGACCCAACACCCATCCATGAACCCTTCAACCTGTCCAATGAATTATTCTGGTTCTGCTGCCGATACATGAAATGTGATCGGCTGCTGAATGTACTTTCTGATGTTTGTAACCTCGCAGCTTGTGTGCTGCACGGCTAAACACTTATAAGATCCCAAAGGCGAGACCTATTGGCTATGCCAATGCTTGTTTTATAAAACTTCGCCAGAGCAGTGTTTTGCAGAAAGGCAATATGCAAATGTGGGCCACTTTTTGTTACCGTCCCCGGGCCGATTTCTTATCCCAATCCATCCCTGCCCGGAAGAGCATGGGTTCACCCTTTCCAGCTGCGCAAGAAATACAGGAGTCTCAACCAACTGTGAAATATTGTGAACGGATCCCAATATTAAAATTCAGAATGATCAGAACTACTGCAATTACTGCATTTTCACGACTTCAGAGTATAAAAGAGGCGACACTGTGCTGGAATGGAAGTGGTAACTCTGCTGTCGGTCAGCCTGGAAGCCGCTCACACAGAAAGTGTTGTGTATTCAGAAGATTCTGGAAGACATTGCTGTCCTTCTCAGTTGGTTACTGTGGCCATTGGTTGGGGCTGTGTCATGGTGGCCCCCCCTGGAGTCGGACGGCTGTGCTGATGCACAGAAAGCACGTTCCATAAGTCACAGAGCAGGGTGTCACCTCATAGGGACACATGGTTGCCTAGTAACTGAGCCAGGGTGTTACCGCATAGGAACACATGGTTGCCTAGTAACTGAGCCAGGGTGTTACCGCATAGGAACACATGGTTGCCTAGTAACTGAGCCAGGGTGTTACCTCATAGTGACACATGGTTGCCTAGTAACTGAGCCAGGGTGTTACCGCATAGGAACACATGGTTGCCTAGTAACTGAGCCAGGGTGTTACCTCATAGGGACATATGGTTGCCTAGTAACTGAGCCAGGGTGTTACCTCATAGGGACACATAGTTGCCTAGTAACTGAGCCAGGGTGTTACCGCATAGGGACACATGGTTGCCTAGTAACTGAGCCGGGGTGTTACCTCATAGGGACACATGGTTGCCTAGTAACTGAGCCAGGGTTTTACCTCATAGGGACACATGGTTGCCTAGTAACTGAGCCAGGGTGTTACCGCATAGGGACACATGGTTGCCTAGTAACTGAGCCGGGGTGTTACCTCATAGGGACACATGGTTGCCTAGTAACTGAGCCGGGGTGGTCAGCTTTAAAAACTAAAAACCAGAACATTCTACAAACCTGGATTAACACCTGAAAAGTTGCCTCCCTCTGTGTTCAGTCGACTCTCTCTGGAAACTGGAACATGTGTTCGAGTCAGAGGGAAAGATACGCAGGAGGAAAGAGATGGTGGATAAAATGAAGAGGTAGTGAGTGAAAGTGTAATACTTGGGAGTGGAGTGATAATAAAGGGAGGAGAGATGCAAACCAGAGCTAAAGTGCTTGTGCTCGCTCCCTAAAACGGTAACATTGGCTTCCACCCAATTGGCATATTTAATTTCCAGAAACGTTCAAGCTAAATTATCATTTAATCCATTCATGTTGCATATATTTTCATGTCCTCCACATACAGTGCCTTATGCGTCACGCAGTGGGTAACTCATGCACAAACTGTTGAATGACCTTCTGAAGACTGAATGTTATGCATAAGAGATTACAGCATTATACCACCACCCCTTATGACTGTCGGGCACGCTCGCTCGCCACAGGGCACTCAACCCGAACGTTTATGCCTCACCACTTTCAAATGTCACTAGCCGCCACTGCCCTCAACCCATGTGTAACGAGTTGTACAATCTCAATGTTGTCTGCACTTGTTATTATATAGTATTTTCTTTATGTCGATGTATTATCTGTAACATTCTGTATCCTCTGCTCACCTGCATTGGTTCTTAGCATGTACACTTCCAAACATGTTTATGTTTGAAGGTGCGTCGCTCGTAATACTGTTCCCCAACGGAGCGCACTTCCAAACATGTTTATGTTTGAAGGTGCGTCGCTCGTAATACTGTTCCCCAATGGAGCGCACTTCCAAACATGTTTATGTTTGAAGGTGCATCGCTCGTAATACTGTTCCCCAACGGAGCGCACTTCCAAACATGTTTATGTTTGAAGGTGCGTCGCTCCTGATACTGTTCCCCATCGAAGCGCACTTCCAAACATGTTTATGTTTGAAGGTGCATCGCTTGTAATACTGTTCCCCATCGAAGCGCACTTCCAAACATGTTTATGTTTGAAGGTGCATCGCTCGTAATACTGTTCCCCATCGAAGCGCACTTCCAAACATGTTTATGTTTGAAGGTCGTCGCTCGTAATACTGTTCCCCATCGAAGCGCACTTCCAAACATGTTTATGTTTGAAGGTGCGTCGCTCGTGATACTGTTCCCCAACGAAGTTCACTTCCAAACATGTTTATGTTTGAAGGTGCGTCACTCGTGATACTGTTCCCCAACGAAGCTCACTTCCAAACATGTTTATGTTTGAAGGTGCATCGCTCGTAATACTGTTCCACAACGGAGCGAACTTCCAAACATGTTTATGTTTGAAGGTGCGTCACTCGTGATACTGTTCCCCAACGAAGCTCACTTCCAAACATGTTTATGTTTGAAGGTGCGTCACTCGTGATACTGTTCCCCAAAGAAGCTCACTTCCAAACATGTTTATGTTTGAAGGTGCGTCGCTCGTAATACTGTTCCCCAACGGAGCGCACTTCCAAACATGTTTATGTTTGAAGGTGCGTCGCTCGTAATACTGTTCCCCAATGGAGCGCACTTCCAAACATGTTTATGTTTGAAGGTGCATCGCTCGTAATACTGTTCCCCAATGGAGCGCACTTCCAAACATATTTATGTTTGAAGGTGCATCGCTCGTAATACTGTTCCCCAACGGAGCGCACTTCCAAACATGTTTATGTTTGAAGGTGCGTCGCTCCTGATACTGTTCCCCATCGAAGCGCACTTCCAAACATGTTTATGTTTGAAGGTGCATCGCTCGTAATACTGTTCCCCATCGAAGCGCACTTCCAAACATGTTTATGTTTGAAGGTGCATCGCTCGTGATACTGTTCCCCAACGAAGCTCACTTCCAAACATGTTTATGTTTGAAGGTGCATCACTCGTGATACTGTTCCCCAACGAAGCTCACTTCCAAACATGTTTATGTTTGAAGGTGCATCGCTCGTAATACTGTTCCACAACGGAGCGAACTTCCAAACATGTTTATGTTTGAAGGTGCGTCACTCGTGATACTGTTCCCCAACGAAGCTCACTTCCAAACATGTTTATGTTTGAAGGTGCGTCACTCGTGATACTGTTCCCCAAAGAAGCTCACTTCCAAACATGTTTATGTTTGAAGGTGCATCGCTCGTAATACTGTTCCCCAATGAAGCTCACTTCCAAACATGTTTATGTTTGAAAGTGCGTCACTCGTGATACTGTTCCCCAACGAAGCTCACTTCCAAACATGTTTATGTTTGAAGGTGCATCACTGTTCCCCAACGAAGCTCACTTCCAAACATGTTTATGTGTGAAGGTGCATCACTGTTCCCCAACGAAGCTCACTTCCAAACATGTTTATGTTTGAAGGTGCATCGCTCTTACTACTGTTCCCCAACGAAGCTCACTTCCAAACATGTTTATGTTTGAAGGTGCGTCGCTCGTAATACTGTTCCCCAACGGAGCGCACTTCCAAACATGTTTATGTTTGAAGGTGCGTCGCTCGTAATACAGTTCCCCAACGAAGCTCACTTCCAAACATGTTTATGTTTGAAGGTGCGTCACTCGTGATACTGTTCCCCAACGAAGCTCACTTCCAAACATGTTTATGTTCGAAGGTGCGTCGCTCGTGATACTGTTCCCCAACGGAGCGCACTTCCAAACATGTTTATGTTTGAAGGTGCGTCGCTCGTGATACTGTTCCCGAACGAAGCTCACTTCCAAACATGTTTATGTTTGAAGGTGCGTCGCTCGTGATACTGTTCCCCAACGAAGCTCACTTCCAAACATGTTTATGTTTGAAGGTGCGTCGCTCGTGATACTGTTCCCCAACGAAGCTCACTTCCAAACATGTTTATGTTTGAAGGTGCGTCGCTCGTGATACTGTTCCCCAACGAAGCTCACTTCCAAACATATTTATGTTTGAAGGTGCGTCGCTCGTGATACTGTTCCCCAACGAAGCTCACTTCCAAACATGTTTATGTTTGAAGGTGCGTCGCTCGTGATACTGTTCCCCAACGAAGCTCACTTCCAAACATATTTATGTTTGAAGGTGCATCACTCGTGATACTGTTTCCCAACGAAGCTCACTTCCAAACATGTTTATGTTTGAAGGTGCGTCGCTCGTGATACTGTTCCCCAACGAAGCATGCTAACTGTTGCTCATCATTGACAGTTCATGCTTCGTTGGAGAACGATGCATTTCCGTGAATTGCTGCAGTGCCACAATAAACTTATAAGAATTGGAACTTCTATCAGCTCATTCTTTACTTGGAATTACTTACCTTTGGGCACTTCACACCATTTTACACTGAGATCTACACACAGCTCCCACCTGTGTTACACTGATGCCCATGCACAGGCCTCACCCCGTTAGAGTGATGCGAACACACAGTTCTCACCCCATGTTACACTGATCCCCACACACACCCCTCTCCCTGTGTTACACTGATCCCCAAACACACCCCTCTCCCTGTGTTACACTGATCCCCACACACAGCCCCACCATGTGTTACACTGATCCCCACACACAGCCCTCACCCAGTGTTACACTGATCCCCACACACAGCCCTCACCCAGTGTTACACAGATCCCCACACACAGCCCTCACCCAGTGTTACACTGATCCCCACACACACCCCTCTCCCTGTGTTACACTGATCCCCAAACACAGCCCCACCATGTGTTACACTGATCCCCACACAGAGGCCTCACCTCGTTAGAGTGATGCGAACACTCGGCCCTCACCCTGTGGTACACTGATTCCCACACACAGCCCTCTCCCTGTGTTACACTTATCCCCACACACAACCCTCACCCTGTGTAACACTGATCCCCACACACAGCCCTCATCCTGTGTTACACAGATCCAAACACACAGCCCTCACCCCGTGTTACACTGATCCCCACACACAGTCCTCACCTGTGATACACTGATCCCCACACACAGCCCTCACCCCATGTTACACAGATCCCCACACACAGCCCTCACCCCATGTTACACAGATCCCCACACACAGCCCTCACCCCATGTTACACTGATCCCCACATACAGCCCTCACCCCATGTTACACTGATCCCCACACACAGCCCTCCCCCCATGTTACACAGATCCCCACACACAGCCCTCCCCCCATGTTACACAGATCCCCACACACAGCCCTCACCCCATGTTACACTGATCCCCACACACAGTCATCACCTGTGATACACTGATCCACACACACAGCCCTCACCCCATGTTACACTGATCCCCACACACAGCCCTCACCCCATGTTACACTGATCCCCACACACAGCCCTCACCCAGTGTTACACTGATCCCCACACACAGGCCTCACCCCATGTTACACTGATCCCCACACACAGCCTTCACCCCATGTTACACAGATCCCCACACACAGCCCTCACCCCATGTTACACTGATCCCCACACACAGCCCTCACTCCGTTACATGGATCCCCACACAGCCCTCACCCAGTGTTACACTGATCCCCACACACAGCCATCACCCAGTGTTACACTGATCCCCACACACAGCCCTCACGCTGTGTTACACTGATCCCCACACACAGCCCTCACCCCATGTTACACAGATCCCCACACACAGCCCTCACCCCATGTTACACTGATCCCCACACACAGCCCTCACCCCATGTTACACAGATCCCCACACACAGCCCTCATCCCATGTTACACAGATCCCCACACACAGCCCTCACCCCATGTTACACTGATCCCCACACACAGCCCTCACCCCATGTTACACTGATCCCCACACACAGCCCTCACCCCATGTTACACAGATCCCCACACACAGCCCTCACCCCATGTTACACAGATCCCCACACACAGCCCTCACCCCATGTTACACTGATCCCCACACACAGCCCTCACCCCATGTTACACAGATCCCCACACACAGCCCTCACCCCATGTTACACAGATCCCCACACACAGCCCTCACCCCATGTTACACTGATCCCCACACACAGTCATCACCTGTGATACACTGATCCCCACACACAGCCCTCACCCCATGTTACACTGATCCCCACACACAGCCTTCACCCCATGTTACACAGATCCCCACACACAGCCTTCACCCCATGTTACACTGATCCCCACACACAGCCCTCACCCCGTGTTACACTGATCCCCACACACAGCCCTCACTCCGTTACACGGATCCCCACACAGCCCTCACCCAGTGTTACACTGATCCCCACACACAGCCCTCACCCTGTGTTACACTGATCCCCACACACAGCCCTCACCCTGTGTTACACTGATCCCCACACACAGCCCTCACCCCATGTTACACTGATCCCCACACACAGCCCTCACCCCATGTTACACAGATCCCCACACACAGCCCTCACCCCATGTTACACAGATCCCCACACACAGCCCTCACCCCATGTTACACTGATCCCCACACACAGCCCTCACCCAGTGTTACACAGATCCCCACACACAGCCCTCACCCCATGTTACACTGATCCCCACACACAGTCCTCACCTGTGATACACTGATCCCCACACACAGCCCTCACCCCATGTTACACAGATCCCCAGACACAGCCCTCACCCCATGTTACACAGATCCCCACACACAGCCCTCACCTCATGTTACACTGATCCCCACACACGGCCCTCACCCCATGTTACACAGATCCCCACACACAGCCCTCACCCCATGTTACACTGATCCCCACACACAGCCCTCACCCCATGTTACACAGATCCCCACACACAGCTCTCACCCTGTGTTACACTGATCCCCACACACAGCCCTCACCCCGTGTTACATTGATCCCCACACACAGCCCTCACCTGTGTTACACTGATCCCCACACACAGCCCTCACCCCATGTTACACAGATCCCCACACACAGCCCTCACCCCATGTTACACAGATCCCCACACACAGCCCTCACCCCATGTTACACTGATCCCCACACACAGCCCTCACCCCATGTTACACATATCCCCACACACAGCCCTCACCCCATGTTACACTGATCCCCACACACAGCCCTCACTCCGTTACACGGATCCCCACACAGCCCTCACCCAGTGTTACATTGATCCCCACACACAGCCCTCTCCCTGTGTTACACTGATCCCCACACACAGCCCTCACCCCATGTTACACAGATCCCCACACACAGCCCTCACCCCATGTTACACAGATCCCCACACACAGCCCTCACTCCATTACACAGATCCCCACACAGCCCTCACCCAGTGTTACACTGATCCCCACACACAGCCCTCACCCACTGTTACACAGATACCCACACACAGCCCTCACCCCATGTTACACTGATCCCCACACACAGCCCTCACCCAGTGTTACACTGATCCCCACACACAGCCCTCACCTGTGTTACATTGATCCCCACGCACAGCCCTCACCCAGTGTTACACTGATCCCCACACACAGCCCTCACCCAGTGTTACACTGATCTCCACGCACAGTCCTCACCCTGTGTTACACAGATCCCCACACACAGCCCTCACCCAGTGTTACACTGATCCCCACGCACAGTCCTCACCCAGTGTTACACTGAAGCCCACACACAGTCCTCACCCAGTGTTACACTCAAGCCCACACACAGTCCTCACCCTGTTTTACACTGATCCCCACACACAGCCCTCACCCAGTGTTACACTGATCCCCACGCACAGTCCTCACCCAGTGTTACACTGATCCCCACACACAGTCCTCACCCAGTGTTACACTGATCCCCACACACAGCCCTCACCCAGTGTTACACTGTGGCCCACACACAGCCCTCACCCAGTGTTACACTGATCCCCACACACAGCCCTCACCCAGTGTTACACTGAAGCCCACACACAGCCCTCACCCAGTGTTACACTGATCCCCACACACAGCCCTCACCCAGTGTTACACTGATCCCCACACACAGCCCTCACCCAGTGTTACACTGAAGCCCACACACAGTCCTCACCCAGTGTTACACTGATCCCCACACACAGCCCTCACCCCGTGTTACACTGATCCCACAGCCAGCCCTCACCTGTGATACACTGATACCCACACACAGCCCTCACCCAGTGTTACACTGAAGCCCACACACAGCCCTCACCAAGTGTTACACAGATCCCCACACTCAACCCTCACCCCATGTTACACTGATCCCCACACACAGCCCTCACCCCGTGTTACACTGATCCCCACACACAGCTCTCACACCGTTACACGGATCCCCACACAGCCCTCACCCAGTGTTACACTGATCCCCACACACAGCCCTCACCCTGTGTTACACTGATCCCCACGCACAGTCCTCACCCAGTGTTACACTGATCCCCACACACAGCCCTCACCCAGTGTTTACACTGATCCCCACACACAGCCCTCACCCCATGTTACACTGATCCCCACACACAGCCCTCACCCCATGTTACACAGATCCCCACACACAGCCCTCACCCCATGTTACACAGATCCCCACACACAGCCCTCACCCCATGTTACACAGATCCCCACACACAGCCCTCACCCCATCTTACACTGATCCCCACACACAGCCCTCACCCCATGTTACACAGATCCCCACACACAGCCCTCACCCCATGTTACACAGATCACAACACACACAGCCCTCACCCCATGTTACACATATCCCCACACACAGCCCTCACCCCATGTTACACAGATCCCCACACACAGCCCTCACCCGGTGTTACACTGATCCCCAAACACAGCCCTCACCCCATGTTACATTGATCCCCACACACAGCCCTCACCTGTGTTACACTGATCCCCACACACAGCCCTCACCCCATGTTACACAGATCCCCACACACAGCCCTCACCCCATGTTACACAGATCCCCACACACAGCCCTCACTCCGTTACACGGATCCCCACACACAGCCCTCACCCAGTGTTACACTGATCCCCACACACAGCCCTCACCCAGTGTTACACTGATCCCCACACACAGCCCTCACCCAGTGTTACACTGATCCCCACACACAGCCCTCACCTGTGTTACACTGATCCCCACACACAGCCCTCATCCTGTGTTACACTGATCCCCACGCACAGTCCTCACTCAGTGTTACACTGATCCCCACACACAGTCCTCATCCAGTGTTACACTGATCCTCACACACAGCCCTCACCCAGTGTTACACTGATCCCCACACACAGCCCTCACCCCGTGTTACACTGATCCCCACACACAGCCCTCACCCAGTGTTACACTGATCCCCACACACAGCCCTCACCCAGTGTTACACTGATCCCCACACACAGCCCTCACCCAGTGTTACACAGATCCCCACACACAGCCCTCACCTGTGTTACACTGATCCCCACACACAGCCCTCACCCAGTGTGACACAGATCCCCACACACAGCCCTCACCTGTGTTACACTGATCCCCACACACAGCCCTCACCCAGTGTTACACTGATCCCCACACACAGCCCTCACCCAGTGTTACACTGATCCCCACACACAGCCCTCACCTGTGTTACACTGATCCCCACACACAGCCCTCACCCAGTGTTACACTGATCCCCACACACAGCCCTCACCTGTGTTACACTGATCCCCACACACAGCCCTCACCCAGTGTTACACTGATCCCCACACACAGCCCTCACCCTGTGTTACACTGATCCCCACACACAGCCCTCACCCAGTGTTACACTGATCCCCACACACAGCCCTCACTCCATTACACGGATCCCCACACACAGCCCTCACTCCGTTACACGGATCCCCACACACAGCCCTCACTCCGTTACACGGATCCTCACACACACCCCTCTCCCTGTGTTACACTGATCCCCACAGCCCTCACCCAGTGTTACACTGATCCCCACACACAGCCCCCACCCAGTGTTACACTGATCCCCACACACAGTCCTCATCCAGTGTTACACTGATCCCCACACACAGCCCTCACCCAGTGTTACACTGATCCCCACACACAGCCCTCACCCAGTGTTACACTGATCCCCACACACAGTCCTCATCCAGTGTTACACTGATCCCCACACACAGCCCTCACCCAGTGTTACACTGATCCCCACACACAGCCCTCACCCAGCGTTACACAGATCCCCACACACAGCCCTCACCCAGTGTTACACTGTGGCCCACACACAGCCCTCACCCCATGTTACACTGATCCCCACATACAGCCCTCACCCCATGTTACACAGATCCCCACACACAGCCCTCACCCCATGTTACACTGATCCCCACACACAGCCCTCACCCCATGTTACACTGATCCCCACACACAGCCCTCACCCCATGTTACACAGATCCCCACACACAGTCATCACCTGTGATACACTGATCCCCACACACAGCCCTCACCCCATGTTACACTGATCCCCACACACAGCCTTCGCCCCATGTTACACAGATCCCCACACACAGCCTTCAGCTCATGTTACACTGATCCCCACACACAGCCCTCACCCCGTGTTACACTGATCCCCACACACAGCCCTCACTCCGTTACACGGATCCCCACACAGCCCTCACCCAGTGTTACACTGATCCCCACACACAGCCATCACCCAGTGTTACACAGATCCCCACACACAGCCCTCACCCCATGTTACACTGATCCCCACACACAGCCCTCACCCAGTGTTACACAGATCCCCACACACAGCCCTCACCCCATGTTACACTGATCCCCACACACAGTCCTCACCTGTGATACACTGATCCCCACACACAGCCCTAGTTGATTAGTATAAACACTTACACAAGACAAATAATTAATAATTAATAATTAATAAATTAATATAACAAATAGACATGCCAGAGCTTCAAAACCCAATTAATTTTCAAACTGAAAACTCTGCTCTAGCAATCCCCCCTTTGGTGATTTTATCACCAAATAAACCCAAAAAAAAAAAATTAGTGAAAATTTAGTCCCATTTTAGGAGAAATCGGAAATGTCTTTTTCTCCTCACCCCATGTTACACTGATCCCCACACACAGCCCTCACCCCATGTTACACAGATCCCCCCACACAGCCCTCACCCCATGTTACACAGATCCCCACACACAGCCCTCACCTCATGTTACACTGATCCCCACACACGGCCCTCACCCCATGTTACACAGATCCCTACACACAGCCCTCACCCCATGTTACACTGATCCCCACACACAGCCCTCACCCCATGTTACACAGATCCCCACACACAGCTCTCACCCCGTGTTACACTGATCCCCACACACAGCCCTCACCCCGTGTTACATTAATCCCCACACACAGCCCTCATCTGTGTTACACTGATCCCCACACACAGCCCTCACCCCATGTGACACAGATCCTCACACACAGCCCTCACCCCATGTTACACAGATCCCCACACACAGCCCTCACCCCATGTTACACTGATCCCCACACACAGCCCTCACCCCATGTTACACAGATCCCCACACACAGCCCTCACCCCATGTTACACTGATCCCCACACACAGCCCTCACTCCGTTACACGGATCCCCACACAGCCCTCACCCAGTGTTACACTGATCCCCACACACAGCCCTCTCCCTGTGTTACACTGATCCCCACACACAGCCCTCACCCCATGTTACACAGATCCCCACACACAGCCCTCACCCCATGTTACACAGATCCCCACACACAGCCCTCACTCCGTTACACAGATCCCCACACAGCCCTCACCCAGTGTTACACTGATCCCCACACACAGCCCTCACCCAGTGTTACACAGATACCCACACACAGCCCTCACCCCATGTTACACTGATCCCCACACACAGCCCTCACCCAGTGTTACACTGATCCCCACACACAGCCCTCAACTGTGTTACATTGATCCCCACGCACAGCCCTCACCCAGTGTTACACTGATCCCCACACACAGCCCTCACCCAGTGTTACACTGATCCCCACACACAGCTCTCACCCCGTGTTACACTGATCCCCACACACAGCCCTCACCCCGTGTTACATTGATCCCCACACACAGCCCTCACCTGTGTTACACTGATCCCCACGCACAGTCCTCACCCTGTGTTACACAGATCCCCACACACAGCCCTCACCCAGTGTTACACTGATCCCCACGCACAGTCCTCACCCAGTGTTACACTGATCCCCACGCACAGTCCTCACCCAGTGTTACACTGAAGCCCACACACAGTCCTCACCCTGTTTTACACTGATCCCCACACACAGCCCTCACCCAGTGTTACACTGATCCCCACGCACAGTCCTCACCCAGTGTTACACTGATCCCCACACACAGTCCTCACCCAGTGTTACACTGATCCCCACACACAGCCCTCACCCAGTGTTACACTGTGGCGCACACACAGCCCTCACCCAGTGTTACACTGATCCCCACACACAGCCCTCACCCAGTGTTACACTGAAGCCCACACACAGCCCTCACCCAGTGTTACACTGATCCCCACACACAGCCCTCACCCAGTGTTACAGTGATCCCCACACACAGCCCTCACCCAGTGTTACACTGATCCCCACACACAGCCCTCACCCAGTGTTACACTGAAGCCCACACACAGTCCTCACCCAGTGTTACACTGATCCCCACACACAGCCCTCACCCCGTGTTACACTGATCCCCACAGCCAGCCCTCACCTGTGATACACTGATACCCACACACAGCCCTCACCCAGTGTTACACTGAAGCCCACACACAGCCCTCACCAAGTGTTACACAGATCCCCACACACAACCCTCACCCCATGTTACACTGATCCCCACACACAGCCCTCACCCCGTGTTACACTGATCCCCACACACAGCTCTCACACCGTTACACGGATCCCCACACAGCCCTCACCCAGTGTTACACTGATCCCCACACACAGCCCTCACCTGTGTTACACTGATCCCCACGCACAGTCCTCACCCTGTGTTACACAGATCCCCACACACAGCCCTCACCCAGTGTTACACTGATCCCCACGCACAGTCCTCACCCAGTGTTACACTGATCCCCACGCACAGTCCTCACCCAGTGTTACACTGAAGCCCACACACAGTCCTCACCCTGTTTTACACTGATCCCCACACACAGCCCTCACCCAGTGTTACACTGATCCCCACGCACAGTCCTCACCCAGTGTTACACTGATCCCCACACACAGTCCTCACCCAGTGTTACACTGATCCCCACACACAGCCCTCACCCAGTGTTACACTGTGGCGCACACACAGCCCTCACCCAGTGTTACACTGATCCCCACACACAGCCCTCACCCAGTGTTACACTGAAGCCCACACACAGCCCTCACCCAGTGTTACACTGATCCCCACACACAGCCCTCACCCAGTGTTACAGTGATCCCCACACACAGCCCTCACCCAGTGTTACAGTGATCCCCACACACAGCCCTCACCCAGTGTTACACTGAAGCCCACACACAGTCCTCACCCAGTGTTACACTGATCCCCACACACAGCCCTCACCCCGTGTTACACTGATCCCCACAGCCAGCCCTCACCTGTGATACACTGATACCCACACACAGCCCTCACCCAGTGTTACACTGAAGCCCACACACAGCCCTCACCAAGTGTTACACAGATCCCCACACACAACCCTCACCCCATGTTACACTGATCCCCACACACAGCCCTCACCCCGTGTTACACTGATCCCCACACACAGCTCTCACACCGTTACACGGATCCCCACACAGCCCTCACCCAGTGTTACACTGATCCCCACACACAGCCCTCACCCTGTGTTACACTGATCCCCACGCACAGTCCTCACCCAGTGTTACACTGATCCCCACACACATCCCTCACCGTGTTTACACTGATCCCCACACACAGCCCTCACCCCGTGTGTTACACTGATCCCCACACACAGCCCTCACCCCATGTTACACAGATCCCCACACACAGCCCTCACCCCATGTTACACAGATCCCCACACACAGCCCTCGCCCCATCTTACACTGATCCCCACACACAGCCCTCACCCCATGTTACACAGATCCCCACACACAGCCCTCACCCCATGTTACACAGATCACAACACACACAGCCCTCACCCCATGTTACACAGATCCCCACACACAGCTCTCACCCCATGTTACACAGATCCCCACACACAGCCCTCACCCGGTGTTACACTGATCCCCAAACATAGCCCTCACCCCATGTTACATTGATCCCCACACACAGCCCTCACCTGTGTTACAATGATCCACACACACAGCCCTCACCCCATGTTACACAGATCCCCACACACAGCCCTCACCCCATGTTACACAGATCCCCACACACAGCCCTCACTCCGTTACACGGATCCCCACACACAGCCCTCACCCAGTGTTACACTGATCCCCACACACAGCCCTCACCCAGTGTTACACTGATCCCCACACACAGCCCTCACCCAGTGTTACATTGATCCCCACACACAGCCCTCACCTGTGTTACACTGATCCCCACACACAGCCCTCACCCAGTGTTACACTGATCCCCACACACAGCCCTCACCCTGTGTTACACTGATCCCCACACACAGCCCTCACCCAGTGTTACACTGATCCCCACACACAGCCCTCACTCCGTTACACGGATCCCCACACACAGCCCTCACTCCGTTACACGGATCCCCACACACAGCCCTCACCCAGTGTTACACTGATCCCCACTCACAGCCCTCACCCAGTGTTACACTGATCCCCACACACAGCCCTCACCCAGTGTTACACAGATCCCCACACACAGTCCTCACTCAGTGTTACACCGATCCCCACACACAGCCCCACCATGTTACACTGATGCCCACACACAGCCCTCTACCTGTGTTACACTGATCCCCACACACAGTCCTCACTCAGTGTTACACTGATCCCCACACACAGCCCTCAC
The DNA here is from genome assembly GCF_964204655.1 of Triturus cristatus. Taxonomy (NCBI): domain Eukaryota; kingdom Metazoa; phylum Chordata; class Amphibia; order Caudata; family Salamandridae; genus Triturus; species Triturus cristatus. Next base: position 1,094,270,896 of record NC_140588.1, on the reverse strand, counting down.
CCAGTGTTACACTGATCCCCACACACAGCCCTCACCCAGTGTTACACTGATCCCCACACACAGCCCTCACCCCATGTTACGCAGATCCCCACACACAGCCCTCACCCAGTGTTACACTGATCCCCACAGCCCTCACCCAGTGTTACACTGAAGCCCACACACAGCCCTCACCCAGTGTTACACTGATCCCCACACACAGCCCTCACCCAGATCCCCACACACAGCCCTCACCCCGTGTTACACTGATCCCCACGCACAGTCCTCACCCAGTGTTACACTGATCCACACACACAGCCCTCACCCAGTGTTACACTGATCCCCACACACAGCCCTCACCCCGTGTTACATTGATCCCCACACACAGCCCTCACCCAGTGTTACACTGATCCCCACACACAGTCCTCACCCCGTGTTACACTGATCCCCACACACAGCCCTCACCCAGTGTTACACTGATTCCCACACACAGTCCTCACTCCGTGTTACACTGATCCCCACACACAGCCCTCACCCAGTGTTACACAGATCCCCACACACAGCCCTCACACACCCCAGTGGAGTTCCCCTGCCTATTCACTCCCCCACCCAAGAAGTTTCCCCCCCACCCCCAGGTCACTTACCTCCCTGGGCCGGCTGCAGCCAGAGCCCACCAAGGAGCAGGAGGAGGGGGGCACCCCAGGTCATGATGAGGGGGGGGCAGCAGTGAGGTCACAGATTGGGCAATAAGCACAGCATTAAGCGAGGACCCGCTCCGGTGAGAAGTTCACAAGATCTGAGCTCAGCCCGTCCCAGGGTTCGGAGGGAGAGCGGAACCCACCAATCAGAAGGCAGAACAGCCGCGAGTCATCACTCACCAGGTAGAGGCTCGCTGCGAGGACCTAGATGAAGCCAGTAAAAGTGAAAGTAAAAAGGGTGCAGAAGTTTCGTTTATTCCTTTCTTTTGAGTTCCTTTTAAATAGTGCTTAGAAGTCCCCTTGCCTATCCTTGCAGCAGACCAGTGATTTCACTCCCCCCCCCCCTTACCCTTGTGTTATTCCTCCCTCCAGTTTTGACCCTCTCTCTGTATTTGTTTTGCTCCCTTTGCTCCTGTTGCTGTGATGGGCGCTGCCTGTGCTCAGACTCTAAAGTGCTTAGAAGCCCTCGATGTTATTATTGGTTGAGGAGAAGATGTGTCGTTTTGGCCAGAGCGGCCGACTTTAGAACTAGGAATCAGGTTCGAGTCCTAGCGTTGGCTCAACACCCTGTGATTCTGGGCAGATCACTTCACCCTCCCATGTCCGATCTATGAATGTGTCCTTGTGTAATTTCGCGCTAAATAAAACTACAAAAAAAACCTTGATTTTCCGCCTTCTCTTCTCTTAGCTCTGTTAGTGCTTAGAAGCCTCTGACGTGAGGGTCTAGAAACCCCCCGCTGCTCTGGTGACCGGGCAATGGTAGGATGAATGGTTTGTGCTTCACTGGCGGTGCTCTAGCGCCCTCCAGCGGACGGATAGCGCCTCTATGACAGGAGATGGGCTGATTTCCCAGAAACGGAGGCTTTGGTCCAGTGGGAGGAGGAGGAGGGAACGAGATCTGAGCCCAGCCCTCCCAGGGCTTGGGGACTGAGGGAACCCACCAATCATAGGACAGAACAGCAGCGCGTCATCACTCACCAGGTAGAGCCTGACTTCTGTCCCCTTGATTTCCCTTCTGATTTTTGGAGACTGAGGGAACCCACCAATCATAAGACAGAACAGCAGCGCGTCATCACTCACCAGGTAGAGCTGGCTTCTGTCCCCTTGATTTCCCTTCTGATTTGTGGAGACTGAGGGAACTCACCAATCATAAGTCAGAACAGCAGCGCGTCATCACTCACCAGGTAGAGCCTGACTTCTGTCCCTTTGAGTGCCCTTCTGATCCTTTCCTCGGTGCTTAGAAGCCCCCGTCACCTGTCCTGGCTGCAGACCACAGTGAAGAGTTTGAACAGGAATGTCATCCCCCCACCCCCTTTACCCATCTGTAATTTCACCCTCCAGTTTTGACCCCCTCTCTCTATTTGTTTTGCTCCCTTTGTTTCTGTTGCTGTGTTGAGCGCTGCCTGTGTTCAGACTCTAAAGTGCCTAGAAGCCCTTGATGTTATTGGCTGGGAGAAGCTGCTGACTTTGGAACTTGGGAACCAGATTCGAGTCCCAGCGTCGGTTCAACATCCTGTGATTCCAGGCAAATCACTTCACCTTCCAGTGTCCATGATATGAACGTGACTAGTTGTAATGTGACTGGTGCTCGTGTAAAGCGCTACACTGGGTCGATTTCGCGCTATATACTAACTGCAAAAAAAACGTTTTTTTACTGCTCTTGCCTCAGCTCTTTTAGCGCTTAGAAGCCTCTGACATGACTACCGTGGTTACTGCATACCACCTGGGAAGTCATGAACTGAGGTGCAGGTGAGATGGGTCAAGGGCAGAAAGGAGGACTGTAGCGGGGGCGAGAAGCCCCCCCCTCGGGGGGGGGGGTGCATATGTGAAGTATGACGGTCTAGGGTGCAAGGGAGGATCCCTGGTTATGGATCTCCGTCCGGCATAAATCCCCGTTGTAGTCCCCTCCCCCCATCAAGCTACCGCCCCCCCGTAACAGAAGGCAGCAATCTTGCGACCCATCACAGCTGAAAGCAGCTGTGGACAAAGCCCAGAACAGTGTCCAGGGCGACACAGTCAGAGCCAAGAACGGGGTCCAGGGCCACACAGTCGGAGCCCAGAACGGGGTCCAGGGCGACACAGTCGGAGCCCAGAACGGCGTCCAGGGCGACACATTCAGAGCCTAGAACAGCATCCAGGGTGACACAATCAGAGCCTAGAACGGCGTCCAGGGTGACACAGAGCCTAGAACAGTGTCCAGGGCGACACAGTCAGAGCCCAGAACGGGGTCCAGGGCGACACAGTCGGAGCCCAGAACGGTGTCCAGGGCGACACAGTCGGAGCCCAGAACGGCGTCCAGGGCGACACATTCAGAGCCTAGAACAGCATCCAGGGTGACACAATCAGAGCCTAGAACGGCGTCCAGGGTGACACAGAGCCTAGAACAGTGTCCAGGGCGACACAGTCAGAGCCGAGAACGGCGTCCAGGGCGACACAGTCGGAGCCCAGAACGGCATCCAGGGCGACACATTCAGACCCTAGAACAGCGTCAAGGGTGACATAGTCAGAGCCTAGAACGGCGTCCAGGGTGACACAGTCAGACCCTGGAACAGGGTCTAGGCCAACACAGCACGAGCACTGCAAGAACCCCAGCAACAGTGAGAAGATCATGCTCTTCACGGGCTGAACGAGCACTGCAAGAACCCCAGCAATGACGAGGAGATCATGCTCCTCACGGGCTGAACGAGCACCACAAGAACCCCAGCAAAGGCGAGAAGATCATGCTCTTCACGACTGAACGAGCACAGCAAGAACCCCAGCAATGGTGAGAAGATCATGCTCTTCACGGGCTGAACGAGCACTGCAAGAACCCCTGCAGTGGTGAGAAGATCATGCTCTTCACGGCTGAACGAGCACTGCAAGAATCCCAGCAATGGCGAGAAGATCATGCTCTTCACAGGCTGAACGAGCACTGCAAGAACCCCTGCAGTGGTGAGAAGATCATGCTCTTCACGGGCTGAACGAGCACTGCAAGAATCCCAGCAAAGGCGAGAAGATCATGCTCTTCACGGGCTGAACGAGCACTGCAAGAACCCCTGCAGTGGTGAGAAGATCATGCTCTTCACGGCTGAACGAGCACTGCAAGAATCCCAGCAATGGCGAGAAGATCATGCTCTTCACGGGCTGAACGAGCACTGCAAGAACCCCTGCAGTGGTGAGAAGATCATGCTCTTCACGGGCTGAACGAGCACTGCAAGAATCCCAGCAAAGGCGAGAAGATCATGCTCTTCACGGGCTGAACGAGCACTGCAAGAACCCCTGCAGTGGTGAGAAGATCATGCTCTTCACGGCTGAACGAGCACTGCAAGAATCCCAGCAAAGGCGAGAAGATCATGCTCTTCACGGGCTGAACGAGCACTGCAAGAACCCCTGCAGTGGTGAGAAGATCATGCTCTTCACGGCTGAACGAGCACTGCAAGAATCCCAGCAATGGCGAGAAGATCATGCTCTTCACGGGCTGAACGAGCACTGCAAGAACCCCTGCAGTGGTGAGAAGATCATGCTCTTCACGGGCTGAACGAGCACTGCAAGAATCCCAGCAAAGGCGAGAAGATCATGCTCTTCACGGGCTGAACGAGCACTGCAAGAACCCCTGCAGTGGTGAGAAGATCATGCTCTTCACGGCTGAACGAGCACTGCAAGAATCCCAGCAAAGGCGAGAAGATCATGCTCTTCACGGGCTGAACGAGCACTGCAAGAACCCCTGCAGTGGTGAGAAGATCATGCTCTTCACGGCTGAACGAGCACTGCAAGAATCCCAGCAAAGGCGAGAAGATCATGCTCTTCACGGGCTGAACGAGCACTGCAAGAACCCCAGCAGTGGTGAGAAGATCGTGCTCTTCATTGGCTGAACGACCACTGCAAGCACCCCAGCAAAGGCGAGAAGATCATGCTCTTCACGACTGAACGCGCATGTAGGAAGGTGGATATCTGACTATGGTTACCCCCAATTTTTTGCCTAGTGTCTAGCTGGTTTTTCGACTTAGTTGGCCTGAGATCCTGCCATTCAGGCTCTCAGGCTATCTGCTCTCTCTTTAAAATGGACTCCATGTACCCTAGGTACATACCCAATTGGTTGGATCACCCTGTGAGCCCCTGTACCAGTGTACACTAGGTACCCAGGGCATTGGTGTATCTAAGGCCTGCCAGGGGCTGAAGCATGTATTATGCCACCCCAGGCTTGGCCTAACAAATTTGACACAACTGGCTGATCACTCAGCTGGGGTAAGTTGGTGTAACCACCTCTTACTTAGGTGTAGTATACCTATACCTAACCTTAAATGAGACATCCTGGAATCAACTTAACTACAAGAAGAAGACGGGAACTTCGACGCTCTGCCGCACAGAGGACTGAAGCCAATCTCCCCTGTGGTCAGGGAGTGACCACCTTGCTAACGCAAGCACCATCCAGCGAATCAACGTCTGCTTTGCCGCCGCCTCCCGCCGGAGCCCGAGCCCAGAGACTGACAAGACCTGGACCTCCAGACCTCTCACCGCCCGATCCACAGTCCCTGCAAAGAGGAGACCCGTGGAGGCACCGAGACACGTGGAGCCAGCCATCTTGAAACGACCACGACAAGCTGACAAGTGCAACAACCGAGGCTCCCTCCAAGTTGTGCTTTGGGATCTGAGAAGCCCAACATCCGAGCAGCATTTGCACCAAAGGTGAGCCCTCCAGCATCTCCACGATCTGCGTGGGGCCCTTCTGCATTTTGCCACTCGACGCGCCTAACCGGTTGCTGGCCCGCTGGCTAGTGGCCATCTTGGCGACGAAATCTACAAAACACACCGCTGGTCTGGTTGCTCCAGACTGGCCCTTGCTCCCCTCCAAAGGAGCAGTCCCTCTGACCTTGCTGGTCAGAACCATCAGCTTATTTCCTTGCCTACAACAATTGCTTTTGCCAAGGCTTGTTTGCTTCGACCAAGTCGCCGACACCGCCGACAGCGAGAGCCTGCGTGGGACAGCTCGTGACTCGACTCCTGGACGTCGTCGACCTTCAGGGACCACGTGGCTGCAGAGACAAGCTACACCTTTCTTCCTGTTTGCACCCGACATCGCCTGGTACCCACCTGGTGCCACGCTGGTCACTGGCTAGTGACTGTGAACACTGTCCCCTCTGCTTTCAGGTCTTCAACATCTCCGATCCACTCTTGGATCCACTGCATCTCCTCCGGGCCGGCCGCCTGCAGCATCTTTGTCTTCGGCTCCACGGAACAGATAGAAGAAACCCGACGCACTTCGAGGCCTATGCACCCGCTTCCTGTGGGTGAGGTAAAGCTGGCACTCCTGTGCCCAACTGTAGTAATACATCTCTAGTGCCTGTGTTCCAATTCTTGAGTTCCTAGCCCATCCGGAAGATTCCTTTTGCAGTAACTTTGTACTTTTTACGCACCCATTGAAACCTATGGGAGCCCGCGTGTGACTATTTGCTCTGCACACGCAACCCGTGGACCTCCTGGTCACTAACTGAAGTTAGCTCCTTGTAGGCCCAGCGATTCTAGAGGCCCTAGGCCTTTTTCCTTTTCTGTTCGTGGTACTTATACCACTATTTTAGTATATGGTTTGAGTGGCCACCAGGGCCTATCCATAGAAAGTGCAACTTCTGTGTATTCTGTGATAATCTTGTTTGACGATTTGTGCTCCTGTGCTCATAAAGAGACTAGGGGTTACTTTGAGAAATAAATACATATATATTTTGAATATATATCTGTGTGGTGTCCTTTCATTGGTATAAAAGGGGGTTACTATTGGTAAAACAGCTGGCTTAACACGCATCACGAGTTTAGCCTCAAAGACTGCTTAGCCTACGCTACCACTAGGGCAGCTAGTCCGAAAAGGTTGACTTACAACCACACCATAAGGGTTGCTTGGCATGGTACAAGGTGGTCACTTTAACTAGTGAACATCATATACCAGGCCAACTTCTCACATTGGTGAGCAGCGGTTGGATTTGAGCTTGCTGTGTTTTACCATTGTAATCTCTTGGTTACCAATTGAAAGATCACATAGGTACCTGTAGGTACATATAAAACAAGATTAGATATACTTAAGTTCTACTGAACTTAGTTGTTGTAGAGCAAAGGGAGTAGCACACCCTGACTACAACTACTAGATAGGTTTAGTAGGTAAACCCAAGTGTAGGTAGATTGCAACACATCCACCCACACTTAAGAGCAATGGCTGGGGCAGAGGGGTCCACTGTACCCATCTCTGTTGAGAGTGACCCCCAGAGGGCACCATCCATCTATGCTACCCTTAATCAAAACGAGCTCAGGCAGTTGGCAACTCTTAGAGGCCTTAAACAGCCCAAGAACCCTACCTCTGCTTTGCTCAGAGAGCTCTTGCAAGAAGATGAAAATCAAAAAGAGCTCAAGAAAGCTTCCCAGTTAGCCCCCTTAGGGACAGGAACAGGAGGCCCCCCTTCTGAAGATGCTACTGAAATACCCCTTCCCAATAGTCACCCCTTAGATGGGATGCTTACCACAGAGGATGAGAGTGAGAAGGATACTGACAGTAGTGAGGATGAAGGGAGAACTAGCCCAGTGCCAAGTGTTATACTTGGCCCAGCTAAACTAAGGCTATTGGGGACTGACAGTGGGTTCACCCCATTGGATCTCCCCAGTGGACTTAACACAGGGCTTGGGAGGCGAAGGAATCGCTCAGGTGACTCCAATGCTTCCCATGGCTCTAGAGGCTCTCAAGGTCACTCCAGAAGAAGGATGACCACCCCTCAGAGGAGGGAACATGAGGCCAAGATGCAAGAAGCCCAGCTGAGGATCAGGAAGCAGGAGCTAGAAGTAGCCCTGATGGAAGAGAAACTGAGCAAGGCTAGGCAGCATAGAGAGAGTGGGTCTATACCCACTGGTGGCAGCAATGTCCCTAGGGACAAAGATAGGGTCTTTGACAATAGGAACCTGTCCAAGATTGTGCCCCCCTACAAAAATGGGGATGACATCCACAAATGGATGACTGCTCTTGAGAGAGCCTGCAAAGTGCAGCAGGTTCCTGAAGACCAGTGGGCAGCAATCTTATGGCTCTCCTTTGAGGGGAGAGGCAGAGATAGACTCCTCACTGTTAGAGAAGAGGATGTCAGAAATTACAGAGTCCTGAAGAGTGTCCTAGTTGATGGGTTAGGCATAACCACTGAACAGTACAGGTTAATGTTCAGAGACACCCAGAAGACACAGACTCAGGACTGGTCTGAATATGTGGAATGTGCAACTAAGGCTTTGGAGGGTTGGTTGCTGGGAAGTAAGGTGTCTGATTATACAGGATTGTACAATTTGATGATGAGAGAGCAGATTTTAAGTAATTGTCAAAACCAGCTTCTCCATCAACACCTGGTAGACTCAGATTTGACCTCTCCCCAAGAATTGGGAAAGAGGGCAGATAAATGGGTCAGGACCAGGATCAGGCCTAAAAACCAGGGTGGTGACCAAAAGAAAGATACCACCAAGCCTCAAGAGAAGGGTGGGGATAAAGAAAAAGAGAAACCTTCCTCAGGGCCCCAAAACTCCACACAGGGTGGTGGGTCCCAAGCTCCCTCCTCTACCACAGCTAAAAAGCCCTACTGCCATGAGTGTAAAACTCCTGGGCATTGGAAAACTGACAGCGGTTGCCCAAGGGCTAAAAACAAAACTGTTCCTCCAATTACTCCTGTCACACCACCTATTACTGTCAGCAGTAATCCCCCAGGTGGTGGGAGTGCCCCCAGAAATCTGGGTGGGTTTACTTGGGGAACACAGGGGGACCCTGGCTTAGCCAGTTCCCCTACAGCAGCTACTCTTGTCTGTGATGGTGGCATGGGGTTTGCCAACTTCACTGCCTGTCCCAACACTTTGGGTAGGTACAGACAGGAGCCCTACATCAATGGCACCAAAGCTGAGGCCTACAGAGACACTGGAGCTAGCATCACAATGGTGGCCCATTGGCTAGTTCCCTCTGAGCAGCTTTTGCCTGGTTGCTCCTACCAGGTAACTAACATTGATGGCAAACAGAAAAGTCATCCCATGGCAGAGGTATGTCTCAGCTGGGGAGGTGTCACTGGCCCTAAAAGGGTGGCAGTGTCCCCAACCTTGCCTGTAGACTGCTTACTGGGGAATGACTTAGAACTCTCAGCTTGGGCTGGAGTTGAACAAGACACCCATTCTAAAATGGTAGGCCTGTCACAAAAGGGTAGGGGGGTTGTGCCATTCACAACCCCTGTCCAAATAGATTTCCTCCCTGAAAAGGTTGGAAGGGCAGTGGTAGCCACAGCCCAGGCACAGACAGACTTCCCTGTAGAGACTGGCAGAGCTGTGACAGTCACAGCTCAAACACAAACTGAGTGCCCCCCTGAAAAGGTTGGCAAGGCTGTAATGGTCTCGGCCTATACTCAGACTGACATAGGTGTAGTGAAGCCTGAAACTATGGATCACTCCACACAAACAGAGAGTAGTGGGGAGGAAGAAAAGTCTCCCTCTCCCCAGACATTAGGAAAAAGTCAGCCTCCTCAGGGAGCTGACCTCACCCCTTGTGAAGGAACTGCCCCAGAGGTAGCCAGGCCTGGCCTGGCAGAGCCTCTGATGTCAGTGGCCCCTTCCAAGGTGGGACCCAGTCTGGTGCAGGTAGCCTGCCTCTCTCTACCCTGCCTCAGTCAGCCCAGGGCTGCAGAGGTCAGGGAGGCCAGTGGACCCCCAGAGGGCCCCTGTCCACAAGAACCCCCCCATCAAAAGAATGAGGATTGCCTGGCTAGTAGCCCTAGTCAGGTGATGGGTAAAAACATTCCTGAGGGATCCCCTTTACAGGTAGTTAGGGACCTCCCCCAGAGGGATTCTGTTGGGCACAGGCAAACCTGGGACCTTAGGGCCCCAAACCTGACCTGTCCCTCCAGTAAGCCCACAAAAGGGACCCAGCCTCCAGCTTTAGGTAGCCAGAGGCTGACCCTGAGAGCACAGTGCAACTCAGTTAAGGAAAGAAAGGCATCCATGGTGGAGGATGATTGGAGGAAGCTGAGGCCTCACTTTGAGGACACTCACTTCAGTACTCCATCTCAACACCAGCCTTTTACTTTGCCAAGACACACCAAAGGTAGAGATTCCCTATGGTGGAGACCCTCTGATACCCTTAGGGTGAGGGATTGCTTAGTGGACCATGAGACAGGGGGTAACCATGCCAGTGCTTGTTCCTCCTTATATGGCCACTTGGGCAATATAGGCTTACCTGGTCAAGGTCAGCCTTATCTCCCTTCGTTTGGGGGGGGGTTGTGTAGGAAGGTGGATATCTGACTATGGTTACCCCCAATTTTTTGCCTAGTGTCTAGCTGGTTTTTCGACTTAGTTGGCCTGAGATCCTGCCATTCAGGCTCTCAGGCTATCTGCTCTCTCTTTAAAATGGACTCCATGTACCCTAGGTACATACCCAATTGGTTGGATCACCCTGTGAGCCCCTGTACCAGTGTACACTAGGTACCCAGGGCATTGGTGTATCTAAGGCCTGCCAGGGGCTGAAGCATGTATTATGCCACCCCAGGCTTGGCCTAACAAATTTGACACAACTGGCTGATCACTCAGCTGGGGTAAGTTGGTGTAACCACCTCTTACTTAGGTGTAGTATACCTATACCTAACCTTAAATGAGACATCCTGGAATCAACTTAACTACAAGAAGAAGACGGGAACTTCGACGCTCTGCCGCACAGAGGACTGAAGCCAATCTCCCCTGTGGTCAGGGAGTGACCACCTTGCTAACGCAAGCACCATCCAGCGAATCAACGTCTGCTTTGCCGCCGCCTCCCGCCGGAGCCCGAGCCCAGAGACTGACAAGACCTGGACCTCCAGACCTCTCACCGCCCGATCCACAGTCCCTGCAAAGAGGAGACCCGTGGAGGCACCGAGACACGTGGAGCCAGCCATCTTGAAACGACCACGACAAGCTGACAAGTGCAACAACCGAGGCTCCCTCCAAGTTGTGCTTTGGGATCTGAGAAGCCCAACATCCGAGCAGCATTTGCACCAAAGGTGAGCCCTCCAGCATCTCCACGATCTGCGTGGGGCCCTTCTGCATTTTGCCACTCGACGCGCCTAACCGGTTGCTGGCCCGCTGGCTAGTGGCCATCTTGGCGACGAAATCTACAAAACACACTGCTGGTCTGGTTGCTCCAGACTGGCCCTTGCTCCCCTCCAAAGGAGCAGTCCCTCTGACCTTGCTGGTCAGAACCATCAGCTTATTTCCTTGCCTACAACAATTGCTTTTGCCAAGGCTTGTTTGCTTCGACCAAGTCGCCGACAGCGAGAGCCTGCGTGGGACAGCTCGTGACTCGACTCCTGGACGTCGTCGACCTTCAGGGACCACGTGGCTGCAGAGACAAGCTACACCTTTCTTCCTGTTTGCACCCGACATCGCCTGGTACCCACCTGGTGCCACGCTGGTCACTGGCTAGTGACTGTGAACACTGTCCCCTCTGCTTTCAGGTCTTCAACATCTCCGATCCACTCTTGGATCCACTGCATCTCCTCCGGGCCGGCCGCCTGCAGCATCTTTGTCTTCGGCTCCACGGAACAGATAGAAGAAACCCGACGCACTTCGAGGCCTATGCACCCGCTTCCTGTGGGTGAGGTAAAGCTGGCACTCCTGTGCCCAACTGTAGTAATACATCTCTAGTGCCTGTGTTCCAATTCTTGAGTTCCTAGCCCATCCGGAAGATCCTTTTTGCAGTAACTTTGTACTTTTTACGCACCCATTGAAACCTATGGGAGCCCGCGTGTGACTATTTGCTCTGCACACGCAACCCGTGGACCTGCTGGTCACTAACTGAAGTTAGCTCCTTGTAGGCCCAGCGATTCTAGAGGCCCTAGGCCTTTTTCCTTTTCTGTTCGTGGTACTTATACCACTATTTTAGTATATGGTTTGAGTGGCCACCAGGGCCTATCCATAGAAAGTGCAACTTCTGTGTATTCTGTGATAATCTTGTTTGACGATTTGTGCTCCTGTGCTCATAAAGAGACTAGGGGTTACTTTGAGAAATAAATACATATATATTTTGAATATATATCTGTGTGGTGTCCTTTCATTGGTATAAAAGGGGGTTACTATTGGTAAAACAGCTGGCTTAACACGCATCACGAGTTTAGCCTCAAAGACTGCTTAGCCTACGCTACCACTAGGGCAGCTAGTCCGAAAAGGTTGACTTACAACCACACCATAAGGGTTGCTTGGCATGGTACAAGGTGGTCACTTTAACTAGTGAACATCATATACCAGGCCAACTTCTCACAGCGCACTGCAAGAACCCCAGCAATGGCGAGAAGATCATGCTCTTCACGACTGAACGAGCACCACAAGAACCCCAGCAAAGGCTAGAAGATCATGCTCTTCACGGGCTGAACGAGCACTGCAAGAACCCCTGCAGTGGTGAGAAGATCATGCTCTTCACGGCTGAACGTGCACTGCAAGAACCCCAGCAAAGGCGAGAAGATCATGCTCTTCACGGATGAACGACCACTGCAAGAACCCCAGCAAAGGCGAGAAGATCATGCTCTTCACGGATGAACGACCACTGCAAGAACCCCAGCAATGACGAGGAGATCATGCTCCTCACGGGCTGAACGAGCACCACAAGAACCCCAGCAATGGCGAGAAGATCGTGCTCTTCACGGGCTGAACGCGCACTGCAAGAACCCCAGCAAAGGCGAGAAGATCGTGCTCTTCATGGGCTGAACGAGCACTGCAAGAACCCCAGCAAAGGCGAGAAGATCATGCTCTTCACGACTGAACGCGCACTGCAAGAACCCCAGCAAAGGCGAGAAGATCATGCTCTTCACGGCTGAACGAGCACTGCAAGAACCCCAGCAGTGGTGAGAAGATCGTGCTCTTCATTGGCTGAACGAGCACTGCAAGAACCCCAGCAAAGGCGAGAAGATCGTGCTCTTCACGGGCTGAACGAGCACCACAAGAACCCCAGCAATGGCGAGGAGCTCATGCTCCTCACGGGCTGAACGAGCACCACAAGAACCCCAGCAATGGCGAGAAGATCGTGCTCTTCACGGCTGAACGAGCATTGCAAGAACCCCAGCAAAGGCGAGAAGATCGTGCTCTTCACGGGCTGAACGAGCACCACAAGAACCCCAGCAATGGCGAGAAGATCGTGCTCTTCACGGCTGAACGAGCACTGCAAGAACCCCAGCAAAGGCGAGAAGATCATGCTCTTCACGGGCTGAACGAGCACCCCAAGAACCCCAGCGATGACGAGATCATCATGCGCATCACAGGCTGAACCAGCACCGCATGAACCCCAGCAATGGCGAGAAGATTATGCTGTGTAAATATGTAATTTCTTAAAATGTAATCTTGAGTGAATTTTCAACTTGTATATATGTAACTATAACCACTAGTATCTGTAGTAGACGTATGTACTTACTACCAATCTTATGTGATTTTAGAGTTTATCCGTTTGTATCTTTTATGGTATTCATGTTCTCTGAAGTCCTTATGTAATGTAACTGGCTCTATTGTAAAGTGCTCTGACACCTTCGGGTAAAGTACACGCTATATAAAAACTGGACATTCCCCGCTGCTCTGGTGACAGAGCTTGTTTGAGGTGATTAAAGGCTTGCGCTTCACTTGCGGTGCTCTAGCGCCCTCCAGCTGACGGATACCGCCTCTGTGACAGGAGATGGGCTGATTTCCCAGAAACGGAGGCTTTGGTACAGTGGAGGGTGAAGGAGGAGGGAACTTCTGAAGAGAACTAAACAAGATCTGTGACCAGTCTGTGTCAGGGCTTGGACGCTGAGAGGGAACCCACCAATCAGATGGCAGTACACCATCGCGTCATCACTCACAAGGTAAAGCCTCGCTGCGAGGAGCTAGATAAAGTGAAAGTAAAAAGGAGCCAGAAGTGTCGTTTTTAGGTCAAGCTAGACAGCTCATTGGCTGTCTCTTCGAGACCTGCTGTAACCAGTCAGTGGACTTCAAGTCCATACCCTTTTTTGCAATTGCCTTTTATTTGTCTATGTCAGTGTCCTTTAAACTTCCTTACTTGCTAGTGGTCAGCCGTGCCTCTTTGTCCCTCCTTTCTCTCTTCTGTTCCTCCCACAGAGCAGGGGCTTAGTACTGTCCCATTTGCTATGGTTCTTTATCTATTCTCTGGGGTCTATTTTTTCTTGGTTTCCTGCCCTGTTACTGTTTGTCTGTGTTCAGCTTTAGCACCCTAGCTGCTTACATTGAAATATAGCATTCTTCCTCCCACCTCCCTTTAATGCCACCAATGTGTTACTGCTGCCATTTTTACTGTTGCCTTCCCCACTGTGGCTTCCACTCCCTTGCTTGCATTTTGTTTATTAGACTCTATGCACTTTTTGATCTCTATCGTCAGTAGCGCTTTTCCTAGTAGGATGTTTGCATGGTTTGGGCTTTCTTTTAAGGGGGATTGGGCTTGTTTTTAAGGTATAGCCTGCAAAGGGTTGACATCCCACCCCCTCACTTTCCTGGCTTTTCATTGGTTCCTGTGCGGGCCACTTACCTTTCCTCAAGTTTATTGGCTGTAGCATATTTTCTGGCATTGACCAGTGTTTGTTTTCTGGTTACGACTTTTGATAACCATGGCGGCACGCCTTTACGCAGCAACTAGCATTTGGCTAATGATCACAGATTATACATTAAGCTGGTGGCGGCGACAGCACTGTGTTTTCAGACAGTTACTGTTATTTAAAACCCGGAACCAAATTCCGGGACCACGATCCTCTGTCACTGCTCAGATGCAATTTTACTGTTAGGATCGCACCTGGCCTGCTTGTTGCTGTTTGGTGCGCGATAACTGCGGTAAGTCATTACTCAGGCAGTATTTAAACACCACCGCAGACTGACACATACGGCCTCCACGGCCAATGAGCACTTTAAAATCCTTGGAATGTACTGAGGACGATCTGCAGCCTGGGCGCTGTAAGCAGCCTGGGCGCTGTAAGCATTAGGGTGACTGTAATGAGTCCGGTAGCGAGATGCAGGAGGGCGACATTCCCGACATGGCCGCCGTCCACAACCAACCCGGACGCGGTGCGTCATGAGAACATGACCAGTGAAGAAGAAAACGGAAGAGGGACGTGGGGAGCGGAATGGTGGAGAGTGGGATTGGAGCCGGAGGATTGTCGACAAGGACGCAGACCAGAAGAAGACGCAAGGACCGGGAGTCAGGACAAGAGAAGAAAAGGCATCAGTGTCAAGGAGGAGGACCTGGGCAGACCGGAGTTCGGAAGGAAACGTGGGACACCGCTGTCGACACCGAGCTGGAAAGAGACGCCAAAGGCAGGAACCGCCCACGGAGCACAGGGCCAGAGACCAGGCCTTCCCTAGGAGACGAGGAGGCTGGGTCTTCCCTCACCACAGCCCATGAGGGTCATGGGGTCAGGCAAGTACCTGCTGCATGTTCCTTTTCTGTGAGGGGTTTGTGGGCACGGTTGAGGGCCACAAGAGAGTGAGCACATGTATCCCCTACACAAGTCACTGGCAGGATAAGTCTGAAATAATACGGCAGTCGCCTGAGCCGTCTTTGTTTGTTTCCTTTTGGGTTTGCCCGTGTCAATTGAGGAGCCACAACGTGGGAAGAAGACCTGAGAACACTGGGACTCAGAAGAAGAAGGATAGTTCGAGACGAGGCTGAAGTTAGCATCTTATTCGACCAGCATCTTATTCGCAGGCTGAAGTTAGCTTTTTATTCGACCAGAATCTTATTCAGCCAGCATTTTATTTGCAGGAAACATTTGATATAAAATGCAATCATAAATAATTCAATTAACTCCATTTTATGGGACTCTGCATTGCCATACAATGAATATGTTGTTTTTGAAATACAACACATAGCACTATTACGTCTCTTAGGATTGTGTCTAACACTAGCAACCTTTCCACCAAAATATGGGACAACTTTGCCACCATCACGATTTAAGCAATGGAGTACCTCTGTGTAAGCTGTCTGACCTAATCATAATTTGTGGCACCATATGGGTTGCCTTGACCTCAAAGCATCCCCGGGTAGTTATATTCTAATAAGTAATCATACTTTCCCTATAAGAAATTCACATTGGATCACAATCATTTTAAAAACAATCTATCCTCCTACAAGATCCATAAGGACTTACACTGAGCCAAGCAATGTTACCACCTGTGCCCACTGTGCCACCCTCAAGCCAATGCATTCATATGGAGTTATTGATGAATAATTAACCTACTTTTCTCCTATCAAGATCAACTTGGCTCATCAATTTTCATACTGATCCTAATATAGGAAGTTCCCCTCTACACTTCTGATATGTAAATTGCCTGAGCCAAGCAAAATTTCTCACAACAGGGGGCACCAAACTGGTTGCCCTCACCTCAATGCATTCCTATATAGTTACATGCAAATAAGTAATTGTGGTTCTCTGATAGGTAAAACACATTGGCTCGCAAACATGTATTTTGTTTTTCAACCATACCACATCCCCCTACAAGCTCCATCAGGATTTAGCCTGAGCCAAGCAACGGTTCCACTTGTGCCCACTGTGCCACTTTCAAGCCAATGTGTTCCTATGGAGTTATAAACGAATAGGCAACCATCCTTTCTCCCATGAAGATAAACTTGGCTCACCCATTTTCATACTGCTCCTAATAAAGAGAACACCCCTCCTACTAAAGAAAGTTCCCCTCTACAGTTCTGATATGTAAACTGCCTGAGCCGACCAAAATTTGCCACAGCAGGTGGCACCAAATTATTGGCCCTCACCTCAATGCATTCCTATATAGTTACATGCGAACAAGTAATTGTGGTTCTCTTATAGGAAAAATGCATTTGCTCACAAACATGTATTTTGTTTTTCACTCATACCACATCCCCGTACAAGCTCCATAAGGATTTAGCCTGAGCCAAGCAACAGTTCCACTTGTGCCCACTGTGCCACTTTCAAGCCAAAGCATTCCTATGGAGTTATAAACGAATAGGTGACCATCCTTTCTCCCATGAAGATCAACTTGGCTCACGCATTTTCATACTGCTCCTAATAAAGAGAACACCCCTCCACACTACCTATATGTCAATTCCTTGAGCAGAGCAAAATTTGTCACAACAGGTGGCATCAAACGGGGTCCCCTCACCTCAATTTATTATGTCAGAATAATTAATTACATTTTCCATATAGGAAAATCACATTGCTCCCAAATACATATTTTGTTTTTCAAGCACACCACAGCCCTATATGATCCATAAGGATTAAGCCAGAGCCAAGCAACGTTTTTCACCTTTACCTACTGTGCCACCCGGGGAACAACCTTTACAACGCAACTTTTACAACGCACTACACTTACAACGCATTTTTTACAACGCACAATCCATTACAACGCATGACATTACAACGCAGGACACTACAACGCATTTTTAAAAACTACCTTTACAACGCATTCCATTACAACGCATACTACCATTACAACGCATACCATTACAATGCATAATATAGTAATTTTTACCCCTATACTATCCAACACTTACCCTACTGTTGCACCCCCTGGATTTAGAATAGTAATTTTTACCCCTATACTATCCAACACTTACCCTACTGTTGCACCCCCTGGAGTTAGAATAGTAATTTTTACCCCTATACTATCCAACACTTACCCTACTGTTGCACCCCCTGGAGTTAGAATAGTAATTTTTACCCCTATACTATCCAACACTTACCCTACTGTTGCACCCCCTGGAGTTAGAATAGTAATTTTTACCCCTATACTATCCAACACTTACCCTACTGTTGCACCCCCTGGAGTTAGAATAGTAATTTTTACCCCTATACTATCCAACACTTACACTACTGTTGCACCCCCTGGAGTTAGAATAGTAATTTTTACCCCTATACTATCCAACACTTACCCTACTGTTGCACCCCCTGGAGTTAGAATAGTAATTTTTACCCCTATACTATCCAACACTTACCCCACTGTTGCACCCCCTGGAGTTAGAATAGTAATTTTACCCCCATACTATCCAACACCTACCCTACTGTTGCACCCCCTGGAGTTAGAATAGTAATTTTTACCCCTATACTATCCAACACTTACCCTATTGTTGCACCCCCTGGAGTTAGAATAGTAATTTGTACCCCTATACTATCCAACACTTACCCTACTGTTGCACCCCCTGGAGTTAGAATAGTAATTTTTACCCCTATACTATCTAATACTTACCTTAAATGCAATTTAATATTATGCGTTGTAATGGTATGCGTTGTAAAGGTAGTATGCGTTGTAATGGAAATGCGTTGTAAAGGTAGTTTTTAAAAATGCGTTGTAGTGTCCTGCGTTGTAATGTCATGCGTTGTAATGGATTGTGCGTTGTAAAAAATGCGTTGTAAGTGCATGCGTTGTAAAAGTGTGCGTTGTAACGTCATACATCCGTGCCACCCTCAAGCCAATGCGTTCCTATCAAGTTATAGACTTATCAGTAACTGTCCTTTCTTCCATGAAGATGAACTTCACTTACAAATGTTTTTATTGTTCATAATAAATGGAGCATTACACATGATCCATGTACACTTTAACGCATTTTTATACAGATATGTTCAAAATACAAAGGATGAGTTGCGCTGTGGCATTTAAGATGTCCTGTCATCTGTCAATAAGGTACCTGCAAGGCTGAAAGAATGGGAAGCCTTTATCCAGAAGTGGCAGGACAGAGGCTCAAAACATAAAAAATTGTTGAAAGATTGTATTGTAAAGGGAAGTATGAAGGCAAATGCTGAGGAGGGAAGGAGAGGACTGGGAACTATAGGAGCTTAGGCACACATGTGTTAATTGATACCTGCCTTCACAATTCTGCTCCTGCTCCAGACTTAACCATTATCAAGCTTGACCACATTTCTTTTGACCTCAGTCAGTCGGTGTTTGGGGTAGAACTTGCTGTGGTTTATCTTTTCTCTGGTAGGTATCTTAACTCTTACAGAATCGCCAACTTCCCAATCCTGTTTCTTGACTCCCTGTTTGGAGTCGTACCAACTTTTGTACTTGAGCTGGTGTTTATTCCTTTTCTCATTAATGAGGGGTGCATTTGTGTCCGTCCAACCATATGGGGTTCATTTTTGTGCAGGGCTCTCTACTCCTGAGGGACACAAAAGGGGAGACTCCTGTTATTAAGTTGGGGGATGTGTGGTAAGTCCACAGGCACTCGCGTAATGACATGTCTACATCATGTCCATTAACCATGGGTAATTGGATGTTTTCTTTAATCATGCGGTTCGCTCTTTCTATGAGGCCATTGGCCTTGGGACAATATAATACAGTTTTTTCATGTGTGATTCCCATGTTGCTTAAAAATCCTTTCCTCTCCTCTGACACAAATTGTAACCCATTGTCTGTGACTAGAGTTTGTGGAATCCCTTCGCAACTGAACAAGTCACTCAAAAATTCAACAAGGATTTTCGTAGTAGTGTGCGTCAATCCCTTGTTGGATGCATCAGTGGTCAAGAATGTCTTCTTTTTGGGGTCGACCTTGTTGTCTCATCTTTCAGGTTGTCTACCGTGGTGCTGTGTTTTGTTTCCCAAACAAAATCATTGCCTTTTCTCAAGGGATCACGTAGACATTCACATTTCTCTGAGAACCCTTTGACGTACTTGTATTCGATTAACCCTAGAAAGGATTTGAGTTCTTCCTTGTTTTTTGGATAGGGGGCATCCTTAACTGATTGGACTAGGCTGTGCTTAGGTTTGAACCCCTCTTGTGATATCGTGTGCCCCAAGTAGTCTACGGAACTGACTTTGATTTTACACTTGTTCTGCTTCACTGTCAAGCCAGCTTCCATCAATTTAATCATGCTCTTCTACAGTGGTACCGTATACTAAGATATCATCTTGGAAGCAGAACGTCTTTTCTATGCCGCTCAACACTGTTTGCATTATCTTCTGAGAAACTGCAGCGGCCGATGCTATGCCAAACGGCATCCTCTTAAACATGTAAGCCCCAAAAGGAGTGGTGAATGCAGTGAGGGGTCTAGACTGTGGGTGCAACTCCACCTGGTAGTATGCCATGGATAAGTCAATCACAGAAAATATTTTTGCATCACCCATGGTGCTTAGCATCTCGTTGATGTGTGGAAGGGGAAACCTCTCAACCCATATGTTGTCATTAAGGCTGCGCAGGTCCACACACAAACAGATCCCCTCGCCATTGGCCTTGGTCGCCAGAACAATGGGAGCAAACCATTCTGACGATTCTATGGGTTTACTTTATAGGGACACTGTTGGGAACGTGTTTAGCTGTTATGAGCAGTCACGAGCAGAGTTCTGTGTTCCAGCTCGTGACTGACTCGTGTTGTGGAAAGAATGTTTAGCTTTAAAAATGGTGGAAGGTTGGGCATGAGCTCTGGGGGTTGAAGTGATTATTCTTGACTTGAACTGGTGGTATGCAGACGTGTTATTAAACTCCACGTCTTACTTCATCTTCCTGGTCCGTGTTTTCTTTCCTATGGATTTCTGCACTTCCAACAGACACAGTACTTTTAGGATAAATGGGAGTATCCTCTCCCTCTTTCTCTTTCACCTGAAAAACATATTTTGGTACTTGGTCACCCTCGCTATAGATAGCTTTCAGTTGATTACTGTCCCCGTCCTTTCAAACTCTTGCGCAGTGGCCTCTTCTATTACACTTTTTACAAGTGACATTACGTGCAGAACTAAAGGGGCTGTTAGTAGTCAAAAACAAGTATTCCCCCTTTCGGCACGTATACAGAATAACACAATAACTCACAATGAAACCATTCAGTCGCCAGAACAAGACACCTGAACCTGGACACGATAAATTGTTCTCATAAATTACAAATATTTATTTCAATATGACAACATTTTTTTATCATCATGGTAAAATTAGTTACGAACTATGTGGCAGCTCTGAGAAGTCTTACTCTGTTGTGTGAGTTTGGTGAACTAAATGATTCCTTGATCAGAGACCAATTGGTAAGGTGCACAAATAATAATCGCATACAAGAGAAACTGTTGGCTAAAAATCCTACACTTAAGAAAGCAATTGATATAGCCAAATCAATTGAGCACACAGCTAAGTGTGTAAGAGAAATGAGAACCCCAAGTGAAGTTGTTGCTAGTATCCAGGAACAAAGCAATCCACAAAGCAATGAGAAGGAGAGCGAAGTAATGAAAGGCAAAACTAAAGAACAGACTATAACCAGACAAAGCAAGGTAACTGATGGGCTGAGATGCTTCAGATGTGGAACTAACAACCATCTGGCTAACGGCCCCTTTAGTCACAAAAGAGAAGAGAGGGGCCCTATACCACAAAGGGGGTAGGGCACCAAATAGACAGTAGTCAAAAACAAGTATTCCCCCTTTCGGCACGTCTACAGAATAACACAATAACTCACAACGAAACCATTCAGTCACCAGAACAAGACACCTGGACACGATAAATTGTTCTCATAAATTACAAATATTTATTTCAATATGACCAAAAAATGTTATCATCACGGTAAAAATAGATAGTCACAAGCATTTACACAAATAAAAATCACAGGTTAAAAACATTAAAAAGCCTAATATTCATTTTATGCACAATATGCAAGATGGGGAGAACATGTAGGAAAGATATTTTCTTATCGGCTAGAAGAGGAAGACAAAAGATCCAGATCAACTGTTCTTCTTGACATATGTTCAAATCCTTAATTGTTCAGAAAACAGATGTCCCCACAATCTATAGTCTGCCTTCTAGATCATGCATCGACGCGTTTCGGTGGAAGTCACAAAATTAAAGACCACTCGGAATCGAATTGGATTCGACCGAGTATACATGGCTATTATGCTCGCACTTGGAGAGAATACTAACCCTTCAAATATATAAGGCTCCAGTATTGGGTAGTGGAGAAATGGATAGATGATTCCAATTTTAATAATTCAATTTTTATTATAGTTCATCTGAAACAAGATAAAAGATATTCATTTTCCTAGAATAATCATTGGAGAGTATAGGATCATATGTGGGCAGATTGATCGGTCAGTTTTAATATGGCCCTATGGAATGAGTTCCGCTCTTTGACACGGCTGTGCAAAGATTTTATAACATCTACAGGTGTGGATGTACTCTTCAACTCAACATATTGAAAGCACATTATATGGGAGTTTTTAACGTTTGTCCTGAAGAAGGTGGTCTTTAATTTTGTGACTTCCACCGAAACGCGTCGACGCATGATCTAGAAGGCAGACTATAGATTGTGGGGACATCTGTTTTCTGAACAATTAAAGATTTGAACATATGTCAAGAAGAACAGTTGATCCGGATCTTTTGTCTTCCTCTTCCAGCCAATAAGAAAATATCTTTCTTACATGTTCTCCCCATCTTGCATATTGTGCATAAAATGAATATTAGGCTTTTTAATGTTTTTAACCTGTGATTTTTATTTGTGTAAATGCTTGTGACTATCTATTTTTACCGTGATGATAACATTTTTTGGTCATATTGAAATAAATATTTGTAATTTATGAGAACAATTTATCGTGTCCAGGTGTCTTGTTCTGGTGACTGAATGGTTTCGTTGTGAGTTATTGTGTTATTCTGTAGACGTGCCGAAAGGGGGAATACTTGTTTTTGACTACTGTCTATTTGGTGCCCTACCCCCTTTGTGGTATAGGGCCCCTCTCTTCTATTTTGTGACTAAAGGGGCTGTTAGCCAGATGGTTGTTAGTTCCACATCTGAAGCATCTCAGCCCATCAGTTACCTTGCTTTGTCTGGTTATAGTCTGTTCTTTAGTTTTGCCTTTCATTACTTCGCTCTCCTTCTCATTGCTTTGTGGATTGCTTTGTTCCTGGATACTAGCAACAACTTCACTTGGGGTTCTCATTTCTCTTACACACTTAGCTGTGTGCTCAATTGATTTGGCTATATCAATTGCTTTCTTAAGTGTAGGATTTTTAGCCAACAGTTTCTCTTGTATGCGATTATTATTTGTGCACCTTACCAATTGGTCTCTGATCAAGGAATCATTTAGTTCACCAAACTCACACAACAGAGTAAGACTTCTCAGAGCTGCCACATAGTTCGTAACTGACTCTTGCTTCCCTTGTGTGCGGTTGAAGAATTTGTGTCTCTCTAGTACTACATTCACTTTGTCCCCGAAATGTAATTGAAGTTTTAACAAGGTGACATTGAATACATCTTTATCATCATCATCCTCATCTCCCTCAGGTTCCGGTAAAGTCTCGTAAATTTTCCTTCCATGGACACCTAGGTTGTGCAACAGTATGTGTTGTTTCCGCACAGCTGGCAAACGCTCCCCCCCCCCCCCCCCCCCATGGCAATAAAATAGGACTCAAAAAGCTTTACCCAGTCCTTACAGCGGATTTCTGGCTCACCAATTTCATTGAGGAAGGCAGGTGGCTGGCTTAACGCTGGTACTGCCATGGTAGGTGCAAGGAGAGAACTGTATAGTAACTCAAAACGACTTGACGAGTGCTTTATGTGAAGCTGATGAGCAGATTGACTTCCTCATGGAATGTTATTCTATCGTAATTTAATTTAGCTTGAATGCTGAAACTGCACGGTGTCAACAATCACAGTATCCTTTGACCTGCACCCCGGAGTAGGAAAGAATATAAGGTGTCTCTGTCTGTAGCATGTACACTCACTTATGACACCAACCAGTTTATGCAGATTAAGCTGGCCAGACAGCGCTGTGTTTCTCCTCCTGACGTGACATGGCAGCCCCCACCCTGATGAGCTTAATAATTTCAGTACCTGCTCGGCTCCCTGAACGTTCAAAGGTAAGCAAAGCCAGCTGACTGACACCGGCTTGTGGTTCTTTTCTTTTTAGAGGAAAGTAGTTATGAGGCAGCAGCTCTCCGATGTGCCCAGGCTCCGAAGATGCTTGCAGTTCCTGTGAAGACTCTGTTCTGACAGGATTCCCGGTTCCTCACTCGGCGACAAACACAGCGAACACCTCACCCTCTAACTGTAATTCAGCCAGGCAAGGCAGTTCCACCACTGGTGTCCTTCACTCGGTGGATTTCAGCTTCCGTGCTCCTCTGGGGCTTAGCGATGCACAAATTTGACATCTGAGAGAAAACAGACGTTTCCTGTCTCTTCCGTTTCAGCAGCTGATATGCCCAGGCTCCGCACGCCTCTTAAATTGCTTTGTCACCTTACACCACGGCTAAGCCTCGAGCTGCGCCACCGCATACGCTCAGATAACGACACACTTCTTCTGGCTGTACCTCCGTTGTATTATTCGAAGGAGTGTTGCCGAACAGTGTTTTTATGGTCTTGATTCAATATTCAGACAACAGGCACCTTCCACAGCAATCTTCACTCTTTTGTTAAATCACCCCTTATTTTCATACGGCGGAGAGAGCACTGAAAGGGGAGATGACTACAGGCCCCCTTTATCTTGCTTGTCGCCAGTATTGTAAAGAATAATCACGAGGCAGCAGGTAAGAATTATGAGTCTTTAATGACAGTCATCCACTCTCCGTATCACAGGTCGCACACAGGCAACATTCTAAGGCGAACTCCAGGCACGTTCCAAACGGAGAGGGGAGGAGGGGAGGTACCAAGGGCAGAGGAGAAGAGGGAGAAACTACAACAGATAGCTTGTGTTTTTGAAACCTGAAAAGAAACTTGACAGTCAGTGCTAACGCTCAAGCTCCATGCTGAAGATGTTTGTATAACGGGAGGCTCAAGTTCTTATCAAAAAGCCTTGGACTCGTACTAGGCAATAAGATGTTGATTGGAAAATGTTTCTCTCTGGTTTGCTATGTCCATGAAATTAATAGCTTTCATGAGAGTTTGTCTAGAGTACATATGTAAAGTATACTTCTGTTTCAAACTCCTACGCAAATAAGCTGCAGCAACTGCTTCTGGACTAATACCTTCACTGTCCTGGAGACAACAACCAACAAAATACAGTCCAATATGTATTCAGACAGATACTGCCTGGTATTTGTATACAAATAGTTTAAGCCCCTTTATCACACTCGCATTCTACATCGCATCAAAGTAAAAGATGGACCACAGCAACTTCATTAAAATGTATTTCAAATTCAAGGATTCACTTTCTTAGGTTGTATAGATATTGATTAGAAGTATGTTCTTATTGATGTTAGTTATGCATTCGTAGGAATTTTGAGAAATTTGTAGATACTGACCAAATGCCCAATGGAGGAAATAATACTTGTAACTTGCCATTTGATGTGTCTGCTGCTAGTTAATATACATGTAAACCAATAATTTTACAATTTACAAACAGAAATGCCATAAAACAAATCCCTTTTGTATTCAAGTGCTTTATGTGGGGTTTTAGAGTACCGAATGAAGATATGAAAAATAGGTACTTTACAATCAGTTTGCTACTCCAGAAGTGTTGTTTCTATATACAAACGTGATGATATTTTAAACATTTTCCTCATACGTTGCATGTACACGCAGTTGCTGTTTGTCTCTTGTCTCTGATAATAATTAATCCATATCCAAACTATTATAAAAAGTAAAAACAAATAGCTCTAAATGATTGCTGCTACCAACATAAATGTCCTCAGAGTTTATATATTCTTCATACTTTGCAAGTGTTTTCTCCACTTCTGTTTGTGCCATTTTCAGGTCCAGTTATTGAACAAAGTAATGGCCATAGGAAAACTTTAGAATGACAACTTTAGAATCAATCTGTTCACCTGAGTTAGGTGCTTGGCTAGGTAAGCGATCAAAATCAGTGGAACTAGCATTTTTTAACTCTTCTATTAACTCATTTCTTTATTACCTCTGTAGCATAAGATGGTGCTTCATCCAGGCGAACTAAAACAATACGCCCCACTGTATGTGATGATGTTATTTCTCGTTCCATAGCTTCAGTTGTGCAAACTGTTTGGCCATTGCCTGGATTGTACATTTCTTTCATTCCATCGTAAAACACCCAGTAGTTATCACTATCCAGGTAATGAAAGCACACAAAGTGCTCAGCAGCATGGTATGTGATGGCAACTGGTTTATACCTAGTTTAGGTAAAAACAGACTTGATATAAGTTTTTTGCAACATTTTTTTTAAAAACATGCATGCATTTCAAGAGAATGTATCCTACGAAAGCTCTATCAAATTTGCATATTTCTAAACAATGGACAACCAGAGGAATGGAGTAAGGTAATTGAACTGTTTATATATCTCAAACCTAATTTGATCCATGTTGTGTCTGGAACTCAAAGCTGGTATCATCGACAGGAATATCATAGGTAAGAATATCTTTTTAAGTGGAGTTTTTAATATCGATGAAGAAAATTTTGCATGTCATTTATTGTAGGATGTTTGATAATATATGTTTAGTATTTATTTTATAATATGCTTTCATGTATTATTTCTTAGTAACCTGCTCCTTTGAGGTTTATGAAGAGGTTTACTTTAAATCGTTGCATGCCGTATCTTATTTTGTTTTGTTTGTTAAGTCTAGGAGCAGTTTTGGTTGCAGATTGCTCCACTCATTGTTGTTGGTAGCGTTGATCTTTTTGTAATGCTTCTATAAATGTATAGAGTGTAGGTTGGATTCTGCCTAGTGGGTGATGGAAGTCATCGTGCCATCCTTCCGCTTCATTGCACGTTTGGCTTCCTGTCGTAATGTGCTCTCATGGACATTCCTTTATAGTATCTGGAATCTATGTCCGGAGCAATGCAGTCTGTTAACCCAAGTGTCTCTGAAATAATCCATTAGGGGGCTTAGATTTTCTTCGTTTTCTCAGTAGAAATGACTTTTTATTAGCAAACCTTTGTGGTTAGCTACCTCTGTGACAGGGACATAGGCTAGCAATATCATTTTTTATTTCATAGACAAATTGGCTGTTTGCAACATATTTTACACTCAGTGCAGATTGTTAGAGGTGCCTCCATATGCTGTGATTGAAATGGTAGGAACACCCTTGTATGGCCGTGTGGGGGTACATTTTTTAATTGTTTGAATCACTGCTTGTTCAAATTCTATGATTATTTGTGTGGGTAGTAGTTATATATTTTATGGTTAGTGTGTTCTAAGAGTTCATAGTAAGTGCTGCTTTTTTATTTGGTGGTAGGGCACCTATAAAAGGAATATTTGTGTTGTGATAATCACCATGTATGTTGCATGACTGAGTGAATGGATTGAGACACATTTTGAAGGTGTACCACTTAAGTTCCCATCCATCATCCAGGTTTGACAATGGTGTAGTATTAGTATGTTATTTGCTGTAGAACATATTAGGAATCCTTTATCATTGTTTATGTTGTCATATAATAGGAAAAGTTCCTTGTTAGGTGCCATTATGAAATGTTCAGGTATCACTATGTCTTGATATCTTATAGGGGCAGGAGGAGTATGGCTGGTGCCTTTTTTTGCTTGTGCCATTAAACATTTTTAAAGTAGGTATATGTGTTAGTTGGCCTATGATGTGTTTGGGGGCTTTAGGGAGTATGTCTTTTAGGATTTTGGTTGTGTGTTCCTGGGCGCTAAGTCCATGCCTCTCTTAAAAATTCAACTGACTTACCTGCAGCCTTGTATACTAATAATTTGAAGATCGTCAGGAATTGGGGTGCGATATGTGGCATTATTTTATGTTGGTGCTGAAGCTGCCATAATCAATATGCGTGGCAGACCGTGCTCAAACTTTCTGTTGGAATACATCCTCATACCAGGACACTGTCTCTCTTTCCTGAGAAGAAAACATGCATTCAAATTTTTAATCAATCTAAGGCACATGATGCGCAGTTTAAAAAAAAATTCAATATACCCTTTAGATAAGTGGTATTGACAATACAGTAAGCTATACTGTAACTCTTTATGTTGGTATTTTTAATAAATCTTTATTATAATTGTTAACAGAACTCTGTAGTTGAAAAACCAACATGAATGACGTATGGC
This sequence comes from Triturus cristatus, assembly GCF_964204655.1. Taxonomy (NCBI): domain Eukaryota; kingdom Metazoa; phylum Chordata; class Amphibia; order Caudata; family Salamandridae; genus Triturus; species Triturus cristatus. The sequence goes on along the minus strand of NC_140588.1, from coordinate 1,094,243,359 downwards.
AGGGTAGAAGAGGGCAATAGTTGAGGAAGCCATCTATGTAGCCACTGATCTTTGAGGAGTTAATAAACAAAAAAAGATTTAAAGGCCTTACATCCTGAAGGTCCCATTCCAAATTGCCCAAAGTCAAGCGTGAAAATTCCTGGGCTTGAATTGCCAATTCCAGATGGTATCTCCTACCAAGATCTGAGCATTCTGAGTTGAAGTCCCCAGAAAGAGGAATAGCTTGCTTGACCATGAGCTACAGGGATAAACAAGAAATGTTTTCCTAGCTTGTGGCACCTTCCTCTCATATTTACCACTTGCCCTGATCATGTGATAAATGTGACTTAGATACCATAGTAGATAACAATTAATGAGGTGGTGGGTTGGCCAGGGTGTCAGGTGAAGGGCCAACTATGGTGTACCTGGGGAGCATTTGCAAGCTTATCCATGCTGTGGAAGGGCTTTGATTAGGGGATGCACTAAACCTCTCGTCCCTGACTCAGCCACAGTGGTTTCACCAAACGCATTTCACACTAAGTGAAACAGAGTCTGGTGCCCCAGCACATGGTAATCTTTGATGTAGGAACATTAGGTCGTTTAGAATCCGCCTGAGTAGTATGCTCTCTGGCAATGCTGATGTGGTCAACTCCTTAAAAGTGTCTGAGTGCAAGAAGCTTGCGAATCTGATGTCCTTTGGGGACAAAAACCTAATCTTAGTGAAAACAAGGATGATACACTGCTACATGGTGTGGATTGTGGTCATATGATACAAAATACACTTTACTAGACAAAAATGCAATGATTCACAAGGTCTGAGGGAAATGGAGAACATACTATGGACTTGATAAAGAATTAAGTATTTCTCCAACAGCGAGGGAATAAAAGGGCAAAACAACCTGAGGAGTGAAGCGTGGGTTAGCCAAGTGGTTGGAGATAAGGGGTACATGTGGAAATGGCAGGGGGGGTCTTACTTGGGAGAAACTGCTCAGCTATCTATATGTGCTGTGGGCATAGTTTTGTGCCTTTTATAAATGCCCTGGTCCATTATATGATTTCAGCTCACAAGTTCCCATAGTAAGTTAAAAAGTTATAATGCTAGATCAAATTTAATTCATGACCCTGGTAGCAAGATGGCCGCCGAGTAGGAGCTCTTTCCTAGAGCTCCTGGTTAGGGATTAGCTTATCGGTAGATATCCCTCTGATAACCAGCCATCCAAACACAATTTTCACCTACTATCTGCATGCGACACTCAACACAGCGATACTGACTTTTGAAACCACTTACCTGCTGTGAAACTGCTCTCCCAGGATCAGTAGAGCCTCGACGACTCATCTGCCCCGACGCTCTTGGCAAACTCTGCCCACCGGGATCGACGACTAGCGACCCTTCACTGATCTCGACAGAAAAAAGGGATCGATACCGAGTTTTGAAGCCACGTACCTGCTGTGAAACTGCTGGCCCAGGAGCGGTAGAGCCTCGACAGCTCATCTGCCCCGATGCTCTTGGCAAAATCTGCCCACCGGGATCGACGACACACTACCTTTCACTGATCTCGACAGCAGGGATCGTCCGGGACGGACCTGCACTATTTTCACGATCCTTGCCGACGTTCGACAACCAAAGCCGTTGTGCCCTCCTTCTGCTCATCCACAAGCCATGGATTGAGAAGGGCCCAGTGGAGACTGATCCACGGCTGAGACGACCCCAGCCGCCACAGAGCTGACTCACCCCCTAGGGATTGTATCAATCTATCTTGCCAGAACTTCACCTCCAAACCGCTAACTTTGCCTGCCTGCCCGCTTTTGGCATTCCTCTCTGCCTTGCCCCTGGTGGCCTCCCGACGAGTTGGACTTGACTCTCGGAGACTGAGGTCTATTGCCTTCTGGGCCATCATTGTCGATCTGGGGTCTGGATGTCGGTCTGTTGCCTACCTTGCTTCTCTGCTGACCTAGACGGTCATCTGGGACCGCTCCCTTTGGGACCGTCCCAGCGCTACTGTGACTGCCCCGGTGCATACTGCTTACTGGAACGTCCCGGGGCGACTGGGACAGGGCGGCCATAAATCAGGCACTGCCTGCCTGCATCGACTACTCCGTGTTTAGCCTGTTGACGAGTGGAGGTGAGCTAGCACCTACCGTCTCCCCGTCTAGTCTTTGCAGCCCCAGAGTCAGCTGCACCCGTCTCCTGCTTGGACCCCTGCCTGCTGTCCTGGGGCTTGGTATGCTTCGGTTCTCCCGCCTGCCAGCTGACCCCTCTGCACATCACCTCGACTCTGCAGCTGACGATCTACAGATGGCTGGGGATGACTGCCTCCGGCCCATCCTGCCACACATCGACTGCCACTTTTGATCTTTGCGCACGGGCTTGCTTTGACTTTGGCTCTTAGCCCCTCTCACTCCCACCACGAGCCAACTACTTTATAGAACAGCTCCGTCATGAACAGGACTCTGACGTTCCCTATACCAAAGATGTAAATCGTTCCCCAGACCTTGCTTGCAGACCTCTGAGCCCCCCAATCTCCTTCTTTACTTTGCTTGTTGTCCTCTGAGCCCCCCAACCTCCTATCGTGAACCGGCCACCACCGCTATGAGGGTCCTTGAAGCTCTCGGTCTCCGGCCTGGTAACTACTCTGCCCGCGGCCGCTCCCGTCTCAGACTGCTTAGGGAGCGTATGAGAGCGCACACCTCCGACGCAACAAGCTGCCTGGTCTCGCTCTCCTCAGGCGTGCTGATTTGATTTTCACATATCTCGCATTGCCACGCCACGAGGATGGAGTAAGTGCCAGCGCATTGCCTTCACTATATCATCTCAACCCTGATTTTCCTAAAATGGCAGCCCCCTGCCCAGAATTGAAATAACCGGATTAACGGTGCATTCCCATTTCCTCACCGGCGATCTTTCTCCCCTCAGAGCTCCTGCCGAGCTCCAACACTATTATATCATGATTGCAGGAACCCACGTTTTCTCATTTTCCTGCATGATCTAAAAATGGCCGCTTCCTGTTCATCGATGCCTCAGCAGGCCGTACTACTTCATGGGAGTCCTTCCTCTCCCGCTGAGCTCCCCTGGAGCTCCAACATCATGTTAACATGTTTGTAGCATGACCCCTGTCACCGCTTATGCCTTATTCCTCCATAAGGGCCGATCCCTGATTGTAGCATGACCCCAGTTACCGCTTAAACCTTATTGCTCCAAAAGGGCCGAACCCTGATCAAAGGTACTTCCGCAGGCACATAGAGCCTCTTGGAAACTCCTCTTGGCTCCCCCAGGCATCCATGGTTACCCAAACCCTCTCTCCCTCACTCAAAGCAGTTATATCTAGGATCCCGCTAGCCATAAAGGTCAATAGCTCACCCTTACTCCCCCGGTTTGACCCGTTTGACCACAGATCTGTAGTTGAAGGTGTTGTGGAAGCTGATCTTCATTGGCCCTCTTCGAATCCCACACCTCCTTCAACTATCTTCACCCTTCCACCCTTCAGAGGCCCTATTACTGCTATTACTGTTTTCACTGCTACCATTAGCTTTAATGCTACGGCCCTCTTCTGATCCCGCCTTTCCTTACTTGACACACCATCGGTGAGGATTACACTGAGGAACCCTGTACACCATGACCTCTCATCTTAACCACATGACCTACTCTCTTTCCATCATGCCCTTCCTCGCTCAGTCCAGAATGGACCCCAGTCTAGAGAAGTCAGGGACTAACAGCTACATAATTATGTATCCGAATAACCTCTCCAAAAACGCGACAAGATCTTTGAAACATAGAAATTACAATATTTGCAACTTAGTTATATTCATCACACTTATCTTACACTTGCTTGCCTCACTATGACATACCCCGGGCTCCACACTAATGCCCCAGCTGCCATAAGGCATATACATATTTTTGTCATATGGTCCGAGACGTTCTAGTTGCAGGTAACAAATTAGGTAAGCAAATGGGCACGCAAAGGGAATCTGTGTAATTGGAAAGTGTGCTTGCTGGGTCTGATAGTCATGCCTAGAAATGGCAGGTCCAACTGTAAGTTTGTTGATTCTGCCCTGTTGCTTTGCAAATAAGCAATATCACAAAACTGGAAGGCAGCACAGCTTCCTGCTCTCGAGAGTCAGAAAGCAGAACTTTAGAAGTGGGTGCAGGCGGAGGTTGCCACATCATGATGCCTGAGGCTTAGAGCAGGAGCAGATAAAACCATGGTCAGCTGGGACTCCCTGACTTTGGAAAAAGAGCTCAAATCAGCTAATAGATGGCCTTGAGTGTCGTGGCCTCTGGAGTTCAACAAGATATGGGGCAGAAGATCCAAAATATAGAGCAGACGTTCATGCCTAAGCCTGGCCTCTCTCTCCGAGGGTCCTTAAGTACTTGCCTACTCGTGATTGGAAAGACCCAGAGTGCCTGCTCCAAACTCGGAGCAAGATGTGTATATGTACGAGGGGCTTAGCCAGTGCATTACCTCTTAATTTATGAAGTTATACTCCTATTTGAATATGTGGATGATCCCCGATTTCCTGGTTACTGTATTATAACTTTCAGGCACAAGTTGAGATAATGTTGGTGTTTTTTTTAGTTTTTATTATTCTAATGAACATCCATGATTACTTTGTAGTGCATCATTGTCTATTGTTTTGTTATGGACATTAAAAATCTATTAAAGATGTTAGTGTAGGGAACTGGGCTTTCGTTGCAGTCACCACCTCCCACAACATTTTTCCCTCTTTTTAGCTACTCAATACTGCTTTTCAACTCGGACAGGGGACTGATGCCTGCAAACCAGACCTCAGTGCCTGTGCTCTTTCCCTAAAACAAGGTAAAGTCCAATCGTCTTACAATTGGCCAAGTACTTGAGCAGACCTGTAACTCCCTAGTAAATGGTACTCCAAGTACCTAGGGCAGAGGTACTTAAGAGGCTCCCTAAGGGATACAGCATATAGGGACCCACCTACAAATTCCACACAGACCGCCAATGCGTGCTGCGTAACATGGTGCAAACCATGAGTGAAGACTTGGCATGACACACTTCTGTGTGTCATGCCAAAGTCACTGCATATAATATATGTAAGTCACCCCTATAGCGGGACTTTGAGCCCTAAGGTAGGGTGCATTATATTTTATGTGGGGACATATCTGCATGACCAGATATGCACCTGTGATGTCTAGTTATATTACTAGATATTGCAAGTGAGCAGGTAAGCCATCTTAAGGTATGTACTGGGAACTGCTCCACATGAGTTCACCAGCTACATAATGATTTCACTGAAACATAGGGTGTTTGGTATTAATAAACCCACACTGATTACAGTGATGGATTTATTAATACATGCACCCAGAGGGTACCTTAGAGGTATCTCCTGAAACCTACTCTGGAGTTTTGGCTGACAGGTCAAGTCCAAACTGCCTCTACGGATGTGTTTCTGACCCCCCTAGTAGGTGAGAGCGCTGCTCTCAGAGTACAGAAACATTGCCTGCTCTGGGGAGAGGTGTTATCACCTCCTCCTCTAAGGAAGGCTGATAAATTAGCATTCCAAGGCAGGAAACTTCAAACAGCCTGTCGCTTTTGATATGCAATTGTAGCTTCCCTCAGAGGTGAGGGGCTGCCAAACCCCCCTCGTCCACACCCCACTTAGCACCAAGGCACGCGAGAAAATTATCTCTACAGGAGGCTTGTTGCACTGCCAGGCTGGACACACCTCTAGGGTGACCAAGCTTGAAGTGAACACCAAATTTAGAATTCCACCATCCTGTGTGCGGTGGAATTAGGAATTGTTTGATAGGGTAATGCCCTCTCCCTGAAGGAAGTGGTCATCTAGGAGGTGTAGTGACCTCAGAGGTAAGAAGCACATTGGCTACTTCCCCTCGCTCCCCTTAATGGCCCTAAATTGAGTATTTAGGGGACCCCCTGATACCAAGACTACAGACTTTTGATGGACAAAGAAGAGTCCCGTCACCAGAACCAAGGATCAAAAACTGACTTGGCACCAACCCTGCCAACCTGACTGCTGCCCCCAACAATCGTGGAAGAAACAGATTCATCCTTCCGCTGTGCAGACGCCAAGAAACCAGGAGGGCTGCCAGTGTTTCAAAAACTGCATGAGAAAACTCCCTTGGAGTAGAGGAGCTACTCCCCTGCAGCAGCAGGCACCAAAGACACAAGGTGCAGTCCACTGAGCTGCCACTCACCGGACAGCCCCACACGGCAGCTTCCTAGGAAAAGTCTCCTGTGCTACTGAAGATCTGACCTGTCCCCCCACTTAGTGGGAGGACACTGGGACCAACAAAAGCCGCACAAGACTAATACCTGGGGTACTGGACCCCAGGCAGAAAACAAGGCTTGTTGAGTCCAGTACTGACACCAACGTTGAAGAAGACTAACCTGCACATCAAGGGACTTTAGGGACACAGAGACCCCCAACATGAGTGGCCCAGCTGTCCTGTTTGTATCTTTTCTGCAAAACAAAGAACAAGACATGAGATTGCAACCGCTACCACACAACGCCTCAAAGCAACCATGCACCTGCACTCCACAGCCTGAGTCCAAAGGATTTTCCCCTCAACAAACTCTTTCATTATTTGCAAAAAGTCACGTAATCTCCGATGTAACCTATCATTTAAAACATCTTTGTCTACGGTCCTGAACCAGTTTTCCACTGTTGCATTAGTGTCTCTATGTTGTCCTTCACCTAACATTATTCCACTCCAAAGTGGTAAGGTTGTGACATATTTGCCTAGTAAATTAACAAAGTGTGGACAGCAATTCATGTTTTGCCTCAGATTTTTATTTTCATTTTCAGACTTCAGTGCTTTTTTCTCAGATTCAGATAAAATGTCTTGAAATATTTTTGAAAATGAAGAAGACTCTTTTACGGTGGACTCTTTTAAAGGTCATCTGTAGTGTCCGCGTACCATGTGTCTTCTAAATCATCACTACAGAGCTTCATTTTTTGTTTGTTCATTTCGGTCATATATTCAAAATATATATTTGTCTCAGTTTTCACTGTTAGAACATAGAGTACTCTCCTGAGGTGTCCTTTAATCTCATTCCATTTACTTGCATTTTGCAAAAGAGCAAAGGAGTACATAAAAAACTCTTTGGCTTCTTTTCTGGCTTCCGCTTTGCTCACTTTATTGGCCACGAGTCTAATCATGTGAGCTGCACAGACATGGACCACAGTCAACATATTTTTCTCTCCACCACTGCACATGTTCAAACAGTGTTTTAGGTACTGAACAAGCGTCATCTGATTGAAAGCCTGCATAGCTGCATGGATCATTGCCCAACTGAAGTCTACCTCAACTTTTTGGGGGATGAGTCTGCGGTTGTACAGCTTGAGGAATTCACGACATACACAGTTTAACCAGTGCAACATGGCTGGTGTGCTTTGGTCTAAAGATAACATTTCTGCAACTGGGACTGTATGATTGGTAGGTGTCTTTGTTTGAAGACACAAAGCATAATCCAAGACTCTGTGGTGGGTCTCTTTGGGGTTTGCAATGACTGACCCTGTTGCATCAAGATACAGATAACAATTACCAAACGCCTGAAGGTCCTTCAGCATGTGTAGCTGTACATCGTTGTACACATGAATTACAAGAGGGCTCATGCAAATATATTGAATGAGCAGTCACAATTAGATTATGTTCTTTCTGATCTTGTCTTTGTTGCAGTTCGAGGCAGTCTAAAAATACATTTGTATTCATTCGGTTACTAAGATTCTTTTCACTGGAAATTGTCTGTAAGACTGTAGTTGTTTTGACGGTATTCAGGTTACCAGCTAAAAGTTGTTCTGGATCTGCATTAGCTATGGATTTTATATACAGATGAGAAGGTTGTGTCTCTCCTAAACAGGATTTCAGTTTCTCTCTTTCTAGACCACGAGTATGCCTCCTGTGAAAATGTTGAATGGTATGGTTGATTGCACCAGTCATCTCCACTTGAATAATTACATTGCTATGCTTTGTGGGTTTTTTGGCAATTGTGAAATCATATTTGGTGCAGACACTAAATTTACAATGTCCTTTGCCACGCCAGAAAACAGATAATTTTTTCGCAACCCTTTGGATCTGACTCTATTGTATTTGAAAGAAATCACACAGAATTTATTAATTTCATTAACCTTGCTGCAAATTAAGTCAGACCAGCCATTCAATAACAGAGAATACCCCTGCCGGCTCTCTGGTTTTATCTGTTTCCATTCTTATTTAGTCAGTTTTATTTTAAATCTTGATCGTAGATTGTATTCCTGTTTTATACTAGCCATAGATGTGTCTGTTAGCATCATTTTTTGTAACGTTGTATGGCTAAAGTATTTCCTTTTTTAGCATCTGCTGCTTTTTCAGAAGAGTCCTCTGTTTTTTTTATTTACTGTTGCATATTCATTTTGGTATTTAGAAGCCATAAAAAGCTTTAGCACAGTTGGCTGAGAGATATCTTTATCATTCCCACTTTCAATAGGCAAGATTTGACATAATTTCCTTTGTATTCGTACAAGACTTAAATTGTGATGTGAATAATCTTTTAGGAGATGCAAATGAAACAAAGTCTGTGAATCTTAATTTCTTTTTTGCTTTACATTTAGGGCAAAACCATGGTGAAATAGATGCTATATTCATAATGCTTTTATAGCCAATGCAAGTTGGATGAAACCATTCTTTACATGAATCACACTGGGCATGTGGTTGCCGGGGGTCATTTCTTTGCCTGCATACACAATATAGATTTTCATCTTCTCCTTGAGAAAATGAGGGTTGATCCTTAACAAGCAAGTCTGTTTTTTTACTATTTTGATACACTAGTGTTTTTGTCTTAATTGCCCTTCTGTCTTCTCTCCAAACATGATAAAGCCATAACCTTGTGCATAGCTTGTTCTGTCCAAGTTCCAATCCAATTTTTCCCCAAACAGAGTTAGACTTACGGTAACCCTCGTTGTTTAGAGATGCAATATTTTCATGGAATAACTTTATAAGTTTACTTTCCGAGTTTTTATCAGAAACAAGCTTCCAGGACATTTTCAACAATTTACAATTCTTGCATACATTTCTGTTTGAAAATAATATTTGATATGAAAGTTACCACCAGTTTTAATTACAATGAAGTACCATATCACAGACCTGTTTAAAGTTAAGATTAAGACGTGAGGGGCTTTCTTGGCAACAAGAGCAAGAACAGTCCGGAAAACTGAAAACAAGAAAGGAACTTTGCAAAATAAATAACAATGATTCCAGACATGAATGTTTGTTGTGGAAATATCCTTTTGCTCTTCTTAGGCTTATAGTAGGAAACAGCCGACTGAGGGTAAAATGAAGCCCTCAAACCTTTGGAGACCAGTAGTAATGTTACAAAATGAAGAACACAAGTTCCATACAGTGATATGTGAAAATCTCATGATTTTGCTGTTTCTATAAACTGCAAGACTTATCTTTATAGCACATCTCCTTCTGGTGTTTAAGTGAAATTCTGAGGTCTTTAGTAAACAACAGACTCTGAAATTGCAGACAAGGAACTGTGTTGCAACCAAACCAGCACTGAATTACTTTGGTGCCCTCTGCAGGCTTAAAGAATATTGCATTAGTATGGTAGCCTCAAAAGGTCATTTGGTATCAGAAAGCAAACCTTCAAGACATAAAACAGTAGAACAACAATCATTTGCAATGAAATCGGTCTCGCCTTTGGGACCCAATATGTATTTAGCTATGCAGCACATTAGTCTGGGTGCTGAAACATCTACTGTTTTTAACAAGGAGGGAAAATAAGCAGCAAACTGCATGATACAGCAGGAAGGGGAATTCATGGAGAGGAATATTGCCTTTCAGCGCGAAATGGTATAGTACAAAGCTCTGTTTTAAATATAAAATCAGGACCTTCAGTGGCCATATCACTGAAAATACAAAATTTGAAACAAATATTATTGTCTACGGATGCTTATGGAATAATTTCAATGAACTGGATATAGAGAATGTTAGAGTGATTATGGTATTTTACTGACCTCTGCTGGTCGTTTTCTATCAAGAAGGTTAAATAGAGGCAGTTGCCAGAAAAATAAAAAAAAGAAAGTCCCTAAGCAGAAAGCAAATCTTGTATTTTATTGACCTCTGCTGGTCGTTTTCTATTAAGACAGTTAAATAGAGGCAGTTGAATGGAAAAACATCCCTTAGCGGATGCAGACAAGTCCTAGGGATGATCTCCAGAGCCCACAAAGTACATACATATATAAGTATATACTAAAGTATATATAAGGTGCCTCGAATGCTCGACCTAAAAAAGAGTCGCTAGGGGAAAAGTAGGACAGCACTCCTGATCCGAAATTAACATTATTACACTACTTGCGTGGCGTGCTACTTCTATAAACATAATGCATGGCCACTTAAGCTTGAAGGTGTCATACATAAACTTAGGGTGTCATTACGATGGCGGAAGGCCCACTACCACCAGCCGTGCGCTGGCTAGCCCTCCGCCATCAAATGTGGATTCACGGCCCGCCATATTAGGATGGCAGGCAGATACAGACCGCGACCGTGGCGGGTGCATAGACCGCCCTCCACTGAACCGCCATAGGCAATTGTTCCAATTGCCTGGCGGAGCGGTCTGCATCCCTAAAAAGGTGGTGGTGCCTAACAGGTACCATCCGCCAAATTAGAATGCTGGCTACAGCCAGCCTTTCCATGGCGGCGAAACCTCCATGGAAAGGCTGGCGGGGATTGGTTTCAGGGGCCTGTTGTGGGCACTCCTTGTGTTGGAGGTGTTGGTGCACTGGGGGGTTAGCACGTTTCACTGCACTAAGTGGCAGGCACCATGAGGTGCCTGCCACTTAGTGCAGTGACATGCAACACATGCATTTTTATCATCACAGGGGATACTGCAGTCTGCAGCGCCCGCATCAATGTTAAATTGCAAAATGCGACCGCCATGGTGGTGGTCACATCCTAATTTATAGTGCGGGACTGCCGCATGCATGGCGGGCAGTACCGATCCCCACTAGGATGGCGGGCGAACTCGAGCCCGTCCGCCATCATAATGACCCCCTTAGTTTTTATTTGGCAGTTCTTTAAGTGCAGAATACTGCCATGAAGGCAATACTTTCAGATTGAATGAGTTCAGATTTGAAATTTTTGAATTAGTAAAGTTTGAGTTGAACAAACAATGGCTAAGCTGGTGTTGATATTAGGAAGTCCGTGTCCTGATGAAAGGTGGCATTTAATGAAGGAATGCATAAAGTAACATAACTTAACTGTGGCATCTGTGAACTGCTCCTCACACAGAGTTTTGGACTGTGATCATACCCCTGCCTTTGGTTGCTGCTGCATCATGACATCTGGATTACTTTCCCCCACCTAAGGCTGAGCAGACAAGAACTAATGAGCCTGCCATCTGCACTGGAGAGAGATATATGCACTCCAGTATCTCTCCTAGCCTGAGGAGGAACCCTTTGCTGAGAGTTTCTCTCAGCGCATAATAATAATTAAAATCCATACTTGTAAAGCGCAACCATATCACCCCTTAAGGTTGCAAGGCGCTGGGGGCCATCGGGGAGATTAAGTGAGCTCTTACTCAGAGTCACATGATGCTGAGCTGAGCTGCCGACAGTGATTGAACCATGACCCCCGCGCTCTGGAGTCAGCCGCTCTGTCCGCTGCACTACACCTCTCCCTCCTATGGCGCATGGGATACATTTAAGTAACTTTTGTGTCTGGGACTGTCATAGTTCACATGTTAGACTCAGACAGAAAGGAGTACTGCCAGAATGGTGTAGGAAGGAAAGCTGGAGAAAGATGGAGCATGCTGAGTAAGGTAGCCATAATGCCCCTTTGGAATTTCCCAGACAGTTCAGAAGTTGAAGGATTAAAAAAGGTAATGTGGAAAATGTGTGTTCAACCTGACAGCCTTTGAGTGTTCTTCCCCAAACCTTTTGACTGCTTTCTTCATCTTTTTGCTGATTTCTTTATGTTAGCTTTAGGACTCTGAGCACTTTACCACTGCCAACCAGTGCTAAAGTATATGTGCTTTTCCACTCAAACATGGTTTGATTGACCTATCCATGATTAGCATATTTAATTGACTTATAAGCCTCTAGTAAAATGCACTACATTAAATGCTACTAGTGGGCCTGCAGCACAGATTGTGCCACCCACACAAGTAGCACTTTAAACATGTCTTGGGCCTGCCACTGAAAAGCCTGTGTGTGCAGTTTATACTGCCATGTAGACTTGCCATTGAGAATCTTTTGCCAAGCCTTAAACTTCACTTTTATTACATATAAGTCACCTCTAAGGCAGGCCCAATATAGCCCATAGGCCAGAGTGCTGTTGAATTAAAGCTAGGATAGTTTTACATGTCCTGGTAGTGAATAACTCCCAAATTCCTTTTTCACTACTGTGAAGCCTACCCCTCTTCTAGATTAATATTGAGAATTTCTTATTTCCCGAATGAGAAGGAGTAGGTCTATCATGTTTCATATCATTGGAATGGTAATGACAATCCCTCTTTATTCATAAAAGTGAATTTATAATTACACTCTTAAAAATGCAACTTTTAGAAAGATGCCATTTTTCTGCTCTTAGCACTTTGTGCCTGCAGCCTGTCTTAACTACTCATCTGGGGTGGGTGACATATGGACTTTGTGCCTTCCCTCTAGATAGCCACACACAAAGGAAGCTCAGATGCTGCTGATGAGCCATCCGCACCCTGATGGGTCAACCTGGACAGGATGAGGGATAAACAGACATGCCTGAAAAGTCTGCATCCTACCCCCACACAAAGGGCTGCATGCCACCCTGCGGTGAGTCTAGAGTCAGGGTATGAAGAAAAGACCTCTGTGCACTCCAAAGACCATTCTTTGAAGTCACCCCCTACTTCAAATGCATGAGTTGTTATAACTACTGGGTCCCTACCACTTGCGTACACATTCTGGACCAGTGAAGAACTCTGCCTGGGGGAAGGACTGTTGTGCCACTCTGCTGGACTGCTGCTCTGGAAGAACCGCCTTTATACTGTGCTGCCCTGCTGCCTACCACCCTCTGCCCTGCTGAGGAAGGACCAGGCCAATTTCACTTGAAGTGACTTGGAGGGCATGCTGGCTTATACCCTGTTCTAAGTCTCAGGGACATCAAAGACTTCTCATCTAACTGCAACAGCACCTGAACTTTGCTTACTGCATGTCTTGAGCTGCCAAGAGGCACCAATCCAGTCATGGGCCCTTAGAAGTGCGTATAAAGTACTGCAACTGCTGGAATCCACACAACAATGCTGATGCACCGATCTGAACCGTTGCATCTCACACCATGCCGATGCATCATTGCTGCCACCAGGAAAGAAGCCATCGTATCGCCTTCACTTCCCAATGCATCGCCTACATCTTATGGTTTGAGCACAGTGAATCATTGATTTGACTATTTCAACAACAACGCATTACCGACAATCCTGTGCTTTGGTGCCGAAGCATCGGCTGTTGCTTTCCACATCTCCTTTGTCGACAACACAACTAAGGTACTTTTAAGTGGACCAAAGCTGGTCTTTGTATGCGACCCATGCTCCATAGCAGTGCTCTCTTTATTAGGCTTCCTTATTGGCATTGGCTTGAAAGTGGAACCGTTGCTTGGCTCAGGCTAAATCCTTATGGAGCTTGTAGGGGGATGTGGTATGTTTGAAAAAAAAAAACATATTTGTGAGCCAAAGGGTTTTTCCTATAAGAGAACCACAATTACCTATTTCCATATAACTATATAGCAATGCATTGAGGTGAGGGCCACCAGTTTGGTGCCCCCTGTTGTGACAAATTTTGCTCGTCTCAGGCAGTTTACATATTAGAAGCGTAGAGGGGAACTTCCTTTATTAGGATCATATCCACACGAAAAGCAAGTTAAGTGGTGCGCTCTCAGTAAGAAACAGGTAAACAGCGAGGTAAGTAATCCAAGTGTTTAATTCACACTACGCGTTTCGGCGACAAGCCTTGATCACGTGTGAAAGTGTGCGCTCCAAACAGTCCTTGATAAAGCATTGAAAGTTCGAGGTTATCACAATCAAAAAGGGACTACATACATCAAATGATAGCAGCCATCTTAGAATGGTCAAAAAAGTAAAGAGCATCAATTTAAACGTAAACATTGCATGCTGAAAATAAAGCAAATAAACAAGGATACGAATTGTAATAAATGAAGCAATGTAAACCGCCAACCCAAATAAGGGAAAGTTATACACCACGCAGGAAACTTCCTCGAAACCCACTCCTACCACAAGTAACACCATGGTGGTTGACACCCCCACTGTAAGCGACGTTGAATCAGATGTGTCTGAAGGTAACACATCGGGCGAGGATTGTAACATCAGACAGGTCAATTTTTTACAGGAGTTTCGGGTCCTGCAGAGGGACCGACAGACAACGCGGGACAATCCACAACCAAGAACCCGGGGACGAGGAAGAGGACGAGGCAGGGGAAGCGCCGCAACAGAAAAAAGAGATTACAACAACGCTGGGAACACAGACAAAGGAAGGGGAGCCATGGGAAACAGAAAAACACGCTCCAACAGAAATTACTAATGGATATGAACATGGTAAATTTAACTGTAGTCAGTCTATCCAAAAGACCCTTGTCTGACATTGAAAAGAGAACCCTATGCCTGGGTCTTTCCTTCTGTCCGTCTTCCTCTTTTAACTACACTGAAACACGTATTGATTTGTTTAAGTATGTGAGGAAACTGAAACTGAAAAAGTGGTTCAAATTGAAAGGACAAGAACTTGTACCTGGCAGGGACACTGCCAACAATGATGTTATGGAGAATCTTATGATCTATGATATTGATAATCTTCTTGTTTTGGCTGAGTTAGCACAAGACAACATATCCAATGGCAGTGAAATCCACACCACTCAGATTTTGAGGGATATGGATCTCACCCAAGGGGCAGCAGCGTGTACTGATTTCAGAGTTAAATCTACCTTTGTGCCTCCTCTCCCCCACGATAGCATTGATACTTTCCAGGACTGTATTGCTAAATCGTTGGTTGATCTTAGATTCAGCAAAAAACACTCAGGCAGTTTCACTAATAACTTATCTTACACTCAAAGACAGGCACTCAAATCTTTAGCCAATGACACCACTTTAGTCATACGCCCGGCGGACAAGGGGGGCAATGTGGTTATTTTAGACAGAGATTACTACATTAGTGAAGCCTTAAGACAACTCCAAGACACTAACTTCTACATAACCATATCTTGGGACATCTATAACTTGAGTATCACGAACATCTGGGATAAACTCATTCATTGGAAGTACAAGGGCCTCTCAGTGTGGGAAGAATTTTGTTATCTCAAAAGGGACCACCCCAAACTTCCCATATTGTACTTACTGCCCAAACTCCACAAAGATAAAATCAGACCTCCTGGTCGCCCCATTGTTTCTTCCATAGGGAGTGTAAGTGAACATATCTCTAAGTATGTGGACCATTTTTTGAGGGAATTTGTCATATCCCTTCCCAGCTACCTGAGAGATACCAAGGATTTTCTTTGTAAAATTGAGGAATTGACCTGGGAGCCTACCTACCTCTTTATTGTGCTGGATGTCCAGTCCCTGTACACAATAATCAATCATCAACAGGGGATGGAAGCCTGTGAGCACTTTCTGATGCAAAGACCGATCAGGTATAGGGAGCATAGCCAAATGATAATGGAAATGATTGATTTCTGTCTCAAAAATAATATTTTTTCCTTCAATGGCGCCCTCTACAGGCAGGTGAACGGTACTGCCATGGGTTCCTGCTTTGCTCCCAGTTTCGCCAATTTATTCATGGGCTACTGGGAGCAAGAAATAACAGCTAGCAGGACCCTGGAAACTGATCTCCGCAAAGTTGTCATGTGGCGTCGCTACATTGATGACTTGTTCATCGTCTGGAATGGTTCCAGAGGTGAAGCAGAGGAATTTATCATGAAACTGAATACCAACAGCTATAACATTGTTCTATCTGGAAGTATCAATGCCACCAAAACTGACTTTCTGGATGTAGGATTGGAAGTAATACAGAACAAGATATGCACCACCCTTTTTCGGAAAGCGACAGCGGGCAACAGTATCCTGCATGCCCTCAGCAGCCACCCTGATACTCTCAAATGGAGCATACCATACGGGGAGCTGCTGAGGGCAAAGAGAAACTGTAATAATTCCGATGCCTACTTAGCTGAGAGGGACAACATTGTCAGTTGTTTCCAAACCAGAGGCTACCCTAACTGGGTTCTCAAAAAAGCGAAAGAACGCGCGGAAGGGATCAGTAGGGCTGATACCCTCAAAGACAAAGCAGAGAGAACGACTGAAGATAACACCAATGAGGTCCGTGTGATTCTCACATATAATTCTGATGCGCATAGAATCCAACGCATCTTTGCCAAACATTGGGATATTTTGAAATCTGATGGGGTGGTTGGCAACTTGGTTCCAGACAGGCCCAACATAACCTATAGGAGAGATAGGAATATACGGGACATAGTAGTAAGAAATGACATCACTGATCGTACTACTACCACTGGACATGGCCTCATGGGATTTTTCCCATGTGGCCATTGCAAAGCTTGCAGAAACAGCACATTTAAAGACAGTCTGGCATATGGAGGGGTGTCCAAGAAAATTACACAATTTCTTACGTGTAGCACCTGTTTTGTGATCTATGCCATTGAGTGTACGTGCAGACTCTGGTATATTGGGAGCACTACATGTCCTGCCAAAAAGAGGGTGATGGAGCATCTGAGAGCTATTACTAACAATGACCAAAAATACCCTGTTGCACGTCATTTTTACGATAAACATGGTTCCAATACTAACGACATGAGCTATTTCATTCTGGAACACATACCTAGGAATCCCAGAGGTGGGGACAGAACTCTCAACCTCAGACAGCGGGAATCTAGGTACATTATAGATTTTCAAACAAAAAGCCCAGGTGGGTTGAACATGGACGAAGAAATGTCAATCCACCTTAAATAAAACTATGGGATTGCAGCAGGCTAGTATTATTTTCTTAGTTGCTGCTATCATTTCCGAGCATATTGTATCTCTATGCTTACCTGCCCTAAGTATTTTTAGCATTTTTGCTTCTCTGTATTTTAACTATTCCGTCTCTTGTTCCATGAGGATGTGTTGTACTTCACTATTTTGTTAATTTTTATGAGCTATGTTATTCGTTTGTACTGACATGTTTATCTTTCTTATATTTTTTACAGGAGAGAAGGAAGGAGCCCTTCACTTAGACTCACCAGCACGGGCATCCTACCCTTTTCCTCTATGGTATCACTCTTCACTAGCTCATCACTTCATCTTCTCCACTGACGGTCCCTTGTTAAAGCATACGAGCACGTTTTTTGGTTTAAGATAAGTCCTTTTGACCTATTGTCATTACATGTATAATTAATGTTTGTGAGTAGCATTACTCTAGTATTATTTTGACTGTTCTCACCACTTTAGCCTAGCCTGAGACATTAGCATACTAGTAGGTTGCCTGGGCACTTGCCCGTAGACTGTAATGTACCATGACCCATTGGTAAGCTCACGCATTTTTCGTGATATTTACTGTGTGGTATTCTCTTATAAATTGCTTGGCGACTACCTTGCTATTTTCACTTTGGATGTTAGTCCTTTATGTCTCAGCCTTATATCTCAGGGGCACCATTCACTGGTCTAGTATTGTAGCCTAAGGGACGTCTCCCTTATTTGGGTTGGCGGTTTACATTGCTTCATTCATTACAATTTGTATCCTTGTTTATTTGCTTCATTTTCAGCACGCAATGTTTACGTTTGAATTGATGCTTTTTACTTTTTTGACCATTCAAAGATGGCTGCTACCAGTTGTTGTATGTAGTCCCTTTTTGATTGTGATTACCTCGTACTTTCCCTTATTTGGGTTGGCGGTTTACATTGCTTCATTTATTACAATTCGTATCCTTGTTTATTTGCTTTATTTTCAGCATGCAATGTTTACGTTTGAATTGATGCTCTTTACTTTTTTGACCATTCTAAGATGGCTGCTATCATTTGATGTATGTAGTCCCTTTTTGATTGTGATAACCTCGAACTTTCAATGCTTTATCAAGGACTGTTTGGAGCGCACACTTTCACACGTGATCAAGGCTTGTCGCCGAAACGCGTAGTGTGAATTAAACACTTGGATTACTTACCTCGCTGTTTACCTGTTTCTTACTGAGAGCGCACCACTTAACTTGCTTTTCGTGTGGATATTATCTTCACCGGCGTGCTCCGCCGGCGTGTGCGCCACCTCTCTTGGGTCCCAGCAGATCCGGAAGGAGCTTCTTACTTTATTAGGATCAGTATAAAAATGGGTGAGCCAAGTTGATCTTCATGGGAGAAAGGATGGTTAGTTATTCGTTTACAACTCCATAGGAACGCATTGGCCTGAGAGTGGCACAGTGGGCACAAGTGGAACCGTTGCTTTGCTCAGGCTAAATCCTTATGCAGCTTGTAGGGAAATGTGGTATGGGTGAAAAACAAAATACATGTTTGCGAGCCAATGTGTTTTTCCTATAAGAGAACCACATTTACTTATTTACATGTAACTATATAGGAATGCATTAAGGTGAGGGCCAACAGTTTGGTGCCCCCTGTTGTGACAAATTTTGCTCGTCTCAGGCAGTTTACATATCAGAAGTGTAGAGGGGAACTTCCTTTATTAGGATCAATATGAAAATTGATGAGCCAAGTTGATCTTGATAGGAGAAATGTAGGTTAATTATTCATCAATAACTCCATATGAATACATTGGCTTGAGGGTGGCACAGTGGGCACAGGTGGTAACATTGCTTGGCTCAGTGTAAGTCCTTATTGATCTAGTAGGAGGATAGATTGTTTTTAAAATGATTGTGATCCAATGTGAATTTCTTATAGGGAAAGTATGATTACTTATTAGAATATAACTACCCGGGATGCTTTGAGGTCAAGGCAACCCATATGGTGCCACAAATTATGATTAGGTCAGACAGCTTACACAGAGGTACTCCATTGCTTAAATTGTGATGGTTGCAAAAACAACAATTGATGGACAGAATGCAGAACAATGTCATACATTCACCCCAGTACAGAGATCTGGGCCTAAATCCATCGTTTTTTTGCTCACCATGCCATTCCAGTTTGAACCCAGCCATATGCAAATCAGTCTTGACCCTGTGCCCCATGGGAACAGTCCAGCCCGAACTGCCAAGCCAGGTCCTCCCTGGACTGGAAACAAGCATCCTAGGACCGGTTTCGGGCTTTCAGCCCTCATCAGCCAGGATAGCTTGATTCCAGTGGCATGGAGAGCAAGGGACTCACGTCTGAGCATACCCTTCCCACTCGGGGTGACAAATGCAAAAACAACAATTGATGGACAGAATGCAGAACAATGTCATACATTCACCCCAGTACAGAGATCTGGGCCTAAATCCATCGTTTTTTTGCTCACCATGCCATTCCAGTTTGAACCCAGCCATATGCAAATCAGTCTTGACCCTGTGCCCCATGGGAACAGTCCAGCCCGAACTGCCAAGCCAGGTCCTCCCTGGACTGGAAACAAGCATCCTAGGACCGGTTTCGGGCTTTCAGCCCTCATCAGCCAGGATAGCTTGATTCCAGTGGCATGGAGAGCAAGGGACTCACGTCTGAGCATACCCTTCCCACTCGGGGTGACAAATGCAAAAACAACAATTGATGGACAGAATGCAGAACAATGTCATACATTCACCCCAGTACAGAGATCTGGGCCTAAATCCATCGTTTTTTTGCTCACCATGCCATTCCAGTTTGAACCCAGCCATATGCAAATCAGTCTTGACCCTGTGCCCCATGGGAACAGTCCAGCCCGAACTGCCAAGCCAGGTCCTCCCTGGACTGGAAACAAGCATCCTAGGACCGGTTTCGGGCTTTCAGCCCTCATCAGCCAGGATAGCTTGATTCCAGTGGCATGGAGAGCAAGGGACTCACGTCTGAGCATACCCTTCCCACTCGGGGTGACAAATGCAAAAACAACAATTGATGGACAGAATGCAGAACAATGTCATACATTCACCCCAGTACAGAGATCTGGGCCTAAATCCATCGTTTTTTTGCTCACCATGCCATTCCAGTTTGAACCCAGCCATATGCAAATCAGTCTTGACCCTGTGCCCCTTGCTCACTTTGCCACTGGATTCAAGCAAGCCTGGCTGAAGACGGCTGAAATGCTAGAAACCGGTCCTAGGAAGCTTGTTTCCGGTCCAGGGAAGGCATGGCTTGGCAGTTCGGGCTGGACTGTTCCCATGAGGCACAGGGTCGGACTGATTTGCATATGGCCATGTCTGAACTGGGGTGGCAGAGTGGGCTAAAGAACGGTGATGGATCAAACCCAGATCTGTTGACTGGGTGTGAGTGTTTGATTGGTTCTGATGCTCCGTCCATCACCACCCCCTTTTGTACCGCTTTGTTCGCCATAAGTTGGCAGGGTATGCTCAGACGTGAGTCCCTTGCTCACTTTGCCACTGGATTCAAGCAAGCCTGGCTGAAGACGGCTGAAATGCTAGAAACCGGTCCTAGGAAGCTTGTTTCCGGTCCAGGGAAGGCATGGCTTGGCAGTTCGGGCTGGACTGTTCCCATGAGGCACAGGGTCGGACTGATTTGCATATGGCCATGTCTGAACTGGGGTGGCAGAGTGGGCTAAAGAACGGTGATGGATCAAACCCAGATCTGTTGACTGGGTGTGAGTGTTTGATTGGTTCTGATGCTCCGTCCATCACCACCCCCTTTTGTACCGCTTTGTTCGCCATAAGTTGGCAGGGTATGCTCAGACGTGAGTCCCTTGCTCACTTTGCCACTGGATTCAAGCAAGCCTGGCTGAAGACGGCTGAAATGCTAGAAACCGGTCCTAGGAAGCTTGTTTCCGGTCCAGGGAAGGCATGGCTTGGCAGTTCGGGCTGTACTGTTCCCATGAGGCACAGGGTCGGACTGATATGCATATGGCCATGTCTGAACTGGGGTGGCAGAGTGGGCTAAAGAACGGTGATGGATCAAACCCAGATCTGTTGACTGGGTGTGAGTGTTTGATTGGTTCTGATGCTCCGTCCATCACCACCCCTTTTTGTACCGCTTTGTTCGCCATAAGTTGGCAGGGTATGCTCAGACGTGAGTCCCTTGCTCACTTTGCCACTGGATTCAAGCAAGCCTGGCTGAAGACGGCTGAAATGCTAGAAACCGGTCCTAGGAAGCTTGTTTCCGGTCCAGGGAAGGCATGGCTTGGCAGTTCGGGCTGGACTGTTCCCATGAGGCACAGGGTCGGACTGATTTGCATATGGCCATGTCTGAACTGGGGTGGCAGAGTGGGCTAAAGAACGGTGATGGATCAAACCCAGATCTGTTGACTGGGTGTGAGTGTTTGATTGGTTCTGATGCTCCGTCCATCACCACCCCCTTTTGTACCGCTTTGTTCGCCATAAGTTGGCAGGGTATGCTCAGACGTGAGTCCCTTGCTCACTTTGCCACTGGATTCAAGCAAGCCTGGCTGAAGACGGCTGAAATGCTAGAAACCGGTCCTAGGAAGCTTGTTTCCGGTCCAGGGAAGGCATGGCTTGGCAGTTCGGGCTGGACTGTTCCCATGAGGCACAGGGTCGGACTGATTTGCATATGGCCATGTCTGAACTGGGGTGGCAGAGTGGGCTAAAGAACGGTGATGGATCAAACCCAGATCTGTTGACTGGGTGTGAGTGTTTGATTGGTTCTGATGCTCCGTCCATCACCACCCCCTTTTGTACCGCTTTGTTCGCCATAAGTTGGCAGGGTATGCTCAGACGTGAGTCCCTTGCTCACTTTGCCACTGGATTCAAGCAAGCCTGGCTGAAGACGGCTGAAATGCTAGAAACCGGTCCTAGGAAGCTTGTTTCCGGTCCAGGGAAGGCATGGCTTGGCAGTTCGGGCTGGACTGTTCCCATGAGGCACAGGGTCGGACTGATTTGCATATGGCCATGTCTGAACTGGGGTGGCAGAGTGGGCTAAAGAACGGTGATGGATCAAACCCAGATCTGTTGACTGGGTGTGAGTGTTTGATTGGTTCTGATGCTCCGTCCATCACCACCCCCTTTTGTACCGCTTTGTTCGCCATAAGTTGGCAGGGTATGCTCAGACGTGAGTCCCTTGCTCACTTTGCCACTGGATTCAAGCAAGCCTGGCTGAAGACGGCTGAAATGCTAGAAACCGGTCCTAGGAAGCTTGTTTCCGGTCCAGGGAAGGCATGGCTTGGCAGTTCGGGCTGGACTGTTCCCATGAGGCACAGGGTCGGACTGATTTGCATATGGCCATGTCTGAACTGGGGTGGCAGAGTGGGCTAAAGAACGGTGATGGATCAAACCCAGATCTGTTGACTGGGTGTGAGTGTTTGATTGGTTCTGATGCTCCGTCCATCACCACCCCCTTTTGTACCGCTTTGTTCGCCATAAGTTGGCAGGGTATGCTCAGACGTGAGTCCCTTGCTCACTTTGCCACTGGATTCAAGCAAGCCTGGCTGAAGACGGCTGAAATGCTAGAAACCGGTCCTAGGAAGCTTGTTTCCGGTCCAGGGAAGGCATGGCTTGGCAGTTCGGGCTGGACTGTTCCCATGAGGCACAGGGTCGGACTGATTTGCATATGGCCATGTCTGAACTGGGGTGGCAGAGTGGGCTAAAGAACGGTGATGGATCAAACCCAGATCTGTTGACTGGGTGTGAGTGTTTGATTGGTTCTGATGCTCCGTCCATCACCACCCCCTTTTGTACCGCTTTGTTCGCCATAAGTTGGCAGGGTATGCTCAGACGTGAGTCCCTTGCTCACTTTGCCACTGGATTCAAGCAAGCCTGGCTGAAGACGGCTGAAATGCTAGAAACCGGTCCTAGGAAGCTTGTTTCCGGTCCAGGGAAGGCATGGCTTGGCAGTTCGGGCTGGACTGTTCCCATGAGGCACAGGGTCGGACTAATTTGCATATGGCCATGTCTGAACTGGGGTGGCAGAGTGGGCTAAAGAACGGTGATGGATCAAACCCAGATCTGTTGACTGGGTGTGAGTGTTTGATTGGTTCTGATGCTCCGTCCATCACCACCCCCTTTTGTACCGCTTTGTTCGCCATAAGTTGGCAGGGTATGCTCAGACGTGAGTCCCTTGCTCACTTTGCCACTGGATTCAAGCAAGCCTGGCTGAAGACGGCTGAAATGCTAGAAACCGGTCCTAGGAAGCTTGTTTCCGGTCCAGGGAAGGCATGGCTTGGCAGTTCGGGCTGGACTGTTCCCATGAGGCACAGGGTCGGACTGATTTGCATATGGCCATGTCTGAACTGGGGTGGCAGAGTGGGCTAAAGAACGGTGATGGATCAAACCCAGATCTGTTGACTGGGTGTGAGTGTTTGATTGGTTCTGATGCTCCGTCCATCACCACCCCCTTTTGTACCGCTAAATTGTGATGGTGGCAAAGTGGTCCCATATTTTGGTGGAAAGGTTGCTAGTGTCAGACACAATCCTAATAGACGTAATAGTGCTATGTGTTGTATTCCAAAAACAACATATTCACTGTATGGCAATGCAGAGTCCCATAAAATGGAGTTAATTGAATTATTTATGATTGCATTTTATATAAAATGTTTCCTCCAAATAAAATGCTGGCTGAATAAGATGCTGACTGAATAAGATGCTAACTTCAACCAGCGGATATGATGCTGGTCGAATAAGAAGCTAACTTCAGACTGTGAATAAGAAGCTGGCCGAATAAGAAGCTATCTTCAGCCTCATTAGTTTGAGTTATTGTTAATTTGCTCTCCGCTTATACCCAGAAAAGACCCCATATTTTGTGAAATGAGTACGTGACGCAAACATACCCCCAAATAAAAAGAGGAAAAGTACTAAAAGTCTTTACCTGTCTTGCTTAAGAGGAAGGGTGGGAGGACCTAACCCAAGTATCCTGACCACAGTGACCAACTGGCATGGGTGCAAATTCAGGATGGTAAGTGTAAAAATTCAGGACAAAGGGCTAAAATTCAGGACAAAAATTCAGGACAGAAGGTCAAAATTCAGGACAAAACTTCCGGACAAAAGGTACGTTTTGCAGACACATCAGGGGATGTTGTGCGATAGTAAAAAAGTAAGTAAATAGTACAAGCCAAAATAAGTTTATATCAGGTTGAGACAATCCTGCACGTCATGGTTTTTCGGTATGCGTGCAGCTTTGAGCAACTGTGCAGGTCTTTTTGTGGTATTTCATATGATAATAATCTATTTATATGGTCACTGCGCTGGGTTGTCCAGTCTGATATTTCGTTTACAACTCATGGTCCTGAGCAGGCATGTTTGGTGAGGGAAATGGTCAGGAAGATCTGCTCGGACAGACTTTGTTACTGGCATCTCTGAGTGCCCTTGCGAGATGTAAAGCGGCATGCATAAGTGAACTAAAGGGAGGATTGCTGTAATGAACCCACTATAAGGAACGCATTTTGGGTGTTTCAGAAAGTGGAACTTAAAATATGGAATCTGACTTTGCTTATTGGGGATTCGCAGAGAGTTGCACAAGCTGACGGGAGTCACAAAGGTGCTTTTCCCTGCAGCTTTCTTGAGGAAGGCACTGTCGATACACTATTACATAGCGTATTTTTGATGCCTTGCCTATTACTACATACACAAAATATATATCTCAAGCACAGCTCATGGCACTATGAGGCACTCCCTAAAACAAAACAAGCAAACATGTACAATTACTAGTGTGGCATTCAAGTAGCAGTCGGGTGTCACTCATAATGTCATTTGCAAGATGTATAGATCCCACACATAAGCACACAGCAAATGCAGAATAGTAACACATGGGCAAGCGAGTAGCCAGAAAATTTAAATACCTCCCACTTTGAACCAAAGCTCTTATGGCACCAAGAAATCAAAGTAAGTCATCATAACCCTCCCCAGAAGAGCTCTCTTGTCCAATGATCTAGCCATTCATCCTTCCATCAAGCCCCTGATATCCACCATTTCAAATTTACATTCTGTCATCTATTAATTCTTTCATCCATCCTTCGGTCTTTCACCATTCACTCTGTCCTTCCATCTGTGTGCCCATCCATATCCAAACCTTTACAACCATATGCAAACCTATCCATCATCTATCCTTCCATCCATCATTTCACTCATCTATCCTTCCACCCATCACTTCACTCGTCCATCCCTCCATCCACCCTTTCACTCATCCATCCATCATCCCTCCACCCTTTCACCCAAGCCATCCTTTCGCTCATCCATCCACTCTTCCACCCATCTATTCACTCATCCATCCGACCATTTACCCTTTCACCCATCTAGCCGTCCTTTTACTTACTCATCCATCCACCCAGTCACTCATCCATCCACCCATTCAATTTTTCACTCATCCATCCATCCTTTCTTTCAGCTCTCCACCCTCCCTTTCACTCATGTATGCATTCTTTCACGAATATGGCTCATTACATCGCGTGCTTTTACAACGTTGTTAGTACGTGATGTATTTACATCGCAAGTCATTACAACGACTTGCACTGGGGGCGCTCTGGACTTAGGAATAGTATTAATTGCTATTCCTACTCCAGTTTGTGCATCAGTAGGGAAGGTGTTGGAATCAATTTCCAATACCTCAGTGCCCCCTAGTGCAAGTCATTGTTATGACTTGCGATGTAAATGTATTGCATACTAACAACGCGGTCGTTGTAACGACTGCATTGTAATAGTAGCGCGATGTAATGACAGTGTTGTAAACGCTGTTTCCCTTCTTTCACTCATCCATCTTTATATTAATCTTTTCACTTATCCAGGCACCCATTCGCCATCCATTCTGCCAATCATTCATTCATGCTCCTATCCATCCATTTATCCTCCCTTTCTCTCTCCATCCCTTTTTCACTTAGCCACCCATCCACCCTTCACCCATCCACCCAATCAACCATTTACTCATCCACTCATGAATGCATCTATTGACCCTATCACTCATCCATCCTTTCACTCATCCATCTTTCCTTTCTCTCATCCATCCCCCTTTTAACTCATCTATCCATCCTTTTGTCCATCTACCCTCCCTCCACTCACTCGTCCATCCTTACATCCACCCTTTCACTCATCCATCCATTCATTCACCCTTTTACTTATCAATTCAGCAATCCATCCATCCATCATTTCTCTCATCCATTCCTTCACTTATTCACTCGCCCACCTGTTCAAAATAATTATGAGCTGAGCCTTTGTCTACTGAGTTGCAGACAGAAGAGGCCCACGAAGAACTTCACCCTCCCTGTAGGCCCTGAAGCAAGGGGTGGGGTGGGGTGGCAGAGGGTTTATTATGCCCCCTGCACATAGGCCAACTGAACACTTGGAAGTCCTGAGTCATGCATGATGCACAGTGCCAGGACTCAAGGTGACTGTGACATGGTGTTGTTTCCAGGGCTTTAAGTGGGATGAAAAACTGGGGGTCTCTATGAGAGGTGTGTCTGATGTAATTAAGGGTGTGGCTTAAAACACCTAAGCTAAAAATATGTGCTGAGAATAATGTGCCGCCCGACTGGTATTTTGCTGTTTCTATCATTGCATCCATTAACAACAGACCTACAATAAGCCATGACTGTTGTTTTTGTCAATGGATGTTCGTTGCATAAAATAAATAAAAAAGCAGCAACTATGGCTTTGCTGTATATAATATTAATATTTTAGCAATTAAGCAATATTAAAAATGCCTCAGTTTTGAAATGATGAGATTGTGTAAGAACTATAACCTCATGTTTTTAACTTCTTTACCCGGCTTCTTTTCATGAACTTGTAGGTAGCAGGATGGGAGTTTTTAGGTCTCGCTTGGTGTTAGCAGCGCGCATGCGCTGCTTTCGCCATGCGAGCGCCTTTTGCGATCAATTCAGCCAAAGCTGAACATGCACGCATACAGATGTACAAACATGGCTGCTCTCGCCATTGACACAAAGCTGAACATGCACGCGTACAGATGTACAAACATGGCTGCTCTCACCATTGACACAAAGCTGAACATGGACGCGTACAGATGTACAAACATGGCTGCTCTCGCCATTGACACAAAGCAAAACATGCACGCGTGCGTACGGACAGACCGACGGCATCTTGTTTTGCTTGTGCCAATAGCTTTCACACGCACACGCATGGCGGCGTTCTTTTAATTAATGGCCTTAGCGCGATCACTTTCACAGCCGCGCCTATTGCTTTCACACGCGTGCACATGGTTTTAATTACAATTGCTTTTACCTTCACTCCTCGCTTGTTCTTCTTGTCATCATTTCACTAAATTGTTTGTATAATAAATGTATATAATGTCCAGTGTCCCTGATTGTATGTGCAGTCTTTACTGATAACAAGACCAGTGCACGGCAGCGTGTCACATTGTGTAGCGGCAAGAAAACAACCGACTGTTACATTTTAACCTGCTGCAGGGGGGGGTCTTTGATTCTTAATCACTACTGCAAATGGCTCTGTTTGTTCGCATCTGAAAACAATTCCGAAGTGAAATTAAAAATTCAAATGATGTTAATAGGCCTGGGAAATATTATGGAATAAATAAGTAGCAATTACCAGACATAACTAATCTCAATTAGACTGGAGGGAATTCCTTCCTTCGCACTCTCTAGCACAAAACACGATAACGTGTGAAGAAGGCACTTAAATCAATGAAGCTGTCTTTGAAGGAAAAGGGCACCTTTTTTGTTGTGTTCTGTCAGGGGGGCCCCTGTGGCATACCTAGCCCTTTGTTGGCCGCCAGTGGGGGTGCCTTGGTTGAAGTACAGGTGGGGAGGGGGATTGGTGGGGGTGCTGGTGATTGTCGCTCAGAGACGCCACTGGGGGAACCTGCATATTGCATTTTGTGTAATGTTGCGAGAGGAGAAAAGGGACGCCCTGTTCCGCTCTACTTGTTTGCATCCTCTCCTGCCCCAGGCGTTCACTGCTCGGCTGTAGAGGGTGCATAGGCCTTACAACTACGCCCTCTCCTGGCCTAGGGTGTTTTTTATCCTCAGCTTCTTCCATTCAGTAGCACACAATGGATTAAAGAAATGCCTAGGCGGTAAAACGGATCACAGCAAGACCAAGAGATAACATCATTGTTTTCTTGACGATGGTTTGGTTGATGTGTCTTCATTCACCCCTGCCAGGGCCAGATTCATCATTGCGTTCACTACCCACGTTCCCACTACTTTCGTGGGAGAAATAGCCTTTTAATGGGTTCCCACAGCATTCACACGTCGGAAACACGGAGAGGATGCGCAGACAGCACTGTATTGTCATTTCTGTGACGAGCAAAGCCAAAGCCACGAGCATCATTACTCTCATGCGCGGACCAGAAATGTATCTGGACAGACAAAACATCGCATTAAAAAAACACAACTTGATAATTAGGAGTGTGCGAAATTTGCGCAATTAGCTTCCGCAATATTATGCAAAATTACAGCCAAATTATGTGAAAATGCCCCGAGTTAAGTGAAATGCAAATCATCCATTTTTGCCCTATATTTTAGCGCAAAATGCATCCTCGCCTCATTTTGTGGCGCGAGAATGCACTGACACAACAGCACCGCGAGCAGCAGCCATTAGCGTTCTGTTGGTCCGGTACATTTGAGATAGATTTTTATAGCAAAGTTGTCATTTGTGATACATTTTTACGACCAATGGTGCATAAATACACAAAGTGGGTTAATAGCATAATATTAGGAATCTCGCGTAACAAGCGTAGCACAAAATTCGAGAAACTATGTGCATCAGGCCAGTATAATTTGTTTAACTGACTGCGCCAGCTGTATGTTCAGTTAACTGACTGTTTGTCTCTGTCCCTCCAGGGCTCCCCCGTTCAATGCCACCTCTTGTTTGTCCAGGGAGGAGTGCTGCAGGGGTAAGAGGGGAGGGGTCGCTCCCCCCATTCTCCTCATTGGGTACATAATTATCACCTGTGTCGTTTTACATTCACACCCTGCAGCCCCCTTGGCCCGTCCCTGACCCGGGGCACCCAGAAGCCACCCCCTCCCCCTTACAAGCCTTTTTAGCGAGTTGTTCCCACAGCTGCGATCTGATGTCCCCCTGAGATGTAAATAAACAAACCATTAAACAAGCATTAAAAATGCAATAGGTCTCGCCTTTCATTAAGTTAAAGCCATTTGCTTTGCTATACAATACCATTAGCAAAGCAAATGGCTTTGTCTAAAGTAATTATCGTGATCGGAAAATATGCTGAAATCGACAAAACGTGGGCAGAAACAGGAAAGCAGGCGCAGCTCGTTTCAGATTCACTTATCTGAGAGGATACGGGAACAGCTGTAAAAGCAATCTGCGAATGTTAATGTATAAGAAGCTGTGTAATGCACGGGTGCACATACATCAAACTGGAGGGATTCACTGGTCAGTCCAGAACTCTTCTAATCGAGTGCTTTGCTGTCCCACGGGGGTTCCCCGTGAAGCCCTCTGCAAGGTCTAACCTGCAGAAGCAGCTCACCCAAGGACAACAGCCTGTGAAGGGCACATCCGGATATTAGTCCGAGGAAGAACGCATCTGCAGTTTCATTTCCGCTTCCTACTAGCCCCTTTCAGATCAATGTCAATTGGGGGCCATCATTTTAAGCACGGAAGCAGTGGATTTATTCAAAGTTACCAGCAGATTACTCTACAACATTGTGCATTCCTGGGCTTTGACACAAAGTTTTCTGGGAGTTGTAGTACGGGCTTCAGAAAGTTCCAAATCACAGTAGTGTGTAGCAGAACGCTTTAGTTTCCCGATTTACTTCGCCTTCCAGGTTTTTGATTTTCCATTCTGGTGCTTGTAATCCTGATGTTAAAATTGGACACCTCATTTCCGAGGCAAAATTGGACACACAGAACTGCATGTCCAAAAGGCGAGGGTTACCCTACTCTGGACTCTTGGGTTTCTGTACTACTCACTCTCTACTACACTCTACTACTCTCTACTACTCACTCTCTACTACACTCTACTACTCTCTACTACTCACTCTCTACTACTCTCTACTACTCACTCTCTACTACACTACTACTCTCTACTACTCACTCTCTACTACTCTCTACTACTCACTCTCTACTACACTTTACTACTGTCAACTCTACTACTCACTCTACTACTCTACTACTCACTCTACTACTCTCTCTACTACTCACTTTCTACTACTCACTCTCTACTACTCTCTCTCTACTCACTCTCTACTACTCACTCTCTACTCCTCTCTACTACTCACTCTCTACTACTCTCTACTACTCACTCTCTGCTACTCACTACTACTCTCTACTCTCTACTACTCACTCTATACTACTCACTCTCTACTCTCTACCTCTCTCTCTACCTCTCTCTCTACTACTCTCTACCTCTCTGCTTCTACCTCTCTCCACCTCTACCTCTCTCTACCTCTACCTCTCTCTACGCGCACATATATGCACATATATATATATAAATATGTATAAATATGTATATATATGCATATATATGCATATGCATTTATAGATATGTATGTGTATATATACATACATATATTACCTACTGGCGATAGCCAGTAGGTAGTTATAGTTAGGACCACGTTTCCATAGGAAAACCTCAACATTCTATTTTGAATAACTTTGGCGCCGGTCGACGAATCCTCGCGAATTTCTCAAAATAGGTGGGGCGCTACGCTCCGCTCCTACCCTGAAAGTCTCGGGGGGATCCGTCAAGCGGGGGCTGAGATAAAAGGGGGGTCCCAAAACGCGTTTTTCCCATGCATTTTTCCATAGGACCTTTAGAACGAGCTACAGCCCGAACGGCTGAACAGAATTACTAGAAATTTGGCAGAGAGGTAGTCCCTAGGTCAAGGAAGTGCCTTTTGTAGGTTTGGTGTAAATCTGTTCAGTAGATTCTGAGAAAATAGCCTTTAAATCAATATATATATCTGAGCCCGCTTACGGTACGCTTACCGTACGCTTACGGTAAGCGTACGGTGGCGTGCGCGAGCGCGATTCTGATTGGCTCTTAGATCTTAGTAAACATTCGAATCGGCCG
Organism: Triturus cristatus; assembly: GCF_964204655.1. Taxonomy (NCBI): domain Eukaryota; kingdom Metazoa; phylum Chordata; class Amphibia; order Caudata; family Salamandridae; genus Triturus; species Triturus cristatus. Next base: position 1,094,212,376 of record NC_140588.1, on the reverse strand, counting down.
AAACCAGGAAGCGGCGGCCGCCATTTTGTGTATTTCACTCTGAAAATAAAGAGTGAAAACAAGGAAAGGGGGCAATGAGGAGAGTTACAGACCCCCTAACATTTGTAAGGGGGTCAAAGAAGGACAGAAAAGTACAAAAAAAACATTTATTGATTTTAAAAAAAATCACGGGGTACGCGTACGGTAAGCTTACGGTAAGCGTACGGTAAAAAAAATAAAAATAAATAAATGAAAAGCAGATTTAAGAGTTTAGAAATTAGGGAGCTCTAAAAAGAGCTGTTGTGTTTATGGAGTTATTTTTTTAGTGGTACCTACAAGTAAGTACCGATGCAGAGTCTAAGGTTCAAGAGGAAGACTCTGTTCCCTTCATCATTGAAGTGCACACCATCTCCTCTATAAATGTCTTGCATGTCATAACGCAAGTTGTTGTGGTAAATGGCACCCATACCATAGTCACGGAGGAAAGCAGAAACAGATTTGTTGACGTGCTTTCTTGCTTTGTCAATCTGTGGACAGAAATGATTGGACCAGTTCCATTTTTGCCTTTGGCATATGTTGGAAAACACAAAGGCAGTTTTAGGGAAAAGTGTAAACAGTTGTGCAAAGGTGTCCTTCATAAGCATTTCCAGACCTACCCCAGTCAAAGTGCCTAGGTCATTGCCACCACAGTGCACTATTATGAGGTCAGGGTGTTGGATTTGCATGAAGGATTTCACCAATGGCATCAATTGGTGCCACTTTAACCCTCTCTGACCAATCCATTTAATGTCTACATTTGGCAAAGCAAGGTCTCTCACCATATCTGTTTTCTCTGCAAACTTTTCACTCCAGAAGACATAGCTGTGCCCTACAATCCACACTGTGAACATCTTCAAAGGAGAACTGGATGCACTCAGGAGGTGTCTTTCAGTAGAATGGCAATATGAAAAGAAAGACAGTTTGGAAATGGAGGCATACATATTTTTTTCAAAACAAAAAGAACTGATTGGCTGTTTCATACCATTCCAGAATAAAAACTAGGCTGTATGTGAAAATTAATAGAAGCATGTTTTGTATTGGTACAAAAAAATGTGTAACCAAAGAACAGGACTATGGATTTGCTGTTAGGTTTGAAAAGTCAAGCACTCTTGCTGTGTGGAATTGAAACATTGTGTGTCGAACTTCTGACCTAACTGCACACAGCAGTGTTCCATGAGCTGTTGCTATGGTAGCAGGCAGAAGTCAAGTTGGGGGAAGGGTACTAGGCAGAAGTCAAGTTGGGGGAAGGGTACAGTTGGAAAAGGGTTGGTTTTCAACCAATAGAAATGTGTGATTACCTGTGAAAAAAAAGGGGGAAGCACTGAGATTTGAAACTTACATGTATATGTGTGGAAAAATAGAGGGAAAGTTTGCCATTATCTGGTTCTGCTGAGAGGAGAGAGGTGTAAAGAACAGAGATCCTGGCTCTGATAATCTGCTGTTTGAGTGCCACATTTCTTTCACAACTAACTAATTTAAAAGGTGAGTTTATAGTTTGAGAGGGGATGTATGTGGTAACTTAAGAAATGAATAATAGAAATGGGAATTGTTTTTGTTGTAGTTACATAATGTGTCAGTCTGTAAAAGTGATTTCAAATTGAAAAAAGAGATTTACACTTGCCCCTGAAAAAAAAAGAGCAGTAAGTGTGCTTTCAAAATGGCAAAGAAATTTCGTTTTGGCACTAATGTGAAAACATGACTCTGTGTGCATAGAAGAATTATAGGCAGAAATGTATTGCGTCTTGCTCTGGTGATTTCACAGTTGCAGTAGATGGAAAAGAGGAGCGAATTTTTGGGGGAAGAAGCAGAGGCTTAGCACACATCCATGTGCTTGCCATGTATAGTCATGCACAGTAATTAGAAGCGAATGGGGTTTTCAGGTTTAAGGCTGTAATGCAAATACATTCAGCATCACTAAGGCTGGTTGCCCTTGCTGGAGTGTAGGCAATAATAATAATAATAATTGTAGTCTCTCAAGGACAATGTAATGTGATAAATGATTTTTAGTGTTTTTTTTAAAAAATAAAAAAAAGGTACGCTTACCGTACGCGTACGGTAAAAAAAAAATAAAAAAAAGTTTTTAAAAACATGTAAAAAAAAGATGAAAGATAAGGTTGGCTCTTAAAAGAACCGTTGTGTTCATGCAGGGACAGAGGAAAGGAACCATGGGAAAATCATTCAAAGCTACAAATGTGCTGATCTATTTTGTTGTTCACTAGGGAAACACTGGTCTCCCTATGACAAATTAGACCTTTACAAAATGTGCAATGAATATCAACCCTCCGAAATCGAAGGTTCATTTCCAGAGGGCCAGCAGAAGGAGATGCTCCCCCCACAGATGAAGGGCTCACCTGACCTGCAGAAGAAGGAGTCTGCCCTGCAGATGATGGTCCAGGCTGAGCTGCTGTGGATGTACTGGCTCGTCTTTCTGAAGAGTTACCTCCAAAAAGATGACCATGTGTCCTTTTGTGTACTTCCTTGAGGTGTCTGATCATGGTGTGATTCCCAAAGGAATACTTCCTGTCAGGATTACCTCTAGAAAGTACACGCTTACACAGACAGCAAGTAACTAAGGGTGCATTCACCTTTTGCTGGCCTTCTGGAAAAGTAAAATAATCCCAAACATAAGAAGGTTTTACTTTCCTCGCTCTCTGCCTCAAGACAGTGCTGCTGGTGCTAGCCTCACTCTCAGAAGGGCTCTGCTGTTCTGCCATCGTATCCCAAAGACAAACCAGCTCCTTCTCCTAAGGGATCACAAGCAGAAATGAGGGGAATGGGTGTGGTGTAGGAGAGTTCTAGAACTGAAAGTAGTTTCAACCAATCAAAAGTTGTGTTTCAAGATCACATGACCTACCGTACGCTTACGGTACGCTTACGGTACGCTTACGGCAAAAAGTACGCATGCGCGTAAAAAAGACACGCGCTTGCGCGCATGCGCATAACAGTCATTTCCCGGCACTACCGCGTAACGTGCGCGTATTGCGTAAGCGCGCACGCGTCCCACGCGCGGCTACGCAAAGTACGTAACTCTACGCAAGCAGCGTGGATAGATCACGGACGTTGCGTAAACCGTACGCTTACGTTACGCTTACGGTACGCTTACGGCAAAAAGTACGCATGCGCGTAAAAAAGACATGCGCTTGCGCGCATGCGCATAACAGTCACTCCCCGGCACTACCGCGTAACGTGCGCGTATTGCGTAAGCGCGCACGCGTCCCACGCGCGGCTACGCAAAGTACGTAACTCTACGCAAGCAGCGTGGATAGATTACGGACGTTGCGTAAACCGTACGCTTACCGTAAGCTTACGGTACGCGTAATAAAAAAAAAAAAAAAAAAAAAATCTAGAATTACATTTTACATGTTTATTTTAAAAATTATATATAAAAAAATATTTAAGAATTTTTTTAAAAAAAGCATAGTCTTTATAAAAGATAAATAAATTAAATTAAAAATTTGTTTGAAAAAAATGAAGAATAAAAAAAAAATTAGCATTTAAAAAACCTTGCAAATTCACTGAAAAAACCATAGGTTTCATACACGTTATAGTTAGGAATTAGCATTTAAAAAACCTTGCAAATTCACTGAAAAAACCATGGGTTTCACACACGTTATAGTTAGGAATTAGCATTTAAAAAACCTTAGAAATTCAGTGAAAAAACCATAGGTTTCACACACGTTATAGTTAGGAATTAGCATTTAAAAAACCTTAGAAATTCACTGAAAAAACCATAGGTTTCACACACGTTATAGTTAGGAATTAGCATTTAAAAAACCTTAGAAATTCAGTGAAAAAACCATAGGTTTCACACACGTTATAGTTAGCTGGACATTTTACTCGTAAAAAACCAGTGAAATTGCCCCGTTATAGTTAGTTCAGCTAACTATAACTCGCGCGCCCGCAATGCACTGCTGATGACGTCACATATTACATCACTCATGACATGGTCAGTGACATCACTCATGACATCACTGATGACATCTCAAATGACATCACTGATGACATCACTGATGACATCATCCTTGTGATAGAGTGGTAGACCTCCTCTCACCCTAATATAACCTTTGACACACACATTCAAAAATAGAGACTAACATTTTCAAAAACAATGGACATACCAATACCAGTTACAACAACCTCTTCAGTAATTGTAAGATCCACATAAACAACCACTCATTCACCAACAGTCCAATACAGTCACTCATACATGTACTCACTCATCATATGTAATCATACACCTATACATCCTGTTACACAATGCCACTCATCCATAGAGTTACTCACACACATAGTCACTCATGCTAATAAAGAATCAAACATACATTTACTAGCATATACAGTTATACACACACCACCACACTTACTTCTACAGAAACTTACACATACTTAGTCTTTTAAACAATCACTTATAGAAACACATACTTATTCATACAGGAACTCTTTCAATCTCTCACTCTCACATATACTCACATATATACACCAATAGTCACATATACTAGTTTAAAACATATGTAGTTACTCATAAAGACACTATTGAGACAGTCATTCACTCTCTAACACACCCATACACACACTCATCCACCCATACAGTCCTGCACACATACTGTGTTCAACACATACAAACAGTGAGTCACTCATTCATGCACCTATGCACTACGTAATACCCCCCACCAAACCATGCAGACACTCAGACTGATACTCAAAAAAACAACTAATAACCAATATAGACACCCATGTAGCTACTCACCAACCTATGCAGCCACTTATACAAGTGAGAGACTGATACAGATATTTACATATTTAAACATTACTCACTAAGCCATGTATTCACTATGATACACTTAATCAGTCAGTTACACAATCAATTTTTTAAAAACAAATCATCCATTTAGACACTTATATACCCATTTATTCTTCCATCGACCTTGACATATACATATATAAAACATATGTAAATTTCAGAAAAACACACATTCACTGGATGATGTCATCAGTGATGTCATCAGTGATGTCATTTGAGATGTCATCAGTGATGTCATGAGTGATGTCACTGACCATGTCATGAGTGATGTAATATGTGACGTCATCAGCAGTGCATTGCGGGCGCGCGAGTTATAGTTAGCTGAACTAACTATAACGGGGCAATTTCACTGGTTTTTTACGAGTAAAATGTCCAGCTAACTATAACGTGTGTGAAACCTATGGTTTTTTCACTGAATAAACATATATATACACATCTGCATATTTATTTAAATACAAATATAAATGTATGCTTACATATACATATACATATCCCAAACACCGCTGAAACAATGATGAAGACGGCAATGGATATGCCCCAACTCCAATGATCACACGGACACGGACCTCCAGTTAAGTGCTGCTTTTATTCTACTGGCAGTGTCGTCTTGACGTTTCGGCTCCCATGAGCCTTGTTCACATGACAACGTGAGTGTGTAAAATGACCCAATAAATAGTGTTAGTGCTAGTCCAGAGTTCAATTTAAGATCACGTGGTTATCTTGACCATAGACATAGAGAAGTCACTACATCTTGATCTCGGTGCTAGTTTTGCAGAGTTGGTCACTGTTTGTTAACATTCCACTTGCAAAATAAAGCATTTCAATATGATTAAGTGCAAAAAATAGCAGTGTGCAAAATACGCAAGTAACATGCTCGACAATATATAAATATATAAATACACAAATTGATAAAAATCCAATAAATAATTTTTACGTAAAAAACTGTAAAAACACTACAATAGCTTGAATGCCATGGCATAATTGGATTGTATAAACAACAGGGAAGCAGACTTACATCACATAATTTGAGTTGCGGTTGCTTTCTTCCCTTATAGTGGTCTGAATACATGTGCTGATAATGCCGCAATAAAACTGTACTTTTAAATTCTAAAGTTCTCGGCTTAAATGCCAATGGCTTATAGCATCTAGTTAGTAAAGAGTAAACAAAAAACATTTGACAGCATGTTACATGCGATGGGATAGACATCTGATAATGTGTGCACTTATGTATTTTTTACATCATTTGTAACTAACACCTATGGATGTGTAATCTGAACTCCTGTTAGAAAAAATGCTATATAAGAATAACTAGACAAATCACTAACACTTCAGAACAGTGCCCAATTTATATAACATCACCTAATGTGATACGATGTTATGTACATGAAAGTTTGAAAAACACTAATAAAAGCAAAGCTAAAAAGCCACCTAATTACAAACAGAATTGCTTTAACTTAAACGAGGGCGAGACCTATTGCATTTTCAATGCTTGTTTTACATTTGTTTTGTACATTTCGTCCTAACAGAATGCCTTGCCCTATACCCCTGGCAGGAGGAGGCCACCAGATGCTGTAATAGCCCAGACGGGCCCATGGTCATTCTGTATGTGGCAATCAGCCATGCAGAATGACAATGGGCGGGTGCGGCTGCTCCTGTGCTCCGAGGATGATTGGGAGCAGCCCGATAAGAGACCTGAGGCCTCTCGTTGGGAACAGCTCTGCTCCCCGCAAAGGCCAAAAGGAATCCGTAAAAGAGATCCTCACGGACAACGGAGGTGAGATCCAAATTATGGAGGGTCCGTGAAATTTACGGACGGTTGGTCACCCTAGTAAGCATAAGCCCTGGGTTTCCGAGGCTGCTTGTCAATCAGGGAGGGTGCAATGTGTATGACTGCACCCCACCGTTTTCCTAACTTGTCACAGCGTGGGGTGGGCGCAAGCCTCCATGGCCCCACCCTATCCTGGGAAGAGCTGGGAAAGGTGGGAGTGCACACGAGGCTGTCTGCGACGTGATCTGCAGCACGCATGCTCTCCATAAACAGCTGGTATCCCAGGCAAGTGTGGGAGGAGCTTAGAGCAGGCTTTTAATGGACTGTATGATTCAGGTGCTAAGCAGGGGGGGGGGGGTTGAAATGTGCCCTTCTATCTTAATAATAGTAATTTCCTCCTGTCGGTAATTGATAGAAACAGCTTTTGATTGATTTCCTTCAGTCTTTCTGGTTCTATTTCCTTCTTTTTCTTGTTTTCGTTTATCTCTTACTTCCTTCTATTCTACTATTTTACTTGCTTTGGGATTATTAGTGAAAAACAGCATCCGTGCAGTCTGCTGTGATATCACTTACGCGTCTGGGTCACTTGTGACAGAGCAACACAGGACTGAAAAGAAAGCGCAGCCAGTCAGGGCATCTCAGTGTTTCCCTTCTCCTTCCTGACATGAGAGCGAGATGAACATTGGTGCAACGTCAAGTTACCTTTACATTGTGAACTGTGAATTACCGCTGGTGATCAAGGAGTTCATGGGAATTGGAGATTAGCAGGTATTTATTTATTAAGTGTTTTATAGATCGTGAACTTGACCCGTTAGGGTATCAGAGCGCTTTACAAGGTTCATAGAGTTGTACAAAAAGTCTTAGATATACAAACGGTTGGAGAGGGGCAGGGGTGCAGGGTACAAAGGGAATAGGGGGACACGTATGTACAATTTACATTTGCAGATACTCAAGACAAGGCCCCCCAATTTCTTGGTGGAGTGAAGAGGTAGTCCGAGGGAAAGGCGATAGTCATAAGCTAATCAGGGTCTCCGTGGTGGTTGAAGGCAGAAATTAGGCAAGGAATTTACCAATGAGGAAAGTTTTGGCATCCTTTTTGAAGCGAGCCAGAGAAGGGATTCTTCTGATGGCGGGTGGGAGCGAGTTCCATATTCTTGGTGCGGCCCCAGAGAAAGCCCGAATGTATGTTTTTTCCCCCCGAAAAGGTTGGAGCAAGAGGTCTCTGGCGGACCAGGAGTTTCTGATTCCTCCAGATACCACTAGTTTCTGTGCCAGATAATCAGGGGAGTTTGCGTATAAAGCCTTGTGTGTGATGCATGCCAGTTTCAACTGTATTCTGGCCTCGAGGGGAAGCCGGTTCAAAGCTTTCAGATGTGGAGAGATGTGGTTGAATTTCCTTGAGCCAGTAAGAAGTCTGACAGCCGCGTTGAGGCAGGCTTTCAAAGGTGCCAGGGAGATCTTGGGTAGACCCGAGAGGGTGGAACACCCATATTCCAGTCTAGAGATGACCAATGCCTGGAGCGCCATTTTTAGGTCGGGAGCATCGATGAAGGGTTTCAGCTTCCTTAGGTAGCTCAGGTGGAACCTGGCTGATTTGGCCATCGAGTTGATGTGGTCCCGCATGTTCAGGTTGCAGTCAAGGACTATTCCCAGAGATTTGGCCGAGTCCACGATGGTCGGTGGGCAATTTAAGGCTGTGATGGCAATGATCCATATCTGAATCTCCGGGTTGGTTTTTGTAGGGGAAATTAGGAGAAATTCTGTTTTCTTTGCGTTCAGTTTGAGTTGGTTGGAGGCGAGCCATTGGGCAGTCAGTTTCAGGCCTCATTCAGGGAGAGAATCTCCTTGATAGATGAAGTTTTGATGCATATTTGAGTGTCATCAGCGTACATATGGTAAGAGATATTAGCGGTGCATAGTACCTCAGCAAGCGGCTCTAGGTAGAGGTTGAAGAGGGTGGGGGACAGGGTTGATCCATGAGGGACTCCAACCGGGACCGGGGAGGGAGCAGATAAGTTGCCGTTAATTAGGAATCTGTGATCGGTTATGGAGGAAGAACCTAAACTATTCTAGGACAGAGCCATCCAATCCCATCCTGAGGTTGAGGTGTTCGAATAGTTTTTCATGGTTGACCGCGTCGAAGGCAGAGGATAGATCTAGGAGGATTAGAAGGCAGGTTTGCCTTGGTCAAGGGCTTGGAGGGCATCGTCAACAATGTGGAGCATGGTAGTTTCAGTGCTGTGCCCAGATCTCAATCCAGATTGGAAGTCATCGAGTAAGTGGAAGTTGTTGATGTGTTGACTTAGTTGTTGTTGCACTCACTTCTCTAAAACTTTGGCTAACAGAGGGATGTTGGAGATAGGTCTGAAGTTGTATGGGGAGGCTCTATCCAGCGACGATTTTTCCAAAATGGGGAGGACTTGGCCGGCATTCAAAGAGTCAGGAATCGATCCCTGCCGGAGAGAGGTGTTAATTATTGCAGTCCAGCCAGGAATAATGGATTGGGCGGCAGCAGCTAGGCAGCTGGATGGGAGCGTGTCATTAAAGTGATTGTTAGGGTTTAAGGTAGATAGGATTTTAGAGACGGAGTTTTCGTCATAGCACTCGAAGTCGGTCCAGCGTGTTTGATTTTTAGGCGAAGCCCGTGAGGGTGGCGCGGAAAGAGGAGACAGGTCAGGAGGGGGTTGAAAGTATGTGGCAGCACTGAGTTCGTTACCTAAGGCTGTGATTTTGTCAGCGAAGAAAGAGGAGAATTCCTCGGATGATATTAGAGACTTAGGAGTTTCTTTCGGTGTTTCACCCAGTTTATTGGATTGGTGTTTGACCAGTTCAAAGAGCTTGCGGGGTCTATTCTTGGCATTCCCCAGTTCCGATCTGAAGAATTCTTTTTTTGAGTTGAGGATGTTCTTGTTGTAGGCGTTCCTCGCCTGGCGGAGAACTTTTAGATGAACGGCAGAGGGGTGCTGTCTCCATATTCTTTCAGATTGCCCGAGGGATCTCCTCTCCTTGTTGAGGGATCCAGTGAACCAGGGGTTTCTGTCTTTGATTTGTGTTCTTTTTAGTTTTAGTGGGGCTAGGCCATCCAGAATGTTCGATATAGTCGCTGAGTAGTGATCATTAAGGTCTCTGACCGTTGTGATATGTGAAGGGGGGGGCATTCAGATTTACAGCGGCCTTCCAGTACCCTGTCGAGGTTCTTGGTGTCTCTGACCCAGCGTTTGAGAATCACCAGTTGCGGTGCCTTTGTCTTGTGGGTCCCAGGAAAAAGGAAGGCGATGGAGTGGTGGTCAGACAAGTCGCATGGGTCTATAGAGGTAGGCTTGATTGTTGATTCCTTAGAGATGATCCAGTCCAGAGTGGCCCCTTTCGAGTGTGCTGGGAGAGAGCAGGCTTGGTTCAGGGCTTGATCGGCCAGGAGGTCTTTGATGGCATTGACATGAGGATCCTTGGGATCGTTCCAGCGTAGGTTGAAATCACCAAGGAAAATCTCTTTAGCGTTGGAGGAGATCTTAGTTGTGATGATTTCCAAGAGGTGAACAGTGAAGGAGTCGTTCAGGCCTGGAGGGTGGTAAAAGATGTGAAGGTTGCACAGTTGGGTTGAGTTGCTGCAAATGGAGAGGGCAAGGTATTCGCAGGAGTCAGTGGTATCCGCAATAAGTTCCGTGACAAGGAGGTTAGAGCGATAGATGCAGGCGATGCCTCCTCCTTTCCTGCTGGATTGCCTGTTGGGAGGGACTAAGAGGTCCAGGCATGGAGATGAGTGTTCGTTGAGCCATGATTCTGTTAGACTTGCTAGGTCAAAATTTTTGTTCAGTATGAGATCGGCAATATCGGTGGCATGCTTAGTTGATTAAGAGACCAGACAGGGAGGGGTCGGGGGAGTGTCAGGAGTCGGGGCGAACAGGTGTACAGGCGCTAGGTTCCTTTTAACCACACTCCTGTTGGAGTTGATGGTGACCGTGCCGATGGCATGTTTGGAACTCACATCTAGTAGACAAGGGGTAACTGGGGCAGAGTTGTAGTCTTGGTGGAAGGCGAGGCTTTCATTTTCAGTGAGGTCTAGAGGACTTGGGGTGGCAGAGGTAGAGTTGTAGGAGAGGGCGAGACCTAGGGTTTCCTCCTCTGAAAGGTGGCATTGTTGCTTGCGAGGGCGAAGGTGTCTCAGGGATAGCGGTAGAGGGTGCTTGGGGAGCTCTGTGACATGAGGAGGGGTGGAAATCCGCAGGGGCTTGAGGTTGGCAAGGGAGAGTTCGGCGAGGTGAAGGAGGTGAGTATCATAGCTTGGTTTGTGTAAACATATCATTAAAGTTTGATAAGTAGTTAATGACAACATAAGTTATGGTCTGTAGCTTGCAGGGGGATGTTGTGAAAAAGCTTGCTTGAGGGTTGGTCTCGCATCTAATATTAGTGTGAATGGTATAAATTTCAGGGGGGGAATTGACTTTCGATAATTAAGAGTGACTTTTTGTGTTGGAGCGAAAATAGGAATTGCCATCTCCTGCAAGTTCTCGGGTTGTAATCTGATAAGGTTAGTAAACAGAGAATAGTGTGAATAGCAGTTGTTAAGCAACAGTGACAAGATGTACTTGTGATTGCTATGTGTTTGTATAAACTGGGCAGTGCGTCAGTTGTATGAGGGTGATTGGCTTTGCGAGTATTTTACCCAGCTTTGACGTAGCAAACGTATGTAGTTGTTGATCACAGGTTTGAGTCATGTTGCAGCTTTGTATGTAATATGTATGTCTCAGGTTTCTGACCCGTGCACATAGTTAGGTTGAGCAATGCATGTGTTGCAGGGATATGTGAGTAATTTGCTGGTCACAAAATACAATCCTGGTGTAATGACCAAGTTATGTGATAGTTGGTGACAGTTATTTGTAACACGCACGGCATTCCCTCTGAATACCTGCAGGTTTATTTAACATTTTCGTTATTTTGTGGACTATTACATGAGTTTGGTTGGCTAGTAATACACCTTTATTGTTAAATGCAGAAAATACAATTGTGTGCTAAATAAATGCAAGCTATTCTTTAATGACTGATAAATGTACTTGATTTTCCAAGTCTAGGAGCACAAATAGACTTGAATTATGTAACAAACAATCAATCAATCAATCAGTGAATTGTGAAGCGCACTACTCACCTGCGGGGGTCTCAAGGTGCCAGGGCTGGGGAGGGGGGGGTAACGCGTGGCTTCGTCTAAGGTCTTGAGCCTCTTTCTGAAGGCTTGCAGTGTGAGGGTTCGCCTGATGCTGAGTGAGAGTCTGTTTCAGGTCTTGGCTGCGATGTAGAAGAATGATCGCCCCCCGCTTTCAGCTCGAGCACGATCTGCAGATCGGAGGCTTCTTTTGGGTGCATAGGAGGAGATTCTTTCATTGAGGTATTGGGGTCAGATGCTGTGGAGGGATTTGTAGGTGTGAGTGAGGAGCTTGAAGGTCACTCTCTTTTCGATGGGGAGCCAGTGGAGTTTTCGTAGGTGTTGGGAGATGTGGTGTTGTCGTGGGATACTGAGGACATGTCTAGGTGCAGCGTTCTGGATTGTCTGGAGTTTGAGGAGTAGAGATTTGTTTATTCCGGTGTAGAGGGTGTTCCCGGAGTCCAGTCTGCTGGTTATGAGTGGGTGGGTGACGATCCTTCTAGATTCGTGGGGGGGGCTCCATTTGAAGGTCTTGTGGAGGGTGTTGAAGCATGTAGAGGATACAGTGTTGATCTGTTGGTGCATGGTGAGGGAGGAGTAGAGTATGATGCCGAGGTTGCATGCGTGGTCTGTGGGTGAGGGAGGTTCAGCGAGGGTGGTGTGCCAAAAGGTGTTGTCCCTTGTTGAGGGGGTGGGTCAGAGGACGAGGACTTTCGGTTTCTCTGAGTTGAGCTTTAGGCAGCTGTTGCTCATCCAGGAGGTGACATCTTTCATACCTCCCTGGAAGTTGAGTCTGGTGGTGTCAGGTTCCTTTGTGAGGGAGAGGATGAGCTGGGTGTTGTCGGCGTAGGATACTATGCTGAGTCAGTGTTTTCGGACGATGGTGGCGAGAGGGATCATGTAGATGTTGAAGAGCATGAGTGAGGATCCTTGGGGTACTCTGCAGCTGATCTCTGTGGTTTCGGAGAGGAAGAGTGAGAGTCTGATTCTTTGGGTTCGGCCAGTGAGGAAGGAGCGAATCCAATCGAGGGTGTGTCCCCGTATGCTGGCGTCGCGGAGTCTGGCGGTTAGTGTGCGGTGGGAGACGGTGTCGAAGGTTGCTGAAAGGTCTAGTAGGATGAGGGCTGCCATGTGGCCATGGTCCAGGAGGGTGCAGATGTCATCCGTTACAGCTAGGAGGTCGGTCTCGGTGCTGTGGTTGTTGCTGAATCCGGATTGGGAAGGATCGAGGATCGAGTTGGCTTCTATGAAGTTAGTGAGCTGGTTGTTGGTGATCTTTTTGGTGACTGGCTGCGAAGGGGAGGAGAGAGATGGGTCGGTAGTTCTTGAGGTCCGTCGGGTCCGCGGTGGGCTTTTTGAGGAGGGGCTTGACCTCTGTGCGTTTCCAGTCATCAGAAAAAGTGCCTGTTTCGAGGAAGCAGTTAATGGTACGTCGTAGTTCAGGTGCAATGGTGGAAGATGTGGGCGGGCAGGGGTTGGTGGGTGCTCCTGAGTGTATCCTTTTCATGGTTTTGGTGGTGTCTTCTGTGGTGGCAGGGGTCAAGGCGGTGATGGTAGGCTGGGTTGCGTTGTCAGTTGGAGGTGTAGGGTTGGTGCCTAGGTTCTGCTCATCGAAGTTGCTGTAGATAGTTCTGATCTTGAGATGGAAGTAGGAGCCGAGTGTGTTGTAGAGGTCCTGGGAGGGAGGGACGTCAGAAGATTCACTGGGAGATTTGGTGAATTCTTAATGATGCTGAAGAGTTCCCTAGAGTTGTGGGAGTTGGTGAGTATTCTGTTCTGGATGAAGTTCTTCTTCGTGGTTCTGATGAGTTGGTGGTGTACTGTCATGGTGGTCTTGTAGGTGGAGCGTGCTTCAGGAGTTTTGCTGTTCCTCCAAGCTTTCTTAAGTCGTCGGCAAGTGTGCGTGGATTCTCGGAGGTCGGTGGGGAACCAAGTGGCTTTCATGATGCGCTGCCTGTCGGAGCTCCGGAGAGGGGCGAGCGTGTCTGTGCAGTCGGTGATCCATCTGTAGAGTGTGTTGGCTGCGGAGTTGTTGTTGTGGTAGGGGAGGAGCTAGGTTGAGGGCAGAGTTGAGGTGCTCCTCGGTGATCTTGCTCCAGTTGCTGCATGGGGGCGAGGTGTGGGCCTGTGTGCGGAGGGCTTGGAGAAGGAGAAATGGACACAGTGGTGGTCCGTCCAGATGGGTTGTGTGGTGTGGTTGAAGCGAATGTTGTTTCCTCCAGAAAATATGGGGTCAAGGGTATGTCCTGCCTTGTGGATGGGGGTGGTGACAATCTGTCTCAGTCCGATGTTGGCGAGGTTGTCCAGGATGGCAGAGGAGTTGGGGTCGCTGGGGTTGTCGAGGTGGAAGTTCAGGCCTCTAAGGAATACATAGTCCGTGGATGCGATGGCGTGGGGTGCACTGAGGTCTGCGATGGTAGTGGTGAACCTGGCATGCGGTCTAGGAGGTCTGTAGGATGAGGGTGCTGCGTAGAGTCGTTCTGGGGTTGATCTGGATCTGGAGATGCAGGTTTCCATGGGGGGCGTGGAGTTGTTTGTGCTGGATGTGGTGAGTCGGAGGGAATTTTTGTGTATGCTGGCGAGTCCGCCTTCCAGGTGGTTTTGGAGGTCTTTCCTCTGGATCATGTATTCGTCAAGGACGGGGTTTGCGATGTCGGGTGCAAAGCTGGCATTGGTCCAGGTTTTGTGAGGCAGGCGACGTCGGGTAAGAGGGTGCTGAGGAGGTCCCAGATTTCTATGGCGTGTCTGTGCAGGGAGCGAACGCTGAGTAGGATGTAGCTCAGGGGTTTGGGTGCGCTAGCGTCTGGTGGGTTGGTGGTCGCGGTGGGCATCCAGAGTTGGGTGAAGGTGCGGCGGCAGTGCCAGCAGGAGAACTGGCCTTGGGTGGTGTTCGGTGTTGACAGCTGGCAGTTGTTGTTTCTTCCGGGGTTGAGTGCGTGGAGTGTTGCTGAGTCATAGCACTAGCGGGTCGAAAGACCAAGGTTCCTGGTGCTGGTCACGGTTGGGTCACGGTCATGTCGTGGACGGGCGCAGATGGGCTCGCCTTTGGCGCGCAGTGGCAGCAATTAAGTAGGGGAGGGCGGGATCAACTGGAAGGGGCCATGGGGCAGCAGCGGCAGGAAAGAAAGGCACAATAAAGTGAAAGAAATTAAGTAAAGAAAAGATGGCAAGGACAATAAAATAGCACAACAAAGATGGCAATCCACAAAAAGGCAACAATAAAGAAAAAGAAAAGATGGCAAAAATGCAAAAAAGAAAAAAGGCAAAAACGAGGCGAGGCGAGATGCCAAGGCAAAAGGCAGAAAGAGTTAAGGGGCCTTGAACATTGCTCTGCTGCGCGGGAGGCAGGGGCACTAGCGCTCAAAGCTGTGGCTGAGCTGCGTGCTGGGAGAGCAGAGTCCAGGGGTCTTACTCGACCTCAGTGCACAACGGCCGCCATTAAGTCAAAAGCACTTTGACCTTTCAATATCTCTTGGTATCTTGTGATTTGGCATACTACATGTGCTTTTGTTTCCTCTGGTGGATTGCTAAGTGATCACATGTTTTGAGTGCCCCCAGCAGCCTCTTTTTTATCTTCAACCCAGGGCCAGTAATAATGGAGCAAGTTTGAGTAAATTATGCTGCAAAGTTTGTGATAGTATTACTTCATTAATATGTTATTTTTTAACTTGTTTACACTGGCCATTAGTTGCACCTCTTGAGTACTACTTTGACACTCAACTATACAGTAAGCCACAGAAAGGTGACCAGTCAATGTTTGGAAAGTGCCTTCCACAGCATGGCAACATGTGTTGCAGCGCTTTTAGTAACTTTTGAATCGTTTGAGCTAGAAACAATTTTTTGGGGTTAACATCTGCAGATTATGCAGCAGATGATGGATTATGTGGCAAATGCAGCAAATCTATAATAATATGTATATATAATTTCAGTGGCCCTGCTTTCAGCCAGGACACAGATCTGACAGCAGGTTTAATGGCAAGGTGCCATGCCGCAATGATGGTGGTTGTGCCGGTCCCCGCCGCCATGGAGGGGCGGGGCTGGTGACAGTGCTGATGACGTGGCCACACCCATCACTTATGATTGGCGGATTCTTGCATGCCCCGGAGGCACTCAAGTGCTTCCGGGGCATGGGAGGAAGGTCAAGCTGGATCCTGCCGGTTTGGGGATGACGATTGCGGCCCCCTTTGACAGGGGCTGAAGAGCAGCGGGACGGTCTTTCCCCTCCCCTCACCGCTCCGCTCCCGCAGTGAAGCTTCCTGTTTTTGAGTCTCTCTCTCGGCTGTCCTTTTGTTTTTTCCCATGTTTCTCTGCAGGTACTTCGGAGCAGCGCTCATTGCAGCCAGCCCGGAGCCGCACAGGTTTGAGTGTATTGAGAGGGCTCCAAAAAGTGCTACCAGGCCAGCCTGGAGCTACAGTGCATGTGCGCGGTCGCGCGCGCCGCACTTTACCGTGAATACTTTCACTTTCGCGTCCGCACGGCCGCTTTGATGTTTGATCGCGATCACTTTCGCGGCCGCTTGGCATAGCCAATAGGTCTCACTTTTGGGACCTTATAAGTATTTAGTTATGCAACTGTTGCATGGCTAAATACTTATAAGGTCCCAAAGGCGAGACCTATTGGCTATGCCAATGCTTGTTTCTCATGTTTCTCTGCAGGTACTTCGGAGCAGCGCGCATCGAAGAACAGCTGTTGTTCCCCTCATTGCCACCAGCCCGGAGCCGCACAGGTTGGAGTGTTTCACTCGCCTGCCTGCAAGGGCGGCTCTGGCTGCAGGTACAGCTGGAGTTTGGTTTCCTGGCTTAGCAGAGTTGTTGTGCCGGTTGTGAGGTGAGGGAAAATGTAGTTTTCTGGGACAACAACTGTCGTGAAGCTGAACCTTTTGTGTCATTTGAGATCAGTTGGAGCCCAAATTTTATTGCCTTCTAGGAGGGTGGTACAGGAGAGGATAGGGGTGGTTTGTTTGGTGAGCATTTTGCAGCACAGGACTGTATTTTGCGCCAGGTGCGATACACTGGGCAGTAAGCGGGGATTGCAGTAGGTTTGCCATTTGTTGTTTTGGAAAGTTTTGCTGAATTTGTTTTGTTACTACCTTACTGTAGTTATCAAGGTAGCCTGGTGTTTGGTCATTTTTGTTTTTGCTGCTGTTAGGGTGTGGGAACTTGCAATTGAATATGGCACCTAAGGTGCAGAGGGGTGAGAAGTGCTCACGGATGGAGGAGTTAATGGAGGCTATGATGCGTAGGATGGATGATATGGGCCAGTCCTTGGTGGAGTTGCGGAGCCGGGTGAAGGGACAAGATGTAGCAGAGGGAAGGCCTAGGTGGTCTGGGGTAGCCCCCCAGAGCTGCATTTCCACCAGTACCTAAGAAGGCTAAAGCCAAGCAGGGCGGGAATGAAGGGCCCTTGCCCCTGAGGTCTCTGGAAGTTGAGGCTGCGGGGCCTTCGGCCCCAGCGGGGGGAGTCCCGTCTGAAGGGGTGAATAGGGCAGCTCCATCAGGGGTTACACCGGGAAGTAGGGGGGCCCCAGTCAACCAGTCGTGGTGCCACCAGCAGGTGGTCCCAATGCATGAGGGCCCTGAGCCAGTTAGTTTCAGTCCCCTGTGAGGCCCCGTTGGGCGGTGCGACGGTGCACCCGAATTTGGTGACCAGTTTAGCAGCTGTGCTCCCATGGTTGTCTAAGTCAGGGACATGGACCCCTGCAACCGGCAGTGGGGACTTCCTAGACGAGGGAGATGTTTGGGAGAGGGCTAGGAAGCTGGTGGCACAGGTGGAAGGATTCAAGCGGGGGGGGACGCAAAATGTAGCAGGCAATGCAGCAGCTGCTGGTAGTGCGGCAACCGGCGGGTTGGATCAAAGTGGTGCAGGGAGAGACCAGGGTGCACCTGAACTTTAAAAAGTGAGTAAAACAACGGAGGCAGAGCACACCAAGAAACAGGATGCGACAGCAGCAGGTATGGCGCAACTGTAACCAATTCTAGGTCTGAATGAATTACGGTCTTCCAGAGACCGTCTGGGTAGGCACATCTTACAGGAGGTGTAGGAAAAAATTTGGAAAGGGGAATACGGTAATATGTTTGCCTTGTTACTTGAGAAAGAGGATAAGGAAAAGGTTAAAAGTGTGAGGAGTGTGCCCATTCCAAGGATTGTGGCAATTGGTCTCACAAGAAGAAGATTGAGGAGGCACTGGTGAATTGGATAAAAGGGTTCTCCAATTACCATGCGATAATGGCGGAGCGTTTCAATCAATCAATCAATCAATCATAGGCATTTGTATAGCGCACTGCTCACCCGGAGGGTCTCAAGGTGCTGGGGGGGGGGGGGGGGGGGGGGGAAACGCTACTGCTCGAACAGCCAGGTCTTGAGTTGCTTCCTGAAGGCGAGATGGTCTTGCGTTGTCCGGAGGTGGATGGGGAGGGAGTTCCATGTCTTGGCTGCCAGGTAGGAGAAGGATCTTCCTCCGGTGGTGGCTCTGCAGATGCGGGGGACGGTGGAGAGAGCGAGGCTGGCGGAGCGGAGCTGGTGGGTGGGCTTGTGGAAGGTCAGGCGGCTGTTGAGGAACTTGGGGCCCAGGTCGTGGAGTTGTGGGTGAGGAGTCGGAACGTGATTCTTTTGTTGACGGGGAGCCAGTGCAGGTCTCTCAGGTGTCCGGAGATGTGGCTGTGTCTAGGGATGTCCAGGATGAGTCGTGCTGAGGCGTTCTGGATCTGTTGGAGTTTCTTCTGGAGTTTGGCGGTGGTGCCGGTGTAGAGGGCGTTCCCGTAGTCCAGCCAACTGGTGACGAGGGCCTGGGTGACCGTCTTCCTGGTCTCGGTGGGGATCCACCAGAAGATCTTTCGAAGCATGCGCAGGGTGTTGAAGCATGAATACGAGACGGCGTTGACTTGTCTGGTCATCGAGAGGGAGGAGTCCAGGATGAAGCCTAGGTTGCGTGCGTGGTCCATTGGCTTGGGGGTGGCTCCCAGGGCGGGGAGCCACCAGGAGTCGTCCCAGGCGGAGGGTGATGATCCCAGGATGAGGACCTCTGTCTTGTCTGAGTTCAGTTTCAGGCGGCTGTTCTTCATCCATTCGGCGACGTCTTTCATCCCTTCGTGTAGGCTGGCTCTGGCGGCGTCCGGGTCGCTGGTGAGGGAGAGGATCAGCTGGGTGTCGTCGGTGTAGGTGATGATCTTGAGGTTGTGTTGACGTTTGATGGTTGCGAGGGGGCTCATGTAGACGTTGAAGAGGGTGGGGCTGAGCGATGACCCTTGTGGAACGCCGCAGATGACTTCGGTGGCCGCTGACCGGAACGGGGGGAGGCGGACTCTCTGGGTTCTTCCGGCGAGGAATGAGGTGATCCACTCCAGGGCCTTCTCCTGGATGCCGGTGTTGTTCAGGCGCTGTACCAGGGTGCGGTGGCAGACAGTGCCGAACCCTGCGGAGAGGTCCAGGAGGATGAGGGCCGCAGTTTCCCCGTTGTCCATTAGGGATCTGATGTCGTCTGTGGCTGCGATGAGGGCGGTCTCCGTGCTATGGTTGGCTCGGAAGCCGGATTGCGAGTGGTCGAGGGATCCGTTGGTCTCGAGGAAGGCGGCTAGGTGTCTGTTGACGGTCTTCTCGATGACTTTGGCAGGAAACGGGAGGAGCGAGATGGGGCGGTAGTTCTTGAGGTCGGAGGGGTCTGCAGTTGGTTTCTTCAGCAGGGCACTGATCTCGGCGTGTTTCCAGCACTCCGGTAAGGTGGCGGTGTTGAAGGAGGCGTTGATGATGTCGCGGAGGTGGGGTGCGATGATGTGGTCGGCCGTGTTGAAGATGTGGTGTGGGCAGGGGTCCGTAGGGGATCCGGAGTGGATGGTGTTCATTGTGCGTGTTGTGTCTTCGGTGCTGACTGGGGTCCAGGTGCGGAGGGTGGCGGTGAGGGGCATCGGTTCGGTGGTGGGGTTCGTGGTTGGTGGGCCGAAGCTGTTGTGAATGTTTGCGATCTTGTCGTGGAAGAAGGCTGCGAGGGAGTCGCAGAGGTCTTGCGAGGGAGTGATGTCATTGTTTCCGGCGTCGGGGTTGGAGAGCTCTTTGACGATGCTGAAGAGTTCCTTGCTGTTGTGGGTGTTGTTGTCCAGTCGTTCCTTGAAGGCTGTCTTCTTTGTGGCGCGGATCAGTTGGTGGTGTTTGCGGGTGGCGTGTTTGAGGGCCATCATGTTGTCTGTGGTCTAGTTGGTGCGCCAGGTGTTCTCCAGGGAGCGGCAGTTCTTCTTGGAGGTGATGAGCTCGTCGGTGAACCAGGAGGCTTTCTTGCTGCCGCGTCTGCTGGGGGGGTTCTTTTTCAGTGGTGCGAGGGCGTCTGCGCAGTTGGTGATCCACTGTGTGAGGTTGTTGGCGGCTTCGTTGGGGTCCGTTGAGCTGGTGGGGGGGTTCTGGCTGAGGAAGGTGGTGAGCTGGTCGCCGGTGATCTTGTTCCAGCTCCTGCGGGGGGCTTGTTGAGGGTGGTGGTGGGTCGTCGTTTTACTGAAGCTGAAGTGGACGCAGCTGTGGTCAGTCCATTGGAGATTGGTGGAGTGGCTGAAGGTGACGTATTTGCTGGATGAGAAGACAGGGTCAAGCGTGTGGCCGGCGTAGTGGGTGGGGGTGGTTACCAGTTGCTTGAGTCCGAGGTTGGCCAGGTTGTCCAGCAGAGCAGTGGTGTTGCGGTCCTTGTTGTCCTCCAGGTGGAAGTTGAGGTCACTGCTGTAGGTCACAGGTGTGGTGTTGGGCCTCAGGCCCACATGACGTGGAAGCACGGACAAAATACAGTATAGTATGGTGCAACAACTGGCCCAGGGCACGTGCGCCTGGCCCCTATTATTAACAGGGCCTCCTGACCGGTAACGCCTGTGGTGGGTGGGTGTGAAGTGTGTCTTACATCACAAGCGGAACACTAGAATGGATCCAGCCAGATACTACATCCCTCCCAAACTTTAATGAAAAAACCAAACGAGAGTCCAACCTGTAATAAAAACACATAAATAACACAAAGCACCAAATGATTCTATACAGGCTGTCAGCCAGGCAGCGCTGGAGCCTTGGACCGCATGGTCGGGATGCCTTCAGTCGCTTTGGCGATGTTCTTTAGACTGGCCTGGTCTCGCGGTGTAGAAAGTCTATGTATGAAAGTTCAGTGTCGATTCATCCGGAGCTGCGGTGAAATCCACGTTGGATTCAGGGATGATCTCTGTGAATGAGGCCTTCCTGTGGGAGTGACGTGCTAGGTGACTTTCCTTACTCCTGACTCTCGCATGGACTCCTCTGTCACTGGAGCCTCTTGGATGGCTTTCCTTGCTGGCTGTCATGGGACTGTGTGGACCCTGCGGGGCTTCGTGTGAGCCGCGCAAAGGCGTTGCTTAGGAGTTGTCAACGGATTCACAGCAAAGTCGCTCATGTAGCCTCTGAGGGTGGTGTCGTCGTCTGGGCGTCGTCGCTGTCTTGCCTCGGGTTCTGCGCCTTCCTCTGGCGATCTTGTGAGCGACCAGTCTTCCGCTGTAACCTTCGTGTTTTCTGCGCCTGGCGTGGAGCTGCGGCCGACACATCTCTCCTACTCGGACTCCCTTCGCACGGGAATTCCGACAAGGCCCTTGTCCCCTGGACTGCCACGTGACCACATGGGCTGTGTGGGCCGTCTCGTAGGCCACGCTTAGGGCTCGCTGTAGAACTCCAAAAGGGCCACGGCCAAGTCTTGTGTAGTCCCCAAGCGCGGATCTTCCAATAGCAGGTGTGCTCGACTTCGGCAGGCTGTAGGATGACTGGGGTGCACAGACTGTTCCTGGGTGCTTCACCTCCTTGAGCTCCGGTTGTTCTGGGAGTGTGGATTCACTTGGGTGGTGCGATGCTCCTTGGTGATGATGATGCACCTAGGAGGTGGTAATGGGATGCTAGTTTTCTTCAGTGGGCAGACAGGCGGTGATCTTCTGTCAGGGTGACCTTAGGGAGTGTGGAGGACTTGAGGGACTTTGTGGCACGGCTCCGTTGTCTGCAGGCAGGTGCACTGCAAGGTGTGGTGCTATCGATACCAAACAGCTGGTGACAGGTGAGAGGACGATCGAACTGCGAAGCGTGGGGCCAGGACGCAGATTGCGCTGCTAGCGGCTTACGGTAGGTCCTCCCGTGGAGCTGTCTCCAGTGCCGTCTCTGCACCCCGGTGGCTGGCTCGTGGATATGAACACCATCCTCAGTGCTGGTGTGAGTCCTTGGTCCTGTCGCTCTTCCCTGTTCCATCTTGAGCGCCTGTGGTGGTTGTCTGCCCTGTGGCGTCATGCCACTGTTCTTTCCTCCTTTGCGGAGTGCCATTGTGCCACGCTCTTCTTCTGCCCAGGTTTTTCCTTAGATGTGGCGTCCTGCCACCTGTTTGCTCCACATGGACATCTCACTGGTTGCGTCGCTCCTGGGACGGTCTTTCTCTTCCTTTTGCGGACCTGTAGCAGGTCTGTCCTGTCTGTAGGACTTGAATGTGCTTCTTGGGGGCTTCCAGTGTGCCTTTCATCGCTAAAGACCTGCTTGGACTCTCTGCTGCTCGAAGGGGGAAGGTTGCTGCACTGCCCTGCTGCGGGACTGCGAGGACCACGGTGCTCAGCGCCTAGCTGATTGGACTCAACTGGTTCCTCTTCCCGCTCCCGCCCCCACCATCTGCATCCATCCACACAGCGCCTCGCGGCCCCCGCTTCGCGGGAGCCGCTCGTTGGTACAACGCCATAAATATCTTGGCAGACAAACATTCTGCGGGTGCCTTTCATCGCTAAAGACCTGCTTGGACGCTCTGCTGCTCGAAGGGGGAAGGTTGCTGCACTGCCCTGCTGCGGGACTGCGAGGACCACGGTGCTCAGCGCCTAGCTGATTGGACTCACCTGGTTCCTCTTCCCGCTCCCGCTCCCGCTCCCACCATCTGCATCCATCCACACAGCGCCTCGCGGCCCCCGCTTCGCGGGAGCCGCTCGTTGGTACAACGCCATAAATATCTTGGCAGACAAACATTCTGCGTGTGCCTTTCATCGCTAAAGACCTGCTTGGACGCTCTGCTGCTCGAAGGGGGAAGGTTGCTGCACTGCCCTGCTGCGGGACTGCGAGGACCACGGTGCTCAGCGCCTAGCTGATTGGACTCACCTGGTTCCTCTTCCCGCTCCCGCCCCCACCATCTGCATCCATCCACACAGCGCCTCGCGGACCCCGCTTCGCGGGAGCCGCTCGTTGGTACAACGCCATAAATATCTTGGCAGACAAACATTCTGCGTGTGCCTTTCATCGCTAAAGACCTGCTTGGACGCTCTGCTGCTCGAAGGGGGAAGGTTGCTGCACTGCCCTGCTGCGGGACTGCGAGGACCACGGTGCTCAGCGCCTAGCTGATTGGACTCACCTGGTTCCTCTTCCCGCTCCCGCCCCCACCATCTGCATCCATCCACACAGCGCCTCGCGGCCCCCGCTTCGCGGGAGCCGCTCGTTGGTACAACGCCATAAATATCTTGGCAGACAAACATTCTGCGTGTGCCTTTCATCGCTAAAGACCTGCTTGGACGCTCTGCTGCTCGAAGGGGGAAGGTTGCTGCACTGCCCTGCTGCGGGACTGCGAGGACCACGGTGCTCAGCGCCTAGCTGATTGGACTCACCTGGTTCCTCTTCCCGCTCCCGCTCCCGCCCCCACCATCTGCATCCATCCACACAGCGCCTCGCGGCCCCCGCTTCGCAGGAGCCGCTCGTTGGTACAACGCCATAAATATCTTGGCAGACAAACATTCTGCGTGTGCCTTTCATCGCTAAAGACCTGCTTGGACGCTCTGCTGCTCGAAGGGGGAAGGTTGCTGCACTGCCCTGCTGCGGGACTGCGAGGACCACGGTGCTCAGCGCCTAGCTGATTGGACTCACCTGGTTCCTCTTCCCGCTCCCGCCCCCTCTCGCCCTTTGGTTCTTCTTGAGACCCCGATAGGATGCGCTAGCGGTACGCGCGCGGGACGTAGCTCGGGGCGAAGACCGGGCAAAGAGCGGGCCGTTTGTGGCCGTTTGTGGCCGTTCGTGGACGGCCGTGGACGGGACGGGCCACTGCCTTGACAGGTGTTACCATACATGGACTATATTCATTGTGAGTAGTAGCAAAGTTGCTGATAGGTGGTTCCTGCCTTCAAGTGTTTGATGTTGTTGCTGTGTAAAGTTACCATCTTAGCAATTATTCCCAATTGTGCTCCTTGGTGTATTACATATATTATCTTGAGTACCCTCCATTTTACTTGGGTAGCTTCCCAATAGTCTGACCCTCAACTACCAGTATGACCTCCCTAAGGTCTGGTAGGAAGGTCGTACAGGCTACTAAAGGGGGTCAAGTATTAGGGACTCTCGATAATTTTATTACAAGAGCGGCCCGTGTTCTAGAACAAGAGATTATCTTAACCGAGAAAAGATTGTCCCTAGAAATTCAAGAGAAAAGATCATCACTGGGTAATATAATGACGGCTATGTCCCCAGAAAGTAGACTGCCGCAAACTGTTCTCGTTATATCGCCCAGTCCTACTGAAGCGCAGTCGGACCAAACAGATCTGGGCTCAGTGGATATATTACAAGAGCCAACGCCTATCCCCGAACCCAATGCTCTCCCTACAACTGCTAGCACCTCTCACTCACAGTCTACCTCTGAGCAATCGTGCACTGTTGCTCAGATTGTGAGTAATAAGTCCAAGCCTATTTTTGGCAAAAGAAAGCGTAGGGGAGTATTTCTCAGGGGTAAATGTGCAAAAAAGTCTAAAATGTTCAAACCGCATGATTCTGTCATTAATTAATTGGTCTCACAAGAAGAAGATTGAGGAGGCACTGGTGAATTGGATAAAAGGGTTCTCCAATTACCATGCGATAATGGCGGAGCGTTTCAATCAATCAATCAATCAATCATAGGCATTTGTATAGCGCACTGCTCACCCGGAGGGTCTCAAGGCGCTGGGGGGGGGGGGGGGGGGAGGGGGCGAACGCTACTGCTCGAACAGCCAGGTCTTGAGTTGCTTCCTGAAGGCGAGATGGTCTTGCGTTGTCCGGAGGTGGATGGGGAGGGAGTTCCATGTCTTGGCTGCCAGGTAGGAGAAGGATCTTCCTCCGGTGGTGGCTCTGCGGATGCGGGGGACGGTGGCGAGAGCGAGGCTGGCGGAGCGGAGCTGGCGGGTGGGCTTGTGGAAGGTCAGGTGGCTGTTGAGGAACTTGGGGCCCAGGTCGTGGAGTTGTGGGTGAGGAGTCGGAACGTGATTCTTTTGTTGACGGGGAGCCAGTGCAGGTCTCTCAGGTGTCCGGAGATGTGGCTGTGTCTAGGGATGTCCAGGATGAGTCGTGCTGAGGCATTCTGGATCCGTTGGAGTTTCTTCTGGAGTTTGGCGGTGGTGCCGGTGTAGAGGGCGTTCCCGTAGTCCAGCCGACTGGTGACGAGGGCCTGGGTGACCGTCTTCCTGGTCTCGGTGGGGATCCACCAGAAGATCTTTCGAAGCATGCGCAGGGTGTTGAAGCATGAATACGAGACGGCGTTGACTTGTCTGGTCATCGAGAGGGAGGAGTTGTGAGAAGTTGGCCTGATGTATGATGTCACTAGTTATAGTGTACACCTTATATCAGTCCAAATACCCTTATGGTGATTGGTTGTAAAGTCAACCTTATAGACCAGCTATCCTAGTGGTAGCATGGACAAGAGCAGTCTTAGGCTAAACTCTGAATGGCATGTGAAGCCAGCTGTGATACCATATATAATCCCTTGAATACCAAATGAAAGGACACCACAACAGATATATATATAAAATAAAGTATATTTATTCTAAGCAAACCCTCAGCACTCTTTATGAGATTAGAGGTAAGTACAACACAGTCTTATTAAAGCATACATTAAGTCACACAGGTAAGTAATACAGTTAGGCCCTAGGGGCCACGCAAACCATATACTAAGTAAGTGGTATAAGAACCACTGTCACGGAAATAGGATAGGCCTAGGCCTAGGGAATCGCTGGGGCTACACTATACTACCAAAGGTTAGGAAGTGGGAGGCCCACGGGATTCGTATGCAGAGTGGAAACACTCACGCGTAATGCGTAAAAGTCACTAGCAATAGTACAGTTTAGAAATAGATAGATTTAGGACACTTCCGGAGTAGCTAGGAAGTTGAGACTTGAAACTTAGACACTAGGATAGTCACTATCCTGATGAGCACCGGAGTACCCAAGTTACCTAGCCCACAGGCTGCGGGTGCATAGGGTTGAAGTTGCGTCGGGTTTCGTCGTCGACTCCTATGGATGCCTGAAGAAAGATGCTGACAGGCAGTCAGTGAAGAGTGTCCGGTGGATCCCAAGACTGGGATCAAGAAGAGAGGAGACCTGCAAGCAGAAGGGACAGAGTCAAGGTCACTAGCCAGTGACCACGTGGAACCAGGAAGGAACCAGACGATGTCGTGAAGATTTGCAGGTGAAGGTGAAGCTTGTCGCTGCAGCCAGGAGGACCAGGAAGCGTCGAGGACGACCAGAACCAGGAGGCGAGCTGTCCCACGAAGGCTCTTGCTGTCGGCGGCGTCGAAGTTGGACTAGGACTCACCAAGCCTTGGCAAGCGGAACCCACGAAGAACGGAGGACTTGCTTCTGGTGCAGACCAGGAAGGTCTGGGGTGCTTCTTCTTTGCAGAGAAGCGGGAGCCAGTCTGGAGGAGCCAAACCAGCGCAGAAGATTTCAGGATGCGTCGTCACAAAGGCCACTAGCCAGCGGGCAAGCAACCGGACAGACGCGGCAAGCAGGAAAATGCTGAAGGGCCCCACGCGGACTCGTGGAGTGTGGGGGGCTGATCTTCGGTGCAGATGGTGCTTGGGGGTGGGGCTTCTCAATCCCCGGTGCACAACTTCGAGGGTGCCTCAGAAGCTGCGCTTTAAGTTACTAGCCACTTTTCCCAGGTAGCCGGTCCCACGTCGCTCGTCGCCTCCACGGATCTCAGCTCCTGGATCTCAGCTGTGGATGTGGATGAGGGTCGGAGAAGTCTGGAAGTCAAGGCTCTGGTCGGGCTCTGCAGTCGGTTCCTCGTAGAACGTGGGCAAAGCAAAGGGTAGTCTCTTGATGGTGCCTGTTTGCACAGGGTAGCCACTCCTTGGCCACAAGGGAGATTCTTCAGTCTTCTTCTTTCGTCGAATGTCGAAGGTCCAGAGTTTCTGTTCAAGTTTGCAGGTTCAGGATAATCTAAAGTCTTGAGGCCCAACTCCCACTCTTATACTAATCTGGGGGGCTGGGATACCTGCTAGGTCACGCCTTATGGGTGGGACCTGGGAGGGGGTGTTTACACCCACTTCCCTTTGTCCAGTTTCGCGCCAGAGCTGGGGCTGGAGTGCCCCAGCGCCGGTTTGAACTGGACTATGCAAGGAACACCTTGTGTGCCCCAGGCATGTCTCATTCCTTTCAGCCCACCCTTCCCCAATACACTAAAGGCTGTCTGGGGAGGTGCTAGCACCTCCCCAAGCAGGAAACCTATTGTCCAGGCCTCCCTGGCTGGGATCACTCCCAGCTGCAGGAGGTCAGACCTGTGTCGTGGCAGCAGCATCCATTTTGTGATGCTGAGGCTTTGGTCAGAGGCTAACAGTGAAGTATGATTTTAACATGTCTTTCCCTCTAGAAGGGGGGAATAATATCCTCATGTCCAGAAATGGTATGGGGATATTATTCCACAGTGTTAGACACCTTACACGACATGTTTCGATAAAGCCAAACCATAGTTACCATAACCGTCTAAGATTATAAGGCACTTTAAGAGTATATGGTAGGCTATATCATAGAACAGCTATAAGGACATGGTTCCGAAAGCTGCAGACAGGCTCAGCTCATGCTAGAGCACCATCTCACATGTTACCAAGCACTCTGCCTCCAGGATTGTTAAGGCCTGCCATAGGAGTGACTGATAGGTACACATGTGTCTATATGTAAGTTAGGTATAGGAATACTACACCTAAGCAAGGGGTGATTACACGACCTTGCCCCAGCTGAGTGATCAGCCAGTTGTGTCAAAATGGAAGGCCAGGCCAGGGGTGGCATAATACATGCTGCAGCCCCTGGTAGGCCTAGGGTACACCTATGCCCTGGGTACCTAGGGTAAACTGTACAGGGGCCAATAAGGTGATCCTATCCAAATGGGTTATGCACCTAAAGTACATAGTATTAATTTAGAGAGAGAACAGCAGGGCTGTGGGTCTGATCAGCAGGCCCACAGCCACATCTAAGTCGAAAACCAGTAAAGCAAAAGCAAAAAGTGGGGGTGAACATAGAAAGCAGACCCTACTCTCCTACACAACCCCCCCCCCCCAAACTTAGGGACATTAAACTAACCTTGACCAGTTGAGTCTTCATGTTCTAAGTGGAAATATCTGGAGAGTCCATCTGCATTGGCATGGTCAGTCCCAGGTCTATGTTCCACTGTGAAGTCCATCCCCTGTAGGGAAATGGACCACCTAAGAAGTTTGGGATTTTCACCCTTCATCTGATTTAGCCACAAGAGGGGCTTATGGTCTGTCTGAATCTTGAAGTGAGTGCCAAACAAGTATGGCCTCAGCTTCTTCAGGGCCCAAACCAGAGCAAAGGCCTCCCTCTCAATAGCTGACCAACGTTTCTCTCTAGGGGTCAGCCTTCTACTTATAAAAGCAATGGGCTGGTCTTGACCATCTACATTCAGTTGTGAAAGAACAGCTCCCACACCTAACTCAGAAGCATCTGTCTGGACAATGAACTCTTTGGAGTAGTCTGGACTTTTCAGAATAGGTGCACTGCACATGGCCTGCTTCAGGTCATCAAATGCTTTTTGACAGCTTACTGTCCACTGAACTTTCTTTGGCATCTTCTTGGAGGTCAAGTCATTAAGTGGTGTCACTATGGACCCATAGTTCTTAACAAACTTTCTGTAGTACCCAGTCAGGCCCAAGAAAGCTCTGACCTGAGTCTGGGTAGTTGTAGGAGCCCAGGCCTTTATGGTCTGGATCCTGCTCTCCAGTGGTTGAACCTGACCCCCACCAACTAGGTGGCCCAGGTATACAACCTTGCTCTGCCCTATCTGGCACTTAGTGGCCTTGATAGTGAGGCCTGCCTTTTGCAGGGCCTCTAAAACATTCCTCAGGTGGACCAGGTGATCCTCCCAGGTGGAGCTAAAGACAGCAATATCATCAAGATAAGCTGCACAATAGTCATCCAACCCAGTAAGGACTTGATTCACCAGCCTTTGGAAAGTGGCAGGTGCATTCTTCAAACCAAAGGGCATTACCACAAATTGATAATGTCCTCCTGGGGTCGAGAAAGCAGTTTTGGCCTTTGCACTCTCAGCTAGTCTGATTTGCCAGTAGCCTGCTGTCAGGTCAAATGTGCTCAAAAACTTAGCAGCTGCCAGTCTGTCAATGAGCTCATCTGCCATAGGTATTGGGTGGGCATCTGTCCTAGTGACAGCATTGAGACCTCTGTAGTCTACGCAAAACCTCATCTCTCTCTTACCATCCTGGGTGTGAGGTTTTGGCACAAGAACTACAGGACTAGCCCAAGGGCTCTCTGAAGGTTCAATGACTCCCAGCTCCAACATCTTTTGTACCTCAACTTTTATGCAGTCCCTGACATGGTCAGGTTGCCTGTAGATTTTACTCTTCACAGGCAGACTGTCACCAGTGTCCACCTCATGGGTGCACCAGTTTGTCTGACTTGGGGTCAGAGAGAACATATGTCTGTAGGATTGCAGAACTTGTCTGCAGTCCTGTTGCTGATGGACAGTGAGGCTGTCAGAAAAGACCACACCATCAACTGAGCCATCATCAGGGTTCTGAGTCAACAGGTCTGGGAGAGGGTCACTCTCTTCCTCCTGCCCCTTATCTGTAGCCATGAGTAGCCCCATGTCTGCCCTGTCAACATATGCCTTCAATCTGTTGACATGAAGCACCCTGTGGGGGCTTCTGGGAGTCCCAAGGTCCACCAAGTAGGTGACTTCTCCCTTTTTCTCAACAATAGTGTGGGGTCCAGACCATTTGTCTTGGAGTGCTGCTGGGGCCACTGGCTCCAACACCCACACTTTCTGTCCTGGCTGGTAAACAGTCAGTACAGCCTTTTGGTCATGCCAAGCTTTTTGGAGTTCTTGGCTTGCCTCAAGGTTTTTAGAAGCCTTCTTCATATACTCTGCCATCCTGGAGCGGAGACCAAGTACATAATCCACTATGTCAAGTTTTGGTTGTCTGAGAGGTCTCTCCCATCCTTCCTTCACCAAACATAGGGGTCCTCTTACATGATGCCCAAACAAAAGCTCAAAAGGGCTGTAGCCAACCCCCTTTTGTGGGACCTCTCTGTAAGCAAACAGAAGGCAGGGTAAAAGGATGTCCCATCTTCGCCTAAGCTTGTCTGGTAATCCTTTTATCATTCCCTTTAGGGTCTTGTTGAATCTCTCAACAAGCCCATTGCATTGTGGGTGATAGGGTGTGGTGAATTTGTAGTTAACACCACACTCCTTCCACATTGCAGTCAAGTATCCTGACATGAAGTTGGTACCTCTGTCAGAAATGACCTCCTTTGGAAAGCCCATTCTGGAGAATACTCCAAGCAGGGCCCTTGCCACAACAGGAGCTGTTGTGGTCCTCAGGGGAATTGCTTCTGGGTACCTGGTGGCATGGTCCACTATCACCAGTATGAATCTGTGCCCAGATGCTGTTTGTGGGTCCATTGGTCCTACAATATCTATGCCCACTCTTTCAAAGGGAGCCCCCACCACAGGTAGTGGTATGAGGGGGGCCTTTGTGGTGCCACCTGATTTGCCACTGGCTTGGCAGGTGACACAGGAGCGACAAAACTCCTTGGTATCTTCTGACATATGGGGCCAGTGAAAGTGAGGGACAAGCCTGTCCCAAGTCTTGTTCTGGCCTAAATGTCCTGCAAGGGGAATATCATGGGCCAAGGTGAGAAGAAAGCCTCTGAACTTCAGTGGTATGACCAACCTCCTGGATGCACCAGGCTTGGGGTCTCTAGCCTCTGAGTACAGTAGCCCTTCATCCCAGTACACTCTATGGGTACCTTGAGCATTCCCTGCAGCCTCAGCAGCAGCCAGCTGTCTGAGGGGTTCAAGAGAGGGGCAGTCTAATTGAGCCTGCCTCAGATCTGCCCTTGAAGGTCCCCCTGTCCCAAGAAACTCAACCTGATCAGGTTCAAGTTCTTCTAGGACAGTTCCTTCAGGGCTCTCAGAATCATCCTCCTGGGAGGGCTGATCCACCACCTGAGGCAGGGGGGAAGGCACAGCCTTAACCCTACTGCTCTTTCTCTTGGGTTGTGACTGGTCCATAGTTTCAGGATCCAGCACTTGTTCAGTGTTGCACTTTTTGGCCTGTGACCTGGTCACAGCAAGGACATGTGCATCTATCCCCAGCATTTCTGCATGGGTCCTATACTCCACTTCAGACCAAACTGAAGTTTCAAGATCATTGCCCAGTAAACACTCTACAGGAAGGTCTGAACTAACAACAACTTTCTTGAGGCCAGTTACCCCTCCCCAGGAGAAGTTAACAATAGCCACACTATGGGAGGTAGTGGCATTGCTAGCGTTGGTCACTAGGTAATTCTCACCTAGTATGATCTGTCCAGGGTCCACAAAAGCAGGTGTCACCATTGTGACACTAGCCCCAGTGTCCCTGTAGGCCTGAGCCATTCTTTGGTTGATAAAAGGAATCTGTCTGTACTTGCCCAGGTTACTGGGGCCTACAGTAGAGGACAAAGCTAAGTCCCCATCACAGATCAGAACAGCCTGAGTAGGTACTCTGACTAGGCCAGAATCCTCCTCAGTTCCCAGGGTTAACCCTACTACACCCTTTTGCTGGGAACCACCACTTACAGCTGAACTAGGGGGTACAGTTGCCTTAGGGGCAACGGTGGCTGGGGGCTTATCCTTTTTGGTGCACTCACTAAACCAATGTGAGTTGGACTTACAATAGTTGCACCATGGTTTCTTTTGGCCTTCTTTCTTTTTATCCTTTTTGGGACCACCCTCCCCCTGAGCCTTTTGGGGGCCTGGTGAAGACTTCTGGTCTTTTTGTTTCTGATCATTACCCTTCTGGTCTGCCTTTTTCTGATCACCGCCCTGGTTCTGGTTTTTCTGCTTAACTCTAGTCCTGACCCATCTATCTGCCTTCTTTCCCAATTCTTGGGGAGAAGTCAGATCAGAATCAATCAGGTGTTGATGCAATAGCTGGTTTTGACAGTTGTTAAGTATTTGTTCTCTCATGATCAAATTATACAATCCTGTATAGTCCTTAACCTTACTTCCCATTAGCCAGCCTTCCAGAGCCTTAGTGGCACAATCTACAAAGTCAGTCCAGTCCTGAGTCTGTGTCTTCTGGGTATCCCTGAACAACAACCTGTATTGTTCAGTGGTTAGGCCAAACCCATCAATCAGAGCACTCTTCAGGACAGTGTAATTATCTGCATCCTCATCAATAACTGTGAGGAGCTTGTCTCTTCCTTTCTCAGAGAAGGAGAGCCACAAGATAGCTGCCCACTGACTTTGGGGTACCTGCTGTACTTTGCAAGCTCTCTCCAAAGCAGTTATCCATTTGTGGATGTCATCCCCACACTTGTAGGGAGGGACAATCTTGCTCAGGTTTCTATTATCATAGTGCCTGTCTCTATCTCTAGGAATGTTGCTGCCACCAGTGGGTTCTGACCCACTTAACTTTTGCTCTCTAGCCAGAGCAAGCTTCTCTTTGGCAAGGGCAAGTTCTTCCCTCTGAATCCTCAGATTAGCCTCCCTCATTCTGGCTTCATGCTCCTTTCTCTCAGGTGAAGTCATTCCCCTGTGAGAGGAAGCATTAGAGAGGCTAGAGACATGGGAGTGGATGGATTCCCTTGAAGGGGATCTGTCTCTCCTGCTTCTCTGTGAAAGCCTACTTGTGGGTCTGTATGGGGGGACCCCATGCAAACTCCCATGTAAGCTTAGGTTAGCCTGGCTAAGTCTTCCTACTTGGCCCTGGCTGTCTACCTCTTCCTCTGAAGTCCCATCTGACTCCTCTGTGGTGGGTAGACCCCCTTCTGTACCTAGGGTACCTGCCTGAGAGGCCCTAAGAGTATCATACTCCTCTAGGAGTTGTCTTAACTGAAGGAGGGTAGGGTTTGCACCCTGTTTTATTCCTCTGGAGGTACACAAATGTCTCATCTCCTGGAATGTTAAGGTATCATACCTAGAGGGGGTCTTCTGCAGACTTGCCCCTCCTGAGAGAGCATCTTCTTGATCTCTTCCCAGAGGCATGATCTAGTGAGGGTGTGGTGTGTGCACCTACCTACACTAGTTGTTTCTACTAAACCTCTCTAGTAGTTGTAGTCAGGGTGTGTTACTCCCTTCAACCTACAACTACTAAGTCCAGTAGGACTTAAGTATAATAAACTATGTTATATGTACCTAGACAATATCTGTGTGATCTTTCAATTTAGTATCTCAAGATTACAATGGTATTACAACAGCAAGCTCAGATCCCAACCGCTGCTCACCAATGTGAGAAGTTGGCCTGATGTATGATGTCACTAGTTATAGTGTACACCTTATATCAGTCCAAATACCCTTATGGTGATTGGTTGTAAAGTCAACCTTATAGACCAGCTATCCTAGTGGTAGCATGGACAAGAGCAGTCATAGGCTAAACTTTGAATGGCATGTGAAGCCAGCTGTGATACCATATATAATCCCTTGAATACCAAATGAAAGGACACCACAACAGATATATATATAAAATAAAGTATATTTATTCTAAGCAAACCCTCAGCACTCTTTATGAGATTAGAGGTAAGTACAACACAGTCTTATTAAAGCATACATTAAGTCACACAGGTAAGTAATACAGTTAGGCCCTAGGGGCCACGCAAACCATATACTAAGTAAGTGGTATAAGAACCACTGTCACGGAAATAGGATAGGCCTAGGGAATCGCTGGGGCTACACTATACTACCAAAGGTTAGGAAGTGGGAGGCCCACGGGATTCGTATGCAGAGTGGAAACACTCACGCGTAATGCGTAAAAGTCACTAGCAATAGTACAGTTTAGAAATAGATAGATTTAGGACACTTCCGGAGTAGCTAGGAAGTTGAGACTTGAAACTTAGACACTAGGATAGTCACTATCCTGATGAGCACCGGAGTACCCAAGTTACCTAGCCCACAGGCTGCGGGTGCATAGGGTTGAAGTTGCGTCGGGTTTCGTCGTCGACTCCTATGGATGCCTGAAGAAAGATGCTGACAGGCAGTCAGTGAAGAGTGTCCGGTGGATCCCAAGACTGGGATCAAGAAGAGAGGAGACCTGCAAGCAGAAGGGACAGAGTCAAGGTCACTAGCCAGTGACCACGTGGAACCAGGAAGGAACCAGACGATGTCGTGAAGATTTGCAGGTGAAGGTGAAGCTTGTCGCTGCAGCCAGGAGGACCAGGAAGCGTCGAGGACGACCAGGACCAGGAGGCGAGCTGTCCCACGAAGGCTCTTGCTGTCGGCGGCGTCGAAGTTGGACTAGGACTCACCAAGCCTTGGCAAGCGGAACCCACGAAGAACGGAGGACTTGCTTCTGGTGCAGACCAGGAAGGTCTGGGGTGCTTCTTCTTTGCAGAGAAGCGGGAGCCAGTCTGGAGGAGCCAAACCAGCGCAGAAGATTTCAGGATGCGTCGTCACAAAGGCCACTAGCCAGCGGGCAAGCAACCGGACAGACGCGGCAAGCAGGAAAATGCTGAAGGGCCCCACGCAGGACTCGTGGAGTGTGGGGGGCTGATCTTCGGTGCAGATGGTGCTTGGGGGTGGGGCTTCTCAATCCCCGGTGCACAACTTCGAGGGTGCCTCAGAAGCTGCGCTTTAAGTTACTAGCCACTTTTCCCAGGTAGCCGGTCCCACGTCGCTCGTCGCCTCCACGGATCTCAGCTCTGCTGTGGATGTGGATGAGGGTCGGAGAAGTCTGGAAGTCAAGGCTCTGGTCGGGCTCTGCAGTCGGTTCCTCGTAGAACGTGGGCAAAGCAAAGGGTAGTCTCTTGATGGTGCCTGTTTGCACAGGGTAGCCACTCCTTGGCCACAAGGGAGATTCTTCAGTCTTCTTCTTTCGTCGAATGTCGAAGGTCCAGAGTTTCTGTTCAAGTTTGCAGGTTCAGGATAATCTAAAGTCTTGAGGCCCAACTCCCACTCTTATACTAATCTGGGGGGCTGGGATACCTGCTAGGTCACGCCTTATGGGTGGGACCTGGGAGGGGGTGGTTACACCCACTTCCCTTTGTCCAGTTTCGCGCCAGAGCTGGGGCTGGAGTGCCCCAGCGCCGGTTTGAACTGGACTATGCAAGGAACACCTTGTGTGCCCCAGGCATGTCTCATTCCTTTCAGCCCACCCTTCCCCAATACACTAAAGGCTGTCTGGGGAGGTGCTAGCACCTCCCCAAGCAGGAAACCTATTGTCCAGGCCTCCCTGGCTGGGATCACTCCCAGCTGCAGGAGGTCAGACTTGTGTCGTGGCAGCAGCATCCATTTTGTGATGCTGAGGCTTTGGTCAGAGGCTAACAGTGAAGTATGATTTTAACATGTCTTTCCCTCTAGAAGGGGGGAATAATATCCTCATGTCCAGAAATGGTATGGGGATATTATTCCACAGTGTTAGACACCTTACACGACATGTTTCGATAAAGCCAAACCATAGTTACCATAACCGTCTAAGATTATAAGGCACTTTAAGAGTATATGGTAGGCTATATCATAGAACAGCTATAAGGACATGGTTCCGAAAGCTGCAGACAGGCTCAGCTCATGCTAGAGCACCATCTCACATGTTACCAAGCACTCTGCCTCCAGGATTGTTAAGGCCTGCCATAGGAGTGACTGATAGGTACACATGTGTCTATATGTAAGTTAGGTATAGGAATACTACACCTAAGCAAGGGGTGATTACACGACCTTGCCCCAGCTGAGTGATCAGCCAGTTGTGTCAAAATGGAAGGCCAGGCCAGGGGTGGCATAATACATGCTGCAGCCCCTGGTAGGCCTAGGGTACACCTATGCCCTGGGTACCTAGGGTACACTGTACAGGGGCCAATAAGGTGATCCTATCCAAATGGGTTATGCACCTAAAGTACATAGTATTAATTTAGAGAGAGAACAGCAGGGCTGTGGGTCTGATCAGCAGGCCCACAGCCACATCTAAGTCGAAAACCAGTAAAGCAAAAGCAAAAAAGTGGGGGTGAACATAGAAAGCAGACCCTACTCTCCTACAGGAGTCCAGGATAAAGCCTAGGTTGCGTGCGTGGTCCTTTGGCTTGGGGGTGGCTCCCAGGGCGGGGAGCCACCAGGAGTCATCCCAGGCGGAGGGTGATGATCCCAGGATGAGGACCTCCGTCTTGTCTGAGTTCAGTTTCAGGTGGCTGTTCTTCATCCATTCGGCGACGTCTTTCATCCCTTCGTGTAGGCTGGCTCTGGCGGCGTCCGGGTCGCTGGTGAGGGAGAGGATCAGCTGGGTGTCGTCGGTGTAGGTGATGATCTTGAGGTTGTGTTGACGTTTGATGGTTGCGAGGGGGCTCATGTAGACGTTGAAGAGGGTGGGGCTGAGCGATGACCCTTGTGGAACGCCGCAGATGACTTCGGTGGCCGCTGACCGGAACGGGGGGAGGCGGACTCTCTGGGTTCTTCCGGCGAGGAATGAGGTGATCCACTCCAGGGCCTTCTCCTGGATGCCGGTGTTGTTCAGGCGCTGTACCAGGGTGCGGTGGCAGACAGTGCCGAACGCTGCGGAGAGGTCCAGGAGGATGAGGGATCTGATGTCGTCTGTGGCTGCGATGAGGGCGGTCTCCGTGCTATGGTTGGCTCGGAAGCCGGATTGCGAGCGGTCGAGGGATCCGTTGGTCTCGAGGAAGGCGGCTAGGTGTCTGTTGACGGTCTTCTCGATGACTTTGGCAGGAAACGGGAGGAGCGAGATGGGGCGGTAGTTCTTGAGGTCGGAGGGTCTGCAGTTGGTTTCTTCAGCAGGGCACTGATCTCGGCGTGTTTCCAGCACTCCGGGAAGGTGGCGGTGTTGAAAGAGGCGTTGATGATGTCGCGGAGGTGGGGTGCGATGATGTGGTCGGCCGTGTTGAAGATGTGGTGTGGGCAGGGGTCCGTAGGGGATCCGGAGTGGATGGTGTTCATTGTGCGTGTTGTGTCTTCGGTGCTGACTGGGGTCCAGGTGCGGAGGGTGGCGGTGAGGGGCATCGGTTCGGTGGTGGGGTTCGTGGTTGGTGGGCCGAAGCTGTTGTGAATGTTTGCGATCTTGTCGTGGAAGAAGGCTGCGAGGGAGTCGCAGAGGTCTTGCGAGGGAGTGATGTAATTGTTTCCGGCGTCGGGGTTGGAGAGCTCTTTGACGATGCTGAAGAGTTCCTTGCTGTTGTGGGTGTTGTTGTCCAGTCGTTCCTTGAAGGCTGTCTTCTTTGTGGCGCGGATCAGTTGGTGGTGTTTGCGGGTGGCGTGTTTGAGGGCCGTCATGTTGTCTGTGGTCTGGTTGGTGCGCCAGGTGTTCTCCAGGGAGCGGCAGTTCTTCTTGGAGGTGATGAGCTCGTCGGTGAACCAGGAGGCTTTCTTGCTGCCGCGTCTGCTGGGGGGGTTCTTTTTCAGTGGTGCGAGGGCGTCTGCGCAGTTGGTGATCCACTGTGTGAGGTTGTTGGCGGCTTCGTTGGGGTCCGTTGAGCTGGTGGGGGGGTTCTGGCTGAGGAAGGTGGTGAGCTGGTCGCCGGTGATCTTGTTCCAGCTCCTGCGGGGGGCTTGTTGAGGGTGGTGGTGGGTCGTCGTTTTACTGAAGCTGAAGTGGACGCAGCTGTGGTCAGTCCATTGGAGATGGGTGGAGTGGCTGAAGGTGACGTATTTGCTGGATGAGAAGACAGGGTCAAGCGTGTGGCCGGCGTAGTGGGTGGGGGTGGTTACCAGTTGCTTGAGTCCGAGGTTGGCCAGGTTGTCCAGCAGAGCAGTGGTGTTGCGGTCCTTGTTGTCCTCCAGGTGGAAGTTGAGGTCACTGCTGTAGGTCACAGGTGTGGTGTTGGGCCTCAGGCCCACATGACGTGGAAGCACGGACAAAATACAGTATAGTATGGTGCAAAAACTGGCCCAGGGCACGTGCGCCTGGCCCCTATTATTAACAGGGCCACCTGACTGGTAACGCCTGTGGTGGGTGGGTGTGAAGTGTGTCTTACATCACAAGCGGAACACTAGAATGGATCCAGCCAGATACTACATCCCTCCCAAACTTTAATGAAAAAACCAAACGAGAGTCCAACCTGTAATCAAAACACATAAATAACACAAAGCACCAAATGATTCTATACAGGCTGTCAGCCAGGCAGCGCTGGAGCCTTGGACCGCATGGTCGGGATGCCTTCAGTCGCTTTGGCGATGTTCTTTAGACTGGCCTGGTCTCGCGGTGTAGAAAGTCTATGTATGAAAGTTCAGTGTCGATTCATCCGGAGCTGCGGTGAAATCCACGTTGGATTCAGGGATGATCTCTGTGAATGAGGCCTTCCTGTGGGAGTGACGTGCTAGGTGACTTTCCTTACTCCTGACTCTCGCATGGACTCCTCTGCCACTGGAGCCTCTTGGATGGCTTTCCTTGCTGGCTGTCATGGGACTGTGTGGACCCTGCGGGGCTTCGTGTGAGCCGCGCAAAGGCGTCGCTTAGGAGTTGTCAACGGATTCACAGCAAAGTCGCTCATGTAGCCTCTGAGGGTGGTGTCGTCGTCTGGGCGTCGTCGCTGTCTTGCCTCGGGTTCTGCGCCTTCCTCTGGCGATCTTGTGAGCGACCAGTCTTCCGCTGTAACCTTCGTGTTTTCTGCGCCTGGCGTGGAGCTGCGGCCGACACATCTCTCCTACTCGGACTCCCTTCGCACGGGAATTCCGACGAGGCCCTTGTCCCCTGGACTGCCACGTGACCACATGGGCTGTGTGGGCCGTCTCGTAGGCCACGCTTAGGGCTCGCTGTAGAACTCCAAAAGGGCCACGGCCAAGTCTTGTGTAGTCCCCAAGCGCGGATCTTCCAATAGCAGGTGTGCTCGACTTCGGCAGGCTGTAGGATGACTGGGGTGCACAGACTGTTCCTGGGTGATTCACCTCCTTGAGCTCCAGTTGTTCTGGGAGTGTGGATTCACTTGGGTGGTGCGATGCTCCATGGTGATGATGATGCACCTAGGAGGTGGTAATGGGATGCTAGTTTTCTTCAGTGGGCAGACAGGCGGTGATCTTCTGTCAGGGTGACCTTAGGGAGTGTGGAGGACTTGAGGGACTTTGTGGCACGGCTCCGTTGTCTGCAGGCAGGTGCACTGCAAGGTGTGGTGCTATCGATACCAAACAGCTGGTGACAGGTGAGAGGACGATCGAACTGCGAAGCGTGGGGCCAGGACGCAGATTGCGCTGCTAGCGGCTTACGGTAGGTCCTCCCGTGGAGCTGTCTCCAGTGCCGTCTTTGCACCCCGGTGGCTGGCTCGTGGATATGAACACCATCCTCAGTGCTGGTGTGAGTCCTTGGTCCTGTCGCTCTTCCCTGTTCCATCTTGAGCGCCTGTGGTGGTTGTCTGCCCTGTGGCGGCATGCCACTGTTCTTTCCTCCTTTGCGGAGTGCCATTGTGCCACGCTCTTCTTCTGCCCAGGTTTTTCCTTAGATGTGGCGTCCTGCCACCTGTTTGCTCCACATGGACATCTCACTGGTTGCGTCGCTCCTGGGACGGTCTTTCTCTTCCTTTTGCGGACCTGTAGCAGGTCTGTCCTGTCTGTAGGACTTGAATGTGCTTCTTGGGGGCTTCCAGTGTGCCTTTCATCGCTAAAGACCTGCTTGGACTCTCTGCTGCTCGAAGGGGGAAGGTTGCTGCACTGCCCTGCTGCGGGACTGCGAGGACCACGGTGCTCAGCGCCTAGCTGATTGGACTCACCTGGTTCCTCTTCCCGCTCCCGCCCCCACCATCTGCATCCATCCACACAGCGCCTCGCGGCCCCCGCTTCGCGGGCGCCGCTCGTTGGTACAACGCCATAAATATCTTGGCAGACAAACATTCTGCGTGTGCCTTTCATCGCTAAAGACCTGCTTGGACGCTCTGCTGCTCGAAGGGGGAAGGTTGCTGCACTGCCCTGCTGCGGGACTGCGAGGACCACGGTGCTCAGCGCCTAGCTGATTGGACTCACCTGGTTCCTCTTCCCGCTCCCGCCCCCACCATCTGCATCCATCCACACAGCGCCTCGCGGCCCCCGCTTCGCGGGAGCCGCTCGTTGGTACAACGCCATAAATATCTTGGCAGAAAAACATTCTGCGTGTGCCTTTCATCGCTAAAGACCTGCTTGGACGCTCTGCTGCTCGAAGGGGGAAGGTTGCTGCACTGCCCTGCTGCGGGACTGCGAGGACCACGGTGCTCAGCGCCTAGCTGATTGGACTCACCTGGTTCCTCTTCCCGCTCCAGCCCCCTCTCGCCCTTTGGTTCTTCTTGAGACCCCGATAGGACGCGCTAGCGGTACGCGCGCGGGACGTAGCTCGGGGCGAAGACCGGGCAAAGAGCGGGCCGTTTGTAGCCGTTCGTGGACGGCCGTGGACGGGACGGGCCACTGCCTTGACAGGTGTTACCATACATGGACTATATTCATTGTGAGTAGTAGCAAAGTTGCTGATAGGTGGTTCCTGCCTTCAAGTGTTTGATGTTGTTGCTGTGTAAAGTTAACATCTTAGCAATTATTCCCAATTGTGCTCCTTGGTGTATTACATATATTATCTTGAGTACCCTCCATTTTACTTGGGTAGCTTCCCAATAGTCTGACCCTCAACTACCAGTATGACCTCCCTAAGGTCTGGTAGGAAGGTCGTACAGGCTACTAAAGGGGGTCAAGTATTAGGGACTCTCGATAATTTTATTACAAGAGCGGCCCGTGTTCTAGAACAAGAGATTATCTTAACCGAGAAAAGATTGTCCCTAGAAATTCAAGAGAAAAGATCATCACTGGGTAATATAATGACGGCTATGTCCCCAGAAAGTAGACTGCCGCAAACTGTTCTCGTTATATCGCCCAGTCCTACTGAAGCGCAGTCGGACCAAACAGATCTGGGCTCAGTGGATATATTACAAGAGCCAACGCCTATCCCCGAACCCAATGCTCTCCCTACAACTGCTAGCACCTCTCACTCACAGTCTACCTCTGAGCAATCGTGCACTGTTGCTCAGATTGTGAGTAATAAGTCCAAGCCTATTTTTGGCAAAAGAAAGCGTAGGGGAGTATTTCTCAGGGGTAAATGTGCAAAAAAGTCTAAAATGTTCAAACCGCATGATTCTGTCATTAATCGAGATGCTCCCTA
Organism: Triturus cristatus; assembly: GCF_964204655.1. Classification (NCBI taxonomy): domain Eukaryota; kingdom Metazoa; phylum Chordata; class Amphibia; order Caudata; family Salamandridae; genus Triturus; species Triturus cristatus. Next base: position 1,094,171,370 of record NC_140588.1, on the reverse strand, counting down.
CCCCATTGCACCCAGCAGTACTACTCCTGATATAGGGAGCCCTGGGTCTTTACATACTGCTATTACCCAAACTAATGCAGACCCTCTGTTCCGGTCTTCTCCAGCACTTAGAGAAACTATTTAAATCTCTTCTCTTACCTTTATATGAGAGAGTTAACCGGCTCTCCACCTCGCTGGAGAAAATAGAGGGCATGGTGCTTACAAACACGTCCATGTTGGAGAAATTTACACTGTCCTCCATCGGTTCTAAGTCTTTACCACCCTTGAAATTGTTGATATAACTAGGTCTGATTCCAATGTCAAGACCCGTAGGGGTGGAGCTCCACCCAACTTCCCTTCCCGTAATGACCCTGTTGTAGAAGCACCTTGCCCTCCTGTTAGTGTAGATGTGCCGACTGATCCAGGGTGTAACAATAATACTGCTACTACAGTTACTAACAAGAGTGCTACTATTAGCAAGCCTAGTATAGAGAGTGTTGATCTCCCTCAAAAGCTCCCATGCATTAATCTTCCCCCTGAGTCAAAACCTTATACCGTTATATTGGTTGGTGTCCCAAGGCTCCCCCAGGCTAAGCTTGAGTCTCACAGTGAGCTGAAAAACAAAGTTATACACTGGCTAAATAGTAACAGGCCACTACCTTCTAGATTAAGTGCTGAGATCATGACTGTCCGCAGGGTGTGCTGGCTGGGAAGTAGAGTTAAGAAAGCGGAGGGTGACTGTGTGATCATCAACTTTCGGGACCCTAGGGTGGTGAGCCATATTTGTTCCTACCCTAATAATTTGAGTGGTACTGGAATATCTACCTTGGACATGTCCTATTTTTATTCATATCACTCTCCTGTCCTACCTTTTGACATGTCCATTCCTTGGGAAAGGGTCACCAAGAGTTCCCATCGACAGACTGGATGGGATTTCCATCTCCCACTGTCTAATTCTTATGCTCCATTGAATGCTCTAGATGGGGTTGACTGACTCCCACCAACCCCAAACAGTAGGGCCAGCTCTGGCGTGGACAACTTGGGACTAGTAGGGAGGGGTGGGATAAGGAGGGCACCTCTGGGTTTGAGCTTATCGCCAGTTACTCCTGCTCGGGTCACACCTAATGGTTCACCTATTATTCACTGTTATTCCGGTATTCCCAAGAGCGTGAACAACGGTATGGGGCACACCTTTATTCAACCCGTCATACTAGGAGCTGCTCCTGTCCCTTTGCTGCGAATTCCCACCGGCCCTCCTTTAATATCTATGGTTTCATGGAACATTGCTGGTTTGCGCAGTAAAATAACCCTGGAAGACTGGTCTGCATGGGTGAATACCCAGGACATTCTGGTCTTCCAGGAAACATGGGCAGTGGATCCCATTTACATCTCCGGGTATTTAAACTTTTTCAAGGGTGCTACACGTGGAGCAAAGGGACGCCCATCTGGTGGCCTCTGCATTTGGGTCAAGCAAACCCTTGGGTATAGTATAAGGGAATTGGACATAGATAGCCCAGATTTATTGGTTATCTCATTACAGCTCAACGACGATCCTGAAATCCTGATTGTAAATGTTTATAACAGGGGCCTTCCTGGTGGTCGTGGCACAAATACTTTCTCACAATTGGAAGGGTTTTTGGACACAGTGAATCTGCGTTCCAATGTTTTAATAGTGGGTGACCTAAACTGTTGTTTAGAGCCTCTGCCCATTGCCCCCGAGTCACTCACAGGGGATGTGGATGTCATTTTCAATATTCCACCTCTTGATCTTCCTCCCATTAAGAGGTGGACTGAATCCGCTACCCAGTGGATGAGTCTATGTATGGAGCGGGGCTACAGAGCTGCCAATGGACGGACCCCCTCGGATAAAGGAGGAAGGGCAACATTCTCTGATGGTCGACGCTGTAAAAGTCGAATCGACTACGCCTTAATCAAAGTGGAGTATTGGTCCATACTATGTGACATGGTGGTCTCAGACCGCCCTGAGAGCGATCATAATCCACTGGTTCTGAACCTATTACTCTGTCCAGCATACAGAAATAAACCCACAGAAATAGCGACCGCCGAAACATTATTAACTGACAATCAACGGCGAGTTCGTTGGGATAAGGTAGCTATTGATAGCGCATTATTATCTGAGATTAGTCAGAAGGTTTCCTGTACTCTGGTGGATTTACAGCTCCTACAGTGCACAGAAGATATAATTACAGGGGCCACCCAAATACACGATCATTTATTTTCTGATCTTAAGTCCATATTCTCCAAGCCAAGCAAGGCTAAGAAATCTTCTATGTTAAACCCTAAATCTTGGTATAACAAAGCATGCCGAGCTTCCTATAGCAAATTGAAACTTGCTATTACTACTAAAAACCCGGCTGTTATTAGACAATCTAGAAAAGATTATAGCAAGGCTAAAATAACGGCCAAACGAGACTGGGACAATAACCACTGGAATGACCTCCTGGCTGCTAGCAAAACAAGGAATTCAACCCTGTTTTGGCATACTGTTAAGTGGGGTAACTCACCCAGTACCCAGGTCCCAACCAACCATGTTCCCCCGGATATCTGGGTCTCGCATTTCGAGTCCCAGTTCTCGGACGGAAACCGGGTTGAGGGGTTTGTCCCCATAGAAAGCAGGGACCTGTCCATTTCCCCTATATTCAATTTTGACTGTGCTGAGGTCGCGGCGGCGCTGAGAAAGGTGCCCAGCGGCAAAGCACCCGGAATAGATTGTGTCCCTGCCGATCTTTTTAAATCTGACCCTGGTATTTGGGTACCTTATATTGCACATCTTGCCAATGCTTTAGCTAGAGGGGCAGCTATCCCTGACTCCTGGAGGGGCGCAGAGATTCTCCCGATTTTTAAGAAAGGTGATCGTTCCTGTCCGGGGAACTATCGCCCTATTAGTCTTATTGATTCTGTTTAGAAGATCATTGCTAGAATGACACTGGCAAGAATCCAGACTTGGATTGATCATGAGGATATCATCTCTCCCCTACAGGCCGGTTTTAGACCTTGCACCAGTACCATCGACCAAGCATTCAAATTCCAACTGATTGTCTGGAAAACAGTTTATCTGTGTGGTGGTTCCATATATGCTGCCTTTGTAGACCTTCGGTCAGCATTTGACTTGGTCAATAGGACCAAGCTATGGGATGCTTTGGTGGAGCTAGGTATTCCGGGAGATCTCTTGAACATTATCATTAAGTTGTACGACAACAACTTTGCCCAAGTTCGTTGGGGGAAACAGGGTCAGGTCACAAAAAGATTTAGGGTAAACAGGGGTGTCAGGCAGGGGTGCGTACTTGCGCCCACACTATTTTTACTGTTTATCAACAGAGTGGTTCAGTACTTTTCTTCAACCCCTACGAATGCCCCCACGTTGGGTGGTACTAAAATTCCACTCCTTATGTTTGCTGACGATACCCTTCTTCTCTCCCAGACCCTTTCAGGGCTACAGTCAGCTTTGAATGTTTTTTCTAATTTCTGTAATGATTTCGATTTGTCAGTGAATGTATCTAAGACCAAATATATGGTGTTTAACAAAGGGAAATGTGTGAAGGGTCATATATTCATGAATAATGATTTGCTTGAAAGAACTAATGTTATGACCTATTTGGGGGTAGTATTCGAAAATAAGCTGGATTGGAGGCCGCAAATTGATGTGCTTACCCTTAAATTTTCCCAGCTTTCTGGATGCTTTGTTAAAGATCAGAAATTATCCCAGTCGAAAATAATTTGCCCCCCCATTAAAATATTTAATGTAAGGATAAATTCAGCGATTCTTTATGGAGCCGAACTCTGGGGCTTTGCCAATCTTTCCTCTCTGGTCAAGGCACAACATAAATTCTTCAGAATGCTTACGGGCCTGCCCAGTTCTACCCCATTGAAACCGCTGTTACTGGATCTTGGCTGCCACTCTTTCGATGATATTGCTAGGTACAAACCTTTGGCCTATTGGAGGCGACTATGGACAGTACCTGAATTAGGCCCCTATGCTAAAGCCTTTCTTGATGTCCGTTCCATCATGGGAGCAGGTAACATTCCCTGGTTCCGACAGGTTAGGCAACTACTGGATTCCATGGGTTTGGGAATTTTGTGGTCAGACCCAGGTAACAACTCTTTTCCCTCTAAAAAAGATTTTAAAAGCCTGTACTGGTCAGTGGTCCTACAAAGACAACTATCCTCAGTTGCAGCCGATTCTCTGACAGGCAGATTTCTTGTTCAAAAGAAAACCCCACTTCTTGAACCCTATTGGGATACCATCACCAGACCCAAAGACAGGAAACTTTATCACCAGTTTAGAGTTGGTACTTTACCAACTAATCTTTTTACAAAAAAATGGAAGGGCGCATCACGCGATTCCTATAACTGGTGTATGGATTGTGTTGATTCAGTGGGTCATGTTTTCTTTGTCTGCCCAGCTTACGCTGCTCCACGGGCTAAATGGCTTAAACCCCTATGTCGAACACTGGGAACAAGACAAAGCCTAGAAGCACTGGATATTTTGCGTTTTGATACAAGTGAACTTATCGTAATTGCAGTCGCTAAATTCTTAGCTTGGGCCTGGCTCATTAGAATTAGGAGGCACCAAAATTAATGAACCTTGGTTTCTTGAGATTTTATTGTGAATTGCTGTAATAGTTTTAATATCCGTTTGGTCGCATTTTTATTTTGTAAAATGTCTTTTTTGATGAAATCATCGACAATAAAGACTTATGAATGAATGCTTCTTGGGGGCTTCCAGTGGCACCATCCCCTCCTCAGGGAATTCACGGTGTCCCACTTCTTTTCGCTCGAGGGCGTTGTGCTTGCACCTCGAGGCTCCGCCATCATGGCGGCTGCTTCTTCCTTTCTCCTGGTGCACTTGTCTGTACGGGTCACTTTGCGTGACGGGCTCCTCTGTCGCTGTGCGCTGGGATGTCCGGTCGCATGTCGCCATGCTGTCGGAGCACCTGTCGCTGTGGCGGCCTGCCACATGGAGTGTGTGACTCATCTCTTGCCTGTCATGGGTCACTGCCGACTCCGTCTTGAGGCAGTGCGACGGAGGACACTCTGTTTCCTTTGGCCCACTGCGGGGCTTCGCTGGGGCGGTGGAGATGTAGATGCTCTCCTATGCGCGGTCAGCAATGTTACTTCGTGGAGATGTCCCTATCTCCTGGGCGTTCGCCCGTGCATCAGGTTCACTGGCACTGCCTTCTGCGCGCACCTGGCATAGTGCGTTCCGGCTTCTTCTTGGACGCTTTCTCCTGGCACGTGATGTGCCTGGGGTGTCGCTTGGGGTTGTGCCTGTATGCCAGGAGGAGCAAGTGATGTGATCTCTTCTCCAGCGGTGGCGTTTGGGCAGACATGTGTAGTGCGCGCTCTGTACCAGTCTTTTCTTATGCTGTTGGTGGGGACAGCTCCCTTGAGAGGTTGCTGTTCTGGTTGGTTCTTGTGAGAAGTTGGCCTGGCATATGCTGGTCACTAGTTATAGTGGCCATCTTGCACCAGTCCAATTCGACTCTTATGGTAGATAGGTTTAAGACAACCTTTTAAAGGAAGCTATCCTAGTGGTAGCTGTGGAGAGCAGCCTTCAGGCTAAGTCTCAGAGGAATGTAAAGCAGCTTGTTTTACCTTATAATCTCTTGAATTACCAAATGAAAGGACACCACACAGGTATATATATGTATTTATTTCTAGACACACTCTACTAATCTCTTTATGAGATTAGAAGCCAGGAACACATTTAAATATCAACGTTTCACAATAAGTTAAGCACAAATATGGCTGGGGCCCTAGGGGCGTACCAGACCATATACTAAAAAAGAGGCTTAGGAAAGTCGACTTGCAAAATGACAAGGCCTAGGGCCTGTAGAATCGCTGGGGCTTCACTGCTGCAGTGAAAGCAGGTAAGTAAGAGGCCCACGGGAGGCGCGTGCAGTGTGAGAACACAGCCGCAGGTTCCCTATTGATTTCAATGGTGCAAGTCGCGGTTGGATTTTTAAAGTTTTAGGGTACTTTAAGGAAGCCTACAAGCAGGCCCCTTACAAGGTAAGTACTTCGAGGGCCAACACACACTAGTGCACCGAAGTGCACGAGTTACCTCACCCAGGGAAGCCGGGTTCATAGGTGTCTTTTGGTGTCGGGTCGCGTCGCTGTTTTCTATGGAGACCAAAGAAGACTTGCTGCTTGGAAGACTGAAGAAGTGTCCGGTGGAATCCAAGGCTGGATTCAAGATGTAGAAGACCTGAAAATTGAAGGGACAGTGTTCACAGTCACTAGTCTGTGAGCGTGAGCGGAGTGGACTGGCCTGACGTATGCCAGTCCAGTGTAGGGGTGTGAACAATGACCCGGATGCACTGGGCGTGGTTCCGTCCTGGCCTGTACAAAGAAGTAATTAATGCGTGTGTCTCTGTTGTAGTGTAAGCGCCACCCGGACCGCAATCGGCAATGTAGAACCCTGTGACTCAAGTCCCACAACATGAGCAGCATGGACGTAAGGGGGGACTCACTGACCCTACATCCATCCATACTTCCACACTTGAATGATCATAGACATGACTCATCTGTGTAAAAATGAATGTTTAATTCACATTCAGTGGAGTGTTGTAGCTGGAGCAGTACAGGGCTACGCATACCCCACTTTACATTTTTGGCACGTGGAGGGCCAGCCATAGTCCTTTAGGGAATGACAAGTTCATCGGAAGAGGAAGAGTCCAGTCCGCAGTCTGATTGCTGTGTCATTGGTAACAAAACAGAATATGGCAGTTCATGTCAAGGTCCAAGAGTGTCGCAGAGTGTATCGGGGGAAAGTGGAAGGTGATGATGCAAAGGGCAGAACCAAGCAGGAACAGGCCATATGGCGGAGATGAATGCTACCGCTTCCTTCTTATCACCAAGGCAGATTCATCCGCATCTTTGTCCTCTGCTATTTCATGTACCTCACATGTGGGTGGTGGTGTCCTGCCCCCAGCACTGTGTGGCAGTGACGCCTCAGGGGCCGGAGGTGGAATGTCTGCCGCACTGTGTGGCACTGGCACTTCAGGGGGCGGAGATGTGGATGGATGGTAGCAGCAGCAGTCATCAGCGCCAGGCCTTGTGGCAGCAATGCCATGAGGATGGGCTTCAGGGCATTGAGGAACTGTTATACCTGCTGCTCAGCCAGTGTGAATGTGGAGTGGAATGTTGGTGTGAGAGGTGACTGCAGAATGTTGGATGAGTGAGAATGCCAGTTGGTGTATGGGCTGAGCAGCAGGGAGGCTGCTCCTGGTGGGGCTCTCTTCTACTTCTCTTCTACTAAGATCTTACTTGGAATAAATACTTAAAGATACTACCTGGACAGGACTACCTTCTTTACTACAGGAACCCAGCTACCTCTCGCTGGCGTGCAGCCGTGGCAGCTGCACTTTCCGCCTGTGTCCGATCCATGTTCTCCATGATCCTCCGCATTTGTCCCAACTCCCGGGTGACATCGACGGAGCCGCTCGGACTAGACAGTTGTTCTTGTCTCCGAGTCAGGACTCCAGCGATGTCATCCATGGAGCGGACTGTGGGTGTCCGTTCATGACTGTGAGTGGTCCTTGATGGGACTGAGACACCCATGTATGGCATCTAGTTTGGCTGCCATGCGGTCGAGCCCCACCCGCATCTGTTCAGCCATCTTCTCCTGGCACCCCAGTGCATTACGGGGGCGCGAGTTATAGTTAGCTGAACTAACTATAACGGCCGAATTTCTCTGGTTTTGTACAGGTGAAATGTCCAACTGAAACCTGTGTTTTTTTCAGTGAATTTCTAAGGTTTTTTAAATGCTAATTTCTAACTATGCCTACAAAGGTAGGACATGTGAATAAAGAGGAAGAAAAGCACAGAAAGAAGCAGGACAAATGCAGAAAGCACCAACACACACTAGGGAACACTATGCGTTGAGGTACCCCTGTGATTATCATGACCTCCTCTGTATTTGCCACGAGTTAGTGCCTGGGTCATTGCATGAGTACATGAGTAGTGACTGTATGATTAGAGTGCTAAAAGGAGAGTGCACTGTGATTTTATAAATGCTTGGATTTTGGCAGAGTGATTGGATAAGTACATGGTGCTGGATGGGTGATTGGTGTAGTGCATGGTTAGTGACAGGGCGATGGCTGGACTGCATGGGTACTACCTGGGTAATTGCAGGAGTGAATCCGTAGTGTGTAGGTGGATAGAGGTCTGCATAGGTAGTGCACAGGGGATTGTAGCAGTGCATGTGTTGGTGCCTGGGTCATTGCATTGGTACATGGGTACTAACTGGATGAAGAGAGTACTGCAAGGAGAGTGCATGGTGAATTTATAAGTGCTTGGGTTTTGGCGGAGTGATTAGATAAGTACATGCTGCTGGCTGGGTGATTGGAGGAGTGCATGAGTAGTGACAAGGAGATGCCTGGACTGCATGAGTAGTGCTCAGGGGATTGTAGCAGTGAATGTGTTCGTGCCTGGGTCATTGCATGAGTACATGGGTAGTGAATGCATGATTAGAGTGCTGCAAGGACCGTGCATTATGATTTTATAACTGCTTGCGTTTTGGCGGAGTGAATGGATAAGTATATGATGCTGGATGGGTGATTGAAGTAGTGCATGGGTAGTGACAGAGGGATTGCTGGAGTGCATGAGTACTACCTAGGTAATTGGAGGAGTGAATCAGCAGTGTGTAGGTGGTTAGAGGTCTGCATGGGTAGTGCATGGGATTGTAGCAGTGCAAGTGTTAGTGCCTGGGTCATTGCATGAGTACATGGGTAGTGAATGCATGATTAGAGTGCTGCAAGGACAGAACATGGTGATTTTATAACTGCTTGGGTTTTGGCAGAGTGATTGGATATGTACATGATGCTGGACGTATGATTGGAGGAGTGCATGGGTAGTGACAGAGGGATTTCTGGAGTACATAGGCACTACCTGGGTAATTGGAGGAATGGAATCAGTAGTATGTAGGTGGTTAGAGATCTGCATGGGAAGTGCCCAGGGGATTGCAGCAGTGCATGTGTTAGTGCCTGGGACATTACGTAAATACATGATGCTGGCTGGGTGATTGGAGGAGTGCATGGGTAGTGACAGGGCAATAGCTGGACTGCATGGGTTGTGCTCAGGGGATTGTAGCAGCACATGAGTTAGTGCCTGGGTCATTGCATGAGTGCATGGGTAGTGACAGGATGATTAGAGTGCTGCAAAGAGAGTGTATGGTGAATTTTTAAGTGGTTGGGTTTTGGCGGAGTGATTGGATAAGTATATGGGTACTGACTGGATGATGAGAGTACTGCAAGGAGAGAGCAATGTGAATTTATAAGTGCTTGGATTTTGGCTGAGTGATTGGATAAGTACATGGTGCTGACTGTGTAATTGGAGGAGTGCATGGGTAGTGACAGGGTGATTGCTAGACTGCATGGATAGTGCTCAGGGGATTGTAGCAGTGCATGTGTTAGTGCCTGGGTCGTTGCATGAGTACATGGCTACTGATTGGATGATTAGAGTACTGCAAGGAGAGTGTATGGTGAATTTATAAGTGGTTGGATTTTTGCAGAGTGATTGGATAAGTACATGGTGCTGGCTGGGTGATTGGAGGAGTGCATGAGTAGAGAGAAGGAGATGCCTGGACTGCATGAGTAGTGCTAAGGGGATTGTAGCAGTGCATGTGTTAGTGCCTGGGTCATTGCATGAGTGCATGGGTACCGACTGCATGATTAGAGTACTGCAAGGGGAGTGCATGTTGATTTTATAAATGCTTAGGTTTTGGTTGAGTGATTCGATAAGTACATGATGCTGATTGGGTGACTGGTGGAGTGCATGGGTAGTGACAGAGGGATTGCTGGAGTGCATGGGTGTAGGAGAGTTGGATCTGCTTCTTATAGTTACCCCCACTGTTTTCGACTGAGTCTGGCTGGGATCCTGCTAATCAGGACCCCAGCCTATCTTCTTTCTCTTCTAAATTGATCCCTTGAACTTTAGGTACACACCAGATTGGATTCTGGTGTACCCTTATAAGTCCCTAGCATATGGTACACTGTGTACTTAGGGCATAGGTACCCCAAAGGCCTACCAGGAGCTGCAGCATGCATTGTGCCACCCCTGGGAAGATACCAAAATGACACCACAGATCTGCTACTGAAGCCTGGGTAAGGTGGTGCATGCACCCCTTACTGAGATATAGGTTATCTATATCTCTTCTGATCACTGGACATATAAATCTATCAGTCACCCCTATGGCAGATCTTATCAATCCTGAAGGCAGGGTGCTTGGCTTTATGTGAGAGGATACCCCTGCATGAGCAGAGCCCTTCTACAGCCTTTGGAATCTATTCTCCGGGGTTGTCTGTGATGCAGCCATATCATATACTTTTAAGTGCATTATAACCTCGCGGTAAATGCTAACTTTAAAACGGCTGCACAGAAACATGTTGTGTTTGTGTCAAACACTTTGGAATCATACCTCCCCGCCAGTAATTGGAGTGGGAGTTATTATTCCACCCTACTAGAGGGAGAAACATGACAACACAGGTACACCTGGTACCAGCTTCACAGAACCCAGGCATCACAAAATGGATGCTGCCAGCCACAGACGCAAGTCTGCCCTCCTGCTGCTGGACGAAACTCGGGCAGGGGAAGGTTGGACAATAGGTTTCCTGTCACAGGGAGGTGTGACCACCTCCCAGACAGGCTTTAGTGTATTGGGACTGGGTGGGTGCACTCCAAGAGTGCTTTCATGTCTGCACTGGGGGCACATTTGGTGTCCCTGTGCATAGTCCAGCTCAAACCTGTTGCAGGAGCCATTTGCTCCTGCTCTGGCGCGAAACTGGACAAAAGACATGGGTGTAGTCACCACTCTGTCCTGACCCTCCCATAGGTGGGTCCACAGTGTTTATCCCACCCCTTCCTTGGGTATAAAGTAGGAACCCCTGGCTACAGGACTTTAGATATTACCTAGACTAAACTCTGCTACAGAAACCAGTACTTCGATGATCCACACTGCGCTAGATGACTGAAGAATCTCCCTTGGAGTAAAGGAGTTAATCCCTTGCTTGGCAGGCACCAAAGACGCATTTGACCGGTTTGCATCTCCGAAGCTCCTGAATTCTCTGAAGAACTATGCAATACAAGAGGTGGGTTCCCAAGGTCTCTGAGGTCGATCAGTGCCCACAGCAAGTCTGAGGCCCGTATCCCTTGTGGAGACCGTGCAACCCAAACCCCTGGACACCGCGACGATTTACAGAAGCATCAGCTTTGAGGTGGCCTCTGAGGCTGAGCTTTAGATTGCTTGTAGCCCTGACCCCAAGCAGCAATTCCACCGAAGATTGTCGCTCTACACTTCACGAGTGTTCTGTGAGTCAGCCCTTTATTTTTTCTCTTGAGGTCCCTTCGCAATCCCTGGTCCGTTGACCTGTGGGTCCCTGAGAAGGCATCTTTAACTTTCAGTGGGATTCGCTGGTTGCTCCAGACGTACCCTGACTCTCTATCACTTGGGGAGTCCCCAGGACCTTGCTAGTCCTCACCGAAGCATCTTTGCTCTGACTGCGTGGGTCGCAGTGGCCAAGGCTTGTTGGTGTTCAATCTGAGCACTGACCCCCCAGCACTCGACATCCTTTGTGGGACAGCTTGCATCCAGATCCTGGTCATCGTCGACGTGTCCTGGTCCCCGTGGCTGCCGAGTCAAGCTTCACCTCTTTGCACCTGAAGCACCCAACATCGGTGGGCATTTGTCTATCGTGCCCCTGGTCACTGGCTAGTGACCCAGACTCTGTCCCCTCTGCTTTCAGGTTCTTCCCATCTCCGATCCAGGCTTGGATTGCACCGGACACTTCTCCTCTTCCCGGCAGCAGTACTTCTTCGCAACACGCCAATGAAATCAATGTGTGTTCCTGACACCACTTGACCCCTATGCACCCGGCTCCTCTGGGATAGGTAACACGGGTACTTCGGTACTTTCAAGGGTGCTGGCCTTAGAACTGTCTTAGTTCCAAAGAGGGTGCTTAGAGTCCTCTCCTACGTGTCCTTAATCTTTAAATTTCCAACCGCGACTTTTGCATAGGATTGTACGGGGCTCGCGCCTGTTTTCACACACTGCACGCGTCCCCCGTGGGTCCCCTGTGTCACTACCTTGTGTGGTTCCTTGGGTTCCCAGTGATTCTACGTGCTCTAGGCACTGTGTCTAGTCAAGTCGGGGTTGTTATACCACTTTCTTAATATATTGTTCGGTCTCCACCTGGAGACTAGTGTGTATTGTGCTATTTACTGTTGATCTAGTGATTGTAAATTGTGTGCTTTGACCTCTAATCTCATAAAGAGATTAATGGGGAGTGTTTAGAAATAAATACATATATTTTATGTATATACCTGGTGTGGTTCTCCTTTCATTTGGTCATTCAGGAGGTTACAGACTGGTAAAACAGGCTGCTTTACATTCCTTCAAGACTTAGCCTGAAGGCTGCTCTCCATACCTACCACTAGGATAGCTTTCAATAAAGGTTGTCTTTAAACCTATCATCAATAAGGGTCATTTGGACTGGTGCAAGGTGCCCACTTTAACTAGTGGACAGCATATACCAGGCCAACGTTTCACAATGGGTACTACCTGGGTAATTGGAGGAGTGAATCAGTAGTGTGTAGGTGGTTTGAGGTTTGCATGGGTAGTGCTCAGGCAGTGCATGAGTTAGTGCCTGGGTCATTGCATGAGTGCATGGGTAGTGACAGGATGATTAGAGTGCTGCAAGGAGAGTGTATGCTGAATTTATAAGCGCCTGGATTTTGGCAGAGTGATTGGATAAGTACATGGTGCTGGCTGGGTGATTGGAGGAGTGCATGGGTAGTGACAAGGAGATGCCTGGACTGCAAGAGTAGTGCTCAGGGGATTGTAGCAGTGCATGTGTTAGTACCTGGGTCATTACATGAGTACATGGGTAGTGACTGGATGATTAGAGTGCTGCAAGGACAGTGTATGGTGATTTTATAACTGCTTGGGTTTTGGCGGAGTGATTGTATAAGTACATGGTGCTGGCTGGGTGATTGGAGGAGTGCATGGGTGCTGACAGGGCGATGGCTCGGCTGCATGGGAAGTACACAGGGGATTGTAGCAGTTCATGAGTTAGTGCCTGGGTCATTGCATGAGTACATGAGTAGTGACTGGATGATTAGAATACTGCAAGGACAGTGTATGGTGATTTTATAACTGCTTGGGTTTTGGTGGAGTGACTGGATAAGTACATGATGCTGGATGGGTGATTGGAGGAGTGCATGGGTAGTGACAGAGGGATTGCTGGAGTGCATGGGTACCACCTGGGTAATTGGAGGAGTAAACCAGTAGTGTGTAGGTGGTTAGAGGTCTGTGTGGGTAGTTCACAGGGGATTGTAGCAGTGCATGTGTTAGTGCCTGGGTCATTGCATGAGTACATGGGTACTGACTGGATGATTAGAGTACTGCAAGTAGAGAGCATGGTGACTTTAGCAGTCCTTGCATTTTGGCAGAGTGATTGGATATGTACATGGAGGTGAATGGGTGATTGGAGGAGTGCATAGACAGTGACAGGGAAATGGCTGGACTGTATGGGTAGTTCTCAGGAGATTGTAGCAGTGTATCTGTTAGAGCCTGGGTCATTACATGAGTACATGGGTAGTGACTGGATGATTAGAGTACTGCAAGGAGAGTGCATGGTGATTTTATAAGCGCCTGGATTTTGCCAGAGTGATTGGAAAAGTACATGGCGCTGACTGGGTGATTGGAGGAGTGCATGGGTAGTGACAAGGAGATGCCTGGACTGCATGAGTAGTGCTCAGGGGATTGTAGCAGTGCATGTGTTAGTGCCTGGGTCATTACATGAGTACATGGGTAGTGACTGGATGATAAGAGTGCTGCAAGGACAGTGTATGGTGATGTTATAACTGCTTGGGCTTTGGCGGAGTGACTGGATAAGTACATGATGCTGGATAGGTGATTGGAGGAGTGCATGGGTAGTGACGGAGGAATTGCTGGAGTGCATGGGTACCACCTGGGTAATTGGAGGAGTAAATCAGTAGTGTGTAGGTGGTTAGAGGTCTGCGTGGGTAGTTCACAGGGGATTGTAGCAGTGCATGTGTTAGTGCCTGGGTCATTGCATGAGTACATGTGTACTGACTGGATGATTAGAGTACTGCAAGTAGAGAGCATGGTGACTTTATCAGTCCTTGCATTTTGTCAGAGTGATTGGATAAGTACATGGAGGTGAATGGGTGATTGGAGGAGTGCATAGACAGTGACAGGGAAATGGCTGGACTGTATGGGTAGTTCTCAGGAGATTGTAGCAGTGCATCTGTTAGAGCCTGGGTCATTACGTGAGTACATGGGTAGTGACTGGATGATTAGAGTACTGCAAGGAGAGTGCATGGTGATTGTATATGCGCCTGGATTTTGCCAGAGTGATTGGAAAAGTACATGGTGCTGACTGGGTGATTGGAGGAGTGCATGGGTAGTGACACGGAGATGCCTGGACTGCATGAGTAGTGCTCAGGGGATTGTAGCAGTGCATGTGTTAGTGCCTGGGTCATTACATGAGTACATGGGTAGTGACTGGATGATTAGAGTACTGCAAGGACAGTGTATGGTGATTTTATAACTGCTTGGGTTTTGGCGGAGTGATTGTATAAGTACATGGTGCTGGCTGGGTGATTGGAGGAGTGCATGGGTAGTGACAGAGCGATGGGTGGACTGCATGGGTAGTGCTCAGGGGTTTGTAGCCGTGCATGTGTTAGTGCCTGGGTCATTGCATGAGTACATGGGTACTGACTGGATGATTAGAGTATTGCAAGGAGAGTGCATGGTGATTTTATAAGTGCCTGGATTTTGGCAGAGTGATTGGAAAAGTACATGGTGCTGGATGGGTGATTGGAGGAGTGCAAGGGTAGCGACAGGGGGATTGTTGGAGTGCATGGGCACTACCTGGGTAATTGCAGGAGTGAATCAGTACTGTGTAGGGGGTTAGAGGTCAGCATGGGTAGTGCACAGGGGATTGTTGCACTGCAAGTGTTAGTGCCTGGGTCATTTCATAAGTACATGGGTACTAAGTGGATGAAGAGAGTACTGTAAGGAGTGCATGGTGAATTTATGAGTGCTTGGGTTTTGGCGCAGTGATTGGATAAGTACATGATGCTGGCTTGGTGATTGGAAGACTGCATGGGCAGTGCACAGGTGATTGTACCACTGCATGTGTTAATGCCTGGGTCATTGCATGAGTACAAGGGTAGTGACTGGATGATTAGAGTACTGCAAGGAGAGTGCATGGTGAATTTATAAGTGGTTGGCTTTCGGCAGAGTGATTGGATACGTACATGAAGCTTGCTGGGTGATTGGAAGAGTGCATGGGTAGTGAGAGGGCGATGGCTGGACTGCATGGGTAGTGCTTAGGGGATTATAGCAGTGCATGTGTTAGTGTCTGGGTCATTGCATGAGCACATGGGTACTGACTGGATGATTAGAGTACTGCAAGGAGAGAGCGTGATGAATTTATAATAGCTTGGGATTTGGTGGAGTGGTTGGATAAATTCATGATGTTGGATAGGTGATTGTAGAAGTGCATGGGTAGTGACAAGGAGATGGCTGGTTTGCATGAGTAGTGCTCAGATAATTGTAGCAGTGCATGTGTTAGTGCCTGGGTCATTGCATGAGTACATGGGTAGAAACTGGATGATTAGAGTGCTGCAAAGACAGTGCATGGGGATTTTCTAACTGGTTGGGTTTTGGCGGAGTGATTGGATAAGTACATGGTGCTGGCTGGGTGATTGGAGGAGTGCATGGGTAGTGACAGAAAGATTGCTGGAGTGCATTGGGTACTACCTGGGTAAATGTAGGAGTGAATCAGTAGTGTGTAGGTGGTTAGAGGTCCAAATGGGTAGTGCTCAGGGGATTGTAGCAGTGCATGTGTTAGTGCCTGGGCCATTGCATAAGTACATGTGTACTGTCTGGATGATCAGAGTACTGCAAGAAGAGTGCATGGTGAATTTATAATTGCTTGGGTTTTGGCAGAGTGATTGGATAAGTACATGGTGCTGGCTGGGTGATTGGAAGAGTGCATGGGTAGTGACAGGGTGATGGCTGGACTGCATCAGTAGTGCTCAGGGGATTGTAGTAGCTCATGTGTTAGTGCCTGGGTCATTGCATGAGTACATGGGTAGATACTGGATGATTAAAGTGCTGCAAGGACAGTGCATGGTGTTTTTATAACTGCTTGGTTTTCGGCAGAGTGATTGGATAAGTACATGGTGCTGGCTGGGTGATTGGAGGAGTGCATGGGTGCTGACAGGGCGATGGCTGGGCTGCATGGGAAGTGCACAGGGGATTGTAGCAGTTCATAAGTTAGTGCCTGGGTCATTGCATGAGTACATGAGTAGTAATTGGATGATTAGAGTGCTACAAGGAGAGTGCATGGTGATTTTATATGCGCCTGGATTTTGCCAGAGAGATTGGAAAAGTACATGGTGCTGACTTGGTGATTGGAGGAGTACATGGGTAGTGACAAGGAGATGCCTAGACTGCATGAGTAGTGCTCAGGGGATTGTAGCAGTGCATGTGTTGGTGCCTGGGTCATTACATGAGTACATGGGTAGTGACTGGATGATTAGAGTGCTACAAGGACAGTGTATGGTGATTTTATAACTGCTTGGGTTTTGGCGGAGTGACTAGATAAGTACATGATGCTGGATAGGTGATTGAAGGAGTGCATGGGTAGTGACAGAGGAATTGCTGAAGTGCATGGTACCACCTGGGTAATTGGAGGAGTAAATCAGTAGTGTGTAGGTGGTTAGAGGTCTGTGTGGGTAGTTCACAGGGGATTGCAGCAGTGCATGTGTTAGTGCCTGGGTCATTGCATGAGTACATGGGTACTGACTGGATGATTAGAGTACTGCAAGTAGAGAGCATGGTGACTTTAGCAGTCCTTGCATTTTGGCAGAGTGATTGGATAAGTACATGGAGATGAATGGGTGATTGGAGGAGTGCATAGGCAGTGACAGGGAAATGGCTGGACTGTATGGGTAGTTCTCAGGAGATTGTAGCAGTGCATCTGTTAGAGCCTGGGTAATTACATGAGTACATGGGTAGTGACTGGATGATTAGAGTACTGCAAGGAGAGTGCATGGTGATTTTATAAGCGCCTGGATTTTGCCAGAGTAATTGGAAAAGTACATGGTGCTGACTGGGTGATTGGAGGAGTGCATGGGTAGTGACAAGGAGATGCCTGGACTGCATGAGTAGTGCTCAGGGGATTGTAGCAGTGCATGTGTTAGTGCCTGGGTCATTACATGAGTACATGGGTAGTGACTGGATGATTAGAGTGCTGCAAGGACAGTGTATGGTGATTTTATAACTGCTTGGGTTTTGGCGGAGTGACTGGATAAGTACATGATGCTGGATAGGTGATTGGAGGAGTGCATGGGTAGTGACAGAGGAATTGCTGGAGTGCATGGGTACCACCTGGGTAATTGGAGGAGTAAATCAGTAGTGTGTAGGTGGTAAGAGGTCTGCGTGGATAGTTCACAGGGGATTGTAGCAGTGCATGTGTTAGTGCCTGGGTCATTGCATGAGTACATTGGTACTGACTGGATGATTAGAGTACTGCAAGTAGAGAGCATGGTCACTTTATCAGTCCTTGCATTTTGTCAGAGTGATTGGATAAGTACATGGAAGTGAATGGGTGATTGGAGGAGTGCATAGACAGTGACAGGGAAATGGCTGGACTGCATGGGTAGTTCTCAGGAGATCGTAGCAGTGCATCTGTTAGAGCCTGGGTCATTACATGAGTACATGGGTAGTGACTGGATGATTAGAGTACTGCAAGGAGAGTGCATGGTGATTTTATAAGCGCCTGGATTTTGCCAGAGTGATTGGAAAAGTACATGGTGCTGACTGGGTGATTGGAGGAGTGCATGGGTAGTGACAAGGAGATGCATGGACTGCATGAGTAGTGCTCAGGGGATTGTAGCAGTGCATGTGTTAGTGCCTGGGTCATTACATGAGTACATGGGTAGTGTCTGCATGATTAGAGTGCTGCAAGGACAGTGTATGGTGATTTTATAACTTCTTGGGTTTTGGCGGAGTGATTGGAAAAGTACATGGTGCTGGCTGGGTGATTGGAGGAGTGCATGGGTAGTGACAAGGAGATGCCTGGACTGCATGAGTAGTGCTCAGGGGATTGTAGCAGTGCATGTGTTAGTGCCTGGGTCATTACATGAGTACATGAGTAGTGACTGGATGATTAAAGTGCTACAAGGAGAGTGCATGTTGATTTTATAAGTGCTTGATGGGTGATTGGAGGAGTGCAAGCGTAGTGACAGGGGATTGCTGTACTGCATGGGTACTACCTGGGTAATTGCAGTAGTGAATCAGTACTGTGTAGGGGGTTAGAGGTCTGCATGGGTAGTGTATAGGAGATTGTAGCAGTGCATGTGTTAGTGCCTGGGTCATTACATAAGTACATGGGTACTGACTGGATGAAGAGAGTACTGCAAGGAGAGTGCATGGTGAATGTATAAGTGCTTGGGTTTTGGCGGAGTGAATGGATAAGTACATGGTGCTGGCTTGGTGATTGGAAGACTGCATGGGCAGTGCACAGGTGATTGTACCACTGCATGTGTTAGTGCCTGGTCATTGCATGAGTACATGGGTAGTGACTGGATGATTAGAGTACTGCAAGGCGAGTGCATGGTGAATTTATAAGTGCTTGGCTTTTGGCAGAGTGATTGGATAAGTACATGGTGCTGGCTGGGTGATTGGAAGAGTGCATGGGTAGTGAGAGGACGATGGCTGGACTGCATGGGTAGTGCTCAGAGTATAGTAGCAGTGCATGAGTTAGTGCCTGGGTCATTGCATGAGTACATGGGTAGTGACTGGATGATTAGAGTGCTGCAAGGACAGTGTATGGTGATTTTATATCTGCTTGGGTTTTGGCGGAGTGACTGGATAAGTACATGATTCTGGATGGGTACTACCTGGGTAATTGGAGGAGTGAATCAGTAGTGTGTAGGTGGTTAGAGGTCTGGGTGGGTAGTTTACAGGGGATTGTAGCAGTGCATGTGTTAGTGCCTGGGTCATTGCATGAGTACATGGGTACTGACTGGATGATTAGAGTACTGCAAGGAGAGAGCATGATGAATTTATAATAGCTTGAGATTTGGTGGAGTGATTGGAAAAGTTCATGATGCTGGATAGGTGATTGTAGGAGTGCATGGATAGTGACAAGGATATGGCTGGTCTGCATGAGTAGTGCTCAGATAATTGTAGCAGTGCATGTGTTAGTGCCTGGGTCATTGCATTAGTACATGAATACTGACTGGAAGATTAGAGTACTGCAAGAAGAGAGCATGGTGAATTTATAAGTGCTTGGATTTTGGCAGAGTGATTGGATAAGTACATGGTGGTGAATGGGTGATTGGAGGAGTGCATAGGCAGTGACAGGGCGATGGCTGGACTGCATGGGTAGTGCTCAGGGTATTGTAGCAGTGCATGAGTTAGTGCATGGGTCATTGAATGAGTGCATGGGTAGTGACTGGATGATGAGAGTTCTGCAAAGACAGTGCATGCTGAATTTATAAGTGCTTGGATTTTGGCGGAGTGATTGGATAAGTACACACATGTCACATCAGGCCCACCCCCTCCCTTCATCATTGTGCAAACGCGCCCCCTGGTGGGTTTTAATTTGGGGGATTAATTCTCCTTGAATCCTGAGGGTCCCTGGGGCCCAACTAGTCCACCATGTACCTCCAGTAAGCGCCACAAAACTGAGGTGCAGAGAGGTGGTCCGAGGCCAAGCCCCTTTTTACACCTCTCTGCAATTCAACTCTGTGACGCTTACTGGACGTACCTGGTGGGCTAGATGGCCCCCAGGGACCCTCAGGATTCAAGGGGACTTAATCCCCCGACTTAAAACGCACCACAGGTTGCTTTTGCACACTTGTCACATCAGGCAACGCCCCCTCCCTGCACCACTGTGCAAACGCGCCCCCGGTGCATTGTAAATTGGAGGATTAAGTCCCCTTGAGTCCTGAGGGTCCCTGGGGGCCAACTAGCCCACCAGCTACCTCCAGTAAGCGCCACAGAGCTGCATTACAGAGTGGTGTAAAAAGGGGGCATGGCCTTGGACCATCTCTCTGCAACGCAGCTCCCTGGCGCTTACTGGAGGTACCTGGTGGGCTAGTTGGCCCCCAGGGACCCTCAGGATTCAAGGGGACTTAATGCTCTAATTTAAAACGTGCCACATGGTGCATTTGCACACTTGTCACATCAGGCCACGCCCCCTCCCTGCACCACTGTGCAAATGCGCCCCCTGGTGCATTGTAAATTGGGGGATTAAGTCCCCTGGAATCCTGAGGGTCCCTGGGGGCCAACTAGCCCACCAGCTACCTCCAGAAAGTTGCATTGCAGAGTGGTGTAAAAAGGGGGTGTGGCCTTGGACCACCTGTCTGGAGGTACCTGGCTCGCTTCTAAAATACACAGCAGAGTTTGCTATGACAGAGTCGGAGCTGCGCTGCTAAGTTAAGTTGTGTGTGCTTTACAGGCTTTCCAGAATGTACTGTTGTTTCATGGGGTCTGCTTTGCTTTGTGCCCACATGTGACATCATAACATAGATGGCTTTACTGTTGAACATATGGACAGTGCTCAGAGTGCTACACCCGAGTCGCCCACATTCACCCTTCGACAAGTCATCATCAATCAGCCCATGGCTTCTAGGGTGATCCTGTGTTAACTGTAATGGGTCAAAGCATCTGCAAGGGCTTCATGCATCACTTTAGAAGACCATTATTAGCTCATTAATATTCATAATAGGCATGCTTTAGTTCAATGGACACAGAGTCTTCTCCGTTTATTTTATTTTAAAGTTTTTGAAAGCGACAAGCAAGTCTATGAGCATCTTAGCACTAAAATAAGCACATCAAGGATAACCACAACCTAAACAAAGAGTCGAATGAGTCAAATTTCCATTATTCCATATGTATTTCCATTATTGTCATGTGAAAAGAGTTGCATGCATAGTGGATAGGCATTTGAAGCAGTCTATGTGCTAAGGCCTGGCTCACTGCATAAGTACTTGGGTACTGACTGAATGATTAGACTACTGCAATGAGAGTGCCTGGGTGAATTTATAAGTGTTTGGGTTTTTGCGCAGTGAATAGATTAGTACATGGTGCTGAATGGGTCACTAGAGGAATGCAAGAGGAGTGACAGGGTGTTTCCTGGAAGTGTATGGATACTGACTGGCGATTTGAAGCTGTGAAAGACAAGTGTGTAGGTGTTTAGAGGACTGCATGCATAGTAGATAGGGGATTGAAGCAGTCCATGTGCTAAGGCCTGGCTCACTGCATGAGTAATTGTGTACTGACTGAATGATTAGAGTACTGCAAGGAGAGTGTCTGGGTGAATTTATAAGTGTTTGGGTTTTGGCACACTGAATGGATTAGTACATGGTGCTGAATGGGTCACTGGAGGAGCACAAGGGGAGTGACAGGGTGTTTGCTGGAGTGTAAGGATATTGACTGGGGAATTGAAGGTGTGAAAGACAAGTGTGTAGGTGGTTAGAAGACTACATGCATAGTGGATAGGCTTTTGAAGCAGTCCATGTGCTAAGGCCTGGCTCAGTGCAAGAGCACTTGGGTACTGACTGAATGATTAGAGTACCGCAAGGAGAGTGCCTGGGTGAATTTATAAGTGGTTGGGTTGTGGCGCAGTAAATGGATTAGTACATGGTACTGAACGGGTCACTAGAGGAGTGCAAGGGGAGTGACAGGGAGTTTGCTGGAGTGTATGGATACTAACTTGGGAATTGAAGGTGTGAAAGACAAGTGTGTAGGTGGTTAGAGGACAGCATGCATAGTGGATAGGCGTTTGAAGCAGTCAATGTGCTAATGCCTGTCTCACTGCATAAGTACTTGGGTACTGACTGAATGATTAGACTACTGCCAGGAGAGTGTCTGGGTGAATTTATAAGTGTTTGGGTTTTTGCGCAGTGAATGGATTAGTACACGGTGCTGAATGGGTCACTAGAGGAGTGAAAGAGGAGTGACAGGGTGTTTCCTGGAAGTGTATGGATACAGACTAGGGAATTGAAGGTGTGAAAGACAAGTGTGTATGTGGTTACAGGACTGCATGCATAGTGGATAGGGGTTTGAAGCAGTCCATGTGCTAAGGCCTGGCTCGCTGCAGGAGTGCTTGGATACTGACTGAATGATTAGAGTACTGCAAGGAGAGTGCCTGGGTGAATTTATAAGTTTTTGGGTTTTGGCGCAGTGAATGGATTAGTACACGGTGCTGAATGGGTCACTAGATGAGTGCAAGAGGAGTGACAGGGTGTTTTCTGGAAGTGTATGTATACTGACTGGGGAGTTGAAGGTGTGAAAGACAAGTGTGTAGGTGGTTAGAGGACTGCATGCATAGTGGATAGCGGTTTGAAGCAGTCCATGTGCTAAGGCCTGGCTCGCTGCATGAGTAATTGGCTACTGACTGAATGATTACAGTACTGCAAGGAGATTGCCTGGGTGAATTTATAAGTGTTTGGGTTTTGGCGCAGTGAATGGATTAGTACATGGTGCTGAATGGATCACTAGAGGAGTGCAAGGGGAGTGAGAGGGTGTTTGCTGGAAGTGTATGGATACTGACTGGAAAATTGAAGGTGTGAAAGACAAGCGTGTAGGTGGTTACAGGACTGCCTGCATAGTGGATAGGGGTTTGAAGCAGTCCATGTGCTAAGCCTGGCTCAGTGCATGAGTACTTGGGTACTGACTGAATGATTAGAGTACTGCAAGGAGAGTTCCTGGGTGAATTTATAAGTTTTTGGGTTATGGCGCAGGGAATGGATTAGTACATGGTGCTGAATAGGTCACTAGAGGAGTGCAAGAGGAGTGACAGGGTGTTTGCTGGAAGTGTATGTATACTGACTGGGGAATTGAAGGTGTGAAAGACAAGTGTGTAGGTGGTTAGAGGACTGTATGCATTGTGGATAGGCGTTTGAAGCAGTCCATGTGCTAAGGCCTGGCTCACTGCATAAGTACTTGGGTACTGACTGAATAATTAGAGTACTGCAAAGAGAGTGCCTGGGTGAAACTATAAGTGGTTGAGTTTTGGCACAGTTAATGGATTAGTACATGGTGCTGAATGGGTCACTGGAGAAGTGCAAGGGGAGTGACAGGGTGTTTGCTAGAGTGTATGGATAATGACTGGGAATTGAAGGTGTGAAAGACAAGTATGTAGGTGGTTAGAGGACTGCATGCATAATGGATAGGGGTTTGAAGTAGTCCATGTGCTAAGGCCTGGCTCGCTGCATGAGTACTTGGGTACTGACTGAATGATTAGACTACTGCAAGGAGAGTGCCTGGGTGAATTTATAAGCGGTTGGATTTTGGCGCAGTGAATGGATTAGTAAATGGTACTGAAAGGGTCACTAGAGGAGTACAAGGGGAGTGACGGTGTTTCCTGGAGTGTATGGATACTGACTAGGGAATTGAAGGTGTGAAAGACAAGTGTGTAGGTGGTTACAGGACTGCATCCATAATGGATAGGAGTTTGAAGTAGTCCATGTGCTAAGGCCTGGCTCGCTGCATGAGTACTTGGGTACTGACTGAATGATTAGAGTACTGCAAGGAGAGTGCCTGGGTGAATTTATAAGTGTTTGGGTTTTGGCCTACTGAATGGATTAGTACATGGTACTGAATGGTTCACGAGAGGAGTGTAAGAGGAGTGACAGGGTGTTTGCTGGAAGTATATGGATATTGGCTGGGGAATTGCAGGTGTGAACGACAAGTGTGTAGGTGGTTAGAGGACTGTATGCATAGTGGATAGGCATTTGAAGCAGTCTATGTGCTAAGGCCTGGCTCACTGCTTAAGTACTTGGGTACTGACTGAATGATTAGACTACTGCAAGGAGAGTGCCTGGGTGAATTTATAGGTGTTTGGGTTTTTGCGCTGTGAATGGATTAGTACATGGTGCTGAATGGGTCACTAGAGGAATGCAAGAGGAGTGACAGGGTGTTTCCTGGTAGTGTATTGATACTGACCGGGGATTTGAAGCTGTGAAAGACAAGTGTGTAGGTGGTTAGAGGACTGCATGCATAGTGGATAGGGGATTGAAGCAGTCCATGTGCTAAGGCCTGGCTCACTGCATGAGTAATTGTGTACTGACTGAATGATTAGAGTACTGCAAGGAGAGTGTCTGGGTGAATTTATAAGTGTTTGGGTTTTGGCACACTGAATGGATTAGTACATGGTGCTGAATGGGTCACTAGAGGAGTGCAAGGGGAGTGACAGGGAGTTTGCTGGAGTGTATGGATACTAACTTGGGAATTGAAGGTGTGAAAGACAAGTGTGTAGGTGGTTAGAGGACAGCATGCATAGTGGATAGGCGTTTGAAGCAGTCTATGTGCTAATGCCTGGCTCACTGCATAAGTACTTGGGTACTGACTGAATGATTAGACTACTGCAAGGAGAGTGTTTGGGTGAATTTATAAGTGTTTGGGTTTTTGCGCAGTGAATGGATTAGTACATGGTACTGAATGGGTCACTAGAGGAGTGCAAGAGGAGTGACAGGGTGTTTCCTGGAAGTGTATGGATACTGACTAGGGAATTGAAAGTGTGAAAGACAAGTGTGCATATGGTTACAGGACTGCATGCATAGTGGATAGGGGTTTGAAGCAGTCCATGTGCTAAGGCCTGGCTCGCTGCAGGAGTGCTTGGATACTGACTGAATGATTAGAGTACTGCAAGGAGAGTGCCTGGGTGAATTTATAAGTTTTTGGGTTTTGGCGCAGTGAATGGATTAGTACATGGTGCTGAATGGGTCACTAGATGAGTGCAAGAGGAGTGACATGGTGTTTGCTGGAAGTGTATGTATACTGACTGGGGAGTTGAAGGTGTGAAAGACAAGTGTGTAGGTGGTTATAGGATTGTATGCATAGTGGATAGGCGTTTGAAGCAGTCCATGTGCTAAGGCCTGGCTCACTGCATAAATACTTGGGTACTGACTGAATGATTAGAGTACAGCAAGGAGAGTGCCTGGGTGAATTTATAAGTGGTTGGGTTTTGTTGCAGTTAATGGATTAGTACATGGTGCTGAATGGGTCACTGGAGGAGTGCAAGGGGAGTGACAGGGTGTTTGCTGGAGTGTATGGATAATGACTGGGGAATTGAAGGTGTGAAAGACAAGTGTGTAGGTGGTTAGAGGACTGCATGCATAGTGGATAGCGGATTGAAGCAGTCCATGTGCTAAGGCCTGACTCGCTGTATGAGTACTTGGGTACTGACTGAATGATTACAGTACTGCAAGGAGATTGCCTGGGTGAATTTATAAGTGTTTGGGTTTTGGCGCAGTGAATGGATTAGTACATGGTGCTGAATGGATCACTAGAGGAGTGCAAGGGGAGTGAGAGGGTGTTTGCTGGAAGTGTATGGATACTGACTGGGAATTGAAGGTGTGAAAGACAAGTATGTAGGTGGTTAGAGGACTGCATGCATAATGGATAGGGGTTTGAAGCAGTCCATGTGCTAAGGCCTGGCTCGCTGCATGAGTACTTGGGTACTGACTGAATGATTAGAGTACTGCAAGGAGAGTGCCTGGGTGAATTTATAAGTTTTTGGGTTATGGCGCAGGGAATGGATTAGTAGATGGTGCTGAATAGGTCACTAGAGGAGTGCAAGAGGAGTTACAGGGTGTTTGCTAGAAGTGTATGTATACTGACTGGGGAATTGAAGGTGTGAAAGACAAGTGTGTAGGTGGTTAGAGGACTGTATGCATAGTGGATAGGCGTTTGAAGCAGTCCATGTGCTAAGGCCTGGCTCACTGCATAAGTACTTGGGTACTGACTGAATAATTAGAGTACTGCAAAGAGAGTGCCTGGGTGAAATTATAAGTGGTTGGGTTTTGGCACAGTTGATGGATTAGTACATGGTGCTGAATGGGTCACTGGAGGAGTGCAAGGGGAGTGACAGGGTGTTTGCTGGAGTGTATGGATAATGACTGGGGAATTGAAGGTGTGAAAGACAAGTGTGTAGGTGGTTAGAGGACTGCATGCATAGTGGATAGCGGATTGAAGCAGTCCATGTGCTAAGGCCTGACTCGCTGCATGAGTACTTGGGTACTGACTGAATGATTACAGTACTGCAAGGAGATTGCCTGGGTGAATTTATAAGTGTTTGGGTTTTGGCGCAGTGAATGGATTAGTACATGGTGCTGAATGGATCACTAGAGGAGTGCAAGGGGAGTGAGAGGGTGTTTGCTGGAAGTGTATGGATACTGACTGGAGAATTGAAGGTGTGAAAGACAAGCGTGTAGGTGGTTACAGGACTGCATGCATAGTGGATAGGCGTTTGAAGCAGTCTATGTGCTAATGCCTGGCTCACTGCATAAGTACTTGGGTACTGACTGAATGATTAGACTACTGCAAGGAGAGTTCCTGGGTGAATTTATACGTTTTTGGGTTATGGCGCAGGGAATGGATTAGTACATGGTGCTGAATAGTTCACTAGAGGAGTGCAAGAGGAGTGACAGGGTGTTTGCTGGAAGTGTATGTATACTGACTGGGGAATTGAAGGTGTGAAAGACAAGTGTGTAGGTGGTTAGAGGACTGTATGCATAGTGGATAGGCGTTTGAAGCAGTCCATGTGCTAAGGACCGGCTCACTGCATAAGTACTTGGGTACTGACTGAATAATTAGAGTACTGCAAGAGAGTGCCTGGGTGAAATTATAAGTGGTTGGGTTTTGGCACAGTTAATGGATTAGTATATGGTGCTGAATGGGTCACTGGAGGAGTGCAAGGGGAGTGACAGGGTGTTTGCTAGAGTGTATGGATAATGACTGGGAAATGAAGGTGTGAAAGACAAGTATGTAGGTGGTTAGAGGACTGCATGCATAATGGATAGGGGTTTGAAGTAGTCCATGTGCTAAGGCCTTGCTCGCTGCATGAGTACTTGGGTACTGACTGAATGATTAGAGTACTGCAAGGAGAGTGCCTGAGTGAATTTATAAGTGTTTGGGTTTTGGCCCAGTGAATGGATTAGTACATGGTACTGAATGGGTCACTAGATGAGTGCAAGAGGAGTGACATGGTGTTTGCTGGAAGTGTATGTATACTGACTGGGGAGTTGAAGGTGTGAAAGACAAGTGTGTAGGTGGTTATAGGATTGTATGCATAGTGGATAGGCGTTTGAAGCAGTCCATGTGCTAAGGCCTGGCTCACTGCATAAATACTTGGGTACTGACTGAATGATTAGAGTACAGCAAGGAGAGTGCCTGGGTGAATTTATAAGTGGTTGGGTTTTGTTGCAGTTAATGGATTAGTACATGGTGCTGAATGGGTCACTGGAGGAGTGCAAGGGGAGTGACAGGGTGTTTGCTGGAGTGTATGGATAATGACTGGGGAATTGAAGGTGTGAAAGACAAGTGTGTAGGTGGTTAGAGGACTGCATGCATAGTGGATAGCGGATTGAAGCAGTCCATGTGCTAAGGCCTGACTCGCTGTATGAGTACTTGGGTACTGACTGAATGATTACAGTACTGCAAGGAGATTGCCTGGGTGAATTTATAAGTGTTTGGGTTTTGGCGCAGTGAATGGATTAGTACATGGTGCTGAATGGATCACTAGAGGAGTGCAAGGGGAGTGAGAGGGTGTTTGCTGGAAGTGTATGGATACTGACTGGGAATTGAAGGTGTGAAAGACAAGTATGTAGGTGGTTAGAGGACTGCATGCATAATGGATAGGGGTTTGAAGCAGTCCATGTGCTAAGGCCTGGCTCGCTGCATGAGTACTTGGGTACTGACTGAATGATTAGAGTACTGCAAGGAGAGTGCCTGGGTGAATTTATAAGTTTTTGGGTTATGGCGCAGGGAATGGATTAGTAGATGGTGCTGAATAGGTCACTAGAGGAGTGCAAGAGGAGTTACAGGGTGTTTGCTAGAAGTGTGTGTTTACTGACTGGGGAATTGAAGGTGTGAAAGACAAGTGTGTAGGTGGTTAGAGGACTGTATGCATAGTGGATAGGCGTTTGAAGCAGTCCATGTGCTAAGGCCTGGCTCACTGCATAAGTACTTGGGTACTGACTGAATAATTAGAGTACTGCAAAGAGAGTGCCTGGGTGAAATTATAAGTGGTTGGGTTTTGGCACAGTTGATGGATTAGTACATGGTGCTGAATGGGTCACTGGAGGAGTGCAAGGGGAGTGACAGGGTGTTTGCTGGAGTGTATGGATAATGACTGGGGAATTGAAGGTGTGAAAGACAAGTGTGTAGGTGGTTAGAGGACTGCATGCATAGTGGATAGCGGATTGAAGCAGTCCATGTGCTAAGGCCTGACTCGCTGCATGAGTACTTGGGTACTGACTGAATGATTACAGTACTGCAAGGAGATTGCCTGGGTGAATTTATAAGTGTTTGGGTTTTGGCGCAGTGAATGGATTAGTACATGGTGCTGAATGGATCACTAGAGGAGTGCAAGGGGAGTGAGAGGGTGTTTGCTGGAAGTGTATGGATACTGACTGGAGAATTGAAGGTGTGAAAGACAAGCGTGTAGGTGGTTACAGGACTGCATGCATAGTGGATAGGCGTTTGAAGCAGTCTATGTGCTAATGCCTGGCTCACTGCATAAGTACTTGGGTACTGACTGAATGATTAGACTACTGCAAGGAGAGTTCCTGGGTGAATTTATAAGTTTTTGGGTTATGGCGCAGGGAATGGATTAGTACATGGTGCTGAATAGTTCACTAGAGGAGTGCAAGAGGAGTGACAGGGTGTTTGCTGGAAGTGTATGTATACTGACTGGGGAATTGAAGGTGTGAAAGACAAGTGTGTAGGTGGTTAGAGGACTGTATGCATAGTGGATAGGCGTTTGAAGCAGTCCATGTGCTAAGGACCGGCTCACTGCATAAGTACTTGGGTACTGACTGAATAATTAGAGTACTGCAAGAGAGTGCCTGGGTGAAATTATAAGTGGTTGGGTTTTGGCACAGTTAATGGATTAGTATATGGTGCTGAATGGGTCACTGGAGGAGTGCAAGGGGAGTGACAGGGTGTTTGCTAGAGTGTATGGATAATGACTGGGAAATGAAGGTGTGAAAGACAAGTATGTAGGTGGTTAGAGGACTGCATGCATAATGGATAGGGGTTTGAAGTAGTCCATGTGCTAAGGCCTTGCTCGCTGCATGAGTACTTGGGTACTGACTGAATGATTAGAGTACTGCAAGGAGAGTGCCTGAGTGAATTTATAAGTGTTTGGGTTTTGGCCCAGTGAATGGATTAGTACATGGTACTGAATGGGTAACTGGGGGAGTGCAAGGGGAGTCACAGGGTGTTTGCTGGAGTGTATGGATACTGACTGGGGAATTGAAGGTGTGAAAGACAAGTGTGTAGGTGGTTAGAGGACTGCATGCATAGTGGATAGGCATTTGAAGCAGTCCATGTTCTAAGGCCTGGCTCACTGCATGAGTACTTGGGTACTGACTGAATGATTAGACTACTGCAAGGAGAGTGCCTGGGTGAATTTATAAGTGTTTGGGTTTTTGCGCAGTGAATGGATTAGTACATGGTGCTGAATGGGTCACCAGAGGAATGCAAGAGGAGTGATAGGGTGTTTCCTGGAAATGTATGGATACTGACTGGGGATTTGAAGCTGTGAAAGACAAGTGTTTAGGGGGTTAGAGGACTGCATGCATAGTGGATAGGGGATTGAAGCAGTCCATGTGCTAAGGCCTGGCTCACTGCATGAGTAATTGTGTACTGACTGAATGATTAGAGTACTGCAAGGAGAGTGCCTGGGTAAATTTATAAGTGTTTGGATTTTGGCACACTGAATGGATTAGTACATGGTGCTGAATGGGTCACTGGAGGAGCACAAGGGGAGTGACAGGGTGTTTGCTGGAGTGTATGGATACTGACTGGGGAATTAAAGGTGTGAAAGACAAGTGTGTAGGTGGTTAGAAGACTGCATGCATAGTGGATACGCTTTTGAAGCAGTCCATGTGCTAAGGCCTGGCTCAGTGCAAGAGTACTTGGGTACTGACTGAATGATTAGAGTACTGCAAGGAGAGTGCCTGGGTGAATTTATAAGTGGTTGGGTTTTGGCGCAGTGAATGGATTAGTACATGGTACTGAATGGGTCACTAGAGGAGTGCAAGGGGAGTGACAGGGAGTGTGCTGGAGTGTATGGATACTAACTTGGGAATTGAAGGTGTGAAAGACAAGTGTGTAGGTGGTTAGAGGACAGCATGCATAGTGGATAGGCGTTTGAAGCAGTCTATGTGCTAATGCCTGGCTCACTGCATAAGTACTTGGGTACTGACTGAATGATTAGACTACTGCAAGGAGAGTGTCTGGGTGAATTTATAAGTGTTTGGGTTTTTGCGCAGTGAATGGATTAGTACATGGTGCTGAATGGGTCACTAGAGGAGTGCAAGAGGAGTGACAGGGTGTTTCCTGGAAGTGTATGTATACTGACTAGGGAATTGAAGGTGTGAAAGACAAGTGTGCATGTGGTTACAGGACTGCATGCATAGTGGATAGGGGTTTGAAGCAGTCCATGTGCTAAGGCCTGGCTCGCTGCAGGAGTGCTTGGATACTGACTGAATGATTAGAGTACAGCAAGGAGAGTGCCTGGGTGAATTTATAAGTGGTTGGGTTTTGTTGCAGTTAATGGATTAGTACATGGTGCTGAATGGGTCACTGGAGGAGTGCAAGGGGAGTGACAGGGTGTTTGCTGGAGTGTATGGATAATGACTGGGGAATTGAAGGTGTGAAAGACAAGTGTGTAGGTGGTTAGAGGACTGCATGCATAGTGGATAGCGGATTGAAGCAGTCCATGTGCTAAGGCCTGACTCGCTGTATGAGTACTTGGGTACTGACTGAATGATTACAGTACTGCAAGGAGATTGCCTGGGTGAATTTATAAGTGTTTGGGTTTTGGCGCAGTGAATGGATTAGTACATGGTGCTGAATGGATCACTAGAGGAGTGCAAGGGGAGTGAGAGGGTGTTTGCTGGAAGTGTATGGATACTGACTGGGAATTGAAGGTGTGAAAGACAAGTATGTAGGTGGTTAGAGGACTGCATGCATAATGGATAGGGGTTTGAAGCAGTCCATGTGCTAAGGCCTGGCTCGCTGCATGAGTACTTGGGTACTGACTGAATGATTAGAGTACTGCAAGGAGAGTGCCTGGGTGAATTTATAAGTTTTTGGGTTATGGCGCAGGGAATGGATTAGTAGATGGTGCTGAATAGGTCACTAGAGGAGTGCAAGAGGAGTTACAGGGTGTTTGCTAGAAGTGTATGTATACTGACTGGGGAATTGAAGGTGTGAAAGACAAGTGTGTAGGTGGTTAGAGGACTGTATGCATAGTGGATAGGCGTTTGAAGCAGTCCATGTGCTAAGGCCTGGCTCACTGCATAAGTACTTGGGTACTGACTGAATAATTAGAGTACTGCAAAGAGAGTGCCTCGGTGAAATTATAAGTGGTTGGGTTTTGGCACAGTTGATGGATTAGTACATGGTGCTGAATGGGTCACTGGAGGAGTGCAAGGGGAGTGACAGGGTGTTTGCTGGAGTGTATGGATAATGACTGGGGAATTGAAGGTGTGAAAGACAAGTGTGTAGGTGGTTAGAGGACTGCATGCATAGTGGATAGCGGATTGAAGCAGTCCATGTGCTAAGGCCTGACTCGCTGCATGAGTACTTGGGTACTGACTGAATGATTACAGTACTGCAAGGAGATTGCCTGGGTGAATTTATAAGTGTTTGGGTTTTGGCGCAGTGAATGGATTAGTACATGGTGCTGAATGGATCACTAGAGGAGTGCAAGGGGAGTGAGAGGGTGTTTGCTGGAAGTGTATGGATACTGACTGGAGAATTGAAGGTGTGAAAGACAAGCGTGTAGGTGGTTACAGGACTGCATGCATAGTGGATAGGCGTTTGAAGCAGTCTATGTGCTAATGCCTGGCTCACTGCATAAGTACTTGGGTACTGACTGAATGATTAGACTACTGCAAGGAGAGTTCCTGGGTGAATTTATAAGTTTTTGGGTTATGGCGCAGGGAATGGATTAGTACATGGTGCTGAATAGTTCACTAGAGGAGTGCAAGAGGAGTGACAGGGTGTTTGCTGGAAGTGTATGTATACTGACTGGGGAATTGAAGGTGTGAAAGACAAGTGTGTAGGTGGTTAGAGGACTGTATGCATAGTGGATAGGCGTTTGAAGCAGTCCATGTGCTAAGGACCGGCTCACTGCATAAGTACTTGGGTACTGACTGAATAATTAGAGTACTGCAAGAGAGTGCCTGGGTGAAATTATAAGTGGTTGGGTTTTGGCACAGTTAATGGATTAGTATATGGTGCTGAATGGGTCACTGGAGGAGTGCAAGGGGAGTGACAGGGTGTTTGCTAGAGTGTATGGATAATGACTGGGAAATGAAGGTGTGAAAGACAAGTATGTAGGTGGTTAGAGGACTGCATGCATAATGGATAGGGGTTTGAAGTAGTCCATGTGCTAAGGCCTTGCTCGCTGCATGAGTACTTGGGTACTGACTGAATGATTAGAGTACTGCAAGGAGAGTGCCTGAGTGAATTTATAAGTGTTTGGGTTTTGGCCCAGTGAATGGATTAGTACATGGTACTGAATGGGTAACTGGGGGAGTGCAAGGGGAGTCACAGGGTGTTTGCTGGAGTGTATGGATACTGACTGGGGAATTGAAGGTGTGAAAGACAAGTGTGTAGGTGGTTAGAGGACTGCATGCATAGTGGATAGGCATTTGAAGCAGTCCATGTTCTAAGGCCTGGCTCACTGCATGAGTACTTGGGTACTGACTGAATGATTAGACTACTGCAAGGAGAGTGCCTGGGTGAATTTATAAGTGTTTGGGTTTTTGCGCAGTGAATGGATTAGTACATGGTGCTGAATGGGTCACCAGAGGAATGCAAGAGGAGTGATAGGGTGTTTCCTGGAAATGTATGGATACTGACTGGGGATTTGAAGCTGTGAAAGACAAGTGTTTAGGGGGTTAGAGGACTGCATGCATAGTGGATAGGGGATTGAAGCAGTCCATGTGCTAAGGCCTGGCTCACTGCATGAGTAATTGTGTACTGACTGAATGATTAGAGTACTGCAAGGAGAGTGCCTGGGTAAATTTATAAGTGTTTGGATTTTGGCACACTGAATGGATTAGTACATGGTGCTGAATGGGTCACTGGAGGAGCACAAGGGGAGTGACAGGGTGTTTGCTGGAGTGTATGGATACTGACTGGGGAATTAAAGGTGTGAAAGACAAGTGTGTAGGTGGTTAGAAGACTGCATGCATAGTGGATACGCTTTTGAAGCAGTCCATGTGCTAAGGCCTGGCTCAGTGCAAGAGTACTTGGGTACTGACTGAATGATTAGAGTACTGCAAGGAGAGTGCCTGGGTGAATTTATAAGTGGTTGGGTTTTGGCGCAGTGAATGGATTAGTACATGGTACTGAATGGGTCACTAGAGGAGTGCAAGGGGAGTGACAGGGAGTGTGCTGGAGTGTATGGATACTAACTTGGGAATTGAAGGTGTGAAAGACAAGTGTGTAGGTGGTTAGAGGACAGCATGCATAGTGGATAGGCGTTTGAAGCAGTCTATGTGCTAATGCCTGGCTCACTGCATAAGTACTTGGGTACTGACTGAATGATTAGACTACTGCAAGGAGAGTGTCTGGGTGAATTTATAAGTGTTTGGGTTTTTGCGCAGTGAATGGATTAGTACATGGTGCTGAATGGGTCACTAGAGGAGTGCAAGAGGAGTGACAGGGTGTTTCCTGGAAGTGTATGTATACTGACTAGGGAATTGAAGGTGTGAAAGACAAGTGTGCATGTGGTTACAGGACTGCATGCATAGTGGATAGGGGTTTGAAGCAGTCCATGTGCTAAGGCCTGGCTCGCTGCAGGAGTGCTTGGATACTGACTGAATGATTAGAGTACTGCAAGGAGAGTGCCTGGGTGAATTTATAAGTTTTTGGGTTTTGGCGCAGTGAATGGATTAGTACATGGTGCTGAATGGGTCACTAGATGAGTGCAAGAGGAGTGACAGGGTGTTTGCTGGAAGTGTATGTAAACTGACTGGGGAGTTGAAGGTGTGAAAGACAAGTGTGCATGTGGTTACAGGACTGCATGCATAGGGGATAGGGGTTTGAAGCAGTCCATGTGGTAAGGCCTGGCTCACTGCAGGAGTGCTTGGATACTGACTGAATGATTACAGTACTGCGAGGAGATTTCCTGGGTGAATTTATAAGTGTTTGGGTTTTGGCGCAGTGAATGGATTAGTACATGGTGCTGAATGGATCACTAGAGGAGTGCAAGGGGAGTGAGAGGGTGTTTGCTGGAAGTGTATGGATACTGAGTGGAGAATTGAAGGTGTGAAAGACAAGCGTGTAGGTGGTTACAGGACTGCATGCATAGTGGATAGGCGTTTAAAGCAGTCCATGTGCTAAGGCCCGGCTCAATGCATGGGTACTTGTGTACTGACTGAATGATTAGAGTACTGCAAGGAGAGTTCCTGGGTGAATTTATAAGTTTTTGGGATATGGCGCAGGGAATGGATTAGTACATGGTGCTGAATGGGTCACTAGAGGAGTGCACGAGGAGTGACAGGGTGTTTTTCTGGAAGTGTATGTATACTGACTAGGGAATTGAAGGTGTGAAAGACAAGTGTGTAGGTGGTTAGAGGACTGTCTGCATAGTGAATAGGCGTTTGAAGCAGTCCATGTCCTAAGGCCTGGCTCACTGCATAAATACTTGGGTACTGACTGAATAATTAGAGTACTTCAAGGATAGTGCCTGGGTGAAATTATAAATGGTTGGGTTTTGGCTCAGTTAATGGATTAGTACATGGTGCTGAATGGGTCACTGGAGGAGTGTAAAAGGAGTGACAGGGTGTGTGCTGGAGTGTATGGATACTGACTGGGAATTGAAGGTGTGAAAGACAAGTATGTAGGTGGTTAGAGGACTGCATGCATAATGGATAGGGGTTTGAAGCAGTCCATGTGCTAAGGCCTGGCTCGCTGCATGAGTACTTGGGTACTGACTGAATGATTAGAGTACTGCAAGGAGAGTGCCTGGGTGAATTTATAAGTGTTTGGGTTTTGGCGCAGTGAATGGATTAGTACATGGTACTGAATGGGTCACTGGAGGAGTGCAAGGGGAGTGACAGGGTGTTTGCTGGAGTGTATGGATACTGACTAGGGAATTGAAGGTGTGAAGTACAAGTGTGTAGGTGGTTAGAAGACTGCATGCATAGTGGATAGGCTTTTGAAGCAGTCCATGTGCGAAGGCCTGGCTCCGTGCATGAGTACTTGGGTACTGACTGAATGATTAGAGTACTGCAAGGAGATTGCCTGGGTGAATTTATAAGTGGTTGGGTTTTTGCGCAGTGAATGGATTAGTACATGGTACTGAATGGGTCACTAGAGGAGTGCAAGGGGAGTGACAGGGAGTTTGCTGGATTGTATTGATACTAACTTGGGAATTGAAGGTGTGAAAGACAAGTGTGTAGGTGGTTAGAGGACAGCATGCATAGTGGATAGGCGTTTGAAGCAGTCTATGTGCTAATGCCTGACTCACTGCATAAGTACTTGGGTACTGACTGAATGATTAGACTACTGCAAGGAGAGTGTCTGGGTGAATGTATAAGTGTTTGGGTTTTTGCGCAGTGAATGGAGTAGTACATGCTGCTGAATGGGTCACTAGAGGAGTGCAAGAGGAGTGACAAGGTGTTTCCTGGAAGTGTATGGATACTGACTAGGGAATTTAAGGTGTGAAAGACAAGTGTGTAGGTGGTTACAGGACTGCATGCATAGTGGATAGGGGTTTGAAGCAGTCCATGTGCTAAGGCCTGGCTCGCTGCATGAGTGCTTGGATACTGACTGAATGATTAGAGTACTGCAAGGAGAGTGCCTGGGTGAATTTATAAGTTTTTGGGTTTTGGCGCAGTAAATGGATTAGTACATGGTGCTGAATGGGTCACTAGATGAGTGCAAGAGGAGTGACAGGGTGTTTGCTGGAAGTGTTTGTATACTGACTGGGGAATTGAAGGTGTGAAAGACAAGTGTGTAGGTGGTTATAGGATTGTATGCATAGTGGATAGGCGTTTGAAGCAGTTCAAGTGCTAAGGCCTGGCTCACTGCATAAGTACTTGGATACTGACTGAATGATTAGAGTACAGCAAGGAGAGTGCCTGGGTGAATTTATAAGTGGTTGGGTTTTGGCGCAGTTAATGGATTAGTACATGGTGCTGAATGGGTCACTGGAGGAGTGCAAGGGGAGTGACAGGGAGTTTGCTGGAGTCTATGGATACTGACTTGGGAATTGAAGGTGTGAAAGACAAGTGTGTAGGTGGTTAGAGGACTGCATGCATAGTGGATAGTGGTTTGAAGCAGTCCATGTGCTAAGGCCTGGCTCGCTGCATGAGTACTTTGGTACTGACCGAATGATTACAGTACTGCAAGGAGATTGCCTGGGTGAATTTATACGTTTTTGGGTTATGGCGCAGGGAATGGATTAGTACATGGTGCTGAATGGATCACTAGAGGAGTGCAAGGGGAGTGAGAGGGTGTTTGCTGGAAGTGTATGTATACTGACTGGGGAATTGAAGGTGTGAAAGACAAGTGTGTATGTGGTTAGAGGACTGCATGCATAATGGATAGGGGTTTGAAGCAGTCCATGTGCTAAGGCCTGGCTCGCTGCATGAGTACTTGGGTACTGACTGAATGATTAGAGTACTGCAAGGAGAGTGCCTGGGTGACTTTATAGGTGTTTGGGTTTTGGCGCAGTGAATGGATTAGTACATGGTACTGAATGGGTCACTGGAGGAGTGCAAGGGGAGTGACAGGGTGTTTTCTGGAAGTGTATGTATACTGACTGGGGAATTGAAGGTGTGAAAGGCAAGTGTGTAGGTGGTTAGAGAACTGTATGCATAGTGGATAGGCGTTTGAAGCAGTCCATGTGCTAAGGCCTGGCTCACTGCATAAGTACTTGGGTACTGTTGAAGTACTGGGTTTTTCAGAACCAACCCAGCGGTGCCAGGGGACACACCCTAAGACTTCGAGTTCTTCCTGTTTCAGACTACAGAAACACAGAGTCTTCTAGGTGAAGTCAAAGATCGTATTTATTGGCTGCAGACCAATCACAGGTATCCGAGAAGTACAACACGATGTATGTTCTCAGGAGACTGCTCCCGAACCAAAAACCAGACTTTACTTATATACACAAAATTATGCTCTGGGCAACACCGCCCCTCTTTTACTAGTGGTCATTCACATATTTCCGCTTCAAAGAAACAGTAAAGGCATGATGATAATCCCACATTTCAGCTCGTACAGATCACAAGTATTTACCCAGCGAGGCTCAGAACACTCATCAGATATCAGCAGCCCCCACACAATTCGACACCTCCTCCTCATAAAGTAAGCCATAAAGTAGGAAACAGAGTCAGGTGTGAAGGAGATTAGTCCGGGTTCGTGTGGGAAGTACGACTTTATGATGTGTCAAGCCCTGATGCTAATCCCATTTGGCCGCAGTAAAAGGGACCGGCCGGACATGAATGACCTCGGGCATTGGAGTCAGTTTGCACAGGTCACAAAGAAGTCACCAGAAGGTGTACGTGTCCTTTAGGCCTAAGCATGGCTTTAGTGCACGGCCTATGTGAGGGCAACAAAAAGAATGGCTGCCGCTCTAAAATGGAACCCGAGGGTACTATACATAGTATCGTATACACGGTGAATTCATCGGTGAAACATGACGAAAACACTTATGCATACCGCGTTACTCATTTGCGGTTCGCTGATACTAAATTCGGCATGGTGGGACCCTGCCACCGACATGGTTCCGAAATTTACAGTACCACAGACCCTCCTTTTGCCCTTACATAGGCAATAACTATACTAATCTGAGTCCAGGTCTATGTTCATGAAGTCATGGAGATGTTGCTGTAGCATCATCCTATTGCTTAGCTCATCCCTTGATACAGGTCTCCTTACACATGATGTAACACAGAGGCTGCACATTACAGGAGCACACTGTATACATAAACAGAGCAGGAAAAGAATGGCTAAGATTATCCCAGTGACTACTAGAATCTTCCATCCCCAAGCTGATATCAGTCCCCAGAACCACCCCATCATCGACCAATCTCCTTTATCCACGTGAATGGATTCAGAAATCTTATGCAGTTTGGAGATGGCTTGATAGACTGTCGGAGCGTTATCTGGTATGAAAATACAGCAGCTTGATTGGATGACCTTACATACCCCAACGCGGTCTGCAAGTATTACATATAGAACCATACGGTTCTGCAACGTCATAAGGCGATCCGCTTGGAGCTCAGCTGTCAAGTTACCAAGGGCACCAGCCGTTACATTAACAGTGGTTTCCACTACACGAGTCAGTTGTCTCAGGTTCCTACTATTAACCATTGGTCCCCAAAACGGCAGGAAACCCAAGAAGAAGTCTCCTGCTTCCTGACCGGCAGTATCCTCCTTACTAACAACACCTCTCACAACTCTGGTCTTGTGATAATCAGAGGCGGCGGTAAATGTCGGCGGTAGCAAATTTGCAACATAACACGTG
Source organism: Triturus cristatus (assembly GCF_964204655.1). NCBI lineage: Eukaryota > Metazoa > Chordata > Amphibia > Caudata > Salamandridae > Triturus > Triturus cristatus. The sequence continues at coordinate 1,094,132,818 of NC_140588.1, read as the reverse complement.
CCCGAGAAATCAGGGGGCAACCATGTATATGCTCGATCATTACAAACAAAGTATGTACCCTTGGCAGCCAAAAACGCAGGGGAAAACTGTGATGGGAAAGTGTACGTTTCAGTACAGTCACTCTTCCCTAGTTGAGCTCTTGGATTCTGACCATTGCCTTGTAAACAGAACCGACCTATGTGGGGTACGACCCAGATTGGGGATGAACTTTTACGTTGTTTCTCGCCCAAACTAATGCTATACCCCGTCGCGTTCCAACCTACATAAGCTCGCAACTCATCCTTGGAAATAGATGAAAATGCATAGATATCTCTGCTCATATCAGCAACTCCTTTCATCAAGGCCTTATTGTTCGTGCTAGGTCTAGTGGAACGCGGTGGTCACGGGGAGTAGGTTTCAAGCGCAAAAAGAAACATAGTCTGGAATGCCCATGATGACCCATTATAGCTAAACGGTAGCACTAGATATGGGATACCCTTATTAATGGTATGCGGCATCAAACCACACACCCAGCAATTTGTCGTATTCATAACTAGTTGGTGTTGGTGCAGAAGTTGAATAAACAAATTGTTTACGAAATCAGAACGTCTAGCTTGTTCGTGTTCAGGCAGAGGGTGAAAAGAGTGTGAGGAAACAGTAGGAGGAGGTATGGGCTGTATAGTGGGTGTAAATGGCACTTGAGAAGACAATAACACATATCCTACAGAAAACATCATCATACTAAATAGTACAAGCAGACATAATATTACAAAACGTTTGCTATTCATTACTTTACATATTCTACTCTTAAATTTTATTTCCTCAACGGGTCTCTCCATCTTGAAAAACTCCATCCTCTAATCGTGCTGTTCGCGGCGGGTGAGTGTCTTCTGCTCAGGAGTACACCTGTCAGTCCAGGGAACGCCCTAGACTGACCAGAACCGTTGACCTAACGTCCCCGGCTTGTACCCCAAAGTCTTGGCACCGCGACTCTACAGCTGAACCCGGATGGTGGTTCGAAAAAGCAAAAATAAGAAAGTCTTTCAAATGGAAGAGAGGGCTTCACTTCTAAGAGAAATATCAAAGAATAGGAATTTTTATTTGTCCATAGTTCTCGGCCTCAGATTGTAGCGACTTCTTGTAGGTACTGTTTGGTCTTGAAACAAGAGTTCAGGCTCTGTGGTGTCCAATCGATTTGATGGCGGCACAGCTTCCTGCAGAATGTCGTCGTTCTCGTGTTCTGAAATTGCTCCTTTTGCACGTGCATCACTAAATGGCACGAAACGGGGCACAGTGTTAGTCTCAGAATCAGCGATACCCTCCTGGACCCACCGGTCATACGGCAGAGGCAAAGGAACTCTTTTACAATGTACGCCGTGAATCCAGTTCTTTTTCCCTTTCACTCGAACCGCTGATCTTGTCGAGATAAGGACGAGATGAGGGCCGGTCCAGCGGGGCTCATCATTTTTCGTTCTTTTGAAATTTCTGATCAGCACCCACGATCCAGGATTGATAGGATGTCCTGGAGCTTCAGAGGCCTGAGGCAGAGTATCGTGGACCTGATGGTGTAAGACACGCAATTTAGCCATCAATTCATACAAAATAATAATAATAATAATAATATGAAATTTATAATGCGCTCAGCTTACCCGGGGGCATCCCGGCGCAAAAGATCAGAAGGAGAGACACAGCTAATCACTGCTATGGAAACAAGTGGGTCTTAAGAAGTTTCCTAAATGGTAGGATCTTGGGCTCTGAGCGAATCTTGAGGGGCAGAGAGTTCCAAAGGGAGGCCACTTGCACAGAGAAGCGCCTGCCCCCAGAACGAGCTCTTCTTACTCTCGCTAACTGCAGAAGGTGTTTTTGGTCCGAGCGTAGCAGACGTGGGGGTTTGTAAGGACGGGCCATATTAGCAAGGATGGGAGGGCCTTTGCCATGTAAAATTTTGTGGGCTGTACATAGCGCTTTAAATTTCACCCGCTCCTTCACGGGGAGCCAGTGAAGCGCTTTGAGGGCCGGGGCAGCAGACTGCCTTCTGGGAACATCCATAAGGACTCTCGCAGCTGCGTTTTGCACCTGTTGGAGGATTTTGAAGGTCGCTTCAGGAGCACCGAGAAACAGCGCATTCCCATAATCGAGCCTCGATAGAATCAGGCCACGTATCAACAGCTTCCTTGCTGGATCAGGAAGCAGAGGTAGCACCTTTCGGGCTGATCTCAGTAAACCAAAGCAAACCCCTGCGGTCTTCCTGGCATGAGTCCTGAAGGACAGGTCTTCTTCCAACCATACTCCCAAGGACTTGATCTCCTTCTTGGGGGATGGTGGGTCACCAAGAGACCGGGGCCAGCAGCTAGCAATAATGGAGGGGTTGGAGTTGCCCAGGAGCATCAGCTCGGTTTTACCTCCATTAAGCTTTAGAGCGGAGATAGACATCCAACGAAAAACATTGGCAAGGCAGTCGTGTAGCACCTCAGGTTGTTCCGCCAGCTGAGTGAGGCCCACCAGCAGCTGAGTATCATCAGCGTAACTGACGATCTTCACCCCAGATGGGGCGACCACTCTTTCAAGTGGAGTCATATATATATTAAATAGGGTAGGGCTCAGCGATGAGCCCTGCGGGACTCCACATTGAAGAGGGATTAGGGCAGGTTGCTCTGACCCTTCCCAGACTTGGTAGAAACGGTCAGAAAGAAAGGATCCCAACCATTTCAGGGCCGTCCCTGAGACACCTACCTCTGACAGACGTTGGAGGAGCACCTGATGACTCACGGTGTCAAAGGCAGCACTCAAGTCCAGGAGGATCACTGCCACTGACCCTCCTGTATCTAGAGTGCTCCTTGCCTCCTCCACTACTGCCAGCAGGGCAGTGTCTGTTCCATGGCCGGGGCGGAAACCAGTCTGGGAATCTCCTAGCAGGTGGTTAGACTCAAGATGGTGAGAGAGCTGCCGGTTGACCAACTTTTCTGCAATTTTCGAAAATCCAGGCAGAAGTGAAATAGGCCTGAAGTTGGTCAAATTGGATGGATCCAGTCCTGGTTTTTTCAATAGGGCTTTCACCACAGCCTTTTTCCATCTCTGGGGCACTGTGCCCTGAGCGAGTGAGAGGTTCAAGAGATCAGTCAGAGGAGTTGACAAGGTGTTAGCCACGAACTTAAGATGTTTTATGGGAACAGGGTCACTCGGGGAGGCACTCTTCATCTCCAACAGGACTTTTATCACCTCCTCTTCCGAGAAGGGGCCAAAAGATGCTAGCTCAATCGAGTGACTTGTGAGGCTAGTAACCGGTTCATGGCTTTGAGGAATAGTAGGTAAGGAAGATAAGATTTTCTCTATTTTAGAATGGAAGAAACTGGCCAGTTCCTCACATTTTTCTATGGGGTTATCATACAGCACTGGAGGGACTGGGGCTTTCAGAAGTTCCTTGAAGATTTTAAACGATTCTCCAGAAGAATTGCTTGCTCTCTCAATCCTGTTGCTAAAGAAAATCTTTTTAGCGTCCTTCAGTGCGCTTTTATATTTCCTCAACTCCCTTTTGTAATTGGCCCGGCTTTCTTCCGTATGCTCTCTCCTCCAAGCACGTTCCAACCTTTTACAAGAGGTTCTGATGCACCTAAGTTCGGGGGTATACCAGGGGGCAGAGCCAGTTCTTCTCTCCCTGACAAGTCTCCTTTTATTCGGGATCAGTAAGTCCAGAGAGGTAATCAAGCAGTATTAGATGTTCGATCTCACTGAATCTTGTCGGCCTTGGCACTCCCCATACATTGGCCGGGTGGCCAAACACGATTTCATACGGACTAAGTCCCACTCGTGAATGCACAGTCATTCTTGTTGATAGGAGTGCTAAGGGTAGCTTGTCAGGCAATTTGAGACCAGAACTCGCTTGGATCTTGGCCAATTTGAGCTTCAATGTGCCATTATAGCACTCTACTAGTCCAGCTGATTGGGGGTGATTTGCGGCGTGGAATTTCTGCTTAATGCCTAATCCCTCGCATACATTCTTCATCACTCGTCCCACAAATTCACTCCCATTATCACTCCAGACCATTCTCGGCAGTCCAAACCTAGGGAAGAACTCTTTGACAAGGGCTTTAGCGGTGGATAACGCAGTATTGTCTTTTAGGGGATAAGCTTCTATCCACCTTGAAAAAGCGCAAACAACAACAAGTACATATTTCAAATTGTTGCACCTTTCCATGTGGATGAAATCTAGCTGCAAAACCTCGAACGGATACGTTGGAGGCGCAAAATGACCAGCTGGAGTTGGGGTTCCCCTACCAGGATTGTATTTCAAACATACCATGCAATTTTTGACCACATTCTCTGCACACTTGGGAATTCCAGCATTCTGCCATACTGGAGCTAACAACTTACAAATCCCTTTCACACTGATATGTGCCATTCCAAGTGCCATTGTAACCACTGGAAGCACATATGCATCAGGTAACAACCATCGCTGGTGCTCTGACAAATCAACCCAACAACCATTTTCATCCAATCTACCCTTACTTTCTCTCCACATACTCAATTCTCTTTCTGTGGCTTCAGCTTGAAGGGACTTCACACTCTCTATCGTGTCTTCACACATTCCAACATCACCAACCCATCTTGCAGGGCCTGCAACATACATTCGATTCGTCACATCTTTTGCTGTTTCTTTCGCGATCTCGTCAGCAAATGCATTACCACGACTAACATCATCAATAACATTTCACAATCGCGACTTGTAGTGGTAGGGTCAGTGATTCTAGGAGATCATTCACCAACTGACCATTCTGAATCTTAGTTCCATGCGAAGTCAGGAACCCACGTTCTTTCCACAGGCGCCCAAAACTATGGGCCACGCCAAAAGCGTACTGACTGTCAGTATATATGTTCACTTTCATTCCTTTCGACAACACGCATGCTCTTGTAAGTGCAATTAATTCTGCTGCTTGAGCCGAATTATGTGGTATACGTGCAGTTTCAACAATCGTGTGCAACGTCGTGACAGCATATGCAGCAGTCGTATCACCATTCGGAAGCTTGAAGCACGAACCATCCACCCATAAGGTACCATCACACTCAACCAGGGGAGTATCTTTAAGATCCACTCTCCCTTTTGTTTCTTCTTCTGTTCTGAACAGACAATCATGCTGTTCAATCTCATCTGTGTCTACTGAAATCGGTAATAATGTAGCTGGATTCAACGTGTTGCACCTCTTTATGTGCACATGACTTGTTAGCAGCGTCAACTCGTAACCTGACAATCGAGCACTAGTTAAGTGCTGTGTCTTGGTCCTATTTAACAATGTGTCCACTGCATGTGGAACCATTACAATCAATGTGTTATTCATTACTAACCCAGCAGACTGTCGAATAGACACAGCTGCTGCCGCTGTGGCTCTCAAGCAACTTGGCAATGCCTTAGCTACTGGATCCAAAGTCGACGAAAAATATGCGCATGGACGCTGTCTGTCTCCAAAAGACTGTGTCAACACGGACAACGCACAACCTTCTTTCTCGTGAACATACAATGTAAAAGGTTTGCTGTAGTCGGGGGTACCCAACACAGGAGCTGAACATAATGCCTTACACAATTCCGAAAAACTTTTCTGACACTCTTCAGACCATGGGACGGGATTCGGTGTATCTTTGCATGTTAATGCTATCAAAGGTTTTGCCAACAAAGAAAAACTCGGGATCCACTGCCTACAGTATGAAGTAATACCTTAAGAAAGCACGCACTTCTCTTTGTGTTCTTGGCACACTCAATTGTGCAATGGCCTGAATTCTCTCTGGGGTCAGTTTCCTTCCCTCCTTCGATAAGAGATGACCTAAGTAGGTCACTTCTTGTCGACAATATTGCAGTTTTGAGAGAGACACTTTGTGATGAAAAGCAGACCAATGACGCAACAATGACAATGTAGCTTCTTTACAAATCTCCTCAGTATCCGCGGCGATTAGTAAATCGTCAACATACTGAATAAGGGTAGCACCACTAGGTAGAACAATTGCATCAAGCTGCGCTTTTAAAGCCTGACTGTATATTGATGGACTTTCACAGTAGCCCTGTGGAGCGCGTTTAAAGCGGAAGCTGGACCTCCTAAACCAAAGCCAAAAATATCCCTGCTTTCCTCTGCAATCGGGATGCTAAAGAAAGCGTTCTTTAAATCAATCACTGAGAACCAAGCAGCGGAAGCTGGGATCATAGTTAACAAGGCAGTTATATCAGGGACAACTGGAAACTGTGGCACAACTATCTTATTTACCTCTCTAAGATCAATCACAAACCTGTAAACAGGTGGCTGAGAAGGGTCAGTACGTTTTAAAACAGGCAAAACAGGACTATTGCAAACGTTGCCTCTTGTCTCTTCAATTACATCCTTTTCAATCAAATCATAGATTATTGCTAACAATGCCTTCTCACCTTCATTAGATATCTTGTACTGAGGAATGCGAAGCAATTTAACATTGGCTTTCAAAGTGACCACATATGGCGGTATTTTCAAGAGACCCACATCGTTAGGGCCAGTAGCCCAAATGTCATCCGGGAGAGACGACAGTTCAGCTGGCAGTTTATTCTTTGACAAATACATGGGAGAAATCACTTCCTTTCCCAGTGTAAGTTGTACTCCCGAGGTGGAACAATATAATGTTGCATGCAATCTCTTTAACAAATCGAATCCTAACAGGTTTTCACCACATCCTGTCGTTAGGATAAGGGGTGCTTTCAGCTCACAAGATCCAATAGAAAGGGTCATAGGACTAGAGATCGGGTTCCTAACCGGGGCGCCAGAAAAACCTACTGAAACATTCATTTCGCCAGACAAAGGTGCGCCCGGGAGTTTTGAGTGCATAATTGAACTCTTTGCAGCACCAGTATCCAACAGAAAAGGCTCCGACACACCCGCTGTAGTCACCTTAACATACGGTCCACTCTGATCCACTGGTACTGAAACAACTCCCTCTCTTTGTCTACGGTCGTCCTAGTAATCATTACCTTCTGCATTTCCATCTTCTGCATAATAGTCATTATTATAGTACTGAGTTGTTCTACCAGGCACATTGGCCTGCTGATCAAAACTGTTCATCGTATTTTGAGGCGGAAGAGGACGCGCGTTCTGGGGAACATTCCCACGTCCTCTACCTCTAGGAGCTTGCTGACCACCTCTACCTCTCGCGCCATAAACAATATTCGTGCGCTGCAACAATGTAGGGCAACTATACTTAAAATGACCTTCTTCTTTGCAATACGAACATTGATTGGGACCTACAGGAACACGCGGTTGGGAATACCCGAACCTTTGCGAGTTACTCTGAAACTGTTGGTGTTGTTGATAGTTGCTCTGATCTTGCTTATAGTTATTCTGATCTCCACGTGGCGGGTAAGCTTGCTGTAAAAGAACCTTCGTCTTTAACTCTTTTGTTTTCTTGTCTGCTCTATCCTTCTCATCTTTATCCCTATTTTCGTAATACTGTGCAGTAGCCAGTATCTGCGCTGATGAGGAAACAGCCCAAGAACTCTCTGAATCTTTTAATTTCTTACACAACTCGGGAAGCAAATTATGCACAAATTTATCAACAAACAACCGTTGGCCACCTTCTGTACTCATGTCTTGACCGCTGTGGTCAATAAATGTCTCTTCAAATCTGCTGAAGAAATCAGACACTGTTTCATCTTTCTTTTGTTTGCATGCGGATAATTTATCCCAATTCACACGTATCGCGGGCATTAAAGTTTTCATGTAGTTAATAATTCTACCGGGGAGTTCTGCCACTAAGGGCTCAGGTTTTGCACCACCAACTTGTGCAGTGTCTGTAGCAATGATATTAGCCCATGTGTCACCTAGTTCTGCAGCATGATCTGCATTACGAATCATTCCCCATAAAGGCTGCGGAACAACATTCCCGAATAACATATCTATGTCAGCTAGGTTCATGACACACGATTCTGCAGTCTGTGATAACTCCTTATAATATCCTGCAGGGTTTTTACGGGGGTCAGGCAATGTCTGCTTAAGTGCTAAAACTTCTGATCGCTTCCAGGGAACATGTACCCAAACAAGCTGAAAATATGGCTGAACAGGTGGGTTAGCATTCGCATCACCAGGTCTCCAAACTGGAGGAACCTCACACATCGGGTATTGGCGCGCTTTTACCTGTTTCCCTACAGGGAATTCTTGTTCAAACAACGACTGATGACAATCCCCATTCCTGAAAGACAGAAATGTCGCAACTGCTTTCTCAACATCAGAACCCACAATCGTACCTTGTCCAAATTCAAACCTTACTTGACACAATTCCTGCGGGCTTAAGTCTAAACCCTGATCTTCCAATTCCTCACAGAGGAATTCACACATTTTCTCAAAGACGCATCTTTGTTGTGGTGCTTCCCATTGATGAAAAACATTCACAACAGACTCTACGTCATATCTAGAAGGATAAACAATCCATCTACGTGCCATGCGGTCCAGTTCTTCTTTCTCTCTCGGACCAGGTATTTGACTACGTAACTGCTTACGTTGTGGACCAGGAGTCGTACTACATGGCCCAAAGAGAGGTGATATAAGGCTAGTGACCACACTAGCTATTTGTTGTCGTGCAGAAGGAGAAGGTGAGGCAAGAACAGGGGGAAAGTCAGAGGGAAGAAGAACGGGTGCAGATACAGGTATAGGGGTCGTATCAGGAAGAGCGCCAAGGGAGGCCGCTGATGTACTAGGTAAAGTTGCAGGGAGCGCAGAAGAGATAGGCAGCGAAATCGGCGGCCCTTGAGGGGGCAGTGCCGTAGGCATAGGAGCCGGCTGAGGAAGAGCTGGCGGCTGCGGGAAAGCTTGCGGCGCATTAGCTGGAGGCTGTACATTTAAGGGTTGCGGAGGCGCTGTAGCACTCTGCACATACGGGGGTGGCGAACTCAGCAAATGTGACATTAGGGGATCTTTCTCCTTTTCTTTTGACGTGTCTTGCTGAAGGGGCGGCAAAACTGGGTAACATTTATCAATCACTAACTCACGTTGCCTACGCAACTGCTCATTCATTTGCTCATCCTCATTATCTTTAAACTGCGAAGCTGCTTGCATTATCGACATACCTTTCTCTCTTTTATTTTTCTTTGCTAATTTAATTTCTTTCTGTTTGGCTTCCTTTCGCAATAGGCGGAAAGAATCAAACATCGCCGGCCGGGCTTTCTTTTTAAATAATTTAACTTCTAAGTTATCTAGGACCTCCGTGTCGAAACTACCATTTTGGGGCCATTTTAAAACACCATCTTTCCTGGTGTATCGGATCCATACTTCATTATACGCAATGGGGCCCACGCCATGTTTCACATAAAGCTCATAAGTTGGAGTTCCAATTGGAGGAACCGGACATGAATCCTCTAATCGGGAGTCCCTATTACAACCCAAACAAAACAAATTTCCAAATATACTAGAACCAGGCATCGTCGCTCACTAGTCTAGTTTCAAACTTCAAAGGATTATCGAATACGATAGTCTCGTGAATACACGAGTCCTTTGGCTTTGGCACTTGCAAGTTCCAAATCAAAGGGATACCAAACTAAGAAACAAACCAAGAAACTGGGAGACGCTCCACTTATATTTAACTGAGGTATCGATGACGTCACCAGAAGACTCGTTAAATCGTTTCGCTTTACCAAAATCATCAAGGCTCCAAAACAGGGTGATAGTCAGGGCAGCAGTCCTTTGTAGCCGTCGGGATGCAGAGAACCTCGCAGTAAAGACTTTCGGACCACGTCGACATGCAGGGGGTCGATGAAGTGGCGGCCTTCCTCCAGAATTTTCACACGAAGCTCCTCACGAACCTCTGGCTTGGACCGGTACCCACGTTGGGCGCCAACTGAAGTACTGGGTTTTTCAGAACCAACCCAGCGGTGCCAGGGGACACACCCTAAGACTTCGAGTTCTTCCTGTTTCAGACTACAGAAACACAGAGTCTTCTAGGTGAAGTCAAAGATCGTATTTATTGGCTGCAGACCAATCACAGGTATCCGAGAAGTACAACACGATGTATGTTCTCAGGAGACTGCTCCCGAACCAAAAACCAGTCTTTACTTATATACACAAAATTACGCTCTGGGCAACACCGCCCCTCTTTTACTAGTGGTCATTCACATATTTCCGCTTCAAAGAAACAGTAAAGGCATGATGATAATCCCACATTTCAGCTCGTACAGATCACAAGTATTTACCCAGCGAGGCTCGGAACACTCATCAAATATCAGCAGCCCCCACACAATTCGACACCTCCTCCTCGTAAAGTAAGCCATAAAGTAGGAAACAGAGTCAGGTGTGAAGGAGATTAGTCCGGGTTCGTGTGGGAAGAACGACTTTATGATGTGTCAAGCCCTGATGCTAATCCCATTTGGCCGCAGTAAAAGGGACCGGCCGGACATGAATGAGCTCGGGCATTGGAGTCAGTTTGCACAGGTCACAAAGAAGTCACCAGAAGGTGTACGTGTCCTTTAGGCCTAAGCATGGCTTTAGTACACGGCCTATGTGAGGGCAACAAAAAGAATGGCTGCCGCTCTAAAATGGAACCCGAGGGTACTATACATAGTATCGTATACACGGTGAATTCATCGGTGAAACATGACGAAAACACTTATGCATACCGCGTTATTCATTTGCGGTTCGCTGATACTAAAATCGGCATGGTGGGACCCTGCCACCGACATGGTTCCGAAATTTACAGTACCACACTGTCTGAATAATTAGAGTACTGCAAGGAGAGTGCCTGGGTGAAATTATAAGTGGTTGGGTTTTGGCTCAGTTAATGGATTAGTACATGGTGCTGAATGGGTCAATGGAGGAGTGCAAGGGGAGTGACAGGGTGTTTGCTGGAAGTGTATGGCTACTGACTGGTAATTGAAGGTGTGAAAGACAAGTATGTAGGTGGTTAGAGGACTGCATGCATAATGGATAGGGGTTTGAAGCAGTCCATGTGCTAAGGCCTGGCTCGCTGCATGAGTGCTTGGGTACTGACTGAATGATTAGAGTACTGCAAGGAGAGTGCCTGGGTGAATTTATAAGTGTTTGGGTTTTGGCGCAGTGAATGGATTAGTACATGGTACTGAATGGGTCACTGGAGGAGTGCAAGGGGAGTGACAGGGTGTTTGCTGGAGTGTTTCGATACTGACTGGGGATTTGAGGGTGTGAAAGACAAGTGTGTAGGTGGTTAGAGGACTGCATGCATAGTGGATAGGCGTTTGAAGCAGTCCATGTTCTAAGGCTTGGCTCACTGCATGAGTACTTGGGTACTGACTGAATGATTAGAATACTGCAAGGAGAGTGCCTGGGAGAATTTATAAGCGGTTGGGTTTTGGCGCAGTGAATGGATTAGTAAATGGTACTGAAAGGGTCACTAGAGGAGTACAAGGGGAGTGACGGTGTTTGCTGGAGTGTATGGATACTGACTAGGGAATTGAGGGTGTGAAAGACAAGTGTGTAGGTGGTTACAGGACTGCATGCATAGTGGATAGGGGTTTGAAGCAGTCCATGTGCTACGGCCTGGCTCGCTGCATGAGTGCTTGGATACTGACTGAATGATTAGAGTACTGCAAGGAGAGTGCCTGGGTGAATTTATAAGTGTTTGGGTTTTGGCACACTGAATGGAATAGTACATGGTGCTGAATGGATCACGAGAGGAGTGCAAGAGGAGTGACAGGGTGTTTGCTGGAAGTGTATGGATATTGGCTGGGGAATTGCAGGTGTGAATGACAAGTGTGTAGGTGGTTAGAGGACTGCATGCATAGTGGATAGGCATTTGAAGCAGTCTATGTGCTAAGGCCTGGCTCACTGCATGAGTAATTGTGTACTGACTGAATGATTAGAGTACTGCAAGGAGAGTGTCTGGGTGAATTTATAAGTGTTTGGGTTTTGGCACACTGAATGGAATAGTACATGGTGCTGAATGGATCACGAGAGGAGTGCAAGAGGAGTGACAGGGTGTTTGCTGGAAGTGTATGGATATTGGCTGGGGAATTGCAGGTGTGAATGACAAGTGTGTAGGTGGTTAGAGGACTGCATGCATAGTGGATAGGCATTTGAAGCAGTCTATGTGCTAAGGCCTGGCTCACTGCATGAGTAATTGTGTACTGACTGAATGATTAGAGTACTGCAAGGAGAGTGTCTGGGTGAATTTATAAGTGTTTGGGTTTTGGCACACTGAATGGATTAGTATATGGTGCTGAATGGGTCACTGGAGGAGCACAAGGGGAGTGACAGGGTGTTTGCTGGAGTGTATGGATACTGACTGGGGAATTGAAGGTGTGAAAGACAAGTGTGTAGGTGGTTAGAAGACTGCATGCATAGTGGATAGGCTTTTGAAGCAGTCCATGTGCTAAGGCCTGGCTCAGTGCAAGAGTACTTGGGTACTGACTGAATGATTAGAGTACTGCAAGGAGAGTGCCTGGGTGAATTTATAAGTGGTTGGGTTTTGGTGCAGTGAATGGATTAGTACATGGTACTGAATGGGTCACTAGAGGAGTGCAAGGGGAGTGACAGGGTGTTTGCTGGAGTGTTTCGATACTGACTGGGGATTTGAGGGTGTGAAAGACAAGTGTGTAGGTGGTTAGAGGACTGCATGCATAGTGGATAGGCGTTTGAAGCAGTCCATGTTCTAAGGCTTGGCTCACTGCATGAGTACTTGGGTACTGACTGAATGATTAGAATACTGCAAGGAGAGTGCCTGGGTGAATTTATAAGCGGTTGGGTTTTGGCTCAGTGAATGGATTAGTAAATGATACTGAAAGGGTCACTAGAGGAGTACAAGGGGAGTGACGGTGTTTGCTGGAGTGTATGGATACTGACTAGGGAATTGAGGGTGTGAAAGACAAGTGTGTAGGTGGTTACAGGACTGCATGCATAGTGGATAGGGGTTTGAAGCAGTCCATGTGCTACGGCCTGGCTCGCTGCATGAGTGCTTGGATACTGGCTGAATGATTAGAGTACTGCAAGGAGAGTGCCTGGGTGAATTTATAAGTGTTTGGGTTTTGGCACACTGAATGGATTAGTACATGGTGCTGAATGGATCACGAGAGGAGTGCAAGAGGAGTGACAGGGTGTTTGCTGGAAGTGTATGGATATTGGCTGGGGAATTGCAGGTGTGAATGACAAGTGTGTAGGTGGTTAGAAGACTGCATGCATAGTGGATAGGCATTTGAAGCAGTCTATGTGCTAAGGCCTGGCTCACTGCATGAGTAATTGTGTACTGACTGAATGATTAGAGTACTGCAAGGAGAGTGCCTGGGTGAATTTATAAGTGTTTGGGTTTTGGCACACTGAATGGATTAGTACATGGTGCTGAATGGATCACGAGAGGAGTGCAAGAGGAGTGACAGGGTGTTTGCTGGAAGTGTATGGATATTGGCTGGGGAATTGCAGGTGTGAATGACAAGTGTGTAGGTGGTTAGAGGACTGCATGCATAGTGGATAGGCATTTGAAGCAGTCTATGTGCTAAGGCCTGGCTCACTGCGTGAGTAATTGTGTACTGACTGAATGATTAGAGTACTGCAAGGAGAGTGTCTGGGTGAATTTATAAGTGTTTGGGTTTTGGCACACTGAATGGATTAGTACATGGTGCTGAATGGGTCACTGGAGGAGCACAAGGGGAGTGACAGGGTGTTTGCTGGAGTGTATGGATACTGACTGGGGAATTGAAGGTGTGAAAGACAAGTGTGTAGGTGGTTAGAAGACTGCATGCATAGTGGATAGGCTTTTGAAGCAGTCAATGTGCTAAGGCCTGGCTCAGTGCAAGAGTACTTGGGTACTGACTGAATGATTAGAGTACTGCAAGGAGAGTGCCTGGGTGAATTTATAAGTGGTTGGGTTTTGGTGCAGTGAATGGATTAGTACATGGTACTGAATGGGTCACTAGAGGAGGGCAAGGGGAGTGACAGGGAGTTTGCTGGAGTGTATGGATACTAACTTGGGAATTGAAGGTGTGAAAGACAAGTGTGTAGGTGGTTAGAGGACAGCATGCATAGTGGATAGGCGTTTGAAGCAGTCTATGTGCTAATGCCTGGCTCACTGCATAAGTACTTGGGTACTGACTGAATGATTAGACTACTGCAAGGAGAGTGTCTGGGTGGATTCATAAGTGTTTGGGTTTTTGTGCAGTGAATGGATTAGTACATAGTGCTGAATGGGTCACTAGAGGAGTGCAAGAGGAGTGACAGGGTGTTTCCTGGAAGTGTATGGATACTGACTAGGGAATTGAAGGTGTGAAAGACAAGTGTGTATGTGGTTACAGGACTGCATGCATAGTGGATAGGCTTTCGAAGCAGTCCATGTGCTAAGGTCTGGCTCAGTGCAAGAGTACTTGGGTACTGACTGAATGATTAGAGTACTGCAAGGAGAGTGCCTGGTTGAATTTATAAGTGGTTGGGTTTTGGCGCAGTGAATGGATTAGTACATGGTACTGAATGGGTCACTAGAGGAGTGCAAGGGGAGTGACAGGGAGTTTGCTGGAGTGTATGGATACTAACTTGGGAATTGGAGGTGTGAAAGACAAGTGTGTAGGTGGTTAGAGGACTGCATGCATAGAGGATAGCGGTTTGAAGCAGTCCATGTGCTAAGGCCTGGCTCGCTGCATGAGTACTTGGGTACTGACTGAATGATTAGATTACTGCAAGGAGACTTCCTGGGTGAATTTATAAGTTTTTGGGTTATGGCGCAAGGAATGGATTAGTACATGGTGCTGAATAGGTCACTAGAGGAGTGCAAGAGGAGTGACAGGGTGTTTGCTGGAAGTGTATGTATACTGACTGGGGAATTGAAGGTGTGAAAGACAAGTGTGTAGGTGGTTAGAGGACTGCATGCATAGTGGATAGCGGATTGAAGCAGTCCATGTGCTAAGGCCTGGCTCGCTGCATGAGTACTTGGGTACTGACTGAATGATTACAGTACTGCAAGGAGAGTTGCTGGGTGAATTTATAAGTTTTTGGGTTATGGCGCAGGGAATGGATTAGTACATGGTGCTGAATGGGTCACTAGAGGAGTGCAAGAGGAGTGACAGGGTGTTTTTCTGGAAGTGTATGTATACTGACTGGGGAATTGAAGGTGTGAAAGACAAGTGTGTAGGTGGTTAGAGGACTGCATGCATAATGGATAGGGGTTTGAAGCAGTCCATGTGCTAAGGCCTGGCTCACTGCATAAGTACTTGGGTACTGACTGAATAATTAGAGTACTTCAAGGAAAGTGCCTGGGTGAAATTATAAATGGTTGGGTTTTGGCTCAGTTAATGGATTAGTACATGGTGCTGAATGGGTTTCTGGAGGAGTGCAAGGGGAGTGACAGGGAGTTTGCTGGAGTCTATGGATACTGACTTGGGAATTGAAGGTGTGAAAGACAAGTGTGTAGGTGGTTAGAGGACTGCATGCATAGTGGATAGCGGTTTGAAGCAGTCCATGTGCTAAGGCCTGGCTCGCTGCATGAGTACTTTGGTACTGACCGAATGATTACAGTACTGCAAGGAGATTGCCTGGGTGAATTTATAAGTGTTTGGGTTTTGGCGCAGTGAATGGATTAGTACATAGTGCTGAATGGATCACTAGAGGAGTGCAAGGGGAGTGAGAGGGTGTTTGCTGGAAGTGTATGGATACTGACTGGAAAATTGAAGGTGTGAAAGACAAGCGTATAGGTGGTTACAGGACTGCATGCATAGTGGATAGGGGTTTGAAACAGTCCATGTACTAAGCCTGGCTCAGTGCATGAGTACTTGGGTACTGACTGAATGATTAGAGTACTGCAAGGAGAGTTCCTGGGTGAATTTATACGTTTTTGGGTTATGGCGCAGGGAATGGATTAGTACATGGTGCTGAATAGGTCAATAGAGGAGTGCAAGAGGAGTGACAGGGTGTTTTCTGGAAGTATATGTATACTGACTGGGGAATTGAAGGTGTGAAAGACAAGTGTGTAGGTGGTTAGAGAACTGTATGCATAGTGGATAGGTGTTTGAAGCAGTCCATGTGCTAAGGCCTGGCTCACTGCATAAGTACTTGGGTACTGTCTGAATAATTAGAGTACTGCAAGGAGAGTGCCTGGGTGAAATTATAAGTGGTTGGGTTTTGGCTCAGTTAATGGATTAGTACATGGTGCTGAATGGGTCACTGGAGGAGTGCAAGGGGAGTGACAGGGTGTTTGCTGGAGTGTATGGATACTGACTGGTAATTGAAGGTGTGAAAGACAAGTATGTAGGTGGTTAGAGGACTGCATGCATAATGGATAGGGGTTTGAAGCAGTCCATGTGCTAAGGCCTGGCTCGCTGCATGAGTGCTTGGGTACTGACTGAATGATAGGAGTACTGCAAGGAGAGTGCCTGGGTGAATTTATAAGTGTTTGGGTTTTGGCTCAGTTAATGGATTAGTACATGGTGCTGAATGGGTCACTGGAGGAGTGCAAGGGGAGTGACAGGGTGTTTGCTGGAATGTATGGATACTGACTGGTAATTGAAGGTGTGAAAGACAAGTATGCAGGTGGTTAGAGGACTGCATGCATAATGGATAGGGGTTTGAAGCAGTCCATGTGCTAAGGCCTGGCTCGCTGCATGAGTGCTTGGGTACTGACTGAATGATAGGAGTACTGCAAGGAGAGTGCCTGGGTGAATTTATAAGTGTTTGGGTTTTGGCGCAGTGAATGGATTAGTACATGGTACTGAATGGGTCACTGGAGGAGTGCAAGGGGAGTGACAGGGTGTTTGCTGGAGTGTTTCGATACTGACTGGGGATTTGAGGGTGTGAAAGACAAGTGTGTAGGTGGTTAGAGGACTGCATGCATAGTGGATAGGCGTTTGAAGCAGTCCATGTTCTAAGGCTTGGCTCACTGCATGAGTACTTGGGTACTGACTGAATGATTAGAATACTGCAAGGAGAGTGCCTGGGTGAATTTATGAGCGGTTGGGTTTTGGCGCAGTGAATGGATTAGTAAATGGTACTGAAAGGGTCTTTAGAGGAGTACAAGGGGAGTGACGGTGTTTGCTGGAGTGTATGAATACTGACTAGGGAATTGAAGGTGTGAAAGACAAGTGTGTAGGTGGTTACAGGACTGCATGCATAGTGGATAGGGGTTTGAAGCAGTCCATGTGCTACGGCCTGGCTCGCTGCATGAGTGCTTGGATACTGACTGAATGATTAGAGTACTGCAAGGAGAGTGCCTGGGGGAATTTATAAGTGTTTGGGTTTTGGCACACTGAATGGATTAGTACATGGTGCTGAATGGATCACCAGAGGAGTGCAAGAGGAGTGACAGGGTGTTTGCTGGAAGTGTATGGATATTGGCTGGGGAATTGCAGGTGTGAATGACAAGTGTGTAGGTGGTTAGAGGACTGCATGCATAGTGGATAGGCATTTGAAGCAGTCTATGTGCTAAGGCCTGGCTCACTGCATGAGTAATTGTGTACTGACTGAATGATTAGAGTACTGCAAGGAGAGTGTCTGGGTGAATTTATAAGTGTTTGGGTTTTGGCACACTGAATGGATTAGTACATGGTGCTGAATGGGTCACTGGAGGAGCACAAGGGGAGTGACAGGGTGTTTGCTGGAGTGTATGGATACTGACTGGGGAATTGAAGGTGTGAAAGACAAGTGTGTAGGTGGTTAGAAGACTGCATGCATAGTGGATAGGCTTTTGAAGCAGTCCATGTGCTAAGGCCTGGCTCAGTGCAAGAGTACTTGGGTACTGACTGAATGATTAGAGTACTGCAAGGAGAGTGCCTGGGTGAATTTATAAGTGGTTGGGTTTTGGTGCAGTGAATGGATTAGTACATGGTACTGAATGGGTCACTAGAGGAGTGCAAGGGGAGTGACAGGGAGTTTGCTGGAGTGTATGGATACTAACTTGGGAATTGAAGGTGTGAAAGGCAAGTGTGTAGGTGGTTAGAGGACAGCATGCATAGTGGATAGGCGTTTGAAGCAGTCTATATGCTAATGCCTGGCTCACTGCATAAGTACTTGGGTACTGACTGAATGATTAGACTACTGCAAGGAGAGTGTCTGGGTGAATTTATAAGTGTTTGGGTTTTTGCGCAGTGAATGGATTAGTACATGGTGCTGAATGGGTCACTAGAGGAGTGCAAGAGGAGTGACAGGGTGTTTCCTGGAAGTGTATGGATGCTGACTAGGGAATTGAAGGTGTGAAAGACAAGTGTGTATATGGTTACAGGACTGCATGCATAGTGGATAGGCTTTCGAAGCAGTCCATATGCTAAGGCCTGGCTCAGTGCAAGAGTACTTGGGTACTGACTGAATGATTAGAGTACTGCAAGGAGAGTGCCTGGGTGAATTTATAAGTGGTTGGGTTTTGGCGCAGTGAATGGATTAGTACATGGTACTGAATGGGTCACTAGAGGAGTGCAAGGGGAGTGACAGGGAGTTTGCTGGAGTGTATGGATACTAACTTGGGAATTGGAGGTGTGAAAGACAAGTGTGTAGGTGGTTAGAGGACTGCATGCATAGAGGATAGCGGTTTGAAGCAGTCCATGTGCTAAGGCCTGGCTCGCTGCATGAGTACTTGGGTACTGACTGAATGATTAGATTACTGCAAGGAGACTTCCTGGGTGAATTTATAAGTTTTTGGGTTATGGCGCAAGGAATGGATTAGTACATGGTGCTGAATAGGTCACTAGAGGAGTGCAAGAGGAGTGACAGGGTGTTTGCTGGAAGTGTATGTATACTGACTGGGGAATTGAAGGTGTGAAAGACAAGTGTGTAGGTGGTTAGAGGACTGCATGCATAGTGGATAGCGGATTGAAGCAGTCCATGTGCTAAGGCCTGGCTCGCTGCATGAGTACTTGGGTACTGACTGAATGATTACAGTACTGCAAGGAGAGTTGCTGGGTGAATTTATAAGTTTTTGGGTTATGGCGCAGGGAATGGATTAGTACATGGTGCTGAATGGGTCACTAGAGGAGTGCAAGAGGAGTGACAGGGTGTTTTTCTGGAAGTGTATGTATACTGACTGGGGAATTGAAGGTGTGAAAGACAAGTGTGTAGGTGGTTAGAGGACTGCATGCATAATGGATAGGGGTTTGAAGCAGTCCATGTGCTAAGGCCTGGCTCACTGCATAAGTACTTGGGTACTGACTGAATAATTAGAGTACTTCAAGGAAAGTGCCTGGGTGAAATTATAAATGGTTGGGTTTTGGCTCAGTTAATGGATTAGTACATGGTGCTGAATGGGTTTCTGGAGGAGTGCAAGGGGAGTGACAGGGAGTTTGCTGGAGTCTATGGATACTGACTTGGGAATTGAAGGTGTGAAAGACAAGTGTGTAGGTGGTTAGAGGACTGCATGCATAGTGGATAGCGGTTTGAAGCAGTCCATGTGCTAAGGCCTGGCTCGCTGCATGAGTACTTTGGTACTGACCGAATGATTACAGTACTGCAAGGAGATTGCCTGGGTGAATTTATAAGTGTTTGGGTTTTGGCGCAGTGAATGGATTAGTACATAGTGCTGAATGGATCACTAGAGGAGTGCAAGGGGAGTGAGAGGGTGTTTGCTGGAAGTGTATGGATACTGACTGGAAAATTGAAGGTGTGAAAGACAAGCGTATAGGTGGTTACAGGACTGCATGCATAGTGGATAGGGGTTTGAAACAGTCCATGTACTAAGCCTGGCTCAGTGCATGAGTACTTGGGTACTGACTGAATGATTAGAGTACTGCAAGGAGAGTTCCTGGGTGAATTTATACGTTTTTGGGTTATGGCGCAGGGAATGGATTAGTACATGGTGCTGAATAGGTCAATAGAGGAGTGCAAGAGGAGTGACAGGGTGTTTTCTGGAAGTGTATGTATACTGACTGGGGAATTGAAGGTGTGAAAGACAAGTGTGTAGGTGGTTAGAGAACTGTATGCATAGTGGATAGGTGTTTGAAGCAGTCCATGTGCTAAGGCCTGGCTCACTGCATAAGTACTTGGGTACTGTCTGAATAATTAGAGTACTGCAAGGAGAGTGCCTGGGTGAAATTATAAGTGGTTGGGTTTTGGCTCAGTTAATGGATTAGTACATGGTGCTGAATGGGTCACTGGAGGAGTGCAAGGGGAGTGACAGGGTGTTTGCTGGAGTGTATGGATACTGACTGGTAATTGAAGGTGTGAAAGACAAGTATGTAGGTGGTTAGAGGACTGCATGCATAATGGATAGGGGTTTGAAGCAGTCCATGTGCTAAGGCCTGGCTCGCTGCATGAGTGCTTGGGTACTGACTGAATGATAGGAGTACTGCAAGGAGAGTGCCTGGGTGAATTTATAAGTGTTTGGGTTTTGGCGCAGTGAATGGATTAGTACATGGTACTGAATGGGTCACTGGAGGAGTGCAAGGGGAGTGACAGGGTGTTTGCTGGAGTGTTTCGATACTGACTGGGGATTTGAGGGTGTGAAAGACAAGTGTGTAGGTGGTTAGAGGACTGCATGGATAGTGGATAGGCGTTTGAAGCAGTCCATGTTCTAAGGCTTGGCTCACTGCATGAGTACTTGGGTACTGACTGAATGATTAGAATACTGCAAGGAGAGTGCCTGGGTGAATTTATAAGCGGTTGGGTTTTGGCGCAGTGAATGGATTAGTAAATGGTACTGAAAGGGTCTTTAGAGGAGTACAAGGGGAGTGACGGTGTTTGCTGGAGTGTATGGATACTGACTAGGGAATTGAAGGTGTGAAAGACAAGTGTGTAGGTGGTTACAGGACTGCATGCATAGTGGATAGGGGTTTGAAGCAGTCCATGTGCTACGGCCTGGCTCGCTGCATGAGTGCTTGGATACTGACTGAATGATTAGAGTACTGCAAGGAGAGTGCATGGGGGAATTTATAAGTGTTTGGGTTTTGGCACACTGAATGGATTAGTACATGGTGCTGAATGGATCACCAGAGGAGTGCAAGAGGAGTGACAGGGTGTTTGCTGGAAGTGTATGGATATTGGCTGGGGAATTGCAGGTGTGAATGACAAGTGTGTAGGTGGTTAGAGGACTGCATGCATAGTGGTTAGGCATTTGAAGCAGTCTATGTGCTAAGGCCTGGCTCACTGCATGAGTAATTGTGTACTGACTGAATGATTAGAGTACTGCAAGGAGAGTGTCTGGGTGAATTTATAAGTGTTTGGGTTTTGGCACACTGAATGGATTAGTACATGGTGCTGAATGGGTCACTGGAGGAGCACAAGGGGAGTGACAGGGTGTTTGCTGGAGTGTATGGATACTGACTGGGGAATTGAAGGTGTGAAAGACAAGTGTGTAGGTGGTTAGAAGACTGCATGCATAGTGGATAGGCTTTTGAAGCAGTCCATGTGCTAAGGCCTGGCTCAGTGCAAGAGTACTTGGGTACTGACTGAATGATTAGAGTACTGCAAGGAGAGTGCCTGGGTGAATTTATAAGTGGTTGGGTTTTGGTGCAGTGAATGGATTAGTACATGGTACTGAATGGGTCACTAGAGGAGTGCAAGGGGAGTGACAGGGAGTTTGCTGGAGTGTATGGATACTAACTTGGGAATTGAAGGTGTGAAAGACAAGTGTGTAGGTGGTTAGAGGACTGCATGCATGGTGGATAGCGGTTTGAAGCAGTCCATGTGCTAATGCCTGGCTCGCTGCATGAGTACTTGGGTACTGACTGAATGATTAGAGTACTGCAAGGAGACTTCCTGGGTGAATTTATAAGTTTTTGGGTTATGGCACAGGGAATGGATTAGTACATGGTGCTGAATAGGTCACTAGAGGAGTGCAAGAGGAGTGACAGCGTGTTTGCTGGAAGTGTATGTATACTGACTGGGGAATTGAAGGTGTGAAAGACAAGTGTGTAGGTGGTTAGAGGACTGCATGCATAGTGGATAGCTGATTGAAGCAGTCCATGTGCTAAGGCCTGGCTTGCTGCATGAGTACTTGGGTACTGACTGAATGATTACAGTACTGCAAGGAGATTGCCTGGGTGAATTTATAAGTTTTTGGGTTATGGCGCAGGGAATTGATTAGTACATGGTGCTGAATGGGTCACTAGAGGAGTGCAAGAGGAGTGACAGGGTGTTTTTCTGGAAGTGTATGTATACTGACTGGGGAATTGAAGGTGTGAAAGACAAGTGTGTAGGTGGTTAGAGGACTGTCTGCATATTGGATAGGCGTTTGAAGCAGTCCATGTCCTAAGGCCTGGCTCACTGCATAAGTACTTGGGTACTGACTGAATAATTAGAGTACTTCAAGGATAGTGCCTGGGTGAAATTATAAATGGTTGGGTTCTGGCTCAGTTAATGGATTAGTACATGGTGCTGAATGGGTCACTGGAGGATTGCAAGGGGAGTGACAGGGTGTTTGCTGGAGTGTAGGGATACTGACTGGGAATTGAAGGTGTGAAAGACAAGTATGTAGGTGGTTAGAGGACTGCATGCATAATGGATAGGGGTTTGAAGCAGTCCATGTGCTAAGGCCTGGCTCGCTGCATGAGTACTTGGGTACTGACTGAATGATTAGAGTACTGCAAGGAGAGTGCCTGGGTGAATTTATAAGTGTTTGGGGTTTGGCGCAGTGAATGGATTAGTACATGGTACTGAATGGGTCACTGGAGGAGTGCAAGGGGAGTGACAGGGTGTTTGCTGTAGTGTATGGATACTGACTGGGCAATTGAGGGTGTGAAAGACAAGTGTGTAGGTGGTTAGAGGACTGCATGCATAGTGGATAGGCATTTGAAGCAGTCCATGTTCTAAGGCCTGGCTCACTGCATGACTACTTGGGTACTGACTAAATGATTAGAATACTGCAAGAAGAGTGCCTGGGTGAATTTATCAGCGGTTGGGTTTTGACGTAGTGAATGGATTAGTAAATGGTACTGAATGGGTCACTAGAGGAGTACAAGGGGAGTGACAGGGTGTTTGCTGGAGTGTATGGATACTGACTAGGGAATTGAAGGTGTGAAATACAAGTGTGTAGGTGGTTAGAAGACTGCATGCATAGTGGATAGGCTTTTGAAGCAGTCCATGTGCTAAGGCCTGGCTCAGTGCATGAGTACTTGGGTACTGACTGAATGATTAGAGTACTGCAAGGAGATTGCCTGGGTTAATTTATAAGTGGTTGGGTTTTGGCGCAGTGAATGGATTAGTACATAGTACTGAATGGGTCACTAGAGGAGTGCAAGGGGAGTGACAGGGAGTTTGCTGGAGTGTATTGATACTAACTTGGGAATTGAAGGTGTGAAAGACAAGTGTGTAGGTGGTTAGAGGACAGCATGCATAGTGGATAGGCGTTTGAAGCAGTCCATGTGCTAATGCCTGACTCACTGCATAAGTACTTGGGTACTGACTGAATGATTAGACTACTGCAAGGAGAGTGTCTGGGTGAATGTATAAGTGTTTGGGTTTTTGCGCAGTGAATGGATTAGTACATGCTGCTGAATGGGTCACTAGAGGAGTGCAAGAGGAGTGACAAGGTGTTTCCTGGAAGTGTATGGATACTGACTAGGGAATTTAAGGTGTGAAAGGCAAGTGTGTAGGTGGTTACAGGACTGCATGCATAGTGGATAGGGGTTTGAAGCAGTCCATGTGCTAAGGCCTGGCTCGCTGCATGAGTGCTTGGATACTGACTGAATGATTAGACTACTGCAAGGAGAGTGTCTGGGTGAATGTATAAGTGTTTGGGTTTTTGCGCAGTGAATGGATTAGTACATGCTGCCGAATGGGTCACTAGAGCAGTGCAAGAGGAGTGACAAGGTGTTTCCTGGAAGTGTTTGTATACTGACTGGGGAATTGAAGGTGTGAAAGACAAGTGTGTAGGTGGTTATAGGATTGTATGCATAGTGGATAGGCGTTTGAAGCAGTCCAAGTGCTAAGGCCTGGCTCACTGCATAAGTACTTGGATACTGACTGAATGATTAGAGTACAGCAAGGAGAGTGCCTGGGTGAATTTATAAGTGGTTGGGTTTTGGCGCAGTTAATGGATTAGTACATGGTGCTGAATGGGTCACTGGAAGAGTGCAAGGGAAGTGACAGGGAGTTTGCTGGAGTCTATGGATACTGACTTGGGAATTGAAGGTGTGAAAGACAAGTGTGTAGGTGGTTAGAGGACTGCATGCATAGTGGATAGCGGTTTGAAGCAGTCCATGTGCTAAGGCCTGGCTCACTGCATGAGTGCTTGGGCACTGACTGAATGATTAGAGTACTGCAAGGAGAGTGCCTGGGTGAATTTATAAGTGTTTGGGTTTTGGCGCAGTGAATGGATTAGTACATGGTACTGAATGGGTCACTGGAGGAGTGCAAGGGGAGTGACAGGGTGTTTGCTGGAGTGTTTCGATACTGACTGGGGATTTGAGGGTGTGAAAGACAAGTGTGTAGCTGGTTAGAGGACTGCATGCATAGTGGATAGGCGTTTGAAGCAGTCCATGTTCTAAGGCTTGGCTCACTGCATGAGTACTTGGGTACTGACTGAATGATTAGAATACTGCAAGGAGAGTGCCTAGGTGAATTTATAAGCGGTTGGGTTTTGGGGCAGTGATTGGATTAGTAAATGGTACTGAAAGGGTCACTAGAGGAGTACAAGGGGAGTGACGGTGTTTGCTGGAGTGTATGGATACTGACTAGGGAATTGAAGGTGTGAAAGACAAGTGTGTAGGTCGTTACAGGACTGCATGCATAGTGGATAGGGGTTTGAAGCAGTCCATGTGCTACGGCCTGGCTCGCTGCATGAGTGCTTGGATACTGACTGAATGATTAGAGTACTGCAAGGAGAGTGCCTGGGTGAATTTATAAGTGTTTGGGTGTTGGCACACTGAATGGATTAGTACATGGTGCTGAATGGATCACGAGAGGAGTGCAAGAGGAGTGACAGGGTGTTTGCTGAAAGTGTATGGATATTGGCTGGGGAATTGCAGGTGTGAATAACAAGTGTGTAGGTGGTTAGAGGACTGCATGCATAGTGGATAGGCATTTGAAGCAGTCTATGTGCTAAGGCCTGGCTCACTGCATGAGTAATTGTGTACTGACTGAATGATTAGAGTACTGCAAGGATAGTGCCTGGGTGAAATTATAAGTGGTTGGGTTTTGACTCAGTTAATGGATTAGTACATGGTGCTGAATGGATCACTGGTGGAGTGCAAGGGGAGTGACAGGGTGCTTGCTGGAGTGTATGGATACTGACTGGGAATTGAAGGTGTGAAAGACAAGTATGTAGGTGGTTAGAGGACTGCATGCATAATGGATAGGGGTTTGAAGCAGTCCATGTGCTAAGGCCTGGCTTGCTGCATGAGTTCTTGGGTACTGACTGAATGATTAGAGTACTGCAAGGAGAGTGCCTGGGTGACTTTATAAGTGTTTGGGTTTTGGCGCAGTGAATGGATTAGTACATGGTACTGAATGGGTCACTGGAGGAGTGGAAGGGGAGTAACAGGGTGTTTGCTGGAGTGTATGGATACTGACTGGGGAATTGGGGGTGTGAAAGACAAGTGTGTAGGTGGTTAGAGGACTGCATGCATAGTGGATAGGCATTTGAAGCAGTCCATGTTCTAAGGCCTGGCTCACTGCATGAGTACTTGGGTACTGACTGAATGATTAGAATACTGCAAGGAGAGTGCCTGGGTGAATTTATAAGCGGTTGGGTTTTGGTGAAATGAATGGATTAGTAAATGGTACTGAATGGGTCACTAGAGGAGTACAAGGAGAGTGACAGGGTGTTTGCTGGAGTGTATGGATACTGGCTAGGGAATTGAAGCTGTGAAAGACAAGTGTGTAGGTGGTTAGAAGACTGCATGCATAGTGGATAGGCTTTCGAAGCAGTCCATGTGCTAAGGCCTGGCTCAGTGCAAGAGTGCTTGGGTACTGACTGAATGATTAGAGTACTGCAAGGAGAGTGTCTGGGTGAATTTATAAGTGTTTGGGTTTTGGCACACTGAATGGATTAGTACATGGTGCTGAATGGGTCACTGGAGGAGCACAAGGGGAGTGACAGGGTGTTTGCTGGAGATTATGGATACTGACTGGGGAATTGACGGTGTGAAAGACAAGTGTGTAGGTGGTTAGAAGACTGCATGCATAGTGGATAGGCTTTTGAAGCAGTCCATGTGCTAAGGCCTGGCTCAGTGCAAGAGTACTTGGGTACTGACTGAATGGTTAGAGTACTGCAAGGAGAGTGCCTGGGTGAATTTATAAGTGGTTGGGTTTTGGTGCAGTGAATGGATTAGTACATGGTACTGAATGGGTCACTAGAGGAGTGCAAGGGGAGTGACAGGGAGTTTGCTGGAGTGTATGGATACTAACTTGGGAATTGAAGGTGTGAAAGACAAGTGTGTAGGTGGTTAGAGGACAGCATGCATAGTGGATAGGCGTTTGAAGCAGTCTATGTGCTAATGCCTGGCTCACTGCATAAGTACTTGGGTACTGACTGAATGATTAGACTACTGCAAGGAGAGTGTCTGGGTGAATTTATAAGTGTTTGGGTTTTTGCGCAGTGAATGGATTAGTAAATGGTGCTGAATGGGTCACTGGAGGAGCACAAGGGGAGTGACAGGGTGTTTGCTGGATTGTATGGATACTGACTGGGGAATTGAAGCTGTGAAAGAAAAGTGTGTAGGTGGTTAGAAGACTGCATGCATAGTGGATAGGCTTTCGAAGCAGTCCATGTGCTAAGGCCTGGCTCAGTGCAAGAGTACTTGGGTACTGACTGAATGATTAGAGTACTGCAAGGAGAGTGCCTGGGTGAATTTATAAGTGGTTGGGTTTTGGTGCAGTGAATGGATTAGTACATGGTACTGAATGGGTCACTAGAGGAGTGCAAGGGGAGTGACAGGGAGTTTGCTGGAGTGTATGGATACTAACTTGGAAATTGAAGGTGTGAAAGACAAGTGTGTAGGTGGTTAGAGGACTGCATGCATAGTGGATAGCGGTTTGAAGCAGTCCATGTGCTAAGGACTGGCTCGCTGCATGAGTACTTGGGTACTGACTGAATGATTAGAGTACTGCAAGGAGACTTCCTGGGTGAATTTATAAGTTTTTGGGTTATGGCGCAGGGAATGGATTAGTACATGGTGCTGAATAGGTCGCTAGAGGAGGGCAAGAGGAGTGACAGGGTGTTTGCTGGAAGTGTATGTATACTGACTGGGGAATTGAAGGTGTGAAAGACAAGTGTGTAGGTGGTTAGAGGACTGTATGCATAGTGGATAGGCGTTTGAAGCAGCCCATGTGCTAAGGCCTGGCTCACTGCATAAGTACTTGGGTACTGACTGAATAATTAGAGTACTGCAAAGAGAGTGATTGGGTGAAATTATAAGTGGTTGGGTTTTGGCACAGTTAATGGATTAGTACATGGTGCTGTATGGGTCACTGGAGGAGTGCAAGGGGAGTGACAGGGTGTTTGCTGGAGTGTATGGATAATGACTGGGAATTGAAGGTGTGAAAGACAAGTATGTAGGTGGTTAGAGGACTGCATGCATAATGGATAGGGGTTTGAAGTAGTCCATGTGCTAAGGCCTGGCTCGCTGCATGAGTACTTGGGTACTGACTGAATGATTAGAGTACTGCAAGGAGAGTGCCTGGGTGAATTTATAAGTGTTTGGGTTTTGGCCCAGTGATTGGATTAGTACATGGTACTGAATGGGTCACTGGAGGACTGCAAGGGGAGTGACAGGGTGTTTGCTGGAGTGTATGGATACTGACTGGGGAATTGAAGGTGTGAAAGACAAGTGTGTAGGTGGTTAGAGCACTGCATGCACAGTGGAGAGGCGTTTAAAGCAGTCCATGTGCTAAGGCCCGGCTCACTGCATGGGTACCGGTGTACTGACTGAATGATTAGAGTACTGCAAGGAGAGTTCCTGGGTAAATTTATAAGTTTTTGGGTTATGGCGCAGGGATTGGATTAGTAGATGGTGCTGAATGGGTCACTAGAGGAGTGCAAGAGGAGTGACAGGGTGTTTGCTGGAAGTGTATGTATACTGACTGGGGAATTGAAGGTGTGAAAGACAAGTGTGTAGGTGCTTAGAGGACTGTATGCATAGTGGATAGGCATTTGAAGCAGTCCATGTCCTAAGGCCTGGGTCACTGCATAAGTACTTGGGTACTGACTGAATAATTAGAGTACTGCAAGGATAGTGCCTGGGTGAAATTATAAGTGGTTGGGTTTTGGCTCAGTTAATGGATTAGTACATGGTGCTGAATGGATCACTGGTGGAGTGCAAGGGGAGTGACAGGGTGCTTGCTGGAGTGTATGGATACTGACTGGGAATTGAAGGTGTGAAAGACAAGTATGTAGGTGGTTAGAGGACTGCATGCATAATGGATAGGTGTTCGAAGCAGTCCATGTGCTAAGGCCTGGCTCGCTGCATGAGTTCTTGGGTACTGACTGAATGATTAGAGAACTGCAAGGAGAGTGCCTGGGTGACTTTATAAGTGTTTGGGTTTTGGCGCAGTGAATGGATTAGTACATGGTACTGAATGGGTCACTGGAGGAGTGGAAGGGGAGTAACAGGGTGTTTGCTGGAGTGTATGGATACTGGCTAGGGAATTGAAGCTGTGAAAGACAAGTGTGTAGGTGGTTAGAAGACTGCATGCATAGTGGATAGGCTTTCGAAGCAGTCCATGTGCTAAGGCCTGGCTCAGTGCAAGAGTGCTTGGGTACTGACTGAATGATTAGAGTACTGCAAGGAGAGTGCCTGGGTGAATTTATAAGTGGTTGGGTTTTGGCGCAGTGAATGGATTAGTACATAGTACTGAATGGGTCACTAGAGGAGTGCAAGGGGAGTGACGGGGAGTTTGCTGGAGTGTATTGATACTAACTTGGGAATTGAAGGTGTGAAAGACAAGTATGTAGGTGTTAGAGGACTGCATGCATAATGGATAGGGGTTTGAAGTAGTCCATGTGCTAAGGCCTGGCTCGCTGCATGAGTACTTGGGTACTGACTGAATGATTAGAGTACTGCAAGGAGAGTGCCTGGGTGAATTTATAAGTGTTTGGGTTTTGGCCCAGTGATTGGATTAGTACATGGTACTGATTGGGTCACTGGAGGAGTGCAAGGGGAGTGACAGGGTGTTTGCTGGAGTGTATGGATACTGACTGGGGAATTGAAGGTGTGAAAGACAAGTGTGTAGGTGGTTAGGGCACTGCATGCACAGTGGATAGGCATTTAAAGCAGTCCATGTGCTAAGGCCCGGCTCACTGCATGGGTACCTGTGTACTGACTGAATGATTAGAGTGCTGCAAGGAGAGTTCCTGGGTAAATTTATAAGTTTTTGGGTTATGGCGCAGGGATTGGATTAGTACATGGTGCTGAATGGGTCACTAGAGGAGTGCAAGAGGAGTGACAGGGTGTTTGCTGGAAGTGTATGTATACTGACTGGGGAATTGAAGGTGTGAAAGACAAGTGTGTAGGTGCTTAGAGGACTGTATGCATCGTGGATAGGCATTTAAAGCAGTCCGTGTCCTAAGGCCTGGCTCACTGCATAAGTACTTGGGTACTGACTGAATAATTAGAGTACTGCAAGGGTAGTGCCTGGGTGAAATTATAAGTGGTTGGGTTTTGGCGCAGTGAATGGATTAGTACATTGTACTGAATGGGTCACTAGAGGAGTGCAAGGGGGTGACATGGAGTTTGCTGGAGTGTATGGATACTAACTTGGGAATTGAAGGTGTGAAAGACAAGTGTGTAGGTGGTTAGAGGACTGCATGCATAATGGATAGGGGTTTGAAGCAGTCCATGTGCTAAGGCCTGGCTCGCTGCATGAGTACTTGGGTACTCACTGAATGATTAGAGTACTGCAAGGAGAGTGCCTGGGTGAATTTATAAGTGGTTGGGTTCTGGCGCAGTGAATGGATTAGTACATTGTACTGAATGGGTCACTAGAGGAGTGCAAGGGGGTGACATGGAGTTTGCTGGAGTGTATGGATACTAACTTGGGAATTGAAGGTGTGAAAGACAAGTGTGTAGGTGGTTAGAGGACAGCATGCATAGTAGAAAGGCGTTTGAAGAAGTCTATGTGCTGATGCCTGGCTCTCTGCATAAGTACTTGGATACTGACTGAATGATTAGACTACTGCAAGGAGAGTGTCTGGGTGAATTTATAAGTGTTTGGGTTTTTGCGCAGTGAATGGATTAGTACACGGTGCTGAATGGGTCACTAGAGGAGTGCAAGAGGAGTGACAGGGTGTTTCCTGGAAGTGTATGGATACTGACTAGGGAATTGAAGGTGTGAAAGACAAGTGTGTAGGTGGTTAGAGGACTGCATGCATAGTGGAAAGGCGTTTGAAGAAGTCTATGTGCTAATGCCTGGCTCTCTGCATAAGTACTTGGGTATGACTGAATGATTAGACTACTGCAAGGAGAGTGTCTGGGTGAATTTATAAGTGTTTGGGTTTTTGCGCAGTGAATGGATTAGTACATGGTGCTGAATGGGTCATAAGATGACTGCAAGAGGAGTGACAGGGTGTTTGCTGGAAGTGTATGTATACTGACTGGGGAGTTGAAGGTGTGAAAGACAAGTGTGTAGGTGGTTAGAGGACTGCATGCATAGTGGATAGCGGTTTGAAGCAGTCCATGTGCTAAGCCCCGCCTCGCAGCGTGAGTATTTGGGTACTGACTGAATGATTACAGTACTGCAAGGAGATTCCCTGGGTGAATTTATAAGTGTTTGGGTTTTGGCGCAGTGAATGGATTAGTACATGGTGCTGAATGGATCACTAGAGGAGTGCAAGGGGAGTGAGAGGGTGTTTGCTGGAAGTGTATGGATACTGACTGGAGAATTGAAGGTGTGAAAGACAAGCGTGTAGGTGGTTACAGGACTGCATGCATAGTGGATAGGGGTTTGAAGCAGTCCATGTGCTAAGCCTGGCTCAGTGCATGAGTACTTGGGTACTGACTGAATTATTAGTGTACTGCAAGGAGAGTTCCTGGGTGAATTTATACGTTTTTGGGTTATGGCGCAGGGAATGGATTAGTACATGGTGCTGAATAGGTCACTAGAGGAGTGCAAGAGGAGTGACAGGGTGTTTGCTGGAAGTGTATGTATACCGACTGGGGAATTGAAGGTGTGAAAGACAAGTGTGCAGGTGGTTAGAGGACTGTATGCATAGTGGATAGGCGTTTGAAGCAGTCCGTGTGCTAAGGCCTGGCTCACTGCATAAGTACTTGGGTACTGACTGAATAATTAGAGTACTGCAAAGAGAGTGCCTGGGTGAATTTATAAGTGTTTGGGTTTTGGCGCAGTTAATGGATTAGTACATGGTGCTGAATGGGTCACTGGAGGAGTGCAAGGGGATTGACAGGGTGTTTGCTGGAGTGTATGGATAATGACTGGGAATTAAAGGTGTGAAAGACAAGTATGTAGGTGGTTAGAGGACTGCATGCATAATGGATAGGGGTTTGAATTAGTCCATGTGCTAAAGCCTGGCTCGCTGCATGAGTACTTGGGTACTGACTGAATGATTAGAGTACTGCAAGGAGAGTGCCTGGGAAAATTTATAAGTTTTTGGGTTATGGCGCAGGGAATTGATTAGTACATGGTGCTGAATGGGTCACTAGAGGAGTGACAGGGTGTTTGCTGCAAGTGTATATATACTGACTGGGGAATTGAAGGTGTGAAAGACAAGTGTGTAGGTGGTTAGAATACTGCAAGCATAGTGGATAGGCGTTTGAAGCAGTCCATGTGCTAAGACCTGGCTCACTGCATACGTACTTTGGTACTGACTGAATAATTAGAGTACTGCAAGGAGAGTGCCTGGGTGAAATTATAAGTGGTTGGGTTTTGGCTCAGTTAATGGATTAGTACATGGTGCTGAATGGGTCACTGGAGGAGTGCAAGGGGAGTGACAGGGTGTTTGCTGTAGTGTATGGATACTGATTGGGAATTGAAGGTGTGAAAGACAAGTATGTAGGTGGTTAGAGGACTGCATGCATAATGGATAGGGGTTTGAAGCAGTCCATGTGCTAAGGCCTGGCTCCCTGCATGAGTACTTGGGTACTGATTGAATGATTAGAGTACTGCAAGGAGAGTGCTGGGGTGAATTTATAAGTGTTTGGATTTTGGCGCAGTGAATGGATTAGTAAATGGTACTGAATGGGTCACTAGAGGAGTGCAAGGGGAGTGACAGGGTGCTTTCTGGAAGTGTATGTATACTGACTGGGGAATTGAGTGTGTGAAAGACAAGTGTGTAGGTGGTTAGAGGACTGCATGCATAGTGGATAGGCATTTGAAGCAGTCCATGTTCTAAGGCCTGGCTCACTGCATGAGTACTTGGGTACTGACTGAATGATTAGAAAACTGCAAGGAGAGTGCCTGGGTGAATTTATAAGCGGTTGGATTTTGGCGCAGTGAATGGATTAGTAAATGGTACTGAATTGGTCACTAGAGGAGAACAAGGGGAGTGACAGGGTGTTTTCTGGAAGTGTATGTATATTGACTGAGGAATTGAAGGTGTGAAAGACAAGTGTGTAGGTGGTTAGAATACTGCAAGCATAGTGGATACGCGTTTGAGGTAGTCCATGTGCTAAGACCTGGCTCACTGCATAAGTACTTGGCTGCTGACTGAATGATTAGAGTACTTCAAGGAGAGTGCCTGGGTGAATTTCTAAGTGTTTGAGTTTTGGCACACTGAATGGATTAGTACATGGTGCTGAATGGGTCACTGGAGGAGTGCAAGGGGAGTGACAGGGTGTTTGCTGGAGTGTATGGATACTGACTGGGGAATTGAAGGTGTGAAAGACAAGTGTGTAGGTGGTTACAGGACTGCATGCATAGTGGATAGGGGTTTGAAGCAGTCCATGTGCTAAGCCTGGCTCGCTGCATGAGTTCTTGGGTACTGACTGAATGATTACAGTACTGCAAGGAGATTGCCTGGGTGAATTTATAAGTGTTTGGGTTTTGGCGCAGTGAATGGATTAGTACATGGTGCTGAATGGATCACTAGAGGAGTGCAAGGGGAGTGGGAGGGTGTTTGCTGGAAGTGTATGGATACTGACTGGAGAATTGAAGGTGTGAAAGACAAACGTGTAGGTGGTTACAGGACTGCATGCATAATGGATAGGGGTTTGAAGTAGTCCATGTGCTAAGGCCTGGCTCGCTGCATGAGTACTTGGGTACTGACTGAATGATTAGAGTACTGCAAGGAGAGTGCGTGTGTGAATTTATAAGTGTTTGGGTTTTGGCGCAGTAAATGGATTAGTACATGGTACTGAATGAGTCACTGGAGGAGTGCAAGGGGAGTGACAGGGTGTTTGCTGGAGTGTATGGATACTGACTGGGGAATTGAGGGTGTGAAAGACAAGTGTGTAGGTGGTTAGAGGACTGCATGCATAGTGGATAGGCATTTGAAGCAGTCCATGTGCTAAGGCCTGGCTCACTGCATAAGTACTTGGGTACTGACTGAATGATTAGAGTACAGCAAGGAGAGTGCCTGGGTGAATTTATAAACGGTTGGGTTTTGGCGCAGTGAATGGATTAGTAAATGGTACTTAATGGGTCACTAGAGGTGTACAAGGGGAGTGACAGGGTGTTTGCTGGAGTGTATGGATACTGACTAGGGAATTGAAGGTGTGAAAGACAAGTGTGTAGGTGGTTACAGGACTGCATACATAGTGGATAGGGGTTTGAAGCAGTCCATGTGCTAAGGCCTGGCTCGCTGCATGAGTGCTTGGATACTGACTGAATGATTAGAGTACTGTAAGGAGAGTGCCTGGGTGAATTTATAAGCGTTTGGGTTTTGGCGCAGTGAATGGATTAGTACATGGTGCTGAATGGGTCACTAGAGGAGTGCAAGAGGAGTGACAGGGTGTTTTCTGGAAGTGTGTGTATACTGACTGAGGAATTGAAGGTGTGAAAGATAAGTGTGTAGGTGGTTAGAATACTGCAAGCATAGTGGATATGCATTTGAAGCAGTCCATGTGCTAAGGCCTGGCTCACTGCATAAGTACTTGGGTACTGACTGAATGATTAGAGTACAGCAAGGAGAGTGCCTGGGTGAATTTATAAGTGGTTGGGTTTTGGTGCAGTTAATAGAATAGTACATGGTGCTGAATGGGTCACTGGGGGAGTGAAAGGGGAGTGACAGGGTGTTTGCTGGAGTGTATGGATACTGACTGGGGAATTGAAGGTGTGAAAGACAAGTGTGTAGGTGGTTAGAGGACTGCATGCATAGTGGATAGCGGATTGAAGCAGTCCATGTGCTAAGGCCTGGCTCGCTGCATGAGTACTCGGGTACTGACTGAATGATTACAGTACTGCAAGGAGATTGCCTGGGTGAATTTATAAGTGTTTGGGTTTTGGCGCAGTGAATGGATTAGTACATGGTGCTGAATGGATCTCTAGAGGAGTGCAAGGGGAGTGAGAGGGTGTTTGCTGGTAGTATATGGATACTGACTGGAGAATTGAAGGTGTGAAAGACAAGCGTGTAGGTGGTTACAGGACTGCATGCATAGTGGATAGGGGTTTGAAGCAGTCCATGTGCTAAGCCTGGCTCAGTGCATGAGTACTTGGGTACTGACTGAATGATTAGAGTACTGCAAGGAGAGTTCCTGGGTGAATTTATACGTTTTTGGGTTATGGCGCAGGGAATGGATTAGTACATGGTGCTGAATAGGTCACTAGAGGAGTGCAAGAGGAGTGACAGGGTGTTTGCTGGAAGTGTATGTATACTGACTGGGGAATTGAAGGTGTGAAAGACAAGTGTGCAGGTGGTTAGAGGACTGTATGCATAGTGGATAGGTGTTTGAAGCAGTCCGTGTGCTAAGGCCTGGCTCACTGCATAAGTACTTGGGTACTGACTGAATAATTAGAGTACTGCAAAGAGAGTGCCTGGGTGAATTTATAAGTTTTTGGGTTATGGTGCAGGGAATGGATTAGTACATGGTGCTGAATGGGTCACTAGAGGAGTGCAAGAGGAGTGACAGGGTGTTTGCTGCAAGTGTATGTATACTGACTGGGGAATTGAAGGTGTGAAAGAAAAGTGTGTAGGTGGTTAGAATACTGCAAGCATAGTGGATAGGCGTTTGAAGCAGTCCATGTGCTAAGACCTGGCTCACTGCATAAGTATTTTGGTACTGACTGCATAATTAGAGTACTGCAAGGAGAGTGCCTGGGTGAAATTATAAGTGGTTGGGTTTTGGCTCAGTTAATGGATTAGTACATGGTGCTGAATGGGTCACTGGAGGAGTGCAAGGGGAGTGACAGGGTGTTTGCTGGAGTGTATGGATACTGACTGGGAATTGAAGGTGTGAAAGACAAGTATGTAGGTTGTTAGAGGACTGCATGCATAATGGATAGGGGTTTGAAGCAGTCCATGTGCTAAGGCCTGGCTCGCTGCATGAGTACTTGGGTACTGATTGAATAATTAGAGTACTGCAAGAAGAGTGCCTGGGTGAATTTGTAAGCGGTTGGGTTTTGGCGCAGTGAATGGATTAGTAAATGGTACTTAATGGGTCACTAGAGGTGTACAAGGGGAGTGACAGGGTGTTTGCTGGGGTGTATGGTTACTGACTAGGGAATTGAAGGTGTGAAAGACAAGTGTGTAGGTGGTTACAGGAGTGCATACATAGTGGATAGGGGTTTGAAGCAGTCCATGTGCTAAGGCCTGGCTCGCTGCATGAGTGCTTGGATACTGACTGAATGATTAGAGTACTGTAAGGAGAGTGCCTGGGTGAATTTATAAGCGTTTGGGTTTTGGCGCAGTGAATGGATTAGTACATGGTGGTGAATGGGTCACTAGAGGAGTGCAAGAGGAGTGACAGGGTGTTTTCTGGAAGTGTATGTATACTGACTGAGGAATTGAAGGTGTGAAAGATAAGTGTGTAGGTGGTTAGAATACTGCAAGCATAGTGGATACGCATTTGAAGCAGTCCATGTGCTAAGGCCTGGCTCACTGCATAAGTACTTGGGTACTGACTGAATGATTAGAGTACAGCAAGGAGAGTGCCTGGGTGAATTTATAAGTGTTTGGGTTTTGGCGCAGTGAATGGATTAGTACATGGTGCTGAATGGATCACTAGAGGAGTGCAAGGGGACTGAGAGGGTGTTTGCTGGAAGTGTATGGATACTGACTGGAGAATTGAAGGTGTGAAAGACAAACGTGTAGGTGGTTACAGGACTGCATTCATAATGGATAGGGGTTTGAAGTAGTCCATGTGCTAAGGCCTGGCTCGCTGCATGAGTACTTAGGTACTGACTGAATGATTAGAGTACTGCAAGGAGAGTGCCTGGGTGAATTTATAAGTGTTTGGGTTTTGGCGCAGTGAATGGAGTAGTACATGGTACTGAATGGGTCACTGGAGGAGTGCAAGGGGAGTGACAGGGTGTTTGCTGGAGTGTATGGATACTGACTGGGGAATTGAAGGTGTGAAAGACAAGTGTGTAGGTAGTTAGAGCACTGCATGCACAGTGGATAGGCGTTTAAAGCAGTCCATCTGCTAAGGCCCGGCTCACTGCATGGGTACTTGTGTACTGACTGAATGATTAGAGTACTGCAAGGAGAGTGCCTGGGTAAATTTATAAGTTTTTGGGTTATGGTGCAGGGAATGGATTAGTACATGGTGCTGAATGGGTCACTAGAGGAGTGCAAGAGGAGTGACAGGGTGTTTGCTGCAAGTGTATGTATACTGACTGGGGAATTGAAGGTGTGAAATACAAGTGTGTAGGTGGTTAGAATACTGCAAGCATAGTGGATAGGCGTTTGAAGCAGTCCATGTGCTAAGACCTGGCTCACTGCATAAGTACTTTGGTACTGACTGAATAATTAGAGTACTGCAAGGAGAGTGCCTGGGTGAAATTATAAGTGGTTAGGTTTTGGCTCAGTTAATGGATTAGTACATGGTGCTGAATGGGTCACTGGAGGAGTGCAAGGGGAGTGACAGGGTGTTTGCTGGAGTGTATGGATACTGACTGGGAATTGAAGGTGTGAAAGACAAGTATGTAGGTGGTTAGAGGACTGCATGCATAATGGATAGGGGTTTGAAGCAGTCCATGTGCTAAGGCCTGGCTCGCTGCATGAGTACTTGGGTACTGATTGAATGATTAGAGTACTGCAAGGAGAGTGCTTGGGTGCATTTCTAAGTGTTTGGGTTTTGGCGCAGTGAATGGATTAGTACATGGTACTGAATGGGTCACTGGAGGAGTGCAAGGGGAGTGACAGGGTGTTTGCTGGAAGTGTATGTATACTGACTGGGGAATTGAGTGTGTGAAAGACAATTGTGTAGGTGGTTAGAGGACTGCATGCATAGTGGATAGGCATTTGAAGCAGTCCATGTTCTAAGGCCTGGCTCACTGCATGAGTACTTGGGTACTGACTGAATGATTAGAAAACTGCAAGGAGAGTGCCTGGGTGAATTTATAAGCGGTTGGATTTTGGCGCAGTGAATTGATTAGTAAATGGTACTGAATGGGTCACTAGAGGAGTACAAGGGGAGTGACAGGGTGTTTTCTGGAAGTGTATGTATACTGACTGAGGAATTGAAGGTGTGAAAGACAAGTGTGTAGGTGGTTAGAATACTGCAAGCATAGTGGATACGCGTTTGAGGTAGTCCATGTGCTAAGACCTGGCTCACTGCATAAGTACTTTGGTACTGACTGAATAATTAGAGTACTTCAAGGAGAGTGCCTGGGTGAATTTATAAGTGTTTGAGTTTTGGCACACTGAATGGATTAGTACATGGTGCTGAATGGGTCACTGGAGGAGTGCAAGGGGAGTGACAGGGTGTTTGCTGGAGTATATGGATACTGTCTGGGGAATTGAAGGTGTGAAAGACAAGTGTGTAGGTTGTTAGAGGACTGCATGCATAGTGGATTGCGGTTTGAAGCAGTCCATGTGCTAAGGCCTGGCTCGCTGCATGAGTTCTTGGGTACTGACTGAATGATTACAGTACTGCAAGGAGATTGCCTAGGTGAACTTATAAGTGTTTGGGTTTTGGCGCAGTGAATGGATTAGTACATGGTGCTGAATGGATCACTAGAGGAGTGCAAGGGGAGTGAGAGGGTGTTTGCTGGAAGTGTATGGATACTGACTGGAGAATTGAAGGTGTGAAAGACAAACGTGTAGGTGGTTACAGGACTGCATTCATAATGGATAGGGGTTTGAAGTAGTCCATGTGCTAAGGCCTGGCTCGCTGCATGAGTACTTAGGTACTGACTGAATGATTAGAGTACTGCAAGGAGAGTGCCTGGGTGAATTTATAAGTGTTTGGGTTTTGGCGCAGTGAATGGAGTAGTACATGGTACTGAATGCGTCACTGGAGGAGTGCAAGGGGAGTGACAGGGTGTTTGCTGGAGTGTATGGATACTGACTGGGGAATTGAAGGTGTGAAAGACAAGTGTGTAGGTAGTTAGAGCACTGCATGCACAGTGGATAGGCGTTTAAAGCAGTCCATGTGCTAAGGCCCGGCTCACTGCATGGGTACTTGTGTACTGACTGAATAATTAGAGTACTGCAAGTAGAGTGCCTGGGTGAAATTATAAGTGGTTGGGTTTTGGCTCAGTTAATGGATTAGTACATGGTGCTGAATGGGTCACTGGAGGAGTGCAAGGGGAGTGACAGGGTGTTTGCTGGAGTGTATGGATACTGACTGGGGAATTGAGGGTGTGAAAGACAAGTGTGTAGGTGGTTAGAGGACTGCATGCATAGTGGATAGGCATTTGAAGCAGTCCATGTTCTAAGGCCTGGCTCACTACATGAGTACTTGGGTACTGACTGAATGATTAGAATACTGCAAGAAGAGTGCCTGGGTGAATTTGTAAGCGGTTGGGTTTTGGCGCAGTGAATGGATTAGTAAATGGTACTTAATGGGTCACTAGAGGTGTACAAGGGGAGTGACAGGGTGTTTGCTGGAGTGTATGGTTACTGACTAGGGAATTGAAGGTGTGAAAGACAAGTGTGTAGGTGGTTACAGGACTGCATACATAGTGGATAGGGGTTTGAAGCAGTCCATGTGCTAAGGCCTGGCTCGCTGCATGAGTGCTTGGATACTGACTGAATGATTAGAGTACTGTAAGGAGCGTGCCTGGGTGAATTTATAAGCGTTTGGGTTTTGGCGCAGTGAATGGATTAGTACATGGTGGTGAATGGGTCACTAGAGGAGTGCAAGAAGAGTGACAGGGTGTTTTCTGGAAGTGTATGTATACTGACTGAGGAATTGAAGGTGTGAAAGATAAGTGTGTAGGTGGTTAGAATACTGCAAGCATAGTGGATACGCATTTGAAGCAGTCCATGTGCTAAGGCCTGGCTCACTGCATAAGTACTTGTGTACTGACTGAATGATTAGAGTACAGCAAGGAGAGTGCCTGGGTGAATTTATAAGTGTTTGGGTTTTGGCGCAGTGAATGGATTAGTACATGGTGCTGAATGGATCACTAGAGGAGTGCAATGGGAGTGAGAGGGTGTTTGCTGGAAGTGTAAGGATACTGACTGGAGAATTGAAGGTGTGAAAGACAAACGTGTAGGTGGTTACAGGACTGCATTCATAATGGATAGGGGTTTGAAGTAGTCCATGTGCTAAGGCCTGGCTCGCTGCATGAGTACTTAGGTACTGACTGAATGATTAGAGTACTGGAAGGAGAGTGCCTGGGTGAATTTATAAGTGTTTGGGTTTTGGCGCAGTGAATGGAGTAGTACATGGTACTGAATGGGTCACTGGAGGAGTACAAGGGGAGTGACAGGGTGTTTACTGGAGTGTATGGATACTGACTGGGGAATTGAAGGTGTGAAAGACAAGTGTGTAGGTAGTTAGAGCACTGCATGCACAGTGGATAGGCGTTTAAAGCAGTCCATGTGCTAAGGCCCGGCTCACTGCATGGGTACTTGTGTACTGACTGAATAATTAGAGTACTGCAAGTAGAGTGCCTGGGTGAAATTATAAGTGGTTGGGTTTTGGCTCAGTTAATGGATTAGTACATGGTGCTGAATGGGTCACTGGAGGAGTGCAAGGGGAGTGACAGGGTGTTTGCTAGAGTGTATGGATACTGACTGGGGAATTGAGGGTGTGAAAGACAAGTGTGTAGGTGGTTAGAGGACTGCATGCATAGTGGATAGGCATTTGAAGCAGTCCATGTTCTAAGGCCTGGCTCACTACATGAGTACTTGGGTACTGACTGAATGATTAGAATACTGCAAGGAGAGTGCCTGGGTGAATTTGTAAGCGGTTGGGTTTTGGCGCAGTGAATGGATTAGTAAATGGTACTTAATGGGTCACTAGAGGTGTACAAGGGGAGTGACAGGGTGTTTACTGGAGTGTATGGTTACTGACTAGGGAATTGAAGGTGTGAAAGACAAGTGTGTAGGTGGTTACAGGACTGCATACATAGTGGATAGGGGTTTGAAGCAGTCCATGTGCTAAGGCCTGGATCGCTGCATGAGTGCTTGGATACTGACTGAATGATTAGAGTACTGTAAGAAGAGTGCCTGGGTGAATTTATAAGTGGTTGGGTTTTGGTGCAGTTAATAGATTAGTACATGGTGCTGAATGGGTCACTAGAGGAGTGCAAGAGGAGTGACAGGGTGTTTTCTGGAAGTGTATGTATACTGATTGAGGAATTGAAGGTGTGAAAGATAAGTGTGTAGGTGGTTAGAATACTGCAAGCATAGTGGATACGCATTTGAAGCAGTCCATGTGCTAAGGCCTGGCTCACTGCATAAGTACTTGGGTACTGACTGAATGATTAGAGTACAGCAAGGAGAGTGCCTGGGTGAATTTATAAGTGGTTGGGTTTTGGTGCAGTTAATAGATTAGTACATGGTGCTGAATGGGTCACTGGAGGAGTGCAAGGGGAGTGACAGGGTGTTTGCTGGAGTGTATGGATACTGACTGGGGAATTGAAGGTGTGAAAGACAAGTGTGTAGGTGGTTAGAGGACTGCATGCATAGTAGATAGCGGATTGAAGCAGTCCATGTGCTAAGGCCTGGCTCGCTGCATGAGTACTCGCGTACTGACTGAATGATTACAGTACTGCAAGGAGATTGCCTGTGTGAATTTATAAGTGTTTGGGTTTTGGCGCATTGAATGGATTAGTACATGGTGCTGAATGGATCACTAGAGGAGTGCAAGGGGAGTGAGAGGGTGTTTGCTGGAAGTGTATGGATACTGACTGGAGAATTGAAGGTTTGAAAGACAAGCGTGTAGGTGGTTACAGGACTGCATGCATAGTGGATAGGGGTTTGAAGCAGTCCATGTGCTAAGCCTGGCTCAGTGCATGAGTACTTGGGTACTGACTGAAAGATTAGAGTACTGCAAGGAGAGTTCCTGGGTGAATTTATAAGTTTTTGGTTTATGGCGCAGGGAATGGATTAGTACATGGTGCTGAATAGGTCACTAGAGGAGTGCAAGAGGAGTTACAGGGTGTTTATGGAAGTGTATGTATACTGACTGGGGAATTGAAGGTGTGAAAGACAAGTGTGTAGGTGGTTAGAGGACTGTATGCATAGTGGATAGGCGTTTGAAGCAGTCCATGTGCTAAGGCCTGGCTCACTGCATAAGTACTTGGGTACTGACTGAATGATTAGAGTACTGCAAAGAGAGTGCCTGGGTGAAATTATAAGGGGTTGGGTTTTGGCACAGTTAATGGATTAGTACATGGTGCTGAATGGGTCACTGGAGGAGTGCAAGGGGAGTGACAGGGTGTTTGCTGGAGTGTATGGATAATGACTGGGAATTGAAGGTGTGAAAGACAAGTATGTAGGTGGTTAGAGGACTGCATGCATAATGGATAGGGGTTTGAAGTAGTCCATGTGCTAAGGACTGGCTCGCTGCATGAGTACTTGGGTACTGACTGAATGATTAGAGTACTGAAAGGAGAGTGCCTGGGTGAATTTATAAGTGTTTGGGTTTTGGCCCAGTGAATGGATTAGTACATGGTACTGAATGGGTCACTGGAGGAGTGCAAGGGGAGTGACAGGGTGTTTGCTGGATTGTAGGGATACTGACTGGGGAATTGAAGGTGTGAAAGACAAGTGTGTAGGTGGTTAGAGCACTGCATGCACAGTGGATAGGCATTTAAAGCAGTCCATGTGCTAAAGCCCGGCTCACTGCATGGGTACTTGTGTACTGACTGAATGATTAGAGTACTGCAAGGAGAGTTCCTGGGTGAATTTATAAGTTTTTGGGTTATGGCGCAGGAAATGGCTTAGTACATGGTGCTGAATGGGTCACTAGAGGAGTGCAAGAGGAGTGACAGGGTGTTTTTCTGGAAGTGTATGCATACTGACTGGGGAATTGAAGGTGTGAAAGACAAGTGTGTAGGTGGTTAGAGGACTGTATGCATAGTGGATAGGCGTTTGAAGCAGTCCATGTCCTAAGGCCTGGCTCACTGCATAAGTACTTGGGTACTGACTGAATAATTAGAGTACTTCAAGGATAGTGCCTGGGTGAAATTATAAATAGTTGGGTTTTGGCTCAGTTAATGGATAAGTACATGGTGCTGAATGGATCACTGGAGGAGTGCAAGGGGAGTGACAGGGTGTTTGCTGGAGTGTATGGATACTGACTGGGAATTGAAGGTGTGAAAGACAAGTATGTAGGTTGTGGTAAATATTTAAATTACCTGTACTATTTTTTATGCGGTAAAGTCTAGTAAGAATAACTCAGTAAAAATAAGAGGCAGAATCCGTGGTATTAGAGGTTCTGAAAGGCTTTATTCCTTACAAGGAATTATGGTTCGAACCATGGCATCTTATTCCATCACCACGAAGGTTCAGGAAGGGATAGGCTATACATTATTGACAAGTAACGACATATATAAGAAAAGCATTACATTGAGACAGATGCAGGAGGCGTAACAGCTGATAATACAGATAAGAATACACATACGTAATGAAGAAAGGCGTAACAATAGGCGTATATTAGAAACGTCATTAAAAGTGATGTCACAAATGGGTGGATCCATAAGAGAATCCTGCAATGTCAGCAGAAATACTTGGCAGAGATGCGCGCGCAGCCGCATGACGTGTGATTGACGTGTGATTGACGTGCAACTAGAGGGTGAAGGGGGCTTGACATTTAGCTCTACATGTGGAGACAGAAGTCTGGGGGGTCAGGTCAACCTAATCCCAAATCATATCTAATATCTTATGTTTAAGGAACTGTATTATCCAAAAGAAAAGGTCTCTCGGACAGAATCTATTCTATACTGGCTGTTAGTGCGTGTACAAGCGTCTAAGTGTCTACATGAGATGCGAAGGGGCAGGAATCTTCCATGGTAACAGGGGCTATGAATTACTTGCATGAAGACAGTGAGGCCGGGCCCTTTGCTCGGTAGCTGGAAGGATGTTTACCTAAACTGCTAGACAGGAATGCATTGGATGAGGAGCGTAGCGGATAACTTGAAGGCTGAATACAGTTTTTGGCAGGCAACAGGCCGTGTCAGGCACCGTTAGCCGCGCAGGGAGTAGGACAAAGTTCATGGATACAGATGCGAGCTCAGACTGGAGCTTTCAGAGGTAGAAGGCAGGAAAAGGCTTGATGGCAGAATTCAGGACCTACTTGCCTGAACTGTAAAACGTGGAAAGTGAACCACACAAAGTCGGTGGCCAATCATACTTAGGAACGGAATATCAGACCCATTCATGGCGGATCTGAAAGAGGACATGTTGACGGTGGACGCACATGTATTTGCGTCTTCATAGCTGGAACTGGAGGGAACAAACATGTACTTGTAGCATGTACATGGAGCCGTTGGGGTCTAAGATAGGGGACATAACTGATCATAAAATTCATATTTCCTCATTCCCTCCTTGTCCCCTACGAACCCTTCATGAAATATCGATCTTCAGTAATCCATCAATCTGTTCATATAGCATCATCTGTTCTTCTTTCTTCTTCCGGGATCTTGAATGAAAACTTGAAGGCGGGATACACGATGTGGCACACAGACCACAAATTGCTGGCCCACATTGTAGACATAAGCAACAACTGAATAGTATGAGAAAGCCAATACCTAGGAAGGATAGGATCCTCCATCCCCAGGCTGACAACACGCTCCAAAACCAACCGGACCAAGTCCAGGTGCCTGGATTCTGGTGTATCTGGCTTACAATCTTATGAAGGCGAGTTATGGCTTTATATACTGACGGCGAGTTTTCTGGTATGAAAACGCAGCAACTTGATCCGATGACCCTACAAGCTCCGCCCCTATCGGCCAGGATGACGTCAAGGACAAGACGATTTTGAAGAACAACAATCCGCATGGCAGACTGCTCCTCTGTTAAGTTGCCTAAGGCGGAAGTAGTTTCATTCACTACTGCTTCAAGGGTTCTAGTTAATCTACGTATCAGCTTACTATTAGTGACTGTACCTATATAGGGAAAGAAACCTTTATTGAAATCTGTGTATTGTTCCCATGCCGTTTCAGTGTAGTCGACAATTGGGAGATCTCTCTGCTGTCTATTGTGTACTAAATGGGTATTTC
Organism: Triturus cristatus; assembly: GCF_964204655.1. Lineage (NCBI taxonomy): Eukaryota > Metazoa > Chordata > Amphibia > Caudata > Salamandridae > Triturus > Triturus cristatus. The sequence goes on along the minus strand of NC_140588.1, from coordinate 1,094,088,530 downwards.
TGTGATAATCAGGAGGGGCTAGAAAAACAGGTGGCAAAAGGAATGCAATGTAACAGGTACCATCCCAATCTAGAGGTAAACGTATATATGCGGTCTGGCCACATATGAAGTAGGAACGACGAGAAGCTCTAAATGTAGACTTGCCTTGATCACTGAATTCTATTACAGTGGTACATTTACTATGGCCCATGTGTATTGAACCATTCTTTCTTACACATAATTCACCTTTAACTGGAAATACTGACATAGCGGGCAAGACTGGTACAGTTTCGGATTCAACATTCAGAATCATGAGGTTAAGTGTAAAGTTACCTAATCCATATACTTCATTTTCTAGATCAGTTCCTGTTCTTTTGGGAAGTCCCTTCTTGTTAGGGTAGCAGACTTTAAGTAAAACTAGGTTCAGGTTTCCCCATACCCAGTTGTCTTGATAGACTACTGAATTTGAATCTAGGGAATTAATCAAACTAAACCACGCTCCACAGGAGCCATTGTGTGTGAATGGATACGGAAAGAGAGGCAGAACTCCCTTGTAGTTCTGATAGGGAGGGAGTCGGCCACATATCCAACAATTTGTAGCATTGCTGGTCTGATGGGAATGATGTAACATACTAATAAATGTGTTGTTGCGCAGCGCAAATCTATAGGACAACTCATGCGGGGGTAATTCGCTAAAAGAATGTTCGGCAGTAGCATTGAAAGCACGCTTAGAAATAGGATAATACATGTGTAACAGTATGCTTGCAGCAATGATTAGAAGACTTAGAAAAAACATAATTAATAATGTCACTATGCAATGACTACGAAGTGATTTACAATACGCATGCTTTTTGAGCTGTTTCTGTCTAATTCTCTCTCTATTTCGGTCTAGAGGATACATGTCAGAGACAAATTCAACCGATTCACCTTGGAGAGGACTTAAACAATCAAATTGTCTGACTTGCTAGACCTTAGTTTCAGTTTATAAAGTTCACTCTCTGTCTTTTCAACCAAGGGGAGCTTTGAGTCAGTCTGTGAGGGAATGCAGGGCTGAGTGTTCACATCGGACGGTAGTCCATAAAATTTTTTGATATGGCTCGAGTGCAACCACCCTTTACGTCCCTCAATCTTCACGGCTGTCCTCGTGGTCAGTAAGACGAGCTTGGGCGACTGCCACCTAGGCTCCAGCTGGCTCCTCCTGTCGAAATTCCTTACAAGCACGAAGTCTCCGGGAACCACTTCATGCGGCTTCACCTCAGTGTTATCGGGAAAGGCTGCAGCTACCTGTGAACGACAAGATTGTAGTGCAGACATCAAGGAAGCCAGGTAATCTGTCAGCATATTACAATCAACATCAGTGATTTTACGAGGTATAGGCGTCCCCCACATATTTGGTGGTCTACCGAAGACCACCTCATACGGGGATAGCCCTGTTCGAGAGTGCGCTACCATTCTCATGTAAAAGAGTGCAACTGGTAAAGCTACTATCCAATCGACACCTTTTTCTCTACATACTTTGGACAGTCTAATTTTCAGAGTTTGATTATGCCGCTCCACGAGACCTGCTGCCTCGGGATGTCGGACACAGTGGAATTTCCATTCGTAGCCTAACAGAAGTGAAACGTGTTTCATTAGCTCGGATGAGAATGGCTGGCCGTTATCTGAGTACACAACACGGGGCAAACCGTACCGTGGGAAGAATTCTCGAACTAACTGTTTGGCAGTAGTCGGGGCAGTGTAATCTGAAACCGGGTAGGCTTCTGTCCAACGGGAAAGAGCACAGACAACTACGAGAACATATTTGAATCCTCGACATCGTTCCATCTGGATATAATCCATCTGGAGGACTTCAAAAGGGTGATCGGGAGGTTGAAATCCACCTTTCTCTACGGGAATGCTTTTACCTGGATTGAATTGACAACATATCATACAGGTACGTACTTTTTGTTTAGCTGCTGCTCGTAAGTGTTTGTTGAACCAAATGTGTTGAATACTATCTAGCATAGCTTTCTCTCCTAGGTGCGCTGGACTATGTATTGTATTAATGATGACTTGAACCATGGAGTCGGGGAGAAACCATATAGATTTTCCCTTCGTCATCCATCCTTGATCTGTTTGGATCCCTCCTAATTCACTCCATTTCTTTATTTCTTCTGGTGTAGCATGTGTCTGTATGTCAATTACATCAAGAGCGGGATCCTTAACTGTCATGCAGTGTGTGGGTGTCGGAACTATTGTCTTTGTCGTGTCAGTTGTAGGAGTCTGATTCTGAGCAGTCTGTTTAGCTGTTCTGTCAGCTAGGTCGTTACCCTGGGAAATGATATCAGTCACTTTTGTATGGGCTCTGCATTTCATAATAGATATTGCAGTAGGTAGATGAATTGCGTCTAATAAAGCTTGAATGAGGGGTCCGTGTTGGATGTGGGCACCGTGAGAAGTTAAATAACCTCTTTCGCGCCAAAGAACGCCGAAGTCATGGACGACTCCGAATGCATAACGTGAATCTGTATATATGTTGACTTTCTTATTTTTGGCTTGAATACAGGCTTGTGTCAGAGCGATGAGCTCTGCAGCTTGAGCTGACAAAGTGTTAATACAATTTGTTTCAATGACTTCAGTGTCTGTTGTGACTGCATAAGCGGCCACTAACTCTCCTGTACTTGTTCTCATACATGAACCATCTACATACAATGTCAGGTCTGGATCTGGTAATGGAACATCTGTCAAGTCTTGTCTGGGTTTCGTCGTAATAGTAATGACTTCAATACAATCATGTGCTAATGGGTCTGTTCCACTTACTGGCAAAAGTGTGGCAGGATTTAATGTACTACAACGTCTGATTTCTATGTGTGGCTGAAACAATGTCAATTCATAACCGGTAAGTCTTGCTATAGTCAAGTGTTGTGTTTGTGTGCGGTTCAAGAGAACCTCTACTGCGTGTGGTACTTGTACTGTCAATTGATGTCCTAACACTATGGCATCGCTTTGTCTGATCGCTAAAGCTGTTGCTGCCACTGATTTCAGGCACGCAGGAAGAGCCTGAGCTACGGGATCTAATGTACTGGAAAAATAAGCACATGGTTTGTGTGATCCTGCTTGTTCCTGAGTGAGTACTGACAAAGCAGTACCTTCACGTTCTGTAACAAAAAGTGTAAAACGTTTGCTGTAACATGGTGTTGCTAAAACAGGTGCTTGACATAAAGCTTTCTTCAAGCTTTCAAAGGCTTGTGTATGTTCTTGAGTCCAAGGGAGGATAGTCGATGTCGCTGCCTCCTGTGTTGTCAACTGAATGAGTGGTTTTGCTAGAAATGCATATTGAGGGATCCACTGCCTACAGTACGAAGTGAGGCCTATGAAAGCCCGCACCTCCTTTTGTGTCTTAGGTGGCGGCATGTTAACAATTAACTGGATGCGGTCAGGTGTAAGCTGTCTTCCCCCCTTGGACAGTAAGTGCCCAAGGTACACAACTTGCTGGACACAGAATTGCAGCTTAGAAGGAGACACTTTGTGCCCCTTGTCGGCTAGGAATTGTAAAACCGTCAGTGATGTTTTTTCACATTCAGGTTCGCTTCGGGCGGTGATCAGCAGATCATCGACATATTGAAGCAGGGCAGTGTTAGCTGGCATGTGGATACTGTCAAGTTCTCTTTTCAGCGCTTGGCTATAGATGCTGGGGCTTTCTGTGAATCCTTGAGGTGCGCGTGCGAATTTAAAGCTTCGTCCATTTAAACTGAATCCGAACAAATATTGACTTTCCGGATCGATTGGGACGCTAAAGAAGGCGTTCTTGAGATCAATTACAGTAAAGAACGTTGCTTCGGAATCAATAGCTGTTAGTAATGAAGAGATATCTGGGACCACGGGGTATTGTGGTATAATGCATTTATTTAATTCGCGCAGATCAATAACTAATCGATATACTGGCGGTGCTTTTGGATCAGTTCGTTTAAGAATCGGAATTATCGGGGAATTACATACATTGGAGTCGGTTTCCACAACCACTCCTTGTGCAATGAGCTCGTCAATGATTTGCAGTAAAGCCACAACAGCATCTGGTGGTAACTTGTATTGTCGCATTCGTGGTAGTACCACTCCTGTTTTGAGTGTGACTCGATATGGTGTAATGTTCATGCAACCAACATCAGTGGGGCCTTGTGCCCATAAATGTGTAGGTAAATTCTGCAGCCGGTGATCCATGTCTCTGGACACGTAGTGACCTTTAAAGTCACGCAAAAATAATCGTACTCCTTCCGGAGAACAACATATTATAGCTCCTAGAGCTTTTAGTGTTTTTATACCTAACAAGTTTTCTGGACATGATTTAGTAAGCAATAAATCTGTAGTTCGTGTCAATGGACCAACCGTAAGTGGAAGGGGTTGCGATACTTCATTTATAATAGGCTTTCCTGAGAATCCAAGGGAAATATTTTGTGAGCCTGAGAGGGGTGCCCCTGGAACTTCGCTGCTACTTATAGTTGTTCTGCTTTTACTCGGGTACCTTCCTCAATTAATAGATTTTCTCGGGCTTTATTTGAATTCTCCCTATTTTTCTCTTCTAATCTGAGCGCTTTCTCTGTGCGTCTATGCGATTCTTTACGCCATAATTCAATGGCATCTTTCTGTGACTGTCTGGCTTTCTTTTTCCATAATTCTTCTTCGACTCTCATGATGCAATCTGCATCCCATGTCCCAGCTGCGGGCCACCTCTGACTTTCGGCTAGATCCTTGGTGTAGTCCACCCATAAATCAAGAAATAATACGGCATCTAGGCCATGCTTATGGTACATAAAGTACCCTGGGGTGTCCCTAGGTGGAATGGGAACAGCTTCCTCGAGTACCCCTTTTCTAGTTTTGATCTGTCTTAATTTTGAAAAGAACGGCATCTTTAAACTTTGCTACTTGGTTTTGAACACAATAAATTACAATAAACACAATAATGAACACTCATTCATACCACAATTTTTAAAACATATTAAAACATTTAACATTTAACATTTAATGAACAATGATAATTAGAAGAAAACTAGTTACTGACATAACACTAATACTAGAGAATACTGTATTATACACAAGACTTACTAGATATACTGCTAAACAGTACAGATACACTGCTGAAACAGTGCAGACCGGATCTGTGTACCCAAACCCGTCTTGACCGGCACAAACTAATGTGCACGTCTAAATGCCTCCCCGGCAACGGTACTCACCGGGTAGCACAGAACGGAAGGCCTCGGAACGGAACTGAACTGGATCGGACTGGACTCGACTCCACTCGGAACTTCGGAACCTGGTGGGCCTCTGTATACCTCGGATCTTGCTCTCTCAGCTAGGCTCTGGTCGGGATACTTCGCACTTCTCACCGCCTCGTCTGGGTGTTGATCGCAGCCTCAGTCACCCCCGCTCGGCCGGAGGGAGATACAGGAAATCCTGCGGGTACGCGTAGTTGTCCGTCCAGCTGTGGCAGGAGACCGGGCCTGCAACGCACCTCCGGCGCGTGAGATGGGAAAGTGTCCCTATTCGGGCGCCAATTTATGTGGTAAATATTTAAATTACCTGTACTATTTTTTATGCGGTAAAGTCTAGTAAGAATAACTCAGTAAAAATAAGAGGCAGAATCCGTGGTATTAGAGGTTCTGAAAGGCTTTATTCCTTACAAGGAATTATGGTTCGATCAATGGCATCTTATTCCATCACCACGAAGGTTCAGGAAGGGATAGGCTATACATTATTGACAAGTAACGACATATATAAGAAAAGCATTACATTGAGACAGATGCAGGAGGCGTAACAGCTGATAATACAGATAAGAATACACATACGTAATGAAGAAAGGCGTAACAATAGGCGTATATTAGAAACGTCATTAAAAGTGATGTCACAAATGGGTGGATCCATAAGAGAATCCTGCAATGTCAGCAGAAATACTTGGCAGAGATGCGCGCGCAGCCGCATGACGTGTGATTGACGTGTGATTGACGTGCAACTAGAGGGTGAAGGGGGCTTGACATTTAGCTCTACATGTGGAGACAGAAGTCTGGGGGGTCAGGTCAACCTAATCCCAAATCATATCTAATATCTTATGTTTAAGGAACTGTATTATCCAAAAGAAAAGGTCTCTCGGACAGAATCTATTCTATACTGGCTGTTAGTGCGTGTACAAGCGTCTAAGTGTCTACATGAGATGCGAAGGGGCAGGAATCTTCCATGGTAACAGGGGCTATGAATTACTTGCATGAAGACAGTGAGGCCGGGCCCTTTGCTCGGTAGCTGGAAGGATGTTTACCTAAACTGCTAGACAGGAATGCATTGGATGAGGAGCGTAGCGGATAACTTGAAGGCTGAATACAGTTTTTGGCAGGCAACAGGCCGTGTCAGGCACCGTTAGCCGCGCAGGGAGTAGGACAAAGTTCATGGATACAGATGCGAGCTCAGACTGGAGCTTTCAGAGGTAGAAGGCAGGAAAAGGCTTGATGGCAGAATTCAGGGCCTACTTCCCTGAACTGTAAAACGTGGAAAGTGAACCACACAAAGTCGGTGGCCAATCATACTTAGGAACAGAATATCAGACCCATTCATGGCGGATCTGAAAGAGGACATGTTGACGGTGGACGCACATGTATTTGCGTCTTCATAGTTGGAACTGGAGGGAACATACATGTACTTGTAGCATGTACATGGAGCCGTTGGGGTCTAAGATAGGGGACATAACTGATCATAAAATTCATATTTCCTCAAGGTGGTTAGAGGACTGCATGCATAATTGATAGGGGTTTAAAGCAGTCCATGTGCTAAGGCCTGGCTTGCTGCATGAGTACTTGGGTACTGACTGAATGATTAGAGTACTGCAAGGAGAGTGCCTGGGTGAATTTATAAGTGTTTGGGTTTTGGCGCAGTGAATGGATTAGTACATGGTACTGAATGGGTCACTGGAGGAGTGCAAGGGGAGTGATAGGGTGTTTGCTGTAGTGTATGGATACTGACTGGGTAATTGAGGGTGTGAAAGACAAGTGTGTAGGTGGTTAGAGGACTGCATGCATAGTGGATAGGCATTTGAAGCAGTCCATGTTCTAAGGCCTGGCTCACTGCATGACTACTTGGGTACTGACTGAATGATTAGAATACTGCTAGGAGAGTGCCTGGGTGAATTTATAAGCGGTTGGGTTTTGGCGTAGTGAATGGATTAGTAAATGGTACTGAATGGGTCACTAGAGGAGTACAAGGGGAGTGACAGGGTGTTTGCTGTAGTGTATGGATACTGACTGGGGAATTGAGGGTGTGAAAGACAAGTGTGTAGGTGGTTAGAGGACTGCATGCATAGTGGATAGGCATTTGAAGCAGTCCATGTTCTAAGGCCTAGCTCAGTGCATGAGTACTTGGGTACTGACTGAATGATTAGAGTACTGCAAGGAGAGTTCCTGGGTGAATTTATAAGTTTTTGGGTTTTTGCGCAATGAATGGATTAGTACATTGTGCTGAATGGGTCACTGGAGGAGTGCAAGAGGAGTGACAAGGTGTTTCCTGGAAGTGTATGGATACTGACTAGGGAATTTAAGGTGTGAAAGACAAGTGTGTAGGTGGTTACAGGACTGCATGCATAGTGGATAGGGGTTTGAAGAAGTCCATGTGCTTAGGCCTGGCTCGCTGCATGAATGCTTGGATACTGACTGAATGATTAGAGTACTCCAAGGAGAGTGCCTGGGTGAAATTATAAGTGTTTGGGTTTTGGTGCAGTTAATGGATTAGTACATGGTGCTGAATGGGTCACTGGAGGAGCACAAGGGAAGTGACAGGGTGTTTGCTGGAGTGTATGGATACTGACTGGGGAATTGAAGCTGTGAAAGACAAGTGTGTAGGTGGTTAGAAGACTGCATGCATAGTGGATAGGCTTTCGAAGCAGTCCATGTGCTAAGGCCTGGCTCAGTGCAAGAGTACTTGGGTACTGACTGAATGATTACAGTACTGCAAGGAGATTCCCTGGGTGAATTTATAAGTGGTTGGGTTTTGGCGCAGTGAATGGATTAGTACATTGTACTGAATGGGTCACTAGAGGAGTGCAAGGGGAGTGACAGGGAGTTCGCTGGAGTGTATGGATACTAACTTGGGAATTGAATGTGTGAAAGACAAGTGTGTAGGTGGTTAGAGGACTGCATGCATAATGGATTGGGCTTTGAAGTAGTCCATGTGCTAAGGCCTCGCTCGCTGCATGAGTACTTGGGTACTGAGTGAATGATTAGAGTACTGCAAGGAGAGTGCCTGGGTGAATTTATAAGTGTTTGGGTTTTGGCCCAGTGATTGGATTAGTACATGGTACTGAATGGGTCACTGGAGGAGTGCAAGGGGAGTGACAGGGTGTTTGCTGGAGTGTATGGATACTGACTGGGAATTGAAGGTGTGAAACACAAGTATGTAGATGATTAGAGGACTGCATGCATAATGGATAGGGGTTTGAAGCAGTCCATGTGCTAAGGCCTGGCTCGCTGCATGAGTACTTGGGTACTGACTGAATGAGTAGAGTACTGCAAGAAGAGTGCCTGGGTGACTTTATAAGTGTTTGGGTTTTGGCGTAGTGAATGGATTAGTACATGGTACTGAATGGGTCACTGGAGGAGTGCAAGGGGAGTGACAGGGTGTTTGCTGGAGTGTATGGATACTGACTGGGGAATTGAGGGTGTGAAAGACAAGTGTGTAGGTGGTGAGAGGACTGCATGCATAGTGGATAGGCATTTGAAGCAGTCCATGTTCTAAGGCCTGGCTCACTGCATGAGTACTTGGGTACTGACTGAATGATTGGAATTCTGCAAGGAGAGTGTCTGGGTCAATTTATAAGCGGTTGGGTTTTGGCACAGTGAATGGATTAGTAGATGGTACTGAATGGGTCACTAGAGGAGTACAAGGAGAGTGACAGGGGGTTTGCTGGAGTGTATGGATACTGGCTAGGGAGTTGAAGGTGTGAAAGACAAGTGTGTAGGTGGTTAGAGGACTGCATGCATAGTGGATAGCGGTTTGAAGCAGTCCATGTGCTAAGGCCCGCCTCGCAGCATGAGTATTTGGGTACTGACTGAATGATTACTGTACTGCAAGGAGATTCCCTGGGTGAATTTATAAGTGTTTGGGTTTTGGCGCAGTGAATGGATTAGTACATGGTGCTGAATGGATCACTAGAGGAGTGCAAGGGGAGTGAGAGGGTGTTTGCTGGAAGTGTATAGATACTGACTGGAGAATTGAAGGTGTGAAAGACAAGCGTGTAGGTGGTTACAGGACTGCATGCATAGTGGATAGGGGTTTGAAGCAGTCCATGTGCTAAGCCTGGCTCAGTGCATGAGTACTTGGGTACTGACTGAATGATTAGAGTACTGCAAGGAGACTTACTGGATGAATTTATACGTTTTTGGGTTATTGCGTAGGGAATGGATTAGTACATGGTGCTGAATAGGTCACTAGAGGAGTGCAAAAGGAGTGACAGGGTGTTTGCTGGAAGTGTATGTATACCGAATGGGGAATTGAAGGTGTGAAAGACAAGTGTGCAGGTGGTTAGAGGACTGTATGCATAGTGGATAGGCGTTTGAAGCAGTCCGTGTGCTAAGGCCTGGCTCACTGCATAAGTACTTGGGTACTGACTGAATAATTAGAGTACTGCAAATAGAGTGCCTGGGTGAATTTATAAGTGTTTGGGTTTTGGCGCAGTTAATGGATTAGTACATTGTGCTGAATGGGTCACTGGAGGAGTACAAGGGGAGTGACAGGGTGTTTGCTGGAGTGTATGGATAATGACTGGGAATTAAAGGTGTGAAAGACAAGTATGTAGGTGGTTAGAGGACTGCATGCATAATGGATAGGGGTTTGAAGTAGTCCATGTGCTAAAGCCTGGCTCGCTGCATGAGTACTTGGGTACTGACTGAATGATTAGAGTACTGCAAGGAGAATGCCTGGGTAAATTTATAAGTTTTTGGGTTATGGCGCAGGGAATGGATTAGTACATGGTGCTGAATGGGTCACTAGAGGAGTGCAAGAGGAGTGACAGGGTGTTTGCTGCAAGTGTATGTATACTGACTGGGGAATTGAAGGTGTGAAAGACAAGTGTATAGGTGGTTAGAATACTGCAAGCATAGTGGATAGGCGTTTGAAGCAGTCCATGTGCTAAGACCTGGCTCACTTCATAAGTACTTTAGTACTGACTGAATAATTAGAATACTGCAAGGAGAGTGCCTGGGTGAAATTATAAGTGGTTGGGTTTTGGCTCAGTTAATGGATTAGTACATGGTGCTGAATGGGTCACTGGAGGATGGCAAGGGGAGTGACTGGGTGTTTGCTGGAGTGTATGGATACTGACTGGGAATTGAAGGTGTGAAAGACAAGTATGTAGGTGGTTAGAGGACTGCATGCATAATGGATAGGGGTTTGAAGCAGTCCATGTGCTAAGGCCTGGCTCGCTGCATGAGTACTTGGGTACTGATTGAATGATTAGAGTACTGCAAGGAGAGTGCTTGGGTGAATTTATAAGTGTTTGGGTTTTGGCGCAGTGAATGGATTAGTACATGGTACTGAATGGGTCACTGGAGGAGTGCAAGGGGAGTGACAGGGTGTTTGACTGGAAGTGTATGTATACTGACTGGGGAATTGAGGGTGTGAAAGACAAGTGTGTAGGTGGTTAGAGGACTGCTTGCATAGTGGATAGGCATTTGAAGCAGTCCATGTTCGAAGGCCTAGCTCACTGCATGAGTACTTGGGTACTGACTGAATGATTAGAATACTGCAAGGAGAGTGACTGGGTGAATTTATAAGCGGTTGGATTTTGGCGCAGTGAATGGATTAGTAAATGGTATTGAATGGGTCACTAGAGGAGTACAAGGGGAGTGACAGGGTGTTTTCTGGAAGTGTATGTATACTGACTGAGGAATTGAAGGTGTGAAAGACAAGTGTGTAGGTGGTTAGAATACTGCAAGCATAGTGGATACGCGTTTGAAGTAGTCCATGTGCTAAGACCTCGCTCACTGCATAAGTACTTGGCTACTGACTGAATGATTAGAGTTCTACAAGGAGAGTGCCTGGGTGAATTTATAAGTGTTTGGGTTTTGGCACACTGAATGGATTAGTACATGGTGCTGAATGGGTCACTGGAGGAGTGCAAGGGGAGTGACAGGGTGTTTGCTGGAGTGTATGGATACTGACTCGGGAATTGAAGGTGTGAAAGACAAGTGTGTAGGTTGTTAGAGGACTGCATGCATAGTGGATAGCGGTTTGAAGCAGTCCATGTGCTAAGGCCTGGCTCGCTGCATGAGTACTTGAGTACTGACTGAATGATTGCAGTACTGCAAGGAGATCGCCTGGGTGAATTTATAAGTGTTTGGGTTTTGGCGCAGTGAATGGATTAGTACATGGTGCTGAATGGATCACTAGAGGAGTGCAAGGGGAGTGAGAGGGTGCTTGCTGGAAGTGTATGGATACTAACTGGAGAATTGAAGGTGTGAAAGACAAACGTGTAGGTGGTTACAGGACTGCATGCGTAATGGATAGGGATTTGAAGTAGTCCATGTGCTAAGGCCTGGCTCGCTGCATGAGTACTTGGGTACTGACTGAATGATTAGAGTACTGCAAGGAGAGTGCCTGGGTGAATTTATAAGTGTTTGGGTTTTGGCACAGTGAATGGATTAGTACATGGTACTGAATGGGTCACTGGAGGAGTGCAAGTGGAGTGACAGGGTGTTTGCTGGAGTGTATCGATACTGACTGGGGAATTGAAGGTGTGAAAGACAAGTGTGTAGGTGGTTAGAGCACTGCATGCACAGTGGATAGGCGTTTAAAGCAGTCCATGTGCTAAGGCCCGGCTCACTGCATGGGTACTTGTGTACTGACTGAATAATTAGAGTACTGCAAGGAGAGTGCCTGGGTGAAATTATAAGTGGTTGGGTTTTGGCTCAGTTAATGGATTAGTACATGGTGCTGAATGGGTCACTGGAGGAGTGCAAGGGGAGTGACAGGGTGTTTGCTGGAGTGTATGGATACTGACTGGGGAATTGAGGGTGTGAAAGACAAGTGTGTAGGTGGTTAGAGGACTGCATGCATAGTGGATAGGCATTTGAAGCAGTCCATGTTCTAAGGCCTGGCTCACTGCATGAGTACTTGGGTACTGACTGAATGATTAGAATACTGCAAGGAGAGTGCCTGGGTGAATTTATAAGCGGTTGGGTTTTGGCGCAGTGAATGGATTAGTAAATAGTACTGAATGGGTCACTAGAGGTGTACAAGGGGAGTGACAGGGTGTTTGCTGGAGTTTATAGATACTGACTAGGGAATTGAAGGTGTGAAAGACCAGTGTGTAGGTGGTTACAGGACTGCATACATAGTGGATAGGGGTTTGAAGCAGTCCATGTGCTAAGGCCTGGCTCGCTGCATGAGTGATTGGATACTGACTGAATGATTAGAGTACTGCAAGGAGAGTGCCTGGGTGAATTTATAAGCGTTTGGGTTTTGGCGCAGTGAATGGATTAGTACATGGTGCTGAATGGGTCACTAGAGGAGTGCAAGAGGAGTGACAGGGTGTTTTCTGGAAGTGTATGTATACTGACTGAGGAATTGAAGGTGTGAACGATAAGTGTTTAGGTGGTTAGAATACTGCAAGCATAGTGGATACGCGTTTGAAGCAGTCCATGTGCTAAGGCCTGGCTCACTGCATAAGTACTTGGGTACTGACTGAATGATTAGAGTACTGCAAGGAGAGTGCCTGGGTGAATTTATAAGTGGTTGGGTTTTGGCGCAGTGAATGGATTAGTACATGGTGCTGAATGGGTCACTAGAGGATTGCAAGGGGAGTGACCGGGTGTTTGCATTAGTGTATGGATACGGACTGGGGAATTGAAGGTGTGAAAGGCAGTGTGTAGGTGGTTAGAGGACTGCTTGCATAGTGGATAGGCATTTGAAGTAGTCCATGTGCTAAGGCCTGCCTCAGTGTATGAGTACTTGGGTACTGACTGAATGATTAGAGTACTGCAAGGAGAGTGCCTGGGTGAATTTATAAGTGTTTGGGTTTTGGCGCAGTGAATGGAGTAGTACATGGTACTGAATGGGTCACTGGAGGAGTGCAAGGAGAGTGACAGGGTGTTTGCTGGAGTGTATGGATACTGACTGGGGAATTGAAGGTGTGAAAGACAAGTGTGTAGGTAGTTAGAGGACTGCATGCACAGTGGATAGGCGTTTAAAGCAGTCCATGTGCTAAGGCCCGGCTCACTACATGGGTACTTGTGTACTGACTGAATAATTAGAGTACTGCAAGTAGAGTGCCTGGGTGAAATTATAAGTGGTTGGGTTTTGGCTCAGTTAATGGATTAGTACATGGTGCTGAATGGGTCACTGGAGGAGTGCAAGGGGAGTGACAGGGTGTTTGCTGGAGTGTATGGATACTGACTGGGGAATTGAGGGTGTGAAAGACAAGTGTGTAGGTGGTTAGAGGACTGCATGCATAGTGGATAGGCATTTGAAGCAGTCCATGTTCTAAGGCCTGGCTCACTACATGAGTACTTGGGTACTGACTGAATGATTAGAATACTGCAAGGAGAGTGCCTGGGTGAATTTGTAAGCGGTTGGGTTTTGGCGCAGTGAATGGATTAGTAAATGGTACTTAATGGGTCACTAGAGGTGTACAAGGGGAGTGACAGGGTGATTGCTGGAGTGTATGGTCACTGACTAGGGAATTGAAGGTGTGAAAGACAAGTGTGTAGGTGGTTACAGGACTGCATACATAGTGGATAGGGGTTTGAAGCAGTCCATGTGCTAAGGCCTGGCTCGCTGCATGAGTGCTTGGATACTGACTGAATGATTAGAGTACTGTAAGGAGAGTGCCTGGGTGAATTTATAAGCGTTTGGGTTTTGGCGCAGTGAATGGATTAGTACATGGTGGTGAATGGGTCACTAGAGGAGTGCAAGAGGAGTGACAGGGTGTTTTCTGGAAGTGTATGTATACTGACTGAGGAATTGAAGGTGTGAAAGATAAGTGTGTAGGTGGTTAGAATACTGCAAGCATAGTGGATACGCATTTGAAGCAGTCCATGTGCTAAGGCCTGGCTCACTGCATAAGTACTTGGGTACTGACTGAATGATTAGAGTACAGCAAGGAGAGTGCCTGGGTGAATTCATAAGAGGTTGGGTTTTGGCGCAGTGAATGGATTAGTACATTGTACTGAATGGGTCACTAGAGGAGTGCAAGGGGAGTGACAGGGAGTTTGCTGGACTGTATGGATACTAACTTGGGAATTGAATGTGTGAAAGACAAGTGTGTAGGTGGTTAGAGGACTGCATGCATAGTGGATAGGGGTTTGAAGAAGTCCATGTGCTAAGGCCTGGCTCGCTGCATGAGTACTTGTGTACTGACTGAATGATTAGAGTCCTGCAAGGAGACTTCCTGGGTGAATTTATAAGTTTTTGGGTTTTGGCGCAGTAAATGGATTAGTACATGGTGCTGAATGGGTCACTAGATGAGTGAAAGAGGAGTGACAGGGTGTTTGCTGGAAGTGTGTGTATACTGACTGGGGAGTTGAAGGTGTGAAAGACAAGTGTGTAGGTGGTTATAGGATTGTATGCATAGTGGATAGGCGTTTGAAGCAGTCCAAGTGCTAAGGCCTGGCTCACTGCATAAGTACTTGGGTACTGACTGAATGATTAGAGTACAGCAAGGAGAGTGCCTGGGTGAATTTATAAGTGGTTGGGTTTTGGTGCAGTTAATAGATTAGTACATGGTGCTGAATGGGTCACTGGAGGAGTGCAAGGGGAGTGACAGGGTGTTTGCTGGAGTGTATGGATACTGACTGGGGAATTGAAGGTGTGAAAGACAAGTGTGTAGGTGGTTAGAGGACTGCATGCATAGTGGATAGCGGATTGAAGCAGTCCATGTGCTAAGGCCTGGCTCGCTGCATGAGTACTCGCGTACTGACTGAATGATTACAGTACTGCAAGGAGATTGCCTGGGTGAATTTATAAGTGTTTGGGTTTTGGCGCATTGAATGGATTAGTACATGGTGCTGAATGGATCACTAGAGGAGTGCAAGGGGAGTGAGAGGGTGTTTGCTGGAAGTGTATGGATACTGACTGGAAAATTGAAGGTTTGAAAGACAAGCGTGTAGGTGGTTACAGGACTGCATGCATGGTGGATAGGGGTTTGAAGCAGTCCATGTGCTAAGCCTGGCTCAGTGCATGAATACTTGGGTACCGACTGAATAATTAGAGTACTGCCAAGAGAGTGCCTGGGTGAAATTATAAGGGGTTGGGTTTTGGCACAGTTAATGGATTAGTACATGGTGCTGAATGGGTCACTGGAGGAGTGCAAGGGGAGTGACAGGGTGTTTGCTGGAGTGTATGGATAATGACTGGGAATTGAAGGTGTGAAAGACAAGTATGTAGGTGGTTAGAGGACTGCATGCATAATGGATAGGGGTTTGAAGTAGTCCATGTGCTAAGGACTGGCTCGCTGCATGAGTACTTGGGTACTGACTGAATGATTAGAGTACTGAAAGGAGAGTGCCTGGTTGAAATTATAAGTGTTTGGGTTTTGGCCCAGTGAATGGATTAGTACATGGTACTGAATGGGTCACTGGAGGAGTGCAAGGGGAGTGACAGGGTGTTTGCTGGATTGTAGGGATACTGACTGGGGAATTGAAGGTGTGAAAGACAAGTGTGTAGGTGGTTTGAGCACTGCATGCACAGTGGATAGGCGTTTAAAGCAGTCCATGTGCTAAAGCCCGGCTCACTGCATGGGTACTTGTGTACTGACTGAATGATTAGAGTACTGCAAGGAGAGTTCCTGGGTGAATTTATAAGTTTTTGGGTTATGGCGCAGGAAATGGCTTAGTACATGGTGCTGAATGGGTCACTAGAGGAGTGACAGGGTGTTTTTCTGGAAGTGTATGTATACTGACTGGGGGATTGAAGGTGTGAAAGACAAGTGTGTAGGTGGTTAGAGGACTGTATGCATAGTGGGTAGGCGTTTGAAGCAGTCCATGTCCTAAGGCCTGGCTCACTGCATAAGTACTTGGGTACTGACTGAATAATTAGAGTACTTCAAGGATAGTGCCTGGGTGAAATTATAAATGGTTGGGTTTTGGCTCAGTTAATGGATAAGTACATGGTGCTGAATGGATCACTGGAGGAGTGCAAGGGGAGTGACAGGGTGTTTGCTGGAGTGTATGGATACTGACTGGGAATTGAAGGTGTGAAAGACAAGTATGTAGGTGGTTAGAGGACTGCATGCATAATGGATAGGGGTTTAAAGCAGTCCATGTGCTAAGGCCTGGCTTGCTGCATGAGTACTTGGGTACTGACTGAATGATTAGAGTACTGCAAGGAGAGTGCCTGGGTGAATTTATAAGTGTTTGGGTTTTGGCGCAGTGAATGGATTAGTACATGGTACTGAATGGGTCACTGGAGGAGTGCAAGGGGAGTGACAGGGTGTTTGCTGTAGTGTATGGATACTGACTGGGGAATTGAGAGTGTGAAAGACAAGTGTGTAGTTGGTTAGAGGACTGCATGCATAGTGGATAGGCATTTGAAGCAGTCCATGTTCTAAGGCCTAGCTCAGTGCATGAGTACTTGGGTACTGACTGAATGATTAGAGTACTGGAAGGAGAGTGCCTGGGTGAATTTATAAGTTTTTGGGTTTTGGCGCAGTAAATGGATTAGTACATGGTGCTGAATGGGTCACTAGATGAGTGAAAGAGGAGTGACAGGGTGTTTGCTGGAAGTGTGTGTATACTGACTGGGGAGTTGAAGGTGTGAAAGACAAGTGTGTAGGTGGTTATAGGATTGTATGCATAGTGGATAGGCGTTTGAAGCAGTCCAAATGCTAAGGCCTGGCTCACTGCATAAGTACTTGGGTACTGACTGAATGATTAGAGTACAGCAAGGAGAGTGCCTGGGTGAATTTATAAGTGGTTGGGTTTTGGCGCAGTTAATGGATTAGTACATGGTGCTGAATGGGTCACTGGAGGAGTGCAAGGGGAGTGACAGGGAGTTTGCTGGAGTCTATGGATACTGACTTGGGAATTGAAGGTGTGAAAGACAAGTGTGTAGGTGGTTAGAGGATTGTATGCATAGTGGATAGGCGTTTGAAGCAGTCCAAGTGCTAAGGCCTGGCTCACTGCATAAGTACTTCGGTACTGACTGAATGACTAGAGTACAGCAAGGAGAGTGCCTGGGTGAACTTATAAGTGTTTGGGTTTTGGTGCAGTTAATTGATTAGTACATGGTGCTGAATGGGTCACTGGAGGAGCACAAGGGGAGTGACAGGGTGTTTGCTGGAGTGTATAGATACTGACTGGGGAATTGAAGCTGTGAAAGACAAGTGTGTAGGTGGTTAGAAGACTGCATGCATAGTGGATAGGCTTTTGAAGCAGTCCATGTGCTAAGGCCTGGCTCAGTGCCAGAGTACTTGGGTACTGACTGAATAATTAGAGTACTGCAAGGAGAGTGCCTGGGTGAATTCATAAGAGGTTGGGTTTTGGCGCAGTGAATGGATTAGTACATTGTACTGAATGGGTCACTAGAGGAGTGCAAGGGGAGTGACAGGGAGTTTGCTGGACTGTATGGATACTAACTTGGGAATTGAATGTGTGAAAGACAAGTGTGTAGGTGGTTAGAGGACTGCATGCATAGTGGATAGGGGTTTGAAGAAGTCCATGTGCTAAGGCCTGGCTCGCTGCATGAGTACTTGTGTACTGACTGAATGATTAGAGTCCTGCAAGGAGACTTCCTGGGTGATTTTATAAGTTTTTGGGTTTTGGCGCAGTAAATGGATTAGTACATGGTGCTGAATGGGTCACTAGATGAGTGAAAGAGGAGTGACAGGGTGTTTGCTGGAAGTGTGTGTATACTGACTGGGGAGTTGAAGGTGTGAAAGACAAGTGTGTAGGTGGTTATAGGATTGTATGCATAGTGGATAGGCGTTTGAAGCAGTCCAAGTGCTAAGGCCTGGCTCACTGCATAAGTACTTGGGTACTGACTGAATGATTAGAGTACAGCAAGGAGAGTGCCTGGGTGAATTTATAAGTGGTTGGGTTTTGGCGCAGTTAATGGATTAGTACATGGTGCTGAATGGGTCACTGGAGGAGTGCAAGGGGAGTGACAGGGAGTTTGCTGGAGTCTATGGATACTGACTTGGGAATTGAAGGTGTGAAAGACAAGTGTGTAGGTGGTTAGAGGATTGTATGCATAGTGGATAGGCGTTTGAAGCAGTCCAAGTGCTAAGGCCTGGCTCACTGCATAAGTACTTCGGTACTGACTGAATGACTAGAGTACAGCAAGGAGAGTGCCTGGGTGAACTTATAAGTGTTTGGGTTTTGGTGCAGTTAATGGATTAGTACATGGTGCTGAATGGGTCACTGGAGGAGCACAAGGGGAGTGACAGGGTGTTTGCTGGAGTGTATAGATACTGACTGGGGAATTGAAGCTGTGAAAGACAAGTGTTTAGGGGGTTAGAGGACTGCATGCATAGTGGATAGGCTTTTGAAGCAGTCCATGTGCTAAGGCCTGGCTCAGTGCCAGAGTACTTGGGTACTGACTGAATGATTAGAGTACTGAAAGGAGAGTGCCTGGTTGAAATTATAAGTGTTTGGGTTTTGGCCCAGTGAATGGATTAGTACATGGTACTGAATGGGTCACTGGAGGAGTGCAAGGGGAGTGACAGGGTGTTTGCTGGATTGTAGGGATACTGACTGGGGAATTGAAGGTGTGAAAGACAAGTGTGTAGGTGGTTTGAGCACTGCATGCACAGTGGATAGGCGTTTAAAGCAGTCCATGTGCTAAAGCCCGGCTCACTGCATGGGTACTTGTGTACTGACTGAATGATTAGAGTACTGCAAGGAGAGTTCCTGGGTGAATTTATAAGTTTTTGGGTTATGGCGCAGGAAATGGCTTAGTACATGGTGCTGAATGGGTCACTAGAGGAGTGACAGGGTGTTTTTCTGGAAGTGTATGTATACTGACTGGGGGATTGAAGGTGTGAAAGACAAGTGTGTAGGTGGTTAGAGGACTGTATGCATAGTGGGTAGGCGTTTGAAGCAGTCCATGTCCTAAGGCCTGGCTCACTGCATAAGTACTTGGGTACTGACTGAATAATTAGAGTACTTCAAGGATAGTGCCTGGGTGAAATTATAAATGGTTGGGTTTTGGCTCAGTTAATGGATAAGTACATGGTGCTGAATGGATCACTGGAGGAGTGCAAGGGGAGTGACAGGGTGTTTGCTGGAGTGTATGGATACTGACTGGGAATTGAAGGTGTGAAAGACAAGTATGTAGGTGGTTAGAGGACTGCATGCATAATGGATAGGGGTTTAAAGCAGTCCATGTGCTAAGGCCTGGCTTGCTGCATGAGTACTTGGGTACTGACTGAATGATTAGAGTACTGCAAGGAGAGTGCCTGGGTGAATTTATAAGTGTTTGGGTTTTGGCGCAGTGAATGGATTAGTACATGGTACTGAATGGGTCACTGGAGGAGTGCAAGGGGAGTGACAGGGTGTTTGCTGTAGTGTATGGATACTGACTGGGGAATTGAGAGTGTGAAAGACAAGTGTGTAGTTGGTTAGAGGACTGCATGCATAGTGGATAGGCATTTGAAGCAGTCCATGTTCTAAGGCCTAGCTCAGTGCATGAGTACTTGGGTACTGACTGAATGATTAGAGTACTGCAAGGAGAGTGCCTGGGTGAATTTATAAGTTTTTGGGTTTTGGCGCAGTAAATGGATTAGTACATGGTGCTGAATGGGTCACTAGATGAGTGAAAGAGGAGTGACAGGGTGTTTGCTGGAAGTGTGTGTATACTGACTGGGGAGTTGAAGGTGTGAAAGACAAGTGTGTAGGTGGTTATAGGATTGTATGCATAGTGGATAGGCGTTTGAAGCAGTCCAAGTGCTAAGGCCTGGCTCACTGCATAAGTACTTGGGTACTGACTGAATGATTAGAGTACAGCAAGGAGAGTGCCTGGGTGAATTTATAAGTGGTTGGGTTTTGGCGCAGTTAATGGATTAGTACATGGTGCTGAATGGGTCACTGGAGGAGTGCAAGGGGAGTGACAGAGAGTTTGCTGGAGTCTATGGATACTGACTTGGGAATTGAAGGTGTGAAAGACAAGTGTGTAGGTGGTTAGAGGATTGTATGCATAGTGGATAGGCGTTTGAAGCAGTCCAAGTGCTAAGGCCTGGCTCACTGCATAAGTACTTCGGTACTGACTGAATGACTAGAGTACAGCAAGGAGAGTGCCTGGGTGAACTTATAAGTGTTTGGGTTTTGGTGCAGTTAATGGATTAGTACATGGTGCTGAATGGGTCACTGGAGGAGCACAAGGGGAGTGACAGGGTGTTTGCTGGAGTGTATAGATACTGACTGGGGAATTGAAGCTGTGAAAGACAAGTGTGTAGGTGGTTAGAAGACTGCATGCATAGTGGATAGGCTTTTGAAGCAGTCCATGTGCTAAGGCCTGGCTCAGTGCCAGAGTACTTGGGTACTGACTGAATAATTAGAGTACTGCAAGGAGAGTGCCTGGGTGAATTCATAAGAGGTTGGGTTTTGGCACAGTGAATGGATTAGTACATTGTACTGAATGGGTCACTAGAGGAGTGCAAGGGGAGTGACAGGGAGTTTGCTGGACTGTATGGATACTAACTTGGGAATTGAATGTGTGAAAGACAAGTGTGTAGGTGGTTAGAGGACTGCATGCATAGTGGATAGGGGTTTGAAGAAGTCCATGTGCTAAGGCCTGGCTCGCTGCATGAGTACTTGTGTACTGACTGAATGATTAGAGTCCTGCAAGGAGACTTCCTGGGTGATTTTATAAGTTTTTGGGTTTTGGCGCAGTAAATGGATTAGTACATGGTGCTGAATGGGTCACTAGATGAGTGAAAGAGGAGTGACAGGGTGTTTGCTGGAAGTGTGTGTATACTGACTGGGGAGTTGAAGGTGTGAAAGACAAGTGTGTAGGTGGTTATAGGATTGTATGCATAGTGGATAGGCGTTTGAAGCAGTCCAAGTGCTAAGGCCTGGCTCACTGCATAAGTACTTGGGTACTGACTGAATGATTAGAGTACAGCAAGGAGAGTGCCTGGGTGAATTTATAAGTGGTTGGGTTTTGGCGCAGTTAATGGATTAGTACATGGTGCTGAATGGGTCACTGGAGGAGTGCAAGGGGAGTGACAGGGAGTTTGCTGGAGTCTATGGATACTGACTTGGGAATTGAAGGTGTGAAAGACAAGTGTGTAGGTGGTTAGAGGATTGTATGCATAGTGGATAGGCGTTTGAAGCAGTCCAAGTGCTAAGGCCTGGCTCACTGCATAAGTACTTCGGTACTGACTGAATGACTAGAGTACAGCAAGGAGAGTGCCTGGGTGAACTTATAAGTGTTTGGGTTTTGGTGCAGTTAATGGATTAGTACATGGTGCTGAATGGGTCACTGGAGGAGCACAAGGGGAGTGACAGGGTGTTTGCTGGAGTGTATAGATACTGACTGGGGAATTGAAGCTGTGAAAGACAAGTGTGTAGGTGGTTAGAAGACTGCATGCATAGTGGATAGGCTTTTGAAGCAGTCCATGTGCTAAGGCCTGGCTCAGTGCCAGAGTACTTGGGTACTGACTGAATGATTAGAGTACTGCAAGGAGAGTGCCTGGGTGAATTCATAAGAGGTTGGGTTTTGGCGCAGTGAATGGATTAGTACATTGTACTGAATGGGTCACTAGAGGAGTGCAAGGGGAGTGACAGGGAGTTTGCTGGACTGTATGGATACTAACTTGGGAATTGAATGTGTGAAAGACAAGTGTGTAGGTGGTTAGAGGACTGCATGCATAGTGGATAGGGGTTTGAAGAAGTCCATGTGCCAAGGCCTGGCTCGCTGCATGAGTACTTGTGTACTGACTGAATGATTAGAGTCCTGCAAGGAGACTTCCTGGGTGAATTTATAAGTTTTTGGGTTATGGCGCAGGGAATGGATTAGTACATGGTGCTGAATAGGTCACTAGAGGAGTGCAAGAGGAGTGACAGGGTGTTTGCTGGAAGTGTATGTATACTGACTGGGGAATTGAAGGTGTGAAAGACAAGTGTGTAGGTGGTTAGAGGACTGTATGCATAGTGGATAGGCGTTTAAAGCAGTCCATGTGCTAAGGGCTGGCTTGCTGCATGAGTACTTGGGTACTGACTGAATGATTAGAGTACTGCAAGGAGAGTGCCTGGGTGAATTTATAAGTGTTTGGGTTTTGGCGCATTGAATGGATTAGTACATGGTACTGAATGGGTCACTGGAGGAGTGCAAGGGGAGTGGCAGGGTGTTTGCTGTAGTGTATGGATACTGACTGGGGAATTGAGGGTGTGAAAGACAAGTGTGTAGGTGGTTAGAGGACTGCATGCATAGTGGATAGGCATTTGAAGCAGTCCATGTTCTAAGGCCTGGCTAACTGCATGACTACTTGGGTACTGACTGAATGATTAGAATACTGCAAGGAGAGTGCCTGGGTGAATTTATAAGCGGTTGGGTTTTGGCGTAGTGAATGGATTAGTGAATGGTACTGAATGGGTTACTAGAGGAGTACAAGGGGAGTGACAGGGTGTTTGCTGTAGTGTATGTATACTGACTGGGGAATTGAGGGTGTGAAAGACAAGTGTGTAGGTGGTTAGAGAACTGCATGCATAGTGGATAGGCATTTGAAGCAGTCCATGTTCTAAGGCCTGGCTCAGTGCATGAGTACTTGGGTACTGACTGAATGATTAGAGTACTGCAAGGAGAGTGCCTGGGTGAATTTATAAGTGGTTGGGTTTTGGCGCAGTGAATGGATTAGTACATGGTACTGAATAGGTCACTATAGGAGTGCAAGGGGAGTGACAGGGAGTTTGCTGGAGTGTATTGATACTAACTTGGGAATTGAAGGTGTGAAAGACAAGTGTGTAGGTGGTTACAGGACTGCATGCATAGTGGATAGGGGTTTGAAGAAGTCCATGTGCTAAGGCCTGGCTCGCTGCATGAGTACTTGTGTACTGACTGAATGATTAGAGTACTGCAAGGTTACTTCCTGGGTGAATTTATAAGTTTTTGGGTTTTTGCGCAGTGAATGGATTAGTACATTGTGCTGAATGGGTCACTGGAGGAGTGCAAGAGGAGTGACAAGGTGTTTCCTGGAAGTGTATGGATACTGACTATGGAATTTAAGGTGTGAAAGACAAGTGTGTAGGTGGTTACAGGACTGCATGCATAGTGGATAGGGGTTTGAAGAAGTCCATGTGCTTAGGCCTGGCTCGCTGCATGAGTACTTGGATACTGACTGAATGATTAGAGTACTGCAAGGAGAGTGCCTGGGTGAATTTATAAGTGGTTGGGTTTTGGCGCAGTTAATGGATTAGTACATGGTGCTGAATGGGTCACTGGAGGAGTGCAAGGGGAGTGACAAGGTGTTTCCTGGAAGTGTATGGATACTGACTAGGGAATTTAAGGTGTGAAAGACAAGTGTGTAGGTGGTTAGAGGATTGTATGCATAGTGGATAGGCGTTTGAAGCAGTCAAAGTGCTAAGGCCTGGCTCACTGCATAAGTACTTCGGTACTGACTGAATGATTAGAGTACAGCAAGGAGAGTGCCTGGGTGAAATTATAAGTGTTTGGGTTTTGGTGCAGTTAATGGATTAGTACATGGTGCTGAATGGGTCACTGGAGGAGCACAAGGGAAGTGACAGGGTGTTTGCTGGAGTGTATGGATACTGACTGGGGAATTGAAGCTGTGAAAGACAAGTGTGTAGGTGATTAGAAGACTGCATGCATAGTGGATAGGCTTTCGAAGCAGTCCATGTGCTAAGGCCTGGCTCAGTGCAAGAGTACTTGGGTACTGACTGAATGATTACAGTACTGCAAGGAGATTCCCTGGGTGAATTTATAAGTGGTTGGGTTTTGACGCAGTGAATGGATTAGTACATTGTACTGAATGGGTCACTAGAGGAGTGCAAGGGGAGTGACAGGGAGTTTGCTGGAGTGTATGGATACTAACTTGGGAATTGAATGTGTGAAAGACAAGTGTGTAGGTGGTTAGAGGACTGCATGCATAGTGAATAGCGGTTTGAAGCAGTCCATGTGCTAAGGCCTCGCTCGCTGCATGAGTACTGGGGTACTGACTGAATGATTAGAGTACTGCAAGGAGAGTGCCTGGGTGAATTTATAAGTGTTTGGGTTTTGGCCCAGTGATTGGATTATTACATGGTACTGAATGGGTCACTGGAGGAGTGCAAGGGGAGTGACAGGGTGTTTGCTGGAGTGTATGGATACTGACTGGGAATTGAAGGTGTGAAACACAAGTATGTAGATGATTAGAGGACTGCATGCATAATGGATAGGGGTTTGAAGCAGTCCATGTGCTAAGGCCTGGCTCGCTGCATGAGTACTTGGGTACTGACTGAATGAGTAGAGTACTGCAAGGAGAGTGCCTGGGTGACTTTATAAGTGTTTGGGTTTTGGCGTAGTGAATGGATTAGTACATGGTACTGAATGGGTCACTGGAGGAGTGCAAGGGGAGTGACAGGGTGTTTGCTGGAGTGTATGGATACTGACTGGGGAATTGAGGGTGTGAAAGACAAGTGTGTAGGTGGTTAGAGGACTGCATGCATAGTGGATAGGCATTTGAAGCAGTCCATGTTCTAAGGCCTGGCTCACTGCATGAGTACTTGGGTACTGACTGAATGATTAGAATACTGCAAGGAAAGTGCCTGGGTGAATTTATAAGCGGTTGGGTTTTGGCACAGTGAATGGATTAGTAAATGGTACTGAATGGGTCACTAGAGGAGTACAAGGAGAGTGACAGGGTGTTTGCTGGAGTGTATGGATACTGGCTAGGGAGTTGAAGGTGTGAAAGACAAGTGTGTAGGTGGTTAGAGGACTGCATGCATAGTGGATAGGGGTTTGAAGAAGTCCATGTGCTTAGGCCTGGCTCGCTGCATGAGTACTTGGATACTGACTGAATGATTAGAGTACTGCAAGGAGAGTGCCTGGGTGAATTTATAAGTGGTTGGGTTTTGGCGCAGTTAATGGATTAGTACATGGTGCTGAATGGGTCACTGGAGGAGTGCAAGGGGAGTGACAAGGTGTTTCCTGGAAGTGTATGGATACTGACCAGGGAATTTAAGGTGTGAAAGACAAGTGTGTAGGTGGTTAGAGGATTGTATGCATAGTGGATAGGCGTTTGAAGCAGTCCAAGTGCTAAGGCCTGGCTCACTGCATAAGTACTTCGGTACTGACTGAATGATTAGAGTACAGCAAGGAGAGTGCCTGGGTGAAATTATAAGTGTTTGGGTTTTGGTGCAGTTAATGGATTAGTACATGGTGCTGAATGGGTCACTGGAGGAGCACAAGGGAAGTGACAGGGTGTTTGCTGGAGTGTATGGATACTGACTGGGGAATTGAAGCTGTGAAAGACAAGTGTGTAGGTGGTTAGAAGACTGCATGCATAGTGGATAGGCTTTCGAAGCAGTCCATGTGCTAAGGCCTGGCTCAGTGCAAGAGTACTTGGGTACTGACTGAATGATTACAGTACTGCAAGGAGATTCCCTGGGTGAATTTATAAGTGGTTGGGTTTTGACGCAGTGAATGGATTAGTACATTGTACTGAATGGGTCACTAGAGGAGTGCAAGGGGAGTGACAGGGAGTTTGCTGGAGTGTATGGATACTAACTTGGGAATTGAATGTGTGAAAGACAAGTGTGTAGGTGTTAGAGGACTGCATGCATAGTGAATAGCGGTTTGAAGCAGTCCATGTGCTAAGGCCTCGCTCGCTGCATGAGTACTGGGGTACTGACTGAATGATTAGAGTACTGCAAGGAGAGTGCCTGGGTGAATTTATAAGTGTTTGGGTTTTGGCCCAGTGATTGGATTAGTACATGGTACTGAATGGGTCACTGGAGGAGTGCAAGGGGAGTGACAGGGTGTTTGCTGGAGTGTATGGATACTGACTGGGAATTGAAGGTGTGAAACACAAGTATGTAGATGATTAGAGGACTGCATGCATAATGGATAGGGGTTTGAAGCAGTCCATGTGCTAAGGCCTGGCTCGCTGCATGAGTACTTGGGTACTGACTGAATGAGTAGAGTACTGCAAGGAGAGTGCCTGGGTGACTTTATAAGTGTTTGGGTTTTGGCGTAGTGAATGGATTAGTACATGGTACTGAATGGGTCACTGGAGGAGTGCAAGGGGAGTGACAGGGTGTTTGCTGGAGTGTATGGATACTGACTGGGGAATTGAGGGTGTGAAAGACAAGTGTGTAGGTGGTTAGAGGACTGCATGCATAGTGGATAGGCATTTGAAGCAGTCCATGTTCTAAGGCCTGGCTCACTGCATGAGTACTTGGGTACTGACTGAATGATTAGAATACTGCAAGGAGAGTGCCTGGGTGAATTTATAAGCGGTTGGGTTTTGGCACAGTGAATGGATTAGTAAATGGTACTGAATGGGTCACTAGAGGAGTACAAGGAGAGTGACAGGGTGTTTGCTGGAGTGTATGGATACTGGCTAGGGAGTTGAAGGTGTGAAAGACAAGTGTGTAGGTGGTTAGAGGACTGCATGCATAGTGGATAGCGGTTTGAAGCAGTCCATGTGCTAAGGCCCGCCTCGCAGCATGAGTATTTGGGTACTGACTGAATGATTACTGTACTGCAAGGAGATTCCCTGGGTGAATTTATAAGTGTTTGGGTTTTGGCGCAGTGAATGGATTAGTACATGGTGCTGAATGGATCACTAGAGGAGTGCAAGGGGAGTGAGAGGGTGTTTGCTGGAAGTGTATGGATACTGACTGGAGAATTGAAGGTGTGAAAGACAAGCGAGTAGGTGGTTACAGGACTGCATGCATAGTGGATAGGGGTTTGAAGCAGTCGATGTGCTAAGCCTGGCTCAGTGCATGAGTACTTGGGTACTGACTGAATGATTAGAGTACTGCAAGGAGAGTTCCTGGGTGAATTTATACGTTTTTGGGTTATGGCGCAGGGAATGGATTAGTACATGGTGCTGAATAGGTCACTAGAGGAGTGCAAGAGGAGTGACAGGGTGTTTGCTGGAAGTGTATGTATACCGACTGGGGAATTAAAGGTGTGAAAGACAAGTGTGCAGGTGGTTAGAGGACTGTATGCATAGTGGATAGGCGTTTGAAGCAGTCCGTGTGCTAAGGCCTGGCTCACTGCATAAGTACTTGGGTACTGACTGAATAATTAGAGTACTGCAAATAGAGTGCCTGGGTGAATTTATAAGTGTTTGGGTTTTGGCACACTGAATGGATTAGTACATGGTGCTGAATGGGTCACTAGAGGAGTGCAAGGGGAGTGACAGGGTGTTTGCTGGAGTGTATGGATACTGACTGGGGAATTGAGGGTGTGAAAGACAAGTGTGTAGGTGGTTAGAGGACTGCATGCATAGTGGATAGGCATTTGAAGCAGTCCATGTTCTAAGGCCTGGCTAACTGCATGACTACTTGGGTACTGACTGAATGATTAGAATACTGCAAGGAGAGTGCCTGGGTGAATTTATAAGCGGTTGGGTTTTGGCGTAGTGAATGGATTAGTGAATGGTACTGAATGGGTTACTAGAGGAGTACAAGGGGAGTGACAGGGTGTTTGCTGTAGTGTATGTATACTGACTGGGGAATTGAGGGTGTGAAAGACAAGTGTGTAGGTGGTTAGAGAACTGCATGCATAGTGGATAGGCATTTGAAGCAGTCCATGTTCTAAGGCCTGGCTCAGTGCATGAGTACTTGGGTACTGACTGAATGATTAGAGTACTGCAAGGAGAGTGCCTGGGTGAATTTATAAGTGGTTGGGTTTTGGCGCAGTGAATGGATTAGTACATGGTACTGAATAGGTCACTATAGGAGTGCAAGGGGAGTGACAGGGAGTTTGCTGGAGTGTATTGATACTAACTTGGGAATTGAAGGTGTGAAAGACAAGTGTGTAGGTGGTTACAGGACTGCATGCATAGTGGATAGGGGTTTGAAGAAGTCCATGTGCTAAGGCCTGGCTCGCTGCATGAGTACTTGTGTACTGACTGAATGATTAGAGTACTGCAAGGTTACTTCCTGGGTGAATTTATAAGTTTTTGGGTTTTTGCGCAGTGAATGGATTAGTACATTGTGCTGAATGGGTCACTGGAGGAGTGCAAGAGGAGTGACAAGGTGTTTCCTGGAAGTGTATGGATACTGACTATGGAATTTAAGGTGTGAAAGACAAGTGTGTAGGTGGTTACAGGACTGCATGCATAGTGGATAGGGGTTTGAAGAAGTCCATGTGCTTAGGCCTGGCTCGCTGCATGAGTACTTGGATACTGACTGAATGATTAGAGTACTGCAAGGAGAGTGCCTGGGTGAATTTATAAGTGGTTGGGTTTTGGCGCAGTTAATGGATTAGTACATGGTGCTGAATGGGTCACTGGAGGAGTGCAAGGGGAGTGACAAGGTGTTTCCTGGAAGTGTATGGATACTGACTAGGGAATTTAAGGTGTGAAAGACAAGTGTGTAGGTGGTTAGAGGATTGTATGCATAGTGGATAGGCGTTTGAAGCAGTCAAAGTGCTAAGGCCTGGCTCACTGCATAAGTACTTCGGTACTGACTGAATGATTAGAGTACAGCAAGGAGAGTGCCTGGGTGAAATTATAAGTGTTTGGGTTTTGGTGCAGTTAATGGATTAGTACATGGTGCTGAATGGGTCACTGGAGGAGCACAAGGGAAGTGACAGGGTGTTTGCTGGAGTGTATGGATACTGACTGGGGAATTGAAGCTGTGAAAGACAAGTGTGTAGGTGGTTAGAAGACTGCATGCATAGTGGATAGGCTTTCGAAGCAGTCCATGTGCTAAGGCCTGGCTCAGTGCAAGAGTACTTGGGTACTGACTGAATGATTACAGTACTGCAAGGAGATTCCCTGGGTGAATTTATAAGTGGTTGGGTTTTGACGCAGTGAATGGATTAGTACATTGTACTGAATGGGTCACTAGAGGAGTGCAAGGGGAGTGACAGGGAGTTTGCTGGAGTGTATGGATACTAACTTGGGAATTGAATGTGTGAAAGACAAGTGTGTAGGTGGTTAGAGGACTGCATGCATAGTGAATAGCGGTTTGAAGCAGTCCATGTGCTAAGGCCTCGCTCGCTGCATGAGTACTGGGGTACTGACTGAATGATTAGAGTACTGCAAGGAGAGTGCCTGGGTGAATTTATAAGTGTTTGGGTTTTGGCCCAGTGATTGGATTATTACATGGTACTGAATGGGTCACTGGAGGAGTGCAAGGGGAGTGACAGGGTGTTTGCTGGAGTGTATGGATACTGACTGGGAATTGAAGGTGTGAAACACAAGTATGTAGATGATTAGAGGACTGCATGCATAATGGATAGGGGTTTGAAGCAGTCCATGTGCTAAGGCCTGGCTCGCTGCATGAGTACTTGGGTACTGACTGAATGAGTAGAGTACTGCAAGGAGAGTGCCTGGGTGACTTTATAAGTGTTTGGGTTTTGGCGTAGTGAATGGATTAGTACATGGTACTGAATGGGTCACTGGAGGAGTGCAAGGGGAGTGACAGGGTGTTTGCTGGAGTGTATGGATACTGACTGGGGAATTGAGGGTGTGAAAGACAAGTGTGTAGGTGGTTAGAGGACTGCATGCATAGTGGATAGGCATTTGAAGCAGTCCATGTTCTAAGGCCTGGCTCACTGCATGAGTACTTGGGTACTGACTGAATGATTAGAATACTGCAAGGAAAGTGCCTGGGTGAATTTATAAGCGGTTGGGTTTTGGCACAGTGAATGGATTAGTAAATGGTACTGAATGGGTCACTAGAGGAGTACAAGGAGAGTGACAGGGTGTTTGCTGGAGTGTATGGATACTGGCTAGGGAGTTGAAGGTGTGAAAGACAAGTGTGTAGGTGGTTAGAGGACTGCATGCATAGTGGATAGGGGTTTGAAGAAGTCCATGTGCTTAGGCCTGGCTCGCTGCATGAGTACTTGGATACTGACTGAATGATTAGAGTACTGCAAGGAGAGTGCCTGGGTGAATTTATAAGTGGTTGGGTTTTGGCGCAGTTAATGGATTAGTACATGGTGCTGAATGGGTCACTGGAGGAGTGCAAGGGGAGTGACAAGGTGTTTCCTGGAAGTGTATGGATACTGACCAGGGAATTTAAGGTGTGAAAGACAAGTGTGTAGGTGGTTAGAGGATTGTATGCATAGTGGATAGGCGTTTGAAGCAGTCCAAGTGCTAAGGCCTGGCTCACTGCATAAGTACTTCGGTACTGACTGAATGATTAGAGTACAGCAAGGAGAGTGCCTGGGTGAAATTATAAGTGTTTGGGTTTTGGTGCAGTTAATGGATTAGTACATGGTGCTGAATGGGTCACTGGAGGAGCACAAGGGAAGTGACAGGGTGTTTGCTGGAGTGTATGGATACTGACTGGGGAATTGAAGCTGTGAAAGACAAGTGTGTAGGTGGTTAGAAGACTGCATGCATAGTGGATAGGCTTTCGAAGCAGTCCATGTGCTAAGGCCTGGCTCAGTGCAAGAGTACTTGGGTACTGACTGAATGATTACAGTACTGCAAGGAGATTCCCTGGGTGAATTTATAAGTGGTTGGGTTTTGACGCAGTGAATGGATTAGTACATTGTACTGAATGGGTCACTAGAGGAGTGCAAGGGGAGTGACAGGGAGTTTGCTGGAGTGTATGGATACTAACTTGGGAATTGAATGTGTGAAAGACAAGTGTGTAGGTGTTAGAGGACTGCATGCATAGTGAATAGCGGTTTGAAGCAGTCCATGTGCTAAGGCCTCGCTCGCTGCATGAGTACTGGGGTACTGACTGAATGATTAGAGTACTGCAAGGAGAGTGCCTGGGTGAATTTATAAGTGTTTGGGTTTTGGCCCAGTGATTGGATTAGTACATGGTACTGAATGGGTCACTGGAGGAGTGCAAGGGGAGTGACAGGGTGTTTGCTGGAGTGTATGGATACTGACTGGGAATTGAAGGTGTGAAACACAAGTATGTAGATGATTAGAGGACTGCATGCATAATGGATAGGGGTTTGAAGCAGTCCATGTGCTAAGGCCTGGCTCGCTGCATGAGTACTTGGGTACTGACTGAATGAGTAGAGTACTGCAAGGAGAGTGCCTGGGTGACTTTATAAGTGTTTGGGTTTTGGCGTAGTGAATGGATTAGTACATGGTACTGAATGGGTCACTGGAGGAGTGCAAGGGGAGTGACAGGGTGTTTGCTGGAGTGTATGGATACTGACTGGGGAATTGAGGGTGTGAAAGACAAGTGTGTAGGTGGTTAGAGGACTGCATGCATAGTGGATAGGCATTTGAAGCAGTCCATGTTCTAAGGCCTGGCTCACTGCATGAGTACTTGGGTACTGACTGAATGATTAGAATACTGCAAGGAGAGTGCCTGGGTGAATTTATAAGCGGTTGGGTTTTGGCACAGTGAATGGATTAGTAAATGGTACTGAATGGGTCACTAGAGGAGTACAAGGAGAGTGACAGGGTGTTTGCTGGAGTGTATGGATACTGGCTAGGGAGTTGAAGGTGTGAAAGACAAGTGTGTAGGTGGTTAGAGGACTGCATGCATAGTGGATAGCGGTTTGAAGCAGTCCATGTGCTAAGGCCCGCCTCGCAGCATGAGTATTTGGGTACTGACTGAATGATTACTGTACTGCAAGGAGATTCCCTGGGTGAATTTATAAGTGTTTGGGTTTTGGCGCAGTGAATGGATTAGTACATGGTGCTGAATGGATCACTAGAGGAGTGCAAGGGGAGTGAGAGGGTGTTTGCTGGAAGTGTATGGATACTGACTGGAGAATTGAAGGTGTGAAAGACAAGCGAGTAGGTGGTTACAGGACTGCATGCATAGTGGATAGGGGTTTGAAGCAGTCGATGTGCTAAGCCTGGCTCAGTGCATGAGTACTTGGGTACTGACTGAATGATTAGAGTACTGCAAGGAGAGTTCCTGGGTGAATTTATACGTTTTTGGGTTATGGCGCAGGGAATGGATTAGTACATGGTGCTGAATAGGTCACTAGAGGAGTGCAAGAGGAGTGACAGGGTGTTTGCTGGAAGTGTATGTATACCGACTGGGGAATTAAAGGTGTGAAAGACAAGTGTGCAGGTGGTTAGAGGACTGTATGCATAGTGGATAGGCGTTTGAAGCAGTCCGTGTGCTAAGGCCTGGCTCACTGCATAAGTACTTGGGTACTGACTGAATAATTAGAGTACTGCAAATAGAGTGCCTGGGTGAATTTATAAGTGTTTGGGTTTTGGCACACTGAATGGATTAGTACATGGTGCTGAATGGGTCACTAGAGGAGTGCAAGGGGAGTGACAGGGTGTTTGCTGGAGTGTATGGATACTGACTGGGGAATTGAAGGTGTGAAAGACAAGTGTGTAGGTTGTGAAAGGACTGCATGCATAGTGGATAGCGGTTTGAAGCAGTCCATGTGCTAAGGCCTGGCTCGCTGCATGAGTACTTGAGTACTGACTGAATGATTACAGTACTGCAAGGAGATTGCCTGGGTGAATTTATAAGTGTTTGGGTTTTGGCGCAGTGAATGGATTAGTACATGGTGCTGAATGGATCACTAGAGGAGTGCAAGGGGAGTGAGAGGGTGTTTGCTGGAAGTGTATGGATATTAACTGGAGAATTGAAGGTGTGAAAGACAAACGTGTAGGTGGTTACAGGACTGCATGCGTAATGGATAGGGGTTTGAAGTAGTCCATGTGCTAAGGCCTGGCTCGCTGCATGAGTACTTGGGTACTGACTGAATGATTAGAGTACTGCAAGGAGAGTGCCTGGGTGAATTTATAAGTGTTTGGGTTTTGGCGCAGTGAATGGATTAGTACATGGTACTGAATGGGTCACTGGAGGAGTGCAAGGGGAGTGACAGGGTGTTTGCTGGAGTGTATGGATACTGACTGGGGAATTGAAGGTGTGAAAGACAAGTGTGTAGGTGGTTAGAGCACTGCATGCACAGTGGATAGGCGTTTAAAGCAGTCCATGTGCTAAGGCCCGGCTCACTGCATGGGTACTTGTGTACTGACTGATTAATTAGAGTACTGCAAGGAGAGTGCCTGGGTGAAATTATAAGTGGTTGGGTTTTGGCTCAGTTAATGGATTAGTACATGGTGCTGAATGGGTCACTGGAGGAGTGCAAGGGGAGTGACAGGGTGTTTGCTGGAGTGTATGGATACTGACTGGGGAATTGAGGGTGTGAAAGACAAGTGTGTAGGTGGTTAGAGGACTGCATGCATAGTGGATAGGCATTTGAAGCAGTCCATGTTCTAAGGCCTGGCTCACTGCATGAGTACTTGGGTACTGACTGAATGATTAGAATACTGCAAGGAGAGTGCCTGGGTGAATTTATAAGCGGTTGGGTTTTGGCGCAGTGAATGGATTAGTAAATAGTACTGAATGGGTCACTATAGGTGTACAAGGGGAGTGACAGGGTGTTTGCTGGAGTGTATGGATACTGACTAGGGAATTGAAGGTGTGAAAGACAATTGTGTAGGTGGTTACAGGACTGCATACATAGTGGATAGGGGTTTGAAGCAGTCCATGTGCTAAGGCCTGGCTCGCTGCATGAGTGCTTGGATACTGACTGAATGATTAGAGTACTGCAAGGAGAGTGCCTGGGTGAATTTATAAGCGTTTGGGTTTTGGCGAAGTGAATGGATTAGTACATGGTGCTGAATGGGTCACTAGAGGAGTGCAAGAGGAGTGACAGGGTGTTTTCTGGATGTGTATGTATACTGACTGATGAATTGAAGGTGTGAACGCTAAGTGTTTAGGTGGTTAGAATACTGCAAGCATAGTGGATACGCGTTTGAAGCAGTCCATGTGCTAAGGCCTGGCTCACTGCATAAGTACTTGGGTACTGACTGAATGATTAGAGTACTGCAAGGAGAGTGCCTGGGTGAATTTATAAGTGCTTGGGTTTTGGCGCAGTGAATGGATTAGTACATGGTGCTGAATGGGTCACTGGAGGATTGCAAGGGGAGTGAGTCCTAGAGCCAGTGCTATGCTAAAAGACACTTAGAAAACAGTTAAAACACCTACATACACTAGGGAACACTGTGCGTTGGGGTACCCCTGTGATTAGAATGACCTTCTCTATAAGCCCCTAGTACATAATAGGGCAGGGGGATTAAAACTACCTCTTAAAACGCTCCACAGTGCGCGTTTGCACAATGGTGAAGGGGGGGCTAAGCTGACGTGTGCAATTACGCCCTGTGGCAGTTTTAATTTGGGGGATAATATCCCCTTGAATCCTGAGTGTGCCTTGGGTCCAACTAGCCCACCAGATATCTCCAGTTAGCGCCACAGAGCTGTGTTGTAGAGAGGTGTAAAAAGTGGCACGGCCTGGACCACCTCTCTGCAGCGCAGTGGCGCTTTCTGGAAGCACCTGATCGGCTAGTTGGCCCCCTGGGGCTCTCAGGATTGAAGGGGAATTATTTCCCCATCTTAAATCCCACCACAGGGCGTGTTTTCACACATCACCTCAGGCCCCATCCCCTCCCTTCACCTTTGTGTAAACGCGCCCTGTGTCTGTTTTAATTTGGGAGATTAAGTCCCCTTGAATCCTGAGTGTCCCTAGGGTCCAAGTAGCCCACTAGGTACCTCCAGTAAGTGCCACAGAGCTGCCTTGCAGAGAGGTGTAAAAAGGGGAACGGCCTGGGCCACCTCTCTGAAACACAGCACAGTGGCGCTTACTGGAAGCACCTGATGGGCTAGTTGCCCCCCCTGGGGCTCTCAGGATTGAAGGGGAATTATTTCCCCAACTTAAAACGTGCAACAAGGTGTGTTTTCACACGTCACCTCAGGCCCCATCCCCTCCCTTCACCACTGTGTAAATGCGCCCTGTGTCCGTTTTAATTTGGGAGATTATGGGGCATATCAGCAACAACCGGCGATAATTATCGCTAAGCGCACTTAGCGCTTGGATAATTATCGCCGGCTAGCGTGGATTTTTATCGCTGAGATAGCGTGCTCTTAGCAACGCTTTTCTCAAAAGCGATAAAAATCCTAGCGCTAACTCCCAAACGTGATATTATCGCTGGAAACCCAGCGATAATCCCACGAAGTTTGGCGATAGCTTGCTGCTAGGGCCTCACATACTTAGCCATGATATCCACCTTCCATAGGAGATCATGGCTAAGTCAGTTTCAAAGCAGGCGTAAGGAAAGTAGCGACAACACAGGTTATCGCTACTTTTCTTGTCGCTATGCTGCTTTGTGTGAGGCTTGATAATAGGAGAAATGTCGCTTAGCGACATTTCTCCCGTTATCCTGGGAGGAACGCCCACTTTGCATCTAATTAGAGATGCAAAGATGGGCGTTAGGAATTCAGGCGCTAAGGCAAGGTTTCACGCGATAGCGTGACCTTGCTAATATAGCGATATTATTATCGCCGCTTTATGGCTGAAAACGGATGCAAAAGCGGTGATAATTTTATATCGCCACCTTGTAGATATGCCCCTAAGTCCCCTTGAATCCTGAGTGTCCCTAGGGTCCAAGTAGCCCACTAGGTACCTCCAGTAAGCGCCACAGAGCTGCGTTGCAGAGAGGTGTAAAAAGGGGCACGGCCTGGGCCACCTCTTTGAAACACAGCGCAGTGGTACTTACTGGAAGCACCTGGTGGGATAGTTAGCCCCTAGGGGCCCTCAGGATTGAAGGGGAATTATTTCCCCAACTTAAAACGCACCACAGGGTGTGTTTTCACACGTCACCTCAGGCCCCATCCCCTCCCTTCACCAGTGTGTAAACGCACCTTGTGGCCATTTTAAGTTGGGAGATTAAGTCCCCTTGAATCCTGAGGGTCCCTATGGTCAAACTAGCCCACTAGGTACCTCCAGTAAGTGCCGTTGCAGAGAGGTGTAAAAAGGGGCACGGCCTTCACCACCCCTCTGCAACGCAGCGCAGTGTCACTTACTGGAAGCACCTGGTGGGCTAGTTGGCCCCCAGGGGCCCTCAGATTTGAAGGGTAATTAATTCCCCAACTTAAATCACGCCACAGGGCGTGTTTGCACGCGTCACCTCAGGCCCCGTCCCCTCCCTTCACCACTGTGTAAACGCGCCGTGTCCGTTCTAAGTTGGGAAATTAAGTCCCCTTGAATCCTAAGGGTCCCTAGGGTCAAACTAGCCCACCAGTTACCTCCATTAAGCGCCACAGAGCTGCGTTGCAGAGAGGTGTAAAAAGGGGCATGGCCTCGGAACACCTCTCTGCAACGCAGCCCCCTGGCGCATACTGGAGGTTCCTGGTGGGCTAGTTGGCCCCGAGGGACCCCAAGTATTCAAGGGGAATTTGTTCCCTATCTGCAGCGGGCGCGTTTGCAGAGTGCTGAAAGGAGGGGGCGTGGCCTCCGGCGCGATGCCGGTCTTTTTTTATTTTTTAAAGAAGGGGGGCTTCTTTTCCTAATATTCTTGGCCCTGGGGACCCCATCCCCCAGGGCCTACCCCCAAATTAATTATTTTAAATCAAAAAATTGGAAAGGGGGCTACGTGGCCCCCCTCCTGAGGCCATAATTTGCCCCGGGGACCCCATCCCCCGGGGCAGGGCCATTTTTTAAAAATATTTTTCTTTTTGGAGGGGGGCTGCTTTGCCCCCTCCTTTGGCCATTTATGGCCCCGGGGACCCCATCCCCCAGGGCTGCCTCGCAAATATGTAAGTAAAGCCCCAGGGGGTGGCGGTCCCCGGGTCTTGGGGGGGCCTTTGAGCCCCGCCACCCATTTCATTTTGTAGCCCCGGAGGTGGCGGTCCCTGGGGCTGAGGGGGCTGAGAGCCCCCCAAATAATTTTATGAAGCCCCAGGGGGTGGCGGTCCCCAAGGCTGGGGGGCCCCTCTGGGCCCCATTATGCATATTGCCCCCAGGACTTGGGAGCTCGCGCTTCGTTCTTTTTTTTTATCGGCAGGATCCGCGCTCCCTGAGCGGATTTTGCCAATTTATTTTTGGGCCCTGGGGGTCCTTGTGAGACCCCCTAAGCAGGCCTAGGGGGTCAGGGTGTTTCTACCCTGCCCCCTTTTTGCGTTTTGCGTGTTTTCTTCTCTGCTTTCTTGTGCCTGGGTTCTAACAAGATGGCTGCCAACACTTCCTGGTTTGGAGTGTTGACATCCAATTAGCATAAAGCTCGTGCTCGGGAGGATCTGCGGCCCTAGATATATATATGATTTTACTTTTGATTTTCTTAGCAACTACTGAATGGATTTACACCATTTAACTAAAAGGCACGACTCTGAACCAAGGGCTACCTTTTTGCCAATTTTGTGTAAGTCAGCAGTTGGGAATAGAATGTTGCAAATTTCCTATGGAAAATAGGTCCTAACTATAACTACCTACTGGCGACCGCCAGTAGGTAATATATACATATATATATATTTAAAAAAATTGTGAATAATATTTTGTAAGGAAAACTATATTCATTCTTTTTGTAAAAAATATTATACAGAAGTCGCGCACCCTTCACGCACCCTACATGATGGTTGCGTGCATTCCGGTAGCCATTTTGAAAAGTTTAGCTGGGGTCGCGACTTCGGCGTAGTTTGTAAAGTATGAAATATCTTCAAATTAATTATAAATAAAAGCTTTCCTCTAAGTGTTTGTCTAAATTTATTAATAAAAGTATTTTTAAAGTATTATTTTCAATATAATTTCGACTAAAACTTATTCGATTATTATTGGATTCGGAGGTTAGGAGGGATGGCCATTTTGCTCGATCTGTTTTGCAAGATTTTTTGGTCTAGTCAGGTGGACACCCTCCTCCGGGTGAGGTACGGCTTGAGGATTCTATTCAAAAGGAGAGGAATCAACAGGCAGAAGTATCCATCAGAAGAGCAAGTTACTTACCTTCGGTAACGCTTTTTCTGGTGTGTACAGTATCTGCCTGTGGATTCCTCACTGTCCCACCCGCCACCCTGTTGTCCACCTGTTTCTACCAAAAAGATGCTTTTACTGTTTGGCATGAATATTTTTAATATGTCTTAATCATGCTTATGTTTTAATAGTGAGAAATGCTTGATCTGTTGCTATTTCTTTATGCCTTTATTGGTTATCATTTGTATATATATGTATATATATATATATATATATATATATATATATATATATATATATATATATATATATATATATATATATATTAGTATACTATGTATACATATGAAAATGTGTTGGTCCACCTGTTTACCTCGGTGGCACGGAAAAAATGGGTGGAACTGATGTCAGCACGCCAACGAGGTTCTCTTATGGCTCCTATGACGTCCTGTGTCGCGAGCGGAGCCGTGCTATTATGAGAACGTCGTCGACGTGGGAGAGCTAGGAAAGAATTTCCGCGGAATGCTGGTGCAGGGGATATTCAGCTAAGTGTTCAGGCTAAGCCTTTGGGAGCAACTGTTTATGTTACCACTCCAGAAACCGAAACCAGTGATCCGAGGGCAGCGGCCCTGCAGATGTCACACGAGGTGGGGAGCCCAGTCGTGTGCACCGGCGGGGCAGCAAAGTGACAAGCACCACTACCCACAGAAAAGGTAACGAGGGCGCTGAATAACACAGGATCTTCTCTTTGCATCTGGCAGGAACAACAAGGTTAAAATGCCCTAGTTCCAAAATGTAGAATTAGTGCTACAACGGTCTTCAAGAGGACCTGCGATGGATGCCACTTCTGCCTTCCGTACACTGGAGGCGGCACATGGGTCACGCGGTACGGTCATACTGCGGTGGGACGCACACTCTTTGACCTCTCATGTCACTGCTCCACACTTCGGAGACAACGCTTTCCATTAGCTGTGTTTTCTGATGACGTGTCGCGCCGGCCCCGTCCAACAGCAGAACCCTTTTAGATCCAAACAGACTCTTCCACTCTCTCACCGGAAGTGAAACCAGGCCACGCGGACACTTTCACAATACAGCAGCCGGGAATGCACTTTTTGGTAAAAAAAAAATCATTCCTTCCTCCTAATTTATCAAAAAAACGACTCACTGAAGAACAGGGGCCAGCTGCGATCGGTAAACAGCCGTTACAACAAATTTTTTACTTCGCGATACCATTACAATGCATGCATTACCACGCATGCGTTGTACATCGCAGTCATTACTACGCATTTTTTTAGAATGCAGGGTAATTTACCACACATGCCTTTACAACGAATTTTGTTGTAAAGGTATGTATGGTAAATGACCATGAGTTCTAAAAAATGGAGACGATCCACGTCGTTGTAAGGAAACAGAGGCTGTTCCGTTTCCTCACAACGACGTGCATCGCCCCTAAGAGACGACGTGAAGCAGGAACCATGAGGAGAGAGGAACCACGAAGAGTGAGTGGTAAGGGGGATTGGGCATGGGTTGGTGGTTACTTTATTAGGGTTTAGGGTAGTGCAGTGGTGTTTGAGTAGTGTAGGGGGGTCGTGCTGAGGGTAGTGTTGTAGGGTTTAGCATAGTGCAGTGGTGTTTGTGTAGTGTAGGGGGTCATGCTGGGGGTAATGTTTTAGGGTTTAAGGTAGTGCAGTGGTGTTTGTGTAGTGTAGGGGTCGTGCTGGTGGTAGTGTTTTAGGGTTTAGGGTAGTGCAGTGAAGTTTGTGTAGTATAGGGGGTCATGCTTAGGGTAGATTTAGGGTTTAGGGTTGTGCAGTAGTGTTTGTGTAGTGTAGGGGGTTGTGCTGGGGGTAGTGTTTTAGGGTTTAGGGCAGTGCAATGGTGTTTGTGTAGTGTAGGGGGTCGTGCTGGGGGTAGTGTTTTAGGGTTTAGGGTAGTGCATTGGTGTTTGGGTAGTGTAGGGGATCGTCCTGGGTGTAGTGTTTTAGGGTTCAGGGTAGTGCAGTGGTGTTTGTGTAGTGTAGGGGGTCATGTTGGGGTAGTGTTTTAGGGTTTAGGGTAGTGCAGTGGTGTTTGGGTAGTGTAGTGGTTGTGCTGAGGGTAGATTTAGGGTTTAGGGTAGTGCAGTGGTGTTTGGGTAGTGTAGGGGTCGTGCTGGGGGGTAGATTTAGGGTTTAGCTAATGCAGTGGTGTTTGGGTAGTGTAGGGGGTCATGCTGGGGGTAGATTTAGGGTTTAGGGTAGTGTGGTGGTGTTCGGGTACTGTAGGGGTCATGCTGGGGGTGGTGCTTTAGGGTTTAGGGCAGTGCAGTGGTGTTCGGGCAGTGTAGCTGGTCGTGCTGGGGGTGGTATTTCAGGGTTTAGGGCAGTGCAGTGGTGGTCGGGCAGTGTAGTGGGTCGTGCAGGGGGTGGTGTTTCAGGGTTTTAAGCAGTGCAGTGGAGGTTGGGCAGTGTAGGGGGTCATCCAGGGGGTGGTGTTTCAGGGTTTAGGGCAGTGCAGTGGTGCCCCGGCAGTGTAGGGGGTCTTGCGGGGGGTGGTGTTTCAGGGTTTAGGGCAGTGCAGTGGTGTTCAGGCAGTGTACGGGGTCTTGCTGAGGGTGGTGTTTCAGGGTTTAGGGCAGTGCAGTGGTGTTCGGGCAGTGTAGGGGGTCATGCAGGGGTGGTGTTTCAGGGTTTAGGGCAGTGCAGTGGTGTTCGGGCAGTGTAGGGGGTCTTGCTGGGGGGTGGTGTTTCAGGGTTTAGGGCAGTGCAGTGGTGTTCGGGCAGTGTAGGGATCATGCTGGGGCTGGTGTTTCAGGGTTTAGGGCAGTGCAGTGGTGTTCGGGCAGTATAGGGGGTCATGCTGGGGCTGGTGTTTCAGGGTTTAGGGCAGTGCAGTGGTGTTCGGGCAGTGTAGGGGGTCGTGCGGGGGTAGTGTTTCAGGGTTTAGGGCAGTGCAGTGGTGTTTGGGCAGTGTAGGGGGTCGTGCAGGGGGGGGGGTGTTTCAGGGTTTAGGGCAGTGCAGTGGTGTTCAGGCAGTGTAGGGGGTCGTGCTGGGGGTGGTGTTTCAGGGTTTAGGGCAGTGCAATGGTGTTCGGGCAGTGTAGGGAGTCGTGTGGGGTGGTTTTTCAAAGTTTAGGGCAGTGCAGTGGTATTCTGGCAGTGTAGGGGGTCGTGTAGGGGGTGATGTTTCAGGGTTTAGGGCAGTGCAGTGGTGTTCGGGCAGTGTAGGGATCGTGCAGAGGCTGGTGTTTCAGGGTTTAGGGCAGTGCAGTGGTTCGGGCAGTGTAGGGGGTCATGCTGGGGCTGGTGTTTCAGGGTTTAGGGTAGTGCAGTGGTGTTCGGGCAGTGTAGGGGTCGTGCTGGGGCTGGTGTTTCAGGGTTTAGGGCAGTGAAGTGGTGTTCGGGCAGTGTAGGGGGTCGTGCAGGGGATGATGTTTCAGGGTATAGGGCAGTGCAGTGGTGTTCGGGCAGTGTAGAGGGTCGTGCTGGGGCTGGTGTTTCAGGGTTTAGGGCAGTGCAGTGGTGTTCGGGCAGTGTTAGGGGGTCATGCTGGGGCTGGTGTTTCAGGGTTTAGGGCAGTGCAGTGGTGCTCTGGCAGTGTAGTGGTTTGTGCTGGGGCTGGTGTTTCAGGGTTTAGGGCAGTGCAGTGGTGTTTGTGTAGGGGGTCGTGCTGGGGCTGGTGTTTCAGGGTATAGGGCAGTGCAGTGGTGTTCGGGCAGTGAAGGGGGTTGTGCTGGGGCTGGTGTTTCAGGGTTTAGGGCAGTGCAGTGGTGTTCGGGCAGTGTAGGGGGTCGTGCGGGGGTAGTGTTTCAGGGTTTAGGGCAGTGCAGTGGTGTTTGGGCAGTGTAGGGGGTCGTGCAGGGGGGGGTGTTTCAGGGTTTAGGGCAGTGCAGTGGTGTTCAGGCAGTGTAGGGGGTCGTGCTGGGGATGGTGTTTCAGGGTTTAGGGCAGTGCAATGGTGTTCGGGCAGTGTAGGGAGTCGTGTGGGGTGGTTTTTCAAAGTTTAGGGCAGTGCAGTGGTATTCTGGCAGTGTAGGGGGTCGTGTAGGGGGTGATGTTTCAGGGTTTAGGGCAGTGCAGTGGTGTTCGGGCAGTGTAGGGATCGTGCAGAGGCTGGTGTTTCAGGGTTTAGGGCAGTGCAGTGGTTCGGGCAGTGTAGGGGGTCATGCTGGGGCTGGTGTTTCAGGGTTTAGGGTAGTGCAGTGGTGTTCGGGCAGTGTAGGGGTCGTGCTGGGGCTGGTGTTTCAGGGTTTAGGGCAGTGAAGTGGTGTTCGGGCAGTGTAGGGGGTCGTGCAGGGGCTGATGTTTCAGGGTATAGGGCAGTGCAGTGGTGTTCGGGCAGTGTAGAGGGTCGTGCTGGGGCTGGTGTTTCAGGGTTTAGGGCAGTGCAGTGGTGTTCGGGCAGTGTTAGGGGGTCATGGTGTTTCAGGGTTTAGGGCAGTGCAGTGGTGCTCTGGCAGTGTAGGGGTTTGTGCTGGGGCTGGTGTTTCAGGGTTTAGGGCAGTGCAGTGGTGTTTGTGTAGGGGGTCGTGCTGGGGCTGGTGTTTTAGGGTATAGGGCAGTGCAGTGGTGTTCAGGCAGTGAAGGGGGTTGTGCTGGGGCTGGTGTTTCAGGGTTTAGTGCAGTGCAATGGTCTTTGTGTAGGGGATCGTGCTGGGGCTGGTGTTTCAGGGTATAGGGCAATGCAGTGGTTTTCGGGCAGTGTAGGGGGTCGTTCTGGGGCTGGTGTTTCAGGGTTTAGGGCAAGGCAGTGGTGTTCGGGCAGTGTAGGGATCGTGCTGGGGGTGTTGCTACAGGATTTATGGGAGGGGCAGTGCTGTTCGGGCAGTAAAGGGGGTCATGCTGGGGTGGAGTTTCAGGGTTTAGGGCAGTGCAGTGGTGTTCGGGCAGTGTAGGGGATCGTGCTGGGGGTGGAGTTTCAGGGTTTAGGGCAGTGCTTTGGTGTTCGGGCACTGTAGGGGGTCGTGCTGGGGCTGGTGTTTCAGGGTTTAGGGCAGGGCAGTGGTGTTCAGGCAGTGTAGGGGGTCGTGCTGGGGCTGGTGTTTTAGGGTTTGGGGCAGGGCAGTGGTGTTCGGGCAGTGTAGGGGGTCATGCTGGGGCTGGTGTTTCAGGGTTTGGGGCAGGGCAGTGGTGTTTGGGCAGTGTAGGGGGTTGTGCTGGGGCTGGTGTTTCAGGGTTTAGGGCAGTGCAGTGGTGTTCGGGCAGTGTAGGGGGTCGTGCTGGGGCTGGTGTTTCAGGGTTTAGGGCAGTGCAGTGGTGTTCGGGAAGTGTAGGGGGTCATGCTGGGGCTGGTGTTTCAGGGTTTAGGGCAGTGCAGTGGGGTTCGGGCAGTGTAGGGGGTCGTCTCCTTTTGTAATTTAGGATGAAAACCTTGATGAGGCACGACATGCTCATACATGTGTACAGGGGTGAGTGAGGTGACCATATGAATTTGGTTGTGCATTTTAGTGCAGAGTGGAATGAATGAATGTATAGTTAGAGGTGGGCTTATTTGAGTGAGATTGCAGATTTGAAGAACCAGAACCTTATGGGCCTGGCGGCGCAGGGTACGCCTGATATCTTCGGGGTTCTCCTGCTTAGCTGCACAGAGACACAGGACACTGTTCGGCGTAAAAGATCGGATTTATTAGCTGCAGCTAGTACAGTTATCCCAGAAGTACACAAGGTAGGTTCTCAGGAGACTGACACTTCACTCTGTGGCACACAATCTTATATAGTACATAGGTGACATATACATTAACCAAGAACACACCTAAAACATACAGAAGGAGCCAATAGGAGAAGTTGAAAAACAGGAAAGAACCAATAGGAAAGGTTGAAAAACAAAAGTGTCATGTAACTCGGAGAAACCTTTTCTCCATGTGTGTTTGTTACCCCTCCCTACAAGCTAATCAATGTAAGAGCCTGTAACTGGTTTCGCAGATGGCGAGACACCTTTGTGTGTTTTAGAGGACAGTTTTGAAACTAAAGAATACGAGCAGAGGACAGCGAAGGCCAGATGATAAGATAGAGTCAGAAAAGAATAGTGTGAACTAACAGATAGTTGAGACAGGGATTAAGGAAACCAGACGGGGATTAGTGCACTCGGCCGGTCCCTGACACCAGCTTCGTAAACAGAGGCAGAAGGCTTATTTCGATACGATGTTGCAGAAAAAGCAGAAATGCAGAAATGACTTTGTTCGCCGTGCTGCCTGAGTGAGGGCAACATAAAATGGCGGCGGAGCACAAAATGGCGGGTCGATTCGATCGTGATCGAAAATCGAATTTCCTCAGACCCTCCTTTTGCCAGAACTCAGGCAAGGTACATAGACTCATGTCAATCTGAATCAATGTCGATAGCCATGAGGTCATCGAGCTGTTGCTGTAGC
Source organism: Triturus cristatus (assembly GCF_964204655.1). Lineage (NCBI taxonomy): Eukaryota > Metazoa > Chordata > Amphibia > Caudata > Salamandridae > Triturus > Triturus cristatus. The sequence continues at coordinate 1,094,044,393 of NC_140588.1, read as the reverse complement.
ATCATTCTAATATTCTCTGTTCTTTGTGACTGTGGTTTAGGGATGCACATGGTGGCACAAAGGTCGCAGATGGCGGGGCCACAGTGCATACAAAGGCAAAAAGAGAATATGATTGCTAAAACTACTCCAAGGAACGTTAATATTTTCCAACCCCATTTGGACAGTAGTCCCCAAAACCATTCCAATACTGACCAATCTCCTTCATCTTGATGAATAGACTCGGAGATTATATGTAACTTAGAAATGGCTTGGTATACTGTCGGAGCGTCATCAGGTATGAAAACACAGCAACTTGACCCGATCAATCTACACACTCCACCGTGATCCGCAAGAACAAAGTCTAAGGCAACTCGGTTCTGCAAAGTCATAAGACGATCCGCCTGTAGTTCAGCCGTGATATTACTTAAGGCTCCTACAGTGATGTCTATGGTGGTTTCTACAACACGAACCAGTTGCCTTATATTTCTGCTATTGGCCATAGGACCCCAAAAAGGAAGAAATCCTTTGAGGAAATCTCCTCCCTCCTGTCCTGCTGTGTCCTTTGCATCAATAATCCCTCTGCCATACCTGTTCCGATGATGATTTGCAGAAGCAGTATATGTGGGGGGAAGAAGAAAAGCTATATAACAAGTACCGGAAAAACCAGTTGGTAACCACGTGTAAGCCCTATCATGGCAGATAAAATATGTGCCCTGATATGGTACTAATGGCGGTGCATTCTGAGATGAGAAGATGTATGTATGGGAACAGCTATTTCTGTGTTCAGTGTTAGCAGACCGGTTATTTATCTGTAGACAGAAATAGCCCTGATGGGGTATAGTCCATATTGGTGATGACTTTCTCTGTTTAATCGTATCATTAAGGCTAGTGACATAATGCGTGACATTCCAATTGGTATATGCGTTTCTTTCATCAATAGAAATGTTACTATTTTCCATGATTTTAGCCATAGCTACCATACCCTTTATCAATGAGCTATGGCTGAAATCTGGACCACCAATATATGAGCTAACAGGCCGTCTGAATTTACTTTGATAAGCGTTAGAGAATATAACGAAGTAAGCCCAAGCAGAACCCTCATAGGAGAACGGAAGGACCAAATATGGCATCCCTTTTTCTGTGGTATGTGGCATGAGTCCACATACCCAACAGTTGGTTGTATTTATCACTAATTGGTGTTGATGCAATAATTGAATAAATGAATTATTATAATATTCGGTTTGCCTAATGAGTTCATGATTCGGAAGTGTATGAAATAGATGCGGAGAGACAGTAGAAGACAAAGAGACAGAAGGAGGGACAACTTTTTGCTGCAGTGCATGAATAATCCAACCACTACACGCCAAAAGAATACACAATAATATAAAGACACATAAAATTATACTAAAACGACTGTATATGAAATTACATTGTTTCGTTTTGATTTCATTCTTTCTCTCTTTTTCACCTAATGTAACTTCCATCTTTCTAAATGGATGCTCACGGCAAACCTTCCTCAATCACTTGAGTCACGATTGTCTGCCGTCCTATGACACTGCAAGTCCTGCAGACCTATTATCACTACTCAGGTCGCGACTAAGACTCCTACCGTGACCCTGCAACCGGGATAGAAGACTACATAGGAAAGGGAATCTCAAGTGTTCTTGTTTAGCTGGGATCTCAAGTTATATTTTTCCTTGTTCGGGACAGTTTGTTCTTGAAACAATGTTCGTGGGTTTGTAGTGTCTAAACGACGATGTGATGGTATTGCTTCCTGGAGAATGTCGTCGTCCTCTTTTTCTGACAATGTTCCATTCAGGCGTGCATCACTAAAAGGTACAAAACGTGGAACCTTCTCGCCTTCTGAGTCACTAATGCCCTTACATACCCACTGATCAAACGGTAAAGGCAAAGGCACTTTCTTGCAATGCACGCCGTGAATCCAGTTTTTCTTTCCTTCAACTTTTACTGTTGTTCTCGTGGTTATAAAGTACCAATCGAGGCTCTCTCCAGCGAGGCTCCAAGTTCTTTGTCCTCTGGAAATTCTTTATACAGACCCAGTCACCTGGTTGGTTGGATGGAATGACCTGGTTCTGTGGAAGCCTCCGGCAAAGCACCCTGAACCTGTTGATGGAGAACACGCAATTTAGTCGTAAGGTCAACATTGGATATGGCAAGTCTGAGTATTTCTTAGGGCGAAGGACTCCCCATATGTTAGCTGGGCGCCCAAAAACCACCTCGTAAGGGCTAAGTCCCAAACGAGAGTGTACTGCAGTTCTGGTGGATAGAAGAGCTAATGGCAGAGCATCGGGACAATTTAGTCCTGTACTAGCCTGCACCTTTGCAAGCTTAAGTTTTAGGGTTCCATTGTAGCATTCCACTAAACCCGCTGACTGTGGATGGTTTGCCGCATGGAACTTTTGTTTTATGCCAAGTCCCGCACAAACTTTTTGCATAACCTGACCCACAAATTCGCTCCCGTGGTCACTCCAGACAATGCGCGGCAAACCAAACCTGGGAAAGAATTCTTTTAGTAGAATTTTAGCAGTTGATAAAGCTGTATTGTCTTTTAAGGGGTAAGCCTCAATCCATCTTGAAAATGCACAAACTACCACCAGAACATATTTGAGGTTGTTACACCTTTCCATATGAATGTAATCAATTTGTAATACTTCAAATGGATATGTCGGAGGGGCAAAGTGACCTGCTGGAGTTGGGGTTCCCTTTCCCGGATTATACATTAGACAGACAATACAATGTTTTACTACATTGTCTGCACATTTTGGGATTCCTTCATTTTGCCACACTGGAGCTAGAAGCTTGCATATACCTTTCGCACTTAAGTGGGCTGGACCATGCGCCATAGTAACTACTGGTAATACATAAGCGTCTGGTAACAGCCAACGTTGGTGCTCAGATAATTCAACCCAACATCCCATCTCATCCAACATTCCCGTACTTTCTTTCCACTTTCTCAATTCTTTCTCTGTAGCCTCTTTCTGAATCGCTTTCACACTTTCCACTGTATACTCGTACATTCCTCTCTCTGTAACCCAATTCGCAGGACCTGCAACATACATTCTACTCGTCACATCTCTCGCTGTCTTTTTCGCTATCTCATCTGCAAATGCATTTCCTTGGCCAACATCGTCTGTAATTTTCTTGTGTGCACTACACTTCATGATAGCTATCTGATCGGGGAAAGTAAGTGACTCAAGAAGATCAGTTACCAACTGGCCATGTTGTATTTTAGTGCCATGGGAGGTAAGGAATCCCCTTTCCTTCCATAAACGTCCGAAATTAAACGCTACACCAAACTCGTATTGACTGTCAGTGTACACGTTCACTTTTTTTCCTTTTGATAACACACACGCTCTTGTTAAGGCTATCAGCTCTGCTGCTTGAGCTGAATTGTGTCTAATACGTGCTGTTTCTACGATTGTATGTAAAGTAGTAACAACATAGGCTGAAACCGTATCTCCATTAGGAAGTTTGAAACAAGAACCATCCACCCATAGAATTCAATCCGGATTTTCTAGTGGTGTATCTCTCAAGTCAATCCTTCCTTTTGTCTCTTCCTCAGTACGGAGGTAACAATCATGCTGTTCTTGAACACTACTTCCTTCGGGAAGAGGCAACAATGTAGCTGGATTTAGGGTATTACATCGTTTGATGTGTACGTGACTAGCCAAGAGCGTCAGCTCGTATCCAGATAAATGAGCACTAGTCAGATGCTGTGTTTTTGTTCTGTTTAGTAAGGTATCCACTGCATGTGGCACCATGACAATAAGAGTGTTATCTAGCACCACTCCAGCAGACTGTCGAATAGAAATTGCTGCTGCTGCTGTTGCTCTAAGACAACTAGGCAATGCTTTAGCTACTGGATCTAGCGTAGCTGAGAAATAAGCACATGGTCTCTGTTTGTCTCCAAAACGCTGCGTTAAGACTGACAACGCACAACCCTCTCTTTCGTGGACATAGAGTGTGAATGGCTTACTGTAGTCAGGGGTACCTAACACAGGAGCAGAACATAAGGCAGTGCGTAAGTCAGTGAAACTCTTCTGACATTCGTCAGTCCATGGAAGGGGCTGAGGTGTATCTTTCAGAGTGAGTGCCAATAGAGGTTTAGCCAATAAAGAAAAGTTCGGGATCCACTGCCTACAATAAGAAGTAATGCCCAGAAAGGCACGTACCTCCCTTTGTGTGGATGGCACAGACATTTGCGCAATCGCTTGGATTCGTTCCGGTGTTAATCGCCTTCCCTCCTTTGACAAGAGATGACCCAAATAGGTAACCTCTCGACGGACATATTGTAGCTTGGAAGGTGAAACCTTGTGGTTCAGATCAAACAAGTGTCGCAACAGTGCAACAGTTACATTTTTGCAAATATCTTCTGTATCAGCAGCGACTAACAAGTCGTCCATGTACTGAATCAGAGCAGCACCAGATGGCAAATGAAAAGTATCAAGATGACATTTTAAAGCTTGACTGTAAATAGAGGGACTTTCACAATAGCCTTGTGGTGCGCGTTTGAACCGGAAGCTTCGGCCTCCAAGAAAGAAACCAAAAATGTCCCTACTCTCTTCTGCAATGGGAATACTAAAGAAGGCATTCTTTAGATCGATAACTGAAAACCAAGTCGCTGTGGAAGGTATCATCGTCAACAAGGCAGTGATATCTGGGACCACCGGAAACTGTGGTTTGACAATTTTGTTTAATTCTCGAAGATCAATTACAAAACGGTAAACAGGAGGTTAAGAAGGATCAGTGCGTTTAAGAACAGGAAGAATAGGACTATTGCATATGTTTCCCCTTGTTTCTTCAACCACATCCTTCTGAATCAAATCATGAATGATTTCCAGAAGCGCTTTTTCACCTTCACTAGAGATTCTATACTGAGGAATACGTGGCAATTCAGCATTAGGTTTGAGAGTAACAACATACGGTGGAATCTAAAGACAACCAACATCATTTGGACCTGTAGCCCAAAGCGTTGTAGGAAGAGAAAGCAATTCTGGTGGGAACTGGTCTTTAGATAAGTACATTGGAGAAATCAGTTTTTGTCTTAAAGTGAGATGTACACCAGAAGGAGAACAATATATCGTAGCATACATTCTCTTCAATAAGTCCAAGCCCAACAGATTCTCACCACAACCATTCGTCAAAAGAAGCGAAGCTTCCAAATCATAAGGACCAACTGAAATAGGCAAAGGGCTAAAAACCGGATTACGAACCGGAGCGCCAGAAAATCCTACAGATACATTTGTTAAGCCAGACAAAGGTGCCCCAGGGAGTTTTGAATGAATGATAGAACTTCTCATCGCACCAGTATCTAAAAGAAATGGCTCTGAAACACCCATCGTAGTAACATTAACATAAGGTCCATTCTGATCTACTGGAATCGACACAACTCCCTTACTTTGTCCATGGCTGTCCTAGTTAGCATGAAGACTTTCATTTTCGCCTTCAATATAATGGTCTTCATTGTAGTACTGTGTAGACATAACGTTTTGCTGATCAAAGTAGTTCATGGAATTCGGAGGAGGAAGGGAACGTGTTTCTTGAGTCAACATACCTCGACCTCTGCCTCTGTTTACTGACTGGAGGCCACCACGACCTCGCGGAGCAGATGGTGCTCCATTACGCTGCAATAAAACCGGACAACTATTCTTAAAGTGACCTTCCTGTTTACAATAGGCACATTGATTAGGGCCTAACAAAGGTCGCTGAACATATGGTTCAGGCTTTTGATACAACCTTTGAAACTGCGGAGGCTGTTGAAACTATGGCTGAACATAACGAGGAGGATAAGCCTGTTGCAAAAGAACCTTTGTTTTTAATTCTTTCGTCTTTTTCTCTTGCTTTTCTTTTTCTTCTTTATCTCTGTTTTCATAATATTGTGCAGTAGCCAATATCCGGGCAGAAGAAGAAACGGCCCATGAACTCTCAGAATCTTTTAATTTGTGTGACAGCTCAGGAAGTAAATTAAATACAAACTTGTCTACAAATAATCGCTGTCCACCCTCGGTAGCCATATCTTGACCACTATGATCAATAAATGTCTCCTCAAAACGAGTGAAGAAATCGGAGACACTCTCATCTCTCTTTTGCTTACATGCTGCCAATTTATCCCAGTTCACTCTTAAGGCAGGCATCATCGTTTTCATTAATGTAATGATTCTACCGGGTAGTTCCGTAATCAAAGCATCAGGTTTGGCACCACCCACTTGTGCTGTATCTGCGGCAATTATAGCATTCCAATCACCACCCAATTCTTGAACATGGTCCTCTTTACGAATTTTAGCCCATAACGCTTGTGGAACTACATTTCCCATCAACATGTCGATATCAGCTAAATTCATAATGCAAGCATCGACAGTCTGTGATAATTCTTTATAATAACCTGCAGGATTTTTACGTGGATCCGGTAGAGACTGTTTAAGTGCTAATACTTCAGATCTCTTCCAGGGGACATGTACCCATATACGTTGGAAGTGAGCAGAAACAGCTGGATTATTACCTTGAGCTGCAACCGCTTCCTTCCATACTAGAGGAACCTCTCTCATAGGATAATTTTTCAGTGTTAGTCTAACCGAAGGATCGGAATCAAGGAAAGTCTGAGAGGACAACAAGGTTCTAAAAGTAATAAGTGTCCTTACAGCTTTCTCAACCTTAGAACCCACAATAAGACCTTTATCAAAGTCAGCCTGAACATCTAACAGACCCTGTGGAACCGAACTTGAATTCACATCCTCCCACTCTTTAGCAAGAATATCACACATTATATTAAAAACATATCTTTGCGTAGGCGCATTCAATTGTGAAAAGGTGGACATAATATCGGGCACACTATATTGGGGACCTCTCTCGATCCATTTGCGCGCGAGAGAGTCCAATTTTTCTCGTTCTTCGGTAGCTGGGAACTGACTACGTGATTGTCTTCGAGCAAAAGCCGGAGACACATTTAAAGCTTCATAGAAAGGAGATAAAATACCAGAGACAGTGTCCGTGAGTCGCTTACGCACAGACGGAGAATTGGACATAAGGATAGGGGACAAAGTATTTGGCGAACTAATAGAGGGAGAATCAGTAATTGCAGGAGGAGCAGAAGGCAAAGGAGATCGAAGTTCAGGAGATGAGGACAAATAAATCGACGTTGAGGGTACAGCTGGTTGAAGCGGTAATACTGGAAGGGGCAAATTTGGAAGAGCCGGAGCAGGCGGAGGTACTGCTGGCGGCTGAACAGGCTGTAACAACTGGGGTGCATTAGCACCTTGTACATAGGGCGGAGGCAATCTCAATAAGTGAGACATCAGGGGATCTTCTTCTATGTCTTTCTTATTATCGGGAGGGAAAACAGGCAACACTGGATAGCATTTATCTATCGCGATACGATGCTGTCTTTCTGAAATTTCCATCGCATTATTAATTTCGTCATCCTTGAATTTTTGGGCAGCCTGTATAATCGTCATACCCTGTGCTTTCCTATCTCGTTTAGCTTGTTTAATTTCTCTCTGTTTGGCTTCCTTATGCCAAAGGCGGAAAGAGTCAAACATTGCCGGCCTGGCTTTTCTTTTGAATAACGCTGTCTCCAAATTGTCTAAAACATCAGTCTCGAAACTACCATTTTCTGGCCATTTTAAAACACCATCTTTTTTTGTGTATCGGGTCCATGCCTCATTAAAGGCAATGGGGCCAACACCATGTTTTGAATAGAGCTCATATTTGGGAGTGTCAACCGAAGGAATCGGACAAGAGTCCTCAAGTTGGGAATCCCTATTACAACCAAAGCAACAAAATCTTCCAAACTTAGTCAGACCAGGCATTCTCGTGAATTTACCTGACTGTTCACAAACTTCAAAGGGGTAAATTTCAATATTTACACAGCACAAATGCACTTACCCCTCGGCTTCGGCTATTGCAATAGTCGAATCTAAGGACCTAAGGGCAAACCAAAGAAACAAAGTTGTGGGAGCTACCCACCAAATATACTTAACTAAGGATGTCTTCTTACACCAACAGAGGTCCGTCTATCGTCTCGCCTTACCATACATCATCAAAAGAAGGGCCAAAGCAGGGCGGCAGTCAGGGCAGCAGTCTTCAGTAGCCGTCAGGAAGGAGTAACCACGCTGCAAAAGACTTTCAGACCACTTCGAAATACAGGGGTCGCTTGACGTGGCTCGCGATTCCTCCAGAATTTTCTTGCGGGGTTCCTCACGACCTTCAGGCAGAACAATTACCACTGAAGCCACCCCACGTTGGGCGCCAGTGGAAGAACCAGAACCTTATGGGCCTGGCGGCGCAGGGTACGCCTGATATCTTCGGGGTTCTCCTGCTTAGCTGCACAGAGACACGGGACACTCTGTTCGGCGTAAAAGATCGGATTTATTAGCTGCAGCTAGTACAGTTATCCCAGAAGTACACAAGGTAGGTTCTCAGGAGACTGACACTTCACTCTGTGGCGCACAATCTTATATAGTACATAGGTGACATATACATTAACCAAGAACACACCTAAAACATACAGAAGGAGCCAATAGGAGAAGTTGAAAAACAGGAAAGAACCAATAGGAAAGGTTGAAAAACAAAAGTGTCATGTAACTCGGAGAAACCTTTTCTCCATGTGTGTTTGTTACCCCTCCCTACAAGCTAATCAATCTAAGAGCCTGTAACTGGTTTCGCAGATGGCGAGACACCTTTGTGTGTTTTAGAGGACAGTTGTGAAACGAAAGAATACGAGCAGAGGACAGCGAAGGCCAGATGATGAGATAGAGTCAGAAAAGAATAGTGTGAACTAACAGATAGTTGAGACAGGGATTAAGGAAACCAGACGGGGATTAGTGCACTCGGCCGGTCCCTGACACCAGCTTCGTAAACAGAGGCAGAAGGCTTATTTCGATACGATGTTGCAGAAAAAGCAGAAATGCAGAAATGACTTCGTTCGCCGTGCTGCCTGAGTGAGGGCAACATAAAATGGCGGCGGAGCACAAACTGGCGGGTCGATTCGATCGTGATCGAAAATCGAATTTCCTCAGATTGAGCAGTGAGGGATACAGGTGTGTGAAGTATCACATGAGTGCAGGTTGAGTAGTGTGGTCGTGTGACTGCAGGGTGAGGTACAGGGTGAACAGCTCAAGTGCATTGTGAGTGCAGAGTGATCACTGTGAGTGGAGGGTAAGTAGGTGAATGTGTGAGTGCATGGTGATCAGTGTGAGCGCATTGTCATCGCTGTGAGTGCAGAGTGATCACTGTGAGTGAAGGTTAAGTGGGTGAATGGTGTGAGTGTATCGGATCAGTGTGAGTGCAGGGTGAGGGTGAAAGTGAAGGGCAAGAATGAGGAGCGAGGTGTCTGAATGCAAGGTGCAATGCCAGACACTTGAAGTAACCCAGCATGTTATTGACGCCAGCGTAGGGTTTCAAGTGTGTTAAACTATTGTTATTATGGCAGTAACCAGGGATCAGGGTGGAGGAAAGAAATAATGTGCTGATCCCTCAACCAACTTCCAGTCTTATGATTAGAGTTGCCAGCTCATTATTTTGATGTCACAGATGGTATAAAAATAAGCAGTCACCTAAAGCTGTATTTTCAGCACTTGTCTGTGCATTCTTTGAACAGCAAATATAAATAAAAAGAACTTTTAATTGTTTTCTAGAGCTACTTGAATAATCCATGACTGATAATAAAAGGGAACAACGACAGAAAAGTCACATTACAAATAAATACACACTTCTTTATTTATAACCATATTTAGTGTCAAGACAAGCAATTTGCAGGCTATTTAAACAACACATGGCTGGCTGGCATTTTGCACGCTTGCCTGTGTAATTTTATAAGAAATTTTCAGGGATGTTTTAAGGATTTTGGGGGCCCTGGGCCAAATGTATTTTGGGGGCCCCTGTTCAGACCAGCTTTGATTTTATGATCCAGTCTCAGCTCTTTCATGCCTTCTTTGGTCAAATACTAAATGTGTGTACATCTGATATTCAGGGATAGTTATGTGTGTTTTCAGTATGTAACACAACAGCAGTTCACTAATATTACTGCAAATAATCTCTGTCACACCCTTCCATTTCTCATATGCGAGGTCCTGTATTGATCTAAAATAAACTTTTTATATGGATGTTACATGACACATAAACACATTTTGTATGCAAAATGTCTATAATAGACTCTTACCCATTAAAAATGAATGATAGAAAAATGATATTTACAACATTGTTTTTAAACAAATTTCAAGGTCATGAGGGCAAGACTCTTTACAACAGAGCTGGCTCTTTCAGCGTCCCCCCACCACCTTTGAAAGGCTGGGGTCCTGGGCCAGAGCCCACTTTGCCCATGCCTTAAAACGGCTCTGGAAACTTTGTCTCCTTTCTGGGAAGAACTAACTCTCCCAGGAGGGGGTTAATTCATGGAGCTGAAATGCTTCAGCTGCAGTGGGAGGCAAGGGGTCTCCTCTGCTATGATATCGAACATGAAGGAACAGGACTGTCTGTTCCTTTGCTTTCGGTTTTAGCAGAGGAGATATCCTGCCTCCCACTGCGGCTGAATCATTTCAGCTCTATGAATTAACCCCCTCCTGGGAGAGTTAGCAAGACAAAAGCATGGGCACTTAGTGCCCCATCGATTTTCCCTCCCTACCCCCTCCAACCATACCGGAGTTCTCCAAGAAGACTTGTGATGCAGGGAACGAAGTTAAGATTAGAGTGGTGTGCGTGCCCCCCTGAGATGGTATCATGCTCCCCCCGGGGGGCGCACTCCACAGATTGAAGAACTCTGTTCTATAATATCACGACATACCTATACAACATTAGGCTTTTGCTCCTCTTCTGATTCACTTAAAATTAAACACAAAGTATACTTAACCTATTATACATCTATAACTCTGAATTGTATATGTAAATTGTATGCCTTCTACAAATTACCACATACCAACATTCTGTAGGCTTGTTCCTTTTCTGATTAACTTAATGTTTATCCTATTGTTAACAGGGAGGAAATTTCAGGAAGAATTACCTTCTTCAGGTAAGTATCAGTAGCAGGAATTATTGTTTCCTCGCAATTTGATTAACGATATCACTAGTTGGCTAGAACATTGCTTATTGCGCTCCTGTAAATTATTTATACAACACTATAAAAGGGTACTTAGCTCTTTCTACTAGAAAAGTTCTGGTTTTTCTTCTCCGAGAGCCGCTGCTCACTCGGACATGAATTCTTCCAGTTTCTTTTCTTCAGACACTGCTCACTCTGGATGAAGATCTGGACTTGAATGGTCTTCCTTCTAGTCTTCAAGGAAGTTTTTCCGCATGAACGCTAGGTGGACACTCACTTTGAAGAAGAGAGTAGTTCGTGATAGCGAGTGCGCAGAATCTGTGAACAGTCACTCTGGCAAGATGAAATGCACTGTAATAACACAATGACCAGGAATAACTCGACGAAAAATGACAAATAACTACCCTAACTACAACGACGAAAGGAACTCAGGAAAAATGATGTGCCTCACTCAAGAGTTCTGGTGAAGTGCGCCAACATTCTAAGTTGAGCGCTCCAAATAGAATTCTGAGGCTAGAGGAAAAGACTAGAGCAACACTCTCTTGGAATGTCGGCCATCTTGAAGTTTCTCGATCTCCAAGCCTCACTCCAGGTAATGGCTCTTCCCCACAGAGTGTTAGGAAGTGACGGTTCCTGACATGTTAAACATATGGCAATGTTCTTGTCTCTTGAAATCCTGACAGTACACCCCTGCAAGGAAGGTCCTTCCGGTCGAGGCTTCTTTGGGAACTTCAGGTGAAAGGCCCTCACCAAACGAGGGGCATGTACATCAGTGGATAGTTACCAGGATCTTTCCTCAGGACCATAATCCTTCCAATCTACTAAATAATAGATTTTTCCTCTTGATTTCTTGGAGTCCAGTATTCTCTCCACTTTTAATTCATCTCCAGATTCTAACTGCACAGGTTTTGGAGGAAGTGTAACTCTCATGTCTGGCGATGTCTTTTTTATCAGGGAAACATGGAAAACTGGGTGGACCTTCATTCCATTGGGTAGTTTTAAACGGTAAGTTACAGGGTTAATTACCTTTTCGATTTGGTATGGACCTATAAATCTGGGTTGGAATTTACGATCCCCTCTTAACCTAAGATTCTTGGCGTTTAACCATACCTTATCACCTATTTGTAATTTTGGGCCCTCTTTTCTCTTTTTATCAGCATATTTCTCATAAATCTCTTTGGCTCTAACCAAGTTTTCGGTAGCTGCTTGATGAACTTGTGTTAGGTTTTTAACTATCTCTGGAACTGCAGGAACTGAGATTTCCCTGTCAATTACAGATGAATTTGGGTGTCTACCATAGTTAAGATAGAAAGGAGACAAGCCATTAGAGACATTTTTTGCATTATTATGTGCGACTTCTGCAGCCCATAAAACTCTGGCCAGTCCCCTTCTTGATCTAGTAAATAATAGTCTTAATTACTGCTATAGTTCTTGGTTCACCCTCTCTGTTTGCCCGACAGTCTCTGGCTGATAGCTGGCGGAGTATTTTGTTTCTATACCTAGTGCTTCCATAAATGTCTTCCAAAAATGGAAGAGAGATTATCACCTTGGGAATACCATGGGCCAGCACTATGTGAGTACTAAAATGAATTGCTAATTCCTTGGCTGTTGGAACTCCCTTTAAGGCTATGAAGTGAACCATTTTGGTGAAGGCATCAACAAACACCAAGATGGTATTGTACCCTTGACTTTGGAATGCGCTTCCTACTTCCATCCGCAGCCTGAAGAATTATTTGGCATTTCGTAAAGCAATTAAAATGTACCTCTTCCCCTCTGTTGTAGGCCTCTTCCCTGTTAGAGGCTGGGCAGTTTTCTGCTATCAGCACCGGGACGCCCCTTCGCTGGGGCAGCTGTGTGCTCTACAAATTTGCATGCCCTAAAATAACATAACTAGAAGGCAGGTCTACAATCAAGTCTACTGTAACGGTATGCCAAGGATGTGTGTGGGTGGGCATAGGTTGGAGCAACCCCTTTGGAGATTGTCTCTCCGATTTTCCCCGAGCACAGACCTCACATGTTCTCACATAGGAAATAATATCTTTAGTCATTTGTGGCCACCAATAATTTCTTTTAACCAAGTCTTCTGTTTTTAGGCGCTCTTTGTGACCCGCTAGTCGGCTGTCATGACTTTCCTCAAGAACTAACTTTTGTAGTTCCCGGTTGGGTAGGTAAAGTTTTCCTGCATTTAATGGCAAGTTGTGTCGAACTTCTCTTTGTGGTTCTTGTTTTGCCCATTATGACATTTCGTCTTGCTACATGACTTGAACTACCTTTTCCTCAATAGTGTCCTGACTCACTGCTCTCACAATCTTGTGTTCTGGAATAATTGCTTGTTGCTCTTGAAAATCTTCTACCCTTTCCGTGTCAATCCTTGATAGAGCATCAGCCTTTCCGTTCTTAGTTCCTGGTCTACAGGTGATCACGAAATCGTAATCTGTGAAGTAAAAAGACCATCTAAGTTGTCACGGTGTGAGGGTCTTAGCAGATTTTTTAAATGTCATGTTCCGATGGTCTGTGAACACCGTCACTGTATGTCTAGCCCCCATCAAGTAATGCATCCACTCCTTGAATGCATCCTTGATGGCCAGTAACTCTTTTTCTGGAATCATGTATTGACTTCGGCGGGTGTCAATTTCCTTGATCTATAAGCCACTGGGTGGAGATGTCCTGTTCTTTTATGCCTTTGAGAGAGAACTCCCCCATTTGCCAAATCTGAGGCATCCACCTCAAGATAGAAAGGTTCAGTGGGGTCAGCATGCAATAAAACGGGTGCAGTGGTAAACTTCTTTTTTAACGATCGAAAAGCCTTTTCTGCATCTTCTGTCCACTCAAAAGAAACCCCCTTCTTGAGGATTCGAATAAGCAGAATTGATTTGTGTGAAAATTCATTTACAAATCTCTGATAGAAATTGGCAAACCCAATGAAGCTCTGCAATTCTTTCACACTACTAGGGGATTTCCATTCTTGAACGGCCACTACCTTTCTTGTATCCATTGTAATTCCAGATGGAGTAAGTACAAATCCAAGAAATTCCACCTCCTTCACATTGTACGCACACTTTTCTAATTTTACATACAATTTGTTTTCCCTCAGCCTTTGTAGGATTCTTCTCACTTGATTTGGATGTTCTTCTTCGGATCTTGGGTAACTTAAGATATCGTCTATGTATACAGCAGCACATTGATCAATGAACTCACTCAACACACTATTTATGAAGTGCTGATAAGCAGCGGGTGCATTACACAGCCCATTAAGCATCACTTGGTATTCGTACAACCCCAGATTTGTCTTGAAGGCCGTCTTCCACTCATCGCCTTTTTTGACTCTGATCAGATGATATGCACCTCAAAGATCAAGTTTGGTGTAAATTTGTTCTTCTTTCACTTGGTCTAAAAGTACTGAGATGAGAGGAAGTGGGTATCTATTTTTGATGGTGACCTTGTTTATTGCTCGATAGTTGATACAAGTTCTCAATTCGCTTTCCTTCTTGGGGACAAAGAACAACGGTGAGGAAACTGGGGACTGAGAGGGGCGTATAAAGCCGTTGGCCAAATATTTCTTTATATACTCTTTCAGATGTTCATTTTCCTTTTCTGTTAAGGCATAGACTCTACTACATGGTAGGTTGGCACCCGGTTCCAAATCAATTCTGAAGTCAAATGATCTATGTGGCGGAAATTTTTCTGCCTGTGTTTCGTTAAATAAATCATCAAACTCCTTGTATTCTGGTGGAATTTTACTAGTGTGAATCACACACACCAAAGCTCTTTGTTCACTCAGAAGAGTTGCAGGTCCCAGTTCACTAGATCTTGTTTTGGTACAGAAGCAATTTTCCTTACAGAAGTTGGAATCCATCTTTACAGTCCTCGCTCCCTCATCTATACTCGGACTGTGTTCTGTAAGCCACGGCAAACCCGGGATAATCTGTAATTGTGGTGCATCAATCAAATTGAACTGTATTGTTTCTCGATGTCCTTCTTGAAAGGTTAACTCCACTTGCTCTGTGTGACTGGTAATGGGTCCAGAAGAAAGGTTTGTCCCATTCACCGCTGTAACCGGTTCACTCTTTGACTTCAAAATTGCCTTCAGGCCAATCTTAGTCGCATATATTAAGTGGCAAAAATTCCCAGTTGCTCCTGAGTCTATCATAACTGAGACTTCGGTTAAGGTAATATCTCTGAATCTGAGATTACTAGATGAGGAGACGAAGATCGCAGTGTATTGGCCAAGAGAGGTTCTTCTGGAGTTGTCTTTTTCTCTGCACGCACCAGCCCAACTTCACTTACAGGTGGTGCTTGAAGTTTCCCTTCTCCTTGGAGAACATTTTCGTTTTCTTCGGACACATTCTCACAAAGTGTCCACTGCCTCCACAATACATGCATACATTATTCTGCCATCTTTTTTCTGCCTTTTGTTAAAGGCCCCCAAACTACTCCAATTTGCATGGGTTCTACTCCGTATTGACATTCAGTGACTCTTAGGGATTCCGTCTTAACTCTGTCGAATCTTGGAGTGTTGAACTTGAATTCTTTTCTCTTCTCACCCCTTCTCTTGCTTTGACGAAATCGATCTCCAGAACAAGTTCTACTAAGGCTGATATGTCTGTGGGTCTATTGGGAATCCGGGCTAAAATATCTTTCAGTTCATCTCTAAGTCTACGGTAAAAGACTGCAGCTCTTTTACTTTCTGGCCAGTCTGTTTCTACTACCAGCTTATTAAACTGGGCCAGATAAGCCAATAGATCTTTGCTACTCTGCTTCAGTTCTAGCAGTTGATTGTCTGTGGCCTGTGAGATCTTCCACCGAATCAAAAAGTCGAAGGAATTCTTTCTTAAAGTCTTCAAAGTTATAGAGAAGAGCGTCATCTTGGGTACCCAAGGGCATGGACCAACTTGCAGCTTCGCCACTGAGGTATGACAAAATGAAAGCCACTAGGGACTGTGTGTCTGAAAAAATTGAAGGACGATGCATAAAAAGTAGAGAACATTGTGTCAAGAAAGTTTGAGCCTTCTGAGGATCCCCACTAAATCATTCTGGTGTCGCTAAAGGAATTACTGGGGACAAGGAGTGGACTACATGAGTAGCTACACTCGCGGTGGAGCCCACAGTCTCTCCTTCTGTCTCTGGAAACCTTAAACTTGACGCTGCATTCATATTAGTCACTCTAGCTACTAGTTCTACTGTTTCCCTCCCTGAGTCCATTATTTCTTGCCTCAATCCTCTGTGTTCTTCTCTAACTGCTGCTAGTTCCTTCTGTATTATAGCTAAGGCTTCTCCCAAATTTTGCAAGTTTATAGCCTCAGCCATTCCACTCAGGCGCAAGTTTTAATACGTGGTCACTTCACTCTGTCAGAGCGATGATTCCTTATACTTGCACAAGAGCAGAAGATGCCTATTCCCAATGCCCCCTCTTGGAAACACCCCCGACACTTATTAATCAAAAAGCGTCCAGAAGTATATCCATAAGGGGGAAGGGGAAGTTGGAGAAAATAACAAACGAGAAGAGACAGCCTGTGGTTATCAGCCTTCCACCCTTGTCTTCTCCTTAGCGAAAATGTGTTGCCTCGGATTTTAGTGTTCTAGAAAAACTAAACACAATAGTTTATTTAACCTAATATACATTCATAACTCTGAATTTGCATAAGTCTATTTAATGCTTCCATAATATCACGACATACCTATACAACATTAGGTTTTTGCTCCTCTTCTGATTCACTTAAATGGTTTCTTTAAGTAGATTTTATTTCTTACAGCCTTTCATTAATGAGTTCAGAAAAATTCAACACAAAGTATACTTAACCTATTATACATCTATAACTCTGAATTGTATGTGTAAATTGTATGCCTTCTACAAATTACCACATAAGAACTTTCTTTAGGCTCGTTCGTTTTCTGATTAACTTAATGTTTATCCTTTTGTTCACAGGGAGGAAATTTCAGGAAGAATTACGTTCTTCAGGTTAGTATCAGTTGCAGGAATTACGGTTTCCTCACAATTTGATTAACAATATCACTAGTTGGCTGGAACATTGCTTATTGCGCTCCTGTAAATTATTTATACACCACTATAAAAAGTTACTTAGCTATTTCTACTAGAAAAGTTCTGTTTTTTCTTCTCCGAGAGCGGCTGCTCACTCGGACATGAATTCTTCCGGTTTCTTCTGTTCAGACAATGCTCACTCTGGAAGAAGATCTGGACTTGAATGGTCTTCCTTCTAGTCTTCAAGGAAGTCTCTGTGCATGAACGCTAGGCGGACACTCACTTTGACCAAGAGAGTAGTCTGCAATAGTGAGTGCACAGAATCTGTGAACAATCACTCTGGTGAGATGAAATGCACAGTAACAACCGGGAATAACCCGACAAAAAACGACAAATGACTACCCGAACTACAACGACGAAAGGAACTCGGAAAAAACGATGTGCCTCAGTCAAGAGTTCTGGTGAAGTGTGCCAACATTCTAAGTTGAGCGCACCAAATAGAATTCTGAGGCTAGAGGAAAAGACTAGAGCAACACTCTCTTGAAATGTCGGCCATCTTGGAGTTTCTCGATCTCCAAGCCTCACTCCAGGTAATGGCTCTTCCCCTCAGAATGTTAGGAAGTGATGGGCCCTGACTTGTTAAACATATGGCAAGGTCCTTGTCTCTTGAAATCCTGACAGCCACTTCAAACTCAGATTGGCACATGGGAGAGGGGATTGAGTTACCTAAAGAACACAAGCAGCCTGCTTGCTCCCGAACAGCTGCAACAGCCAATCCTCAAGACAATGTTCACATAGGAGCTTCCGTACCTCTGAACCCATGAGACCATCCACTTATACAATAGGCAGCTGGCAAAATTTTTAGTGCTTGTCCTCTTCTCTTTTTCTTTCATGGAAGGAGAAGGATTTCTTGAACTTGTGGAGACCCTCTGACCAAAATGGAAGCATCAAAGCGGCACTTAGTTTTCCACTGATGGTGTGCCAGAGCTGCACCATGAAGTTCTGCAAATGGTTACTGATGCTATGAAGGAAATAGCTGTTCAGTCCATCCACCTCACAACGGATTTGTAGGCAAGATGCCAAGCAACAGATTACATGTGCATCGCTGCGCATTGGCTCGCTTTTAAGGGAGAGAAGAAATGGCTAACTGTTGGTCTTATGGCTGATGATTCTTTATTGGGTATTTATTTGCATATAGCAGTTACAATGTTTGCCTAGAGAAATCACATACAGCTGCGAATATTGTGGACAAATTTCATACTAAAGTGTACAAATGGCTTAATCCCATAAATGTCAGTACTGGGCTTGGCTGACCGAGGAGCCCTGTGTTTATCGCATTGCATAATCCTGATTTGCAGGGCTCAAATAAGAAGACATAGTCAGCAACATTATCATCACTCAACAAAGAATTTGTACTGATTTTAGTAATGTGTCCAAAGCCCAGAAGCACTTAAGGATGCTAATAAAGTACCAGTAAAGGTTCTCATACACAGAAAGTGTCTACACAATGGAACTACATATTGCAATGCCTGGTTAACCAGTTCAAATCTATCAATTAATATGTCATTCAAAGAAGAGAGGATGCAATTGCTAAAGCCATGAAAATGGTGATGGATAAATGGGGGCTAGTGAAGTGCCTCATCCAATACTACTTCGTTTTGAGATTATTTAATCGGGAAGTCAGCAAGGCAAGGAGGAGAGTACAATGAGCCAAGCGATCCCTTTCTTGCACCTACTGCAGGAACATTTGCCAAAGGTGGAGCATTTATGAATGTGAATGACGAAGCAGCTGCTTTAGTGAGCAGCTTAATCTTTCAATTGAACACTAATCAAAGGCTGCAAAAAGAGATTATGTCCTACCAAGAGTCCATCCGTGCCACAATACTGGATCCACGGTACAAAAGGTACTGCGTCCCTGAGTCCTGTAATGGTGGCTGCAACAAGAACAAGCATTGTAAATGCAATAGGACTCGCAATTGTTGGAGTTGGAGCTATTGGCATTGTAAATGGCACTGGGTTTTACGTATGTGTAATGGAGTGTATGCATGTGATGTGTTGTGGAATTTTGTGGGTTGGATATGATTAGTAAGTTGTGTGATTGTATGGCGTGGAGTGGATTTCTGTATTTGAATTATGTGGCATGGTGTGCTGTGGAATTATGTGGCTAGTAATTATGTGGTATTGAGTGTACTGGAATTATGTGGAGTGGGATTGTGTGTTTTGGAGTATTATTAAGTATTTATACTTTTAAAATTACACAATACATGATGTAAATGGCCAAACATTAATGCACTTGGTACTGATACGCCCTCCCCACCTTAATAAAAGAAAGAACTCCATTGTGTGTCTTTTTTCTGTAGAACTTTGCACAACATGCTTATTACTTAGCCAGTCACGTAGCACCGCTGGAAAGGAAGTTCACTGTATCAGTCACCACTGGCCGGAAACATGAACTAATGATTAAATGCTATATATGGCACAGGCTATCCCTTAGCACAGGACTATCCTATACATTGTAAAAGTAAGGCCTTTGCATGATGATGCAACTGAGCTTGATGAACGAGACTTGCTATGCGGGCACAGAATGATTCAGCAAAAACGAGGGGGAAGTAGAGGTTATAGGTTAGGTTCACCCTCCACTAATACGATCTCCAAAAACCCCTCTGACTTAACATACACACAAACATACAATAAAAACACGTAACATACTTAATAACAAGCAACAGTAGAGTTTTTGGAGACAGAATGATTCAGGCCATGAAGGTTTATTGATGCAGAAGTTGTATAAAGCGCTTGCTTCATCATTCGGGGATTGCAAAGTGGGGTGTTATATTAACCACAAGGTGGTAACTTGGGTTAACTGTGGGCAGCCTTGCACAGAATAGGGGTTTACAGAGGTAAGCTTCTTCTGTATTTTTTCATCCTCAAAATAATTTTTTACTTTTTTTTACTTTAAAGTTTTTGCAACTTCGGTGGCAAAATGCAGTTTTTAAACGTTTCAACTTGAACCTCCCTCCACCTCCTGAACAGCACACGGGAACCCCTGTGTAACATGTGCCTTCGTGCTACAGCCACTGTTGCTTGTACCTTGGATACAGCCTTTGTGGAATACGCTGTGTTTGAAATTGATTACAAAAGCTCCAACAATGAAAAGCAGTCCTGCAAACCACTTTGTCACTCCGAAGCATTAATCTTAATGATAAGGGGAACTTCATAGCGGTAATGCTCAGTAATCAAAAAAAATCTGAGCTCTTACTTTATTTTCTCTGTAGGTTTTTACAGCCTCCATAACTAAAAAGGCCAAGTCATGGCCAGTTTTAGCTCTGGTGCGACAACATTTGTTGGTGTCCCCAATGACCTTCACCACAGATTCTTTCACCATCACCCTTCAACAGTGTCCCTCAAGTCTCCATAACTACTCTCTCTCCAATGCATGTCTGTTGTTTTATAGCACCACTCATACCAGTCTAGGGTGTCAGAGTATTTTACATCACACACACATTACACAGAAACAGTCAATCATACGTCAGTAATTCAGTGCATAGGAAATGTTACATAAGCCAGAGGACTACCAGGTGTAGGAGTTACGTCACCCACATTGCTAGGCAGTATAGTTTAAAGAGTGCTTGGTCTGTAAAAGTGCAAACGCAGAATTTTAAAATTAACATTATGGTTAGGGGTTGTCATTACAAATAATGGATTTCTACCTAAATGAACCCTTTAGGCAAAATTAGAATATTGAAATACTGGGGGAAAATCATAACACTCTAATCCATACCTTGTAGTTTTCAAGCAGCTCTTTGATGACAGTTAATAGCTCACGGTTCTATATTAGGATTGTAGCTTATAAACTGCAAGTAACAAAAAGATCTCTCTCACAAAGCAGTAACCCACTGCCCTATTTACATGATATGCACTCTGTGGTCTCCGTGGCACATGTTTTGAGCTACCTTACATTCACTAGACACAACTCCACTCCCTCCAGGGAGAACATTGATCATCAGAGTTATTTTGACATTTGTATCGTCCCCTGAAAATTGTTGGGGGGTTAGGAATGCGGGAACAGGTGCTTTTAAAACCATAATATTCTTGCACACAAGGCACCCCCACCCGAAGTCATCACCCGGTGCAGTGGCGCACCACCCTACAGCCCTGGACCACTCTGACCCTGACACAATCCTCTTTGAAGCCCAAGAGATGCACTTCATGAAATCAGATGGGCTTAGCCCATGTAGGAGACAGAGGTTTAGGGAACATTTCCCATTAACTTCCAACTGCTGTTCGTTAGCAGGTTACATTTTGTTCTTCACCATATACGAAACAAAACATAACATTTTATTAACCCTTGAAGTGCACAGAAACAGGCGATCCACCAGCTCTGCCCTACACAATCACATGGACTTTGTATTACAGCTGATTGTTTCCATCGCACACCTGTGCCAATAGGACTGTGCAACAGACCCCATTCATGAAGTTGCCATTTAGCACCGTCCCTCCACGTTAGGCACTTTAAAAAATATGCCAAATTATTGCCCGATTTCAAACCTCATAAAATTGCCTTTGGCTAGAGTGCAGTGGAACTTCTGTTGAACGTGAGCCTCTGTGCTACAGCTGCTGCTACGTGCAGCGTATCAATCAACTACACGGAGCAATGTATGCTTTGTAAGGGGTGCATTTGGCAGGAAATCCCATTTAATTTACCAGTTCCCATCTACAAATGACAGCGCCCTCCACACAGAGAGGGGCTGGTTAGCAGCTCTTATACTCTAAAGGACAGTGTTGCACAAGTTAGTGCTAATAGACACATTTCTGCAGTGTAGTCCAGGTGGAAGGAAGCATCGTGCTCCGAGGATGTGGACTTGGCACTAGACCAGAAACACCTTGCCTGCATTCTGTGCTCCAGCCGCAGCTATTAATACCTCGGATGTGGGCTGTCGCTGAGGATGGCTACCAGGATCCTCTGGCAGAATATGTTGCAGAGGCAGTGCGTGACGGTCATGGCAAGGAGGACCTGCTGCTGGGCTCCCCTCCAGCCGCTGCAGACCTTATAACACACCCATGTGCAGCGTCAATAGTTGCAAATCAATGCGCTCCACGGAAAGCAAAACAGCTGTTGTAATCTTAACACCGTCTTTTCAACAGCAATGCAAACAAAATGTTAAATCAAACAGCATACGCAGGGATAGGTGGGTAGGGCGTGCACACGTAGAAGGAGGTGGGCGGGACGAATACTGCATTAAAAAGGCAAGCAGCTACAGGGTGAAGCTGAACACAGGCAAATAGTATTAGAAGCAGGAAAGCAAGGAAAAAAATAGTCCCCCAAAGAACGTATAAAGAACTAAAGTGCAATTAAACAGTGCTTAGCTCCTGCTCTGTGGGAAGGAACAAAGAGAAAAAAGGACAGAGAGGCAGGACTGACCACTAGAAAACAAGGATTTTTAAAGGACACTGAAGCAAACAAATGGAAAGCAGAGGCATGGCTTCAAGCCCACAAAAGAAGTTACAACAGGTCTCGAATGCCCGACACAAAAAGGGGGTCCCAAAACACTTTTTCCCTCATGGAATTTGCATTGGGAATTTTAGACAATGTTACAGCCAAAATGGTTTGACAGAATTGCACCAAATTTGTCAGAAAGCTAAGTCCTTACCCAGAAAGCAAGCCTTTTGTGATTTGGTGTAAATCTTTTCAGTAGTTTCAAGACATTAAGGGTCAAAGTCTATGGATTTATTGAGAGTCGGGCTTCAATAAAAAAAGGCAAATATTCCAATTGGCTGAGGAACTTTTTGGGAGTGAGAGCTCTCATTAGTTGGCTTCAACATGAACAAGAATGTTGTGGCAGCCATTACAGCACTCGGGGACTTGGCCCCCTGTCCCGAAAATGTTTTACAAAAAAGGCAATGGGGGGAGGGTAGGAATCCTCTGACCCCCCCATCCTCTCTTGTGTGTGGTATCCCAGAGGTCCCTCCTGGGCCAACTTGTTTTGTTATTCACATGAGAGTCGCACAGAGCTGGCAAAACATTTTAAAAGGGCAGCCTCCCATGTTTCATTGGACTGGCCTATCGATGATCCAGCTGACATTTTTCATCAAACCAACTGCTTCCAAGCAATGGAGTTCCCCTTTAGTTATCCATGGGAATATAGCAGCTGCTGTATTTTATGCATGCACAATAGATATTGATAACAAGCTAAACAGCTTTGTAAGTCGTGGCTATATATGTTCAAAATTCCATACTGCACCTATTTGGGGTTGCAAACTGGTTGCAGTTTAACCATAGTGTAGCAAAATGTATCCAGAATCTCAAATACAGTGACTCATAGGTTAAATACCTCAGGAATCTTCTATGACCCCACCCACAGTGGACACCTGTGGTACCCACCAAGCACCACTTTGAGGGCCAAAGGGGGAGCCATAGGGCACTGCGGTCCCAGTCGGCTCCACATGGTGTGGGAGCCAGCTTGCTCCCATCCGAAGGGAGCAGCTGTTTTTTGCATAATCCCTGCGGGCGGGCAGGGAAATAAAAGTCTACTCCCACCCGGCGTGAGCATGTTTAAAGCTTGCGCCGGGTAGGAGAAGACATGGCTTGCCTGTACCTCTGCGTTAGTGCGGGCAGAACAACAACTGTGGGCTCTCCAGGACACATTCAGTGAACCGGCCCAGGAGGGATGTGGTCTCTGGGGCCTTTTGAGGCTCAGGGAATGGGACTGTCCCTTTTAAGCTATTTCAGCCCCAGGGATGGGGGTCTCCAGGGCCTGGTTAGTCTTAATGAGGGGTCATTATGACCAATGTTCCCTCTAATTTTTTTCCTCTGCGTGCGGCAATATAAGGTCTCTGTGCACTGCAGCCAAGGCTATGTGCACCAAGAACCCAACCACGTGTGTGGGTGCAGTGCCAATTATCAGTGCAAATATCACTCAAACATTTGCATAATAAAGAGAAAAGACAGTTATTTCTACACATACAGCACCACATGTAGGGTCTTAAGGCAGGTTTGCAACATACAACAAACATAACAAGCATTGGCATAGCCAATAGGTCTCGCCTTTGGAACCTTATAAGTGTTTAGCCATGCAACAGTTGCATAACTAAATACTTATAAGGTCCCAAAAGCGAGACCTATTGGCTATGCCAAGCGGCCGTGGGGCCGCGAAAGTGATCGCAATCAAGCATCAAAGCGGACGAGAAAGTGAAAGTAATCGCGGTCAAGCGCAGCGCGCGCGCCCGTGCACATGCACTGTAGCTCTAGGCTGGCCTGGTAGCACTTTTTGAAGCCCTCTCAATAAGTCTCGCCAGACCAGCGCATGCGCTGGGTCAGGCGAGACCTAAAAAGGATACAGTATTCAAAAGCGTATTCTCCTTTGAAGGTCTTTTAATGTAGCAATGTGTCCCTGACTATCACTTGTCAAATGTGAATGCTACATCTCTGAGAGGTGTCTGTGTTATTCAAGATGGCACCACAATGGAATCTGTAAACATGCATTGTTGTGTCCTATCCGTAGCCAACCACAGGACATTCCTTATATGCGTCTTACCTCCTGCTGCATTTCTTGCATGCCTTTCGCAGCCCTGCCAAGTACCACGCATCAGGCTTAGACTAATGCATTTTAGTGAGGTGCTCTGCATCCCTGCACTAAAATGCATTAATCACACATTTGTAGTGCTTTGACAACAACTGCGTTCTGTGAGGGAGAAACTGGAACTGCAGCTGCAAAATGCACGTCATGTGCACTATTGCAGTAGATAACTGTGCTATATTCAAGCTGTCAGTTTGTGGTCTCATTGTGCAACATACTTTTGATCATCCGGATATTCTTCTGCTACTGACACTACTAGACCAGCAGGCATAATCGGAAACAATTAAACAAATGGTAGCCCTATCTAAACACCTGCATATTTCAGTTTTTTTAAATAAATCGCACAGAGAACATACTGGCAGTTGGAGTGCAGAAAATGCTGCTCAAATTAGGCGCTGGGGTGACATTCGCAAACAAAGGAAGTGTTGCTGTAGAGAAAGTAAAATGGCTGCTATGCGGTGATGAGGTTGATACTCTAATCTCTTTCTGTTCTGGACGTGTGGCCGGTAGGGCCCGGCTGCTGGCTTGGAGATACTTGCGTCTGCCCTGGTAGTGATGCACCACTGGAGTCATCATGCAGCAAATACGTGAGAGGTAGCACTGCAGGAGAGGGACCCCACTGCTGTGCGGGAAGTGGTGGCCTGTCGCTTGGGGGTGCTCAGTGAGTTAAGGGGCCTGGGTCCACTGGGGCCTCCCTGACCCCGCTCTTGGTGTGAGTTAGAATGGAAGGACCCATCAAACATCCCACTCACCTCCGGGGCGCAGTACCCCAAAACAGCTTAGTTGTCTTCTCATTTCCAGCAACGCTGTTGCCGGGAACACTCAGCTGCGGTGCTCCACTTTGTTTGGGGACAATTTGAGTTGGCCATTGTCAGGACCACCTGGGGAACTGGCAGTCTTTGGAACGAGCGATTGCCTAATAGCCTCTTAGTGAGAAAGCAACAAGGAGTGCAGGACTACTTTTCCACAGGAGAAAGAAAAGCACATAAGGGAGAGAGCAAGAGGAGCACGGAGGAGGGAGTGTTTAAAGGTAGGAGAAACGCAGAAGGGAGAAAGCAGCATGGAGCAGTTGGGATGGCAGAGAAAAGCACAAGAGGGACATAGAGCATCTCTGAGGGCAGGAGTGTTTTGCAGATGGAGAAACACACAGAGAGGAAAGCAACATGGAGCAGAGAATCATACAAGGGAAAGAGCAAGACGGAGTGCAGGAGGTAGCGCCTCAGTGACTCTGCTTAAAAATTTGCTTTTCAATTTTATTAATAGATCTAGCACACCGCAGTGGTGCAGGTCCAACTACCTCAAACCTGGATTTTGCTCGCGAGAAAGTGGCATTCATAATACACTGAAATTAAGAAAATGGCTCACGTAGCAATCTGAAACCTTGGTAGCTATGCAGTTGTTAATAAGGCGTGGCAGATTGTGTGCCTGTTAGAAAGTTTTTATGTTAATTTTAGCGCCCTTCTTGCCTACACACAGCACTGCAATTAACTTGAATACTTTCAAAAAGGCACCTAATCTACACCGCTCTATCAATAGGTTGACCATACCTCACAGATTTGCCAGGATAGTCCCAGTTTTTCACCACCTGCCCCGGTAGATTTCAGTAAATTTGGCTCATGTCCTGGTTTTTAGAGCGGGTTGACTGAAAACAGTGGGAGGTGCCTTTTTATGTTTTACAAGGTGGTGATAGTTAGCAGCTATTATAAAAAATCACTTTAATTATCTGGCATGATACTGGCTTTAAAATCAATATTTTATCAATGTCTTTACTGCCTCTTCTGTAATTCTATACTGATGAGCGATGTTATTCTGTGTGCTCCATTTAAGTAAAAATTGTAGCCAGCCCTGCCAAGTAACACGCATCAGGCGTTAGACTAACGCATTTCAGTGTGAGTGCTCCGCATCACCGAACTGAAATGTGAAGTCACGCATTTATAAAACCTGCTCCGATGTCAAGCCCAGCGCCAGCTGGTAATTAGCACCACTTACAGAAAGCTGGCAGCGCCCGGTCAGCCCTGCTTGCGCCGACGTGGGGGGTTGGCTCAGCTAGGTTTGGGCTGGCTTCAGGGGCTACAATGTAACAACTTCACCCGTAGTGGGCTGGCGCCACATTCAGCTTCACTGACCTCACGTGACAAAGCGAGCAAATCATTGTCTGCATGATTTACCCTTGGTCCAATGTCCGATCGACTGAGTCTGACTACACTCCTGGCTATAGGTGTCCTACCGCTTTTTATTTTTTATGTTCTTTTATGGAGTTTTCTATAGCGCAAATTTGACCCAAAGGGATCGGATATCAGAGAGCTTTACACAAGTACTAGTTGCGTTACTTGTGGCCAAATTCATTTTTTTGTTAGGCACGAGGAGATTAAGTGATTTGCTTAGAATCACACGATTTTGCCCGTCCTTGCCGAGACTCGAACTTTGTTCAACAGATTTGAGGTTGATCACTCTTGCCTTTAGGCAACTCCTTGCCTGCGGTGCGAGCATGCAGTGTGACAGTCAGTTTATATTTGGCAGTGGGCACTGTGCATTGTTGTGCTGGCCCGGGCAGCCCTAATGTGCCTATGGCCACCCGCGACCCGACCCAGACTGCGGCTGCCGCAGGAGTGGTGCTGGACCATGGCATCTGCCCGCAGCCTGGCCCTTGCATGTTAGTAGTTGTCATCAATTCTATCTGGGTGGCCGAAGACTGTGGTCTCTTCTTGCAGCACGGCACCGAACGCCTTCAGATCTTTTAAGATCTGATCATACCTCTACAGGGATGATCCAAGCCACTGATTGGATTATCACTGCCCTGGGACAGGAGTGCAGGGCGGGAGGGGTTGGGGAGCCTGGGGGAGCTGGGCACTTCCCTTGGGGGCTAGAGGGGTGTTTAGTGTCACCAGAGTCCCATGCCAGTAGAGACTGCACCACGCCACCTGTACGTGTGAAGTGCACTAAGTGCGTTCAGTAACACACTTTAGCGCACATCTCCTGCACGTCACACGCCCGTCCATGTTGCAGGACACTTCAGCCGCCCACTCTTCCTGTGCCCATGCCCTGAAGTGTACTGCGTGGACATTTTACAAGTCTATAAATAAACTGGGATGTGCCGGCACTTGATCACCACTTACGGTGGAGTGACCTCTCACCTGTCTTCCTTACACCCCTCCTATGAGACAGCCCCTCTGCCGCCACCCCCTACGAGGCAAGTCTGGAGGCGGGCTCTCAAGGGTAACGGGGAAAATAGCCATGCACCCCTTGGGGAAACATTATGACACCTGAAAACATCCAGAAAACTCAAATCCTTTTTTGCCATGGTTACATACCAGTTGTGGAAGGCGCTACACAAGTACATGCTGATAACATCAACTAAGGGCGCTTTCTGTGAACTGCCAGGGCCCCAGGATTGTACAGGCAAGTTGTGGGGTAGGACCACTGTACTTTCAACGAACGTGGCCAGGAGGACAGCTAGGTCGGTCCACCCATGTGCTCTCTCTTTGACCTCCCCGCCCCAGCCAGAGAATTAGCACCTGTGTGGCTTCAGGTGTTTCCGATCCTACACAGCGGGGTGAAGCCTGGTATGTGGAGCTCAAGGCGGCGGGGGGGCGGTGGGGAGGAGCGAACAATGTGATACTCCCACAGGGGACAGAGGGTCCATAACCCAGGTGGGGGAGGGGCACATTGAGCCCCAGTCAATAAATATCTCTGTGAGGCTTTTGTTAATAGAGCACGGCAGATTGTATAGTTTTCATGTTAATTGCAGCTCCCGACATGCTTACACACGGGGCTGCATTTAGCTTGAAAACTTTCAAAAAGGCGCGCAAACTGCAGCGCTCTGTTAAGAAAAGGCACGCAGCAAGCCCAACAGCGCTGTGTGTGCTTTCACGCTCACTAACGTATGTTAATGATTGTGAAAGCACACGTTGTGCTTTTGGGTTTGCTGCATGCCTTTTCTTAAGACAGCGCAGAGGGGGGCAGATGGTCTGCTTTCCTTCAAGTATTCATGTTAATCGCAGCGCCCATCATGCTTCGACACAGCGCTGCGATAAACATGAATACTTGTCTCTCCTGGTGTGTGCGCGCTTCAAAGAGGACACTGCGCGCCCAGATTCCCATAGGTGCGGGCGCGCGCATGCGCGCAGCTTAAAGGGAACAGTGATTATGACACACCTTCGCTTTTTTTTGCATTTTAGTCATGGGAGATGAGGTCCTCAGGGCCTAATAAGAGTATGGGAGTGAGGCCGCATGCCTTCCTCCATCCATTTTGTACCATGGCCCCAGGGGATGAGTACCCCTTCCCTCAAAGTAAACTTTTCATCTCCCTCAAGGGCCCTGGCCCACTCTGAGAGCTCTTAATTAAAAGAAATCACTATGGATTCTTTTTTCCTTAGCAAATTGGTGGCAAAATAATAAAAAGATAACTTTTTGGCTTCACTCACCACCAGGCCTAGGGGACCAGGGTATCTTATCATGCCTTTTTGCATCGCAACATCATCTTGCTATTTGTCTATGTAATACTGTGTGTTGGAAACGGGTAGCGTGGTGCAGAGCGGGTGGGCCAAACTCTGGAGGAAATGTGCAAAGCATCCACGCAGTACACACAGGCGACACACAAGGCACACTACAAAAAAGAGGCACTACACCAGTTTGTGTAAGAATAACTTTTGTATTGTCACAACACAAGATATCAGTAGTAATCTCTAGGTCGCGCCAACTGGCGCTCGGTCACAATTCACAGGGGGGAATTATATACAGCTGTACATGAATACATTAAACCTGGTATGGAACCAAAGCGCGCCCCCTGGTGGTCCTGGGGAGCGTCGCACACAGCATAGCAAATTCAATAACGCTTGTAAGACCTGGCATTCCACATAGCACTGCACATAGCAATTCAATAGCGCTTAAACCCATGACATATGAACATAGCGCTGCACATAACAAGGCAATAGCGCTTTAAAACATGGCATTTGACATAGCGCTTCAAATATGCAATTCAGTACAGCGCTCAACATGGCATTTGACATAGCGCTTCAAATATGCAATTCAATATAGCGCTCAACATGGCATACCAGCCGGACATTACCCATGGCCTTCCCTTGGAGCATGGGGTTACCCAGTGTTCCTAATCGGGGTTGCTGTGGTGATCCTTCAGCCCCTAGGCTATCCTGTTCCTTAGGCGCTCCACAAATGCTGCCACTGCCCACTCTCCGGCGGGGCAGTTGCGTAGGATACTTGGATTCAGTCCCGGTCCGTGCTGGGGGGGAGCACGTGGACTCCCAACATATGCAGCCGCTCACAAGAGCTGCCCTCTGCCAAGGGGCAGCTGGGAAGACTAGCAGTACACCTACGCTGGCCCTCTTAAAGGGACTGCCGGGGGCGGGCACCGACAACGTGCCCCGTTGCCCCCCCTCCACCACCAGTCCCACACGGAGCCCCTCACTCACCGAGCACAGACGGGGTGGCTCCTGACGTCTTCACCCGGGCCCCCTCTTGGGACCCGGGGCTTCAATAGGGCAGACACGAGGCTCCTGACTGGGATGCAGCAGAAATCCCGGGCTGTGGGGCAGGCGCCGACAATGCGCCTCGGGCCCCTAACCTTCCGCCTCTCTGTTAAGAATGCGGGGCTCTCTTCAGCGCAGGAGAGCCCCGTCGGCAGCAGCAGCGCCTCGCCGGACTTCATCCGGGCCCCCTCCTGGGACCCGGGACTTTACCGGAGATCCCGGTCCTTCTCAGGGATCTCCCCTGCTCGCGGGGAGTCTCCGCCCACTTCTGGCCGGCTCGGGCGAGGTCCCGACTTCTTCCGGGTCACCGCAGGCAGCACGGCGGCCCTGCTCTTCTCTGCAACCCGGGTTGCGGCGGTGATTCCGGGGCAGTTTTGAAGTGCGGGGTAGGCTCCCGCCTTCAGCTGAAGACACTTGCGGGGTAGGCACCCGCGTTGGGCATCAGAACCGCGGGGTAGGCTCCCGCCGGATCCAAACGTCCAAAATGGCGGCAATACACGGGGTGGGCTCCCGCATAGTTAGATGAGTATGCCGAACGCGGCCATTATGCGGGGTGGGCACCCGCTGTCAGGACACAGTACCCATGTGGCAGAAACACGGGGGGCTCCCGCTGTTTCAAGTCAGCAAAAGGACCGCGATAACGCGGGGTTTTCGAATAAACCAGTTCTCCTCTCCTCCCAACGCTATGGGGGCCGTGGATATAGTGCTTCCCAGGCGCTAAGTAGCAGGCAGCTGGGATTCCCACACTCACCAGCAGGGCACAGTCAATTAGAAATGTAGCGCTCACCGGATATAGCGCTCTCCTTCCACAGGCAGCTTGTAAATAGCGCTCTCTCTCTCCGCAGGGACTGCAGTCTGGGTCCCCCGAGGCGCTTGCTGGTTCCTGCGCCCTTGGTTGAGGGCTTCTTGAGGGGGGGAAGTTGAGTTGGTGGCTGAAGGCGGACTAATTAGTCTCTGCCGGTCGTCCCTGGGTTCTCCTCCCGCCGGGCCAGATCAGTGGGTTAGTGCAGGATCTCTCACTCAACTTAAAAGGCAGCGCCTAAGCCCTGTCACTTTCAGTGGCATAGGTCCCTGACTAAACCCTACCGCCTAAAACTCCTGCGTAGGCTTCTCCAGATCTGCGTTGCCCCAACTATAGCTTTCCCTCGCCCTGGGGACAGTTGAGGGGGGTAGGTAGGCTCAGGGCCCTGTACACAGGCCCATGTGGCGGTAACCCCTGGCAGCAGGTCCCCTCTCTCTCAGGTCCACCCTCTGACTGAGCACATGGCAACCCAGCTCCGCCCTTTATACGCCCCTCACCCCACCTTCCAGACAGTGCCAGAAGCTTCTAGAAGCGTCTGGGGAGACTGGCTCTAACTGGCCTAGGGAGAGGGGTAGAGCACCCTGGGTGCCAGGCTTCCCTCCAAAAGCTGGGGTTGCTGGGAAATACCAACTAGACTGGTAACCCAGCTCAGTCAAACGGCGCAACCACACAGCTTTGGCATCCATTTTAAGTTACATGTTTAAAATGGGGAAACTCAGTCTGCGTACATTATCGCACAGCATTCAATCTTTGCATTTATTTATCATGCAATTTCCCAGAAAAGCTAAACATTTCGGGGGAAAAGGGCCAAGTCCAACACTGTGCATTCCCTACGAGTCTTAATTATCCAGAAGGAAAGGAAAGGAAGAGCGGAAAGGAGCTTGAGAGCTAAGAGATGAAAAAAGAGATAGAAGACAGGCACGCGACAATTACAGTGCTTATACAAAACATCGGATGTGATCATTGAGGCCGGGTTACAGAGCCTAAGTCCCAAGTCTTAATATGGCTCCCATCACATCTTTGTTGATGTAGTGGCAGCCAATCAGATCTCTCTAAGAGTTCTGTCGGGCCTGCAAATCCTCCAAAGTGTGAAATATATAACATTTTTGAGCATTAATTGTTCAGAAACTACTGAACGGATTTATGCCAAATCACAAAAAACACTCTTCTGGATAAAGTACTAGCTTTCTGCTATATTTGGTATAAATCTGTTCAGTGGTTTGGGCTGTAGCTGTTTCTAAAGTTCCTATGGAAAAATGAATGTGGAAAATGTGTTTTGGGACACCCCCTTTTTCTCGGCCCCTGCATGACAGATCTCCCCGTATATATATTTTCACTGGAAAAAACAAAAATTAAAGAGATGTTATAGTTCGGTATGGTTATATGCTTATCCTTTTCGTAACAAGCCCAGAAATATCCTGGGGAAAAAATAACGGTCAAACTGATGTTATGGTTACAATTGGTTAAAACATGTCTATATCGCAATGATATAGTCCTCCTTAAAGTTATTATGAAATTGGGGGGGAAACAAACATCAGCAAAATTAGAGTGAAGTGGCAGAGGATGTCCAACACAGGTCCAGGTTTAAGCACGCCCTTCTCCCTCGTGTCACCACTCAAAGCCACTAACTTGGATTTGGGAGAGAGATCGAATGAACCTAAAGTAGACTTAGGCCGATGGGCAAATGCAGGTTCAGGTATACGCACACACCTCACTCACTCATGCCAGCACTGAGGCCCACAATCTGGAATTTGGAGGAGCGTTCAAAGACAGCAAAAGTACAGTAAGACAGAGGGTCCAGGTTTAGGCACACACTCCAGTCCCTCGTGTCATCATTCAGGGCCACAATCAATCCAGTGTGCGCTCCAATGACAGCAAAAATAGAGTGAGGTGGAGGGTGTGCAACTCCGGTCTAGTTTTATGGACTTATCCCAATCAGCTGTGTCAGCACTCAGGGTCACAAGCAGGAATTCCCTGAGCACTCCAACAGCAGCAAAAGTAGATTGGGGAGGAGTATGAATTAGACTCATTGCATTCACTCATAAGAGGACTCAGAACCACATTCAGGAGTTTTTTGGGAAGGTTCCAATAACAGCAAAAGTATAGTGAGACTGAAAGGGTCCAACACAGGTCCAGGTTTACACAAACACACTCCACTCACCCATGGCAGAAATCAGGTCCAGAAACTGAGATTTGGGGGAGCACTCAATATCAGAATAAGTAGAGAAAGGTGTACGCTGTCCATGGCAGGTACATGTTCATGCACATACCCACTCTCCCATTTCAGCACTCAGGGCAACAATCTGGGATGTGGAGGAACATTGTAATAGCAGAAAATGTAAAGAGAAGGGGGCCACTATCAGGGATTTTAGGGTAAGCCCTCAAATGCAGCACTAATAGAGTGAGGTAGATGGCATCCAACTCATGTCAAGTGGTGTGCACACGCCCTACTCACCCCTGACATCCCTCTGGGTCACTATCGGGGATTTGGAGGGTTCTGCAATAGCAACAAGAGTTGAGTGTGGTGGATGAAGTTGCCCAAAGCCGGTCAACGTTTTCACTTATAGCCCATTTACCAATGTCGGCACTCAGGGTCCCAATCATGGATATGGGACACTCTCCAATGGTGGCACAAGTAGTGTGATGAAGAGGGTATCCAATCCGGCCCCAGGTTTACACACCCCACACTAACCATGACAGCACCCAGGGCCATACTCAGGGATTTGAAGGAGCACTCGTATGGCAGCAAAAAGACTGAGGTAGAGGATGTCCAATGCTGGCCTATGTTTATGCACACATCCCACTCACTCATGTCAGCTCTGAGAGCCACAATAGAGGATTTTGGGGTGCACTCCAACTGCAGTGAGAGTCCCAAACTACAATTAGGGATTTAACTCATCACAGAAATTTGAGGTCAACAAAGTAGGAAAAGGTACATTGAGAACAGTGTGTGTCCAACACATGTTCATGAATACAAACACTTGCTCTCAGTCAAACACACACTCAGCTACTGTCTTGAAAATTAATACACTGAGTCAAGGAATGGCTCTTAAGCCATTGTTTATCCAACGAAGAAGCAAGATCACCAACAGCATAACTCACTAAGATACACTCCCAGGAGTAAACACAGAGAACTGAAGACGTTGATGGTGAGTAAGGGTAGGTGAGTGACAGGATGCCCAACACAGGTCCAAGATCACAAACACTGGGGCTCTCATTCATATACTCAGTCAGAGCAAAATAATAACATTGAGTTCACAGGTTATTTCTTTTTACAATTAGCAGGTACAGTTAAATGTTGGTTGATGCTTACTAAAAGAAGAAAGGTAAATGTATTACCAGTCAGGTAAGAAAGTGCCTATTTTGAAAAGATGCTATCACAAGTGAAAAAAGTACATGTTAATATTTTTTATGTCAAATATCTTTCAATAAAAACAACAGAAATGTAATGAAAAAAACCAAGTTGAATATTGAGTTATGGTTCTGGCTCAAATTTGTTAAACTTCTGAAATTTGCCTGTTAGGTTTCGTGACGCAAATTATCTATCAGCTGCCACTGTTATCACACACAACATTATTGATGACATTATAAGTAAGAACATTGATTAGACCACTTAGGACATCACAATTGACATGGCTGCTTGAACCATATCCAGTGCGACCCTTTTCAGCTGCATGTGATATCACACATGATGTCACCACTCATTACTTCACCAGTGACATCAATGTTAATATAACGGTGTCTAATAGAAGAAAAGTAGTTAAACACATACAGCAGAAATAATCAATATCACCTCTATACCATTTACTTAACTACATATACACTGAGACAGAATTACTTTATTATAGTCAGAGCCACACTTACAAACACCATTTGCGCAACACAGCTGTCTGAGATTTGTGACATAGTCACAGAGACTCACTCAAAGACAGAAATAGGAATAGGTATATATGTACAACACACACACAAACACATACACACGTATTTAAATCCTGGAAGTTGCCCCTAAATAGGAAATATTTAAGGCATGTTGTGGTCTATTTTCAGGTCAGTTCACCTTACATTGCCAATGCACAGCGTTTGTCAGACCAATATGACACTTTTAAGTCACTGTATTCCAAGTCTATCACATCTCTTTGTATACACATTTTCCTATTGATTTTTGCACGGCTCCTTTGACGTCCTTGTTCCTCAAACTGTATATCATGGGATTTAACATTGGTGTCACAATGAGGTAAAACACAGACACCATTTTATCAAAGTTAGGAGAGTGGCTTGAATGGGGTCTCATGTACATAAAGATGGCAGTGCCATAGAAAATGGTGATGACTGTCAGGTGGGAGGCGCAGGTGGAGAATGCCTTGGACCGTCCCTCTGTGGACTTGATTCTGAGGATAGTCACAAGGATGCGAAGATAAATGGCTCCAATCAGGAACACTGGGATCAGCAATATCAGCACACCAACGACAAAGATGACGACTTCATTGATGAATGTGTCAATACAGGACAACTGCAGGACAGCTGGTACTTCACACAGAAAGTGGTTAATTTCATTGCCACACAAGGGAAGATGCAATGTGGATGCCACATGAACTATGGACAGAAGGAAGCCGCTGATCCAAGTTGAAGCTGCTATCCTGATACAGGCTGCCCTGTTCATGATGGTCATGTAACGCAAGGGGTTGCAAATTGCGAGGTAGCGGTCATACGCCATGACGGCGAGGAGGATGCATTCTGTCTCCCCCAAGGACAGGTGGATGTACATTTGTGCTGCGCATCCTGTGTATGAAATAGTTTTCTTTGTAAGCAAGAAAATAACTAGCATTTTGGGGACAATGCTGGTAGTGTAGCAGATGTCTAAGAAGGAGAGGTTACTCAGGAAGAAGTACATAGGTGTGTGGAGACGGCTATCCACTTTGCTGACAATAATCAAGATGCTGTTTCCAATCAGCGTGGTCATGTAGATGGAAAGAAACACAAAGAAGAGGATAAGATTCATCTTGGGGTCTTCGGAAAGGCCCTTCAGGATAAAATCTGTCCCCAAGCTCTGGTTTTCCCTCTTCATATTATTGGCTCCGTCTTATCTGCAGAAAGAAAGATCAAACAGTTATTAAGAGGCAGCTGACATTTCTTGTGACTCGTTAATGTGCAACATAGCTCAGGGCCTTCATGGCACAAATGTGTAAGCCCACGGATTGTTGGGTGAAGAAGAATTTTTAGTTTTTTGAAAGAGAATTGTGTTGCATTCTCTGCTGGGAAAGAGGTGCTACACATGGAGCTGAGATTTTATATTCCTAGATAACAACACATCATGTTTTCTATCCTCCATGCCCTCTCATCAATGTCCTATTTTCGGCTTTTACTCCTCCTCTTACCCCCAGGGGAATAACTACATGGCCACTGGTGATTCATCTGGGTCCTAGTCCCCTGCCTGACCGTTGTTGTCAAGTGAGTGCAAGTAGCGTCCAGGGCAGTAGAGCTACAGATTACTAAAGAGACATTTAAGGACCTTTAATAGATTTGTTTCGGGATGAGAAAGTGGGTCTTAAAGAGGACTACAGCCTTTAAAGTTAGACAGTGTCATCACTTTCAGGGTTGAGGGATTGGAATAGATGTGAGATTAGTGGTGTGTATAGGAATAGTAACAACGTTTTAACCCTGTTGAGCTCAAGAAGTTCTTTACCATCCATGATGTAAGAGAAGACAGTCAGATTCCTAGGGCTGGGTAGATATCTTCCTTCTTGTGTGAGAAGAATTAGGTGTCATGAGCGTAGCTGGAGTGGGACAGACTGTAGTAATCAATAAGGAGTGGAGGAAGTTTGTTCTGTTGTTAGGTAAGATCCCTGCAAGACTCCACACCAGTGCTGCAGGTAGTGGGAAAGGGAAGGAACAAAGACTGGGTCATGGAGAATGTCTGGAGAGGAAGAATCTATATTAAAAGAGGAATATGTCAAAGACAATTGTCCCCGCTTCAAAGCAATGGAGGGTTATCATGTGGTGGAAGTTTTGGAA
This sequence comes from Triturus cristatus, assembly GCF_964204655.1. Lineage (NCBI taxonomy): Eukaryota > Metazoa > Chordata > Amphibia > Caudata > Salamandridae > Triturus > Triturus cristatus. Next base: position 1,094,007,510 of record NC_140588.1, on the reverse strand, counting down.
GATCACACTGACATATACGAATATTAGCAGTTATGCTGCACTAGGCCTGTGACTTTAGGCTGTTGTCTCCAGTTTAAGTGGATGTGTTTCTGTCCTGGGTAGAAGGCAGACTTTAAACTGTCAGAAGGCCATCATTGAAGAAATGAACCATGAGGAAGGTGGCATCTGTTTTCACAATATGGTTTTAAAGCCATCTATCAACCTGTATGTGTGGAAGTGGGTCTCATCAGTGGAGGTATGACAATGACTTGTTTGAGTTTTTCTGAATCTGGTACTGCTTTCAGGAGTAGATTATGATATGGATTAAGGGCATGGATAAGATTCCAGCATATTAATTAAGTTGTCCTACAGGTACAGTAATAGGTGTGGAGCAATCACAAAACGTTGATAGAGAAGTTGATTTTTTTGTTGGTTGGTTGGTTGGATTGGGGAGAGAGAAAGAAGGCAGGGTTTTGTGGATGGTTACTTTTTTGGGGGTCTGTTTTGGTTGTTTTCCTTTTGTTGCGGGGATTCTGCTCATACACAGAACTATGCGCAGGAAACCAGGACCTCAGTGAATTGTGGTGTACCAGAAACTCACCTCAGAACCCAGAACCCCTTATCCGACTGGCATCAGTGTCCCATTTGTTATCCGTATTATCACGGAGGTCCCAATGTATAGACAACCCAGAACAAGCGACTTAGGGTACTCTCAGGAATGGTGGGAATCAGAAATACCTGTTCGTAATTATTCTCATATCAGTCCATAACAAGAGTAAACAGAGACACTGTAAAGTTTAAGGAGTTTATTTTATAAACCTTGTGTCCTAAGATGCAGTACTTTAGCTAACATAAGCAGACAAATGATTAAAATCAAAACCATCAGCATTGTTACAATACCATAGAAAAGGAAAGGAGCAATCATAGTATAAATGACAGTGGAACACAGCCACCTTCCTTTCACTAGTAAGCTAGCATTATTAGACTAGTAGAAGGTCTCTAGGCATAAGTGGGGAACCCCATACTGTAAAGATCAGCTTATTGGGATCACATCACAGGATCAGGTGTGCTCTGCTCCCGGGAAAGCTCTTCTTCAGAATGTGTGTGATGCATGCAGTCTGCAATATTAAAAGCCCTCGACTTTAAGGTATTTGCAGCTGCGTGCGTGTTATGGCTAAATAGTGGACCGATCAACCTGAACTCGAAAACATGCATTGTCTGGCGACCCAGACTATTTCTTTACACAATGTTCAGACCAAGGTCGCAGCTCACGGCTAGGGATGTGAACAACAGACAGTTCTCATGCGAAGAAAAGGCGAGCAAGCAGTTTTCAAATAATAACATGTAACTGCAGTGTTCAAGCATCCGGTCACGGAGATGTAGCAGCCGAGGCAGGCTGTCGTGTGACACAAATCGTGCATCCATTGCGCAGAAAGCACATTAACAACAGCACTCCTGCTACGAGGGCCAGAATCAACGAGAGACCGCCAAAGACCCTGGAAAAAATAGAATGAAAAAATGCCGCGATCACACCAAAAATAGTTTGGAAGGAGGTCACGAGGCCAGAGCCCACAATTTTAAAAAAGTGTGCCAAGCCACTTGTTGACGAGGCATTAAAAATAGTTTGTATTAACGCGCCAAAATGAAGTGGGAGATCAGTATTCAAAAGCGGTTGCACCTCGGTGCGCGTGTTTGCTACGTGAAGGACAAATGTTTCACGGGAAGAAGTCAGCGCGACTTCTTTTTGAGACAATAGAGCCCTTATTCTGCTCATCTTGTTGAACTCTGCTTTCAAGGTTGGAATGGAAGGCCAGATGGATACATCCAGCCGTCCATGCGGGGTGGGAAAAGGACATTTTTACAGCAGACTACCCTCTGTGATACAGTCACTATGTAGGGAATTCCCACTAGCATCCCGCAGCAAGCTTCACTATTTAAAAGCAAATAACTACCGTTAGCCAGAAGTGTGAACGATGGTGTAATAGCAGGCACAGGAGTACTTTTCAAGACGCAAGCTAAATTAGGAGCGTGCACATTGCATGCACCATGCAATTGAATGTGCCTACATACTACAGAATGATCAGGTGTGGAAGTGCATTCCTCACCCTTCAAGTAGACCTCTTTACCGTCTCTCGTGCATCTGTATGTAAATGGAAGTGACCAAACGTCATGCAGGAAGGCAGTACCCAGTTGTTCATATCTACCCAGGGCATAATGTTTCATGCATGAACTGAATTTAAACAAAGGGAACGGCAATGTGATTAACCCGTGGATAAGCCACACAGCAGAATTCAATTCGGACACTGAGAAAGGCAAAGGTTCTAACTTTTCAATATGCAGTAACAAGTATGTAGCATCTTTCATGGACATAAATTGTTGTTTTGCAGTTAGATTAAAGGGAAGAAACAAAGATGAAGTATTCATGTAGTCCCATGGGACTTTCCCAGCCTTTAACATTTGCAATGTCCATGCAAACTGCATTACAGAACGCAATTGATTTTGACCAAGATGCAAAACAGACACATCGTCCTGTGCAATATCAACAACAGAAGAAACAATATTGTCTAAAGTGTAAATTCTGGAAGAAAGGGTATTAATGCTATTATCTAACAGCTAGTACTTTTTCCATATTGGCTTGATCAATAGCCCTCAATCTGGATGCAGCTTCAATTTGTGATAATTTCCAAATTTCGTTATAAACAGCATACACCCATCTTTTGGATCTGCCACCCACAGGACCCTTAACAAAATCATTCAAATCTATTTTGTCATGTAATTTAGATAAATGAAGTTTAACAGACGCCAGGGTGGAATGTTGCAGCCAAGATTGGCATAACTTCCCTACAGAGTAGGTAGTAACTGAATGAGAAGATTCAAAACGAGGATCCACGCGAACCTGCGTATATCCAGGTCTTAAACCCAGAAAACGATGTTGACAGGAATCTGAGCTCGTCTGCCATATTAATCATCCTTCCAGATCTAATTTGGAAATATTGAAGGATGTATTAGAAATAGATGACTGCAACGCATCAAGGGACAGATCTGTTTGGTTATCCCAATTCGGATAAGCACCCAGATCCGGAGTAGAGGGAAAATTTAGTTTCTTCGAAGTAGCCAATCCAAAGCAGGTGGTTTGGAAGATCATTGAATTTTAAAACAACATGTGATTTGGTATAAGGCAGGCACGATGCAAAGCTTCTGTTCCTTGTACCTGCCACGGTTTGGAACCCCAAACTGATTTAAGATCAATAATAGCCTTCCACAGATCATAACCTTTGATTGACAAATCATCCATAAAGGATTTGGAATATAATAATTTAGTATGTGTCAGCCTAACCTTCGAGGCAGACTCAGCAGCCACTTTAAAATAAAAAGAGGCAGGATTTGAAACACTGAAATCAGAAAAATATGTGAATTTGTTCACCTAGGATTGGTGTTGGACAATATTCCCATTGGGTAAAATTTACAAAATTTCGAAATGTATTGGCTTTATGCAGGAAATGATTGCCATAATGTTGATAGCAAAACTGTTCACCATAATTTGCAGTATCTAAATACAAATCCTCAGCATCAAACGCAGCATAGTATTTCAAATCAGAAAATAATGCTTCTATGGCCTGAACGTCCCAATCATCAAAACGGATGTTTTGTTTAACAACATCCCCCATAGAAACACGAAATACATTTGGTACATTGATAACCTCAGTTGGACCATGGATCTGAAATTTAACAGCATCCCATGCAATCCCATCTAACACTGGCCAGGCAGTAATGTTCACAAAAGTCTGGTCCCTTTTCATGATGTGTGATGAGGAGTGGGGGGCCAAAGTTCCATCAATTAGTCTAATTGTCGATCTCTCTTTGAGGTAGTGTCCATTCACAAGTTGAAAAAAGACCACCACAAATCCAATGGACATGAACAAAAAAATACATATGAGCAGCAGCCAAATGTAAGTCCAAGGGGGAACTAAAAAATGTCTCTTACACCAGACAACAAAAATAGAGACTTTCGACGGGGCAATGGAATTCACGGAGTTAGTATCAAAAGAGAAACGGGACTGATTAACTGCTGTAGATTGTAAAACAGGCAATTGTACATCCGCAGGATAGGCATACTCAGTATCTTCAGGCAGACCACCAGCCGGTGGTAGTAATAAAGGATCAGTAACTGTATGCATCTCGATGGCAACATCAGACAAGGTGGTAGAAGCTGGAGCCAAAACATAGTTTCTCAGCATCGCAGGGCAAGAAACCGCTGGAGACATACTAAGAAGAATCGGCCACTCGCTGTAGTTTGACATTGTCAATAGAGATGTACCTGTTATCCTTGCAACCAGGAAGTGGAGGTAAAATGACTGTTTGTGTACCCTGCACGCCAAGCACTGGAACCGGGGCACGATAAGAGGGGCCGAACTCCTTCTTGTTCTCCACCTTCTCACGGACCAGGCCTCCAACTCGAGGTAGCCAGCCGACTACCGGAATCTGAAGCGCAGCATCAGATGTGGAGGGCATATGTTCCTTCGCGAAACTGTCTCTGGCTTCTTGTAAAGTCTGCAATACAGCACAGTGATCATCTACGCCGCCATGTCTAGACCATCAAGGTCCGGGACAAACATTCTTATGCCAAAGAGCATCATGTATGGGGTCCGCCCACCCAGAGACCTTCTAGGGCGATTATTAAGTGCACGTTGGACGTTATACAAATGGGCTAGCCAGTTCTGGCCAGTGCCTAAAACCCTAGCTGTCAAAGATTGCTTTAAGTCACGGTTCATCCGCTCCACCACACTACTGCCCTCAGGCCGGGAGGGAGACGAAAATTTGACTTGGACCCCAAATTTCTCATGGCTTCTTCGTACGCCTTAGAGGAGAACGCAGGGCCCTGATCAGAATGAAAGGTACCACATGCAAAACTTCCCACAAAGACACGCAAATCCCTGATGACAGTACGGGCATCAGCACTCCTTTGTGGCCATACCCACAGAAAACGTGTGCACGAATCCACTGCAACCAAGATGAACTTGCACGCAGTATCAGAGGAAAAAGGACCACAGTGATCTAAATAAACACACCCAAGTGGTTTATTAGATATATAAAACTGAGTTTGTGGTGGGCGCGCAGCAGTTGAAGGTTTAATCTGCTGACAAATGTCACAATCAAGAACATATGCGCGAGCTTGTTTATATAAACCGCACCACCAGTAACGTTGTTGTAAGAGAGATACCGTAGCTGCAACGCCGGCGTGGGCTGAGGCCACACCCTCGTGAGCTGCTAATATCAAAGCCTGTCTGCAGTCCGCGTTGGGAATCAATCTGTCACCAACGTCGTTAATCCTCACTAACGGGACGTTATCAGGACTTAAGCGATAATGGTAACGAGAAGGGAAACCTCTCGGGTAATTAGTTCCCTTCTCTGTAGCAGCTATAGCCGCCAAGATGTCATCATCAATCTTACTTTTGGATCTTCTAACTGCTGCTACTAAGTATGTCACCACTGCTGTTTTTGCTGCCTCGTCAGCTAAGCTGTTGCCGACAGCATGGACACCAACTCGTTGATGACCAAGAGTGTGAACAACATTCACGAGCGCCAGGCGTTCTTTAAGTTCTGCCACTCGAACCCAAAGCATTTTATGCTTAATTGTGCTACCTTTCGAATCACGATATTCATTTTTTGACCAAAAATGTAGATTGTCGTTGTAGGATTGAACACAATAAAACGAGTCACTTACTATAAGAGTAGTCACTCGAGGGTCAGCAAACTCTAGTGCAAGCACCAGAGCACGAAGCTCTGCCAACTGTGCGGTACAATCACCCAATGACTGCGTATGCACGACATCAGATTGGAATTCACCATTTACGAAAGTACCCGCCACAATTGCGCAGGCCGCTGAATAGGCATGCTTCGATCCAGTCGCTGGTTGCGCGGAACCGTCAGTGTAAATGACACAATGGTAATCTTCGAGCGGGCGCAAAGACAGAGGAGCGGGATGAACGAATTCATACTGCAAGTACTCCTGAGTCTGTAGTGAGGCATCAAAGATATAGGTGACATCAGGCGATGTCAAGGAAGTGGCCCATTGTATCCACCGAGGATGCAAAGCTTTAGAATTTGGTACACTCGCTTTCGTCACTGCCTCGAGGGCAGGATATGGTGTTACAACCAACATGTGTTTCCCTTGTGACAGCGCTCGTTCTTTGAGAATCGCCATCTGCACTGCCGTAAGAACTTTGTCGACAGAGGAAAAACGCAGTTCAGTCGAAGTGTACAGGTGTGATTTGTATGCAATGGGGACGGTATCGCCCTCATTGAACGTTAAGTACGTGAAACTCACTGCACCTGGCACAATTCTTATCACCAGGTTAGTGCGGTTGTCACGTGTCAGTAAGTATTGTGAAGCAAGAAGATCAGCTTGCAGTGATTGCAAAATAGCTGAATGCTCCGGCAGCCAGCACGATTTGGAAAAAGTAGGTTGTACCAAGGCATGATACGCTCGACATAATCAGGAATGTACGTACGACCGAAATTCAGAAAGCCCAGCAAAGATTGTAATTTCTTCAGTGTTGTAGGAACACGCAGGCATGCACACTTCTCCAGAAAGTGAGGAGCTAAACCCCGACCTTCATTGTTGAGCTCGTAGCCCAAGAACAGCACTGTAAATTCTGCATTGTGAGACTTCGCAAAGTTGAATTTGTAACCGAAGTCCTCTAACATTACAATAATGCGATCAACGCGACTCAGATGCGGCCACAACTCGTCGTCTGTGAGATAGATATCATCGACGTACGAGTACGCATCAGGGTCAATGCCCTCTAAAAGAGAGACTATACGTGCGGCAAAGAAGCCAGGGCTGTTTTTGTAGCCCATGGCTAGTTGTTTAAACTGTTTTTGTTTGCCGCCTGAGGTAAACGCTGTCCATTGACTGCTAAGAGAGGACAGGTTATGGCTGTAAAAGCCATTGGAAATGTCAAGTGTGGTTTTAAACCTTTTTTCGCACGAGACTATCGACGAGAGCTGAACTGTGGGGATTCTGCACCGCGCACGTCCGGCAATGAGAGTTCAAATGCCGGTAATCCAAAACTACGCGGTACGACCCGTCAGGCTTCGTCACGGTGAATAAAGGATTATTCATTGGTGACACACATGTTTCAATAACTCCTTGATATTCCAATTGATCAAGGATTTCTGCGACGAGAGGTCTAGCTTCTCGACGCAAGGGATATTGGGGTTGTGGCTGGGGCTCAGAACGCAATGGAAACTCATGGCTGGGGGACAATTTATCCCAGCCTACCTGAGTACGATATAATGCTGGTGCAAGCACCAGAGCCCACTCCTCAGCGAACTTTTTAGCTTGGTCCCTAGGCACTGTGTGCGCAAAGGACGGGAGGATTACCTCCTCCCCTCTTGGAGCATCTAATATGAAAGCCGGGGGCCAGTCCGCCTCCGCTAAGAGAATGTCATAAGAAGAGGTCAGATTATCCCAAAATATCCCTTGAATTGTACGTTGTATGTCACCTTCAATTAAAAGGACTATATTATAAAGTCTATCAGGGGGAGCCAAGCTAGTGTCAGCAGTTTCAACAGTAATGAACGTGTCAGTTGCTGTCGCCTCCAGATATGGACGCAGTGTTTGTCGCACTACTGTAACTTCCGCCGCGCTGTCGAGCAGCGTCATTGCCCATGTCAGATTCCGAAGCTGCGTTCTCACCATCTGTGGCACACCTCTCTGTTAGCGCAGCAACTTTCTTCTTTTGAAACGGGGGTCGTTGACGTGCAAACTCGTCTTGCTTGCCTTTACCGTCATTCTGACGGGGTTGCTCGCGTCCTTGCTGTGCACCCCGTCCTTTCCCACGGTCACCGCCACCGGACTGTGTAGCCGATGTTTCTTGTGAAGAACGAGGAGAACGTTGTTCAGGAACCTGAAATCTCTCAGGTGACTTAATACTTAAGCGATCGCACAGATCATATGTGCGTTCACCAGTCGACTGTACCGGAGAGGCAAGACGAGACCCCTGTTTCTGTTGCTGCTTCTCCTGTTTCTTTGAACGCCAATTTTGTTTGCTATCACCAGACGAGCTCACCGTAGTTTGCTGTATCAAATCAGGAACTTTCACTGTTGGTTTAACACCTAAGGCACTACGACCAACAGTTCTATAAGCTTCCGCAATTATTTTTGCGAATCTCTTGGGTCTGTCGAGTTCGTCCACGGTGTCCAATTTATTAGCCACCTGGAACTGCATAGCATCTCCTTTGAGGTTGCCCATTACCATGGATGCAACCACATCGAAGTCCCTGACAAGCCGCATTCCTAATTCTACAGCTGCCTCCGCGCCGTGATTCTCTTGAACACGTTTAATGACGGAGGGAAGCACAGACATAGCTGTTATTTGCAGCACTTGGAATGGGCCGGAGTGAAGTGCGCAGCAGTGTATAATAACAGGTTCAGTTCAAACAAAAAGTTCATTTGGATCAAATAGTCCTTAAACACATAAAATCTCCATAAGTGCAATCTCATATAAAATATATCCAATAAAATCTAACATAAAATGTATGCATACAAAATTCATGAATTATTCCACCTTTCTGTTTAAAATACCATTTCTCACATAAATATCTAAGAGAGAGATTTCGATTCTATTCGCCTTTAAGGAGTTAAAAAACTTTTTGGATAAACTTCCCAATAACACATGCTATCTCGAAATCATGCATTTCAATTAAAAGATCTACTGCTTGTGACCGATTTTTAATATCATACGTTATAAAAACCGGGCATGAAAACATTTTCCCTGCATCCAGGACCTTCCGGCAGTCCAATAAAATGGGTAATATGTCGCATTTGGTGCCCAGATTACAGGTGCCCTTCCCTTTGGAATCAATCGTTGCTCTTTTTACCCCGTTGTTAGCATAACAGGGGCTAGTTAGAGATCCTTACCCTTAGTAATTATCTTCTCATTCAAAGACTGGGGAGTGCATCTATATATGGAAAATGCTGCTCATTTTACCATGAGTTAACCAAGAAGCGTACTGATTTTTTCCTCATGACATATTGTTGATCGAGATCTCGAGAAATTTCTCCCCCTAATGAACTTTGGGGCTCATTATGATCATCATAACTGGATGGGACCAACCGCCAGACATGCGGCGTTCCCCCCGGCCCAATTTACTGGCGGGTGCATCCTGGCCTTTTACCATTGCGGATGGTGCTGCTGACTACAGCACAGTCCGCAATGGTAAAAGGGCATGCACAGCATTTCCCTGCACCACGTGGCTCACATGGTGCAAGGAACTGCAGGGGGGTACCAATCTTACCGCCTGAACTATTGAAGACCTGGGTAATGATAGTCTATTTTTCAAGCATTTCCCTTCTCCAGCGTCCCACCTATTTTTACCACTTTAATATAACAATTCTACTCCATATTGGAACTGTGGTGGTATCATGGCTATGTAAGCTTTTAGAGACGGTCCGTCAGACATTTCTCTATAATCTTTATTACATTTTTTCACACCACTACAGAAGCAAGGGCCCTTACTTTTAATGCATCCAGGTGAATATGCCAATTTAGATTTTTCTCAAACCACATCCCTAGGTACCTATATTTGTTTACCTGTTCCAACTTCTTGGAACCCAGGACCCACCTAAACCTCAATTATTCTTTTGCCAAAGCTCAGTATCCTCGCCATTTATATATTTACTACATGTTTTTTAAGGCTACGGTATTCATAAACATATTCAGCTTTCTTTGGAGGCCCATCTCTGTTTGGTCTATTATTATGAGATCGTCTGCATAAAGTAAACATGCAATATGTTTTCCATCCAGATTTGGGACGGCACCCCTAGCAGCGCCCAACACTGATGGTAAATCTGCTAAGAATAGGGGAAGAAAGTAGGGGGGCCAAAACACACCCCTGTCTTAGCCCATTTCCGATTGGAATTTTCTGCGATAGGGTCCCATCTGTATCCAGAATTACCTGGGCCCAATTACAGGTATGTATCGCTTGTATTATCATCAGTGGAAATTTGGTGGATCAACGTTTCCCACAGTTTCTTCCGGTCTACTTAATTAAATGCTGCACGAAAGTCTATGAAGCAGCAGAACAAATTGTTAATATTATTATTATCATTGTTATTAGTATTAACCCCTTCACTGCTAGGCCTTCCCCCTCTGTGCTAAGCCTTTTTTTGGCTATTTGGGGTAGTTTACGCTTAGGCCCCCATAACTTTTTGTTCACATAAGGTATCCACGCCAAATTGGCGCCCTTTTCTTCCAAGATGCTGAGGATTCTAAAGATACCCAGGGTTTGCAGATTCCACTGGAGGGAATTGAGAAATTTGGCAAAATATGGCAAAATTTGGGAGGGTTTGGGCAAAAATTGAAAAAAAGTACTGCAAAAGAGCGCGTCTGTTTTTTTCCCTGCAAATGGAATCAACTAGAGTTTGTGGTGCTAAAATGATCATCTTCCCAGCTTTCAGGAACAGGCAGACTCTAGTTAAGAAAATCAACATTTTCTACACAGGTTTGGTATTCTACCGGGACATGAACTATTTTTACTCTTTTTTGTGCTTTATACCTCCTTCCAGTTAGTGGTAGAAATGGGTGTGAAACCAATAATGAATCCTGGGTAGCTTTACATTTCTAAAAAGTAGACAAAATTCTGAACTCAGCAAGGGATCACTTGTGTAGATCCTTCAAGGTTTTCCTATGGAAAGTAACAGTAGAAATAAAAGAATATTACAATTTAGTTGAAAAAACAGCCATTTGTGCCCACATGTTCACCTGTAACATCTTCTAACTATGGTATATTTTTGAAAGTTATATACCGTTACATCTGTGGGACCCTTCTGGTTGCAGAGATATACGAGGCTTGTAGGTTTACCGAGAACCCGAGATACCCAGAGCCAATACCTGTGCTGCACCTTGCACTAGTTTTTCATTGTGTACCGCATATACAGCAATTCATTCGTTGAAATATAAAGAGTGAAACATTGGTATCAAGGAAACCTATGCATATCTGAAATGGGAAAAAAGATATGGGGGCATATCAGCAACGAGGCGCTAGAAAATTATTGCCGCTTTTGCGTCCGTTTTCGGGCGAAAAGCGGCGATAATTTTATCGCCTAATTAGCAAGGTCACGCTATTGCGTGAAACCTTGCATTAGCGCCCAGATTCTTAACGCCCAGCTTTGCATCTCTAATGAGATGCAAAGTGGGCGTTCCTGACCTGACATTTGGGCGTTCCTGACCTGACATGACTGGAGAAATGTCGCTAAGCGACATTTCTCCTATCATCAAGCCCCACGCTATGAAGCATAGCGGCAAGAAAAGTAGCGATAACCCCTGTTATTGCTACTTTCCTTACGCCTGCTTCAGGACTGACTTAGCCATGATATCCTATGGAAGGTGGATATCATGGCTAAGTATGTGAGGCCCTATCATCAAGCGAACGCCAAACTTCGTGAGATTATCGTGATAATCTCACGTTTGGCAGTTAGTGCTAGGATTTTTATTGCTTTTGAGATAAGCTTTGCTAATAGCACGCTATCTCAGCGATAAAGATCCACGTTAGCTGGCGATAATTATCCCAGCGCTAAGTGCGCTTAGCAATAATTATCGCCGGTTGTTGCTGATATGCCCCATGGAGTTTAGAAGCAGTGGGTATTTGTGCATCTCTGAATTTGTGAGTATCTATATTAGCATGTGAATTAGAAGGTAAAATGACCTTTTTTACACTCTGTACCTATAAAAATGATATCTCACTTGTGTGGGTAGGCCTAGTGTCTGCGACATTAAATGGCCCAAAACGCAATGTGGACACCTCACATTTTTCCAGTGAAAACAGACCCTTTTTTTGTAATGTGCCCAGCTGTGGATTTTAGGCCCTACCTCAGGGTCAGTTTTTACTGGAACAATGTGTGTGTTCACATTATGTTTTGGGCCATTTCCTGTCGCGAGCGCCATGCCTACCCACACAAGTGAGGTATCATTTTTATTGGCAGACTTGGGGAAATGCTGGGTGGGTGGGTGGAGGTGTGTCACTTTCTGACACGCTTTTTACGTCAGAAATCCAGACATGAAAAGCCTGTCCGAAACCGGCAACATAATGCCATCGGTAGGGATTATGTTGCAGTTTCTGAAATGACCCGCTGGTTTGACTTCCGACTGCCTACATTGTTATTAGGCGGTCGGAAGTCAAACCAGGTATGTTGGTCGGAAAGCCTCTGGCCTGTGGTCGGAGTCTTATCAACTGACATCCAAACAAGGCACTTAATAGTTTAAATTCCATTTTAGACATTATTACCAAGCCATATACGAAATATCCGAAGAATTCATTACGCTATATAAATAAATAATTCAAACAAATTAAAAGTGAAGGATTTTACCAATAACTATCAAAGATCTGGGGCAAACCAGTCCATTCCCTGCACTTCCAGTGAGCCATGTGGTGATAGGGGACCAGATTTTACGGCCCCAGTTCTTAGATCATCTGCCCTTGCAATTATACAAAGCACTTTCTTGATTATATATACTTAGTAGATGGCCAAACCATGCCTGATTCATAGTGGGCGCTGCGTCTTTCCATTTAGTTGCTATCAGCAAATGAGCTACTGCATTTAAAATAAAAATAAAATGTATCTGAGTCACACCCAACTCATCCCTGTTATCATATCCCAAGAGCATCATGTAGGGCTCCCTCCTCTTTCCCTAGCAGCCCCCACCAAAAACTCTCAATTCCCATCTTTAAGGGTTGCAGTTTTTTTCGCAACCATGAAACATGTGTATCATTTCAGCAGGGCCTTGTCCACAACTAGGACACTTATCATTCTCACTTTTCCCCACCCAAATAGCCTTGCCAGTGTAAAATATACACTAAAAACTGTTTTATAATGCTAAGCGTTCAGGTTGGCTGAGAGAAAGATCTTCCTTCCTTGTGCGATTGACATGAATAGATCTGTCACCCCGTTCCCTAACTTCTTGGCCCAGATGGCTTCAACCTTCCCTAACTCATCTGGGATGGAATCCAGTCAGGCTTTATAATGACATCTTATCCTACAATCCACACCCTTAATAGTTTCCAGGAGGGGGATTTTATCTAAAGAAAATGATTCGACCCTAAGTTGGTTAACAAATTCCTTTACCTGAACATGGATCTCGGAGTTATCTCAGAAATCCTAAAAGTGGGCCTTTCTTACATGCACTATGGGGATTAAAGGCCATAAATTTGGTTTTACTGGCATTTATGATCAGGCCCCGGTTTTCACAGAAAAGATGGAATCTGTCAATTAGGCACTGTAGCCCTGCTGGGGTCTTGGATATCAACAGTGTGTCGTCCGCAAACAACATGGTTGGTATATTTTTTCCCCCCCAAGGTGGGTGAATCTGCCGGCTCCTCTAAGAGGAAGTCCACTACCCTGTTCACGTTCAATTAATATTGTGGCCCCCTTTCACTGTTCTGCTTGAAGACCGACCACCCTTGTTTGATTCGACCTGCCATGCCACTGGAATCAGGCTATCCTGGCTGAGGAGGGGTGAAACCCCGAAACCGGTCCTAGGATGCTTGTTTCCAGACCAGGGAGGACCTGGCTTGGCAGTTCGGGCTGGACTGTTCCCATGAGGCACAAGGTCAAGACTGATTTGCACATGGCTGGGTTCAAACTGGAATGGCATGGTGAGCAAACAAACAATGGATTTAGGCCCAGATCTCTGTACTGGGGTGAGTGTATGACATTGTTCTGCATTCTGTCCATCAACTGTTGGTTTTGATACAGGAGAAGGAGCAGTGGATGCAAGAGAAAGGTCTGGATTATAAGGATGTGCAGTAACAGCAGTTGTCATGGTGTCTTTCGTCCAGGCTTAGAGTTTGGCAGCGGTGCTGCTGCAGGGTGTAGGAGAACCAAGGTTACTGGCGTGGCACGGTCAAGGCACGGACGGATGCTGACGGGCTTGACTGTGGCACACCTTTGGCACAGCGCGCTGCTGCCTCCATTAAGTTGATCCTGGGAGGAGGGAGGGGCGCTGGTGGGGCTGGGAAGGGCTGGCAGGATGCGGACGGCAGGAAACGGGCAGTGCAAACAAGCAAGAGAAAAAGGAGAGAACAAAACAGGCAGGAGAAAAAGGTGGGAAAAGACTGGGCACAGGCAGTCACAAAAAAGAAAGGCACAAAAGGCAAAGGCCAGAAGAATGAAAGACAAGGTATAAGGAGGGCAGGAATCCGTCTGTTCGAGGGCCGAGAGTGAGAGCTGAGCCTGGTACCAGTCAACCAACATCCAATGTCCCATGACATGTGTTCATTTGTTACTCATGGAGCTGTGTTCAGAAGATGTGTGGCGCGGGTTGCAGTTCCAAGGCCGGATGTCCAGGCTACAACTGCACTTCATTCATCTCTAAATGGCTGCTTGTGTTTGTTTGCTTCAATAGTGCATTGTAATTTCTTTTGTTTGTAGGGTAAAGGGTATTCAATAATTATTCATAATTAAGATCCAAGTCTTCCTTTTTTACTTATTTTCACTGATAAATACAGACAGAAAACAAAATGTCTTTGTCTACATTTATTTTCAGAAAAGGTAAAATACTGAAAATTGGGATTCTTTTGAGTGGCTTTCCATGCTGTCTTTCTTGAATTCCAGATCAACAGCTGAGCAGATGGACAAGACGGGGAGTTAAAAGCAGGATGAGATTTCATTAAATAATGGCATACATCAACGTACGTTTGCAGTCTAATGCGAATATTTACCTGCAGGTGTATTTGTAGGCTATACTTGGTGCTTAATTAGCTAAAACACATCAAAGTATGAGCGCACATTTTTCAGTGAACATATGTGGAAATGTCATGTATACTTGTTAGTATAGCCTTATGGAGCTTACTTCATAGCATGTTGAGTGTGTTGTTTCATTATCTGAAATCTATTTGCCCTACCTGGGTTGTGCGCCAGACTTTCTACTCACTCTCTCACAGGCAGGCTCTACTCACTCTCTCACAGGCAGGCTCTACTCACTCTCTCACAGGCAGGCTCTACTCACTCTCTCACAGGCAGGCTCTACTCACTCTCTCACAGGCAGGCTCTACTCACTCACTCACAGGCAGGCACCGCATTAGTCGAGTGCAAATTTAACTTGGAGACTCTTCTTGATTTCCAGTCTGAACAGTAGACTATCTGCTGATTTACACTTTGGCTTTTGGCTCCCCACTCAGAGGCAGACTTCATGTCAGTCCTCTTGCTGATTTATATTAAGTCTCTCCCTTGATTTCTGAACTGAGTAGATTTATACTAGTTCCTTGCTGAACTATATTTTGGTTCTGCTTAATTCCCTTGCACTATTACATTGTGCAATTAGGTCTGATTTTATGCATTATGTGCTATATTTGCTATCAGTAATGATTCTAAAAATTTAAATACACCTTTATGATTCTGACTCTAGTACGTGTTATACAACATCGCCATGCAATGTACTTACAGATAAACCTTGACCCTGATCTACACTCCTATTCCGTCACCCTGTGCGGTGCACAGAATAGAGGACAGGTTATACAGGTTTGGAATTGACTAATTAACTAATTTTTAGGCCCAGCCTAGCGCAGCGCGCATGCGCTGCACTATGGGAGGCTTCTTGTAAACACTACCAATTTCCTTGCAACTTTTCCGTGTGAATTTGTTTACAACCACACATTTGATTGGCCATTGCGTTTGGCTTTCACAAATGAAAGTACGCAAATGGCCAAAGGCGTAGGTATGTCCCGCCTTTTCTTTAAATATTTACTCCCCTAGCCTATGTGTCTCAGGAGTGAGCAGCGGCGCGCAGTGTGCCAGCTGCATTTGAGGTTGCATTCCATTCCACGATCACGTTACAGTTCTTATGTTTGCCCAGCGTGAGCGCTTTCACTTTCGCGTTTGCTCGTTTTTGATTTCCAGCAGGCAGACATAGCACACCTCCCCCACTTGCAAAAACAGTAAACTTAAGATTCAAGTTTCTTGTTTATCTTTACTTTGACAGGGACATGCATCTGGTAGCAATCATCCCAATTATCTATTTGTCCATCACACTGTCTAGCGTGTGATGGCCCCTCCTTTGTCTTCCGTTTTCCTTTACGGGGATGTGCATCTGGAAACAATCATCAGTGCTACTTTTACATTTGTTTATTCTTGCTTCCTCTACCGGCAGATCTGTGCTCGCCACCCTCTGAGTTTTATTACTCTTTGTGTGAGCTCAGAGAGCCGATTGCTGTTTCCGTACTTGCCTTAATTTAAGAAAAACAAAGCAAACACATTTTTAACGTTTCCCCTTTGGAATGTCGGCGATTTCCAAATAACGCACCATCTTGTGGAAGAAACCCTTCAGCTTACACAGAGTCCTAACTGTTCAGTTTTAGCGCTTCCAGTTCATAATGTATGTTTTTAAGTGAAGCCTTGCCTCCTCCTCGGGTTTCTCCTTTCGGTTTCCCTTTGTGGTGTTTTTTTTATATTTCCCCCTTTTGTGATTTATTCTGGGCGCCACGCTTTTTTTAACCACGGTGCCCACTTTTATGTTTAAAATGGCAATCACTTTCCATCTCGCAAATGCGAGATCTATTGCATTGCAACTGCTTGTATTTATATCTGACCAGCACCCACAAAGTGTTTTTGGAATAGCTTCAGCCCTTTATCAAATTCCCCGCAGCTGTATAATTTGGTGGAGTGTTGGCGTCTTACTCCTGCAGACATCCCTGTATCTGCATATAATTATATTTGGAACTTACGGTGCTCATCTCATCTCATTCATTAACCAGGCACTCTCAAAGCAGTAGTCTCTGTCTGTTCTTTGTACCCAGGACATTCATCGGCGAGGCACTCACAGGAACTCTTACGCTAGCTGTCTCTGTCTGTTCTTTGTAACCAGGACATTCATCAGCGAGGCACTCACAGGAACTCTTACGCTAACTGTCTCTGTATGGTGCAAAAACACCCTCGCTTAACTGACCAGCACAACAGCAACAAAATGTGTTGGCCATGTCTTTAGCATTTTTTCTAATCTCCCCGCAGCTGTCGAACTTGGTGGAATGTTAGCGTTTTACTCCTGCATACATCCCTCTGCCCCCCGCCATTGAACTCCCGGACATCGTGCATTTTTATTTATACCTGCAAGTGTTTTGGGAATATCTTCAGACCTTTATCTAATGTCCCAGCAGCTGTATAACTTGCTGGAATCTTCGCGGCTTACTCCTGCATACAACCTTTACCCCTGCCATCGAACTCCTGGACATCGTGCATTTTTATTTATACCTGCAAGTGTTTTGGGAATATCTTCAGACCTTTATTTAATGTCCCAGCAGCTGTATAGCTTGCTGGAATCTTCGCGGCTTACTCCTGCATACAACCTTTACCCCTGCCATCGAACTCCTGGACATCGTGCATTTTTATTTATACCTGCAAGTGTTTTGGGAATATCTTCAGACCTTTATTTAATGTCCCAGCAGCTGTATAGCTTGCTGGAATCTTCGCGGCTTACTCCTGCATACAACCTTTACCCCTGCCATCGAACTCCTGGACATCGTGCATTTTTATTTATATCTGCACAGCATCCACAAAGAGTTTTTGGGATGTCTTCAGCCCTTTATCTAATCTCCCCATAAATGTCTAACTTGATGGAATGTTGGTGTCTTACTCCCGCATACATCCCGCCAAACTCCCGGACATCGTGTATTTTTTGTTATCTCTGCACAGCACATGCAAAATGTTTTTGGGATGTGTCCAGCACTTTACCTTATCTCTTTGTAGTTGCCTTACCTGGTGGAATGTTGGCTGCATTACTACCGGATATCGTCTATTTTTAGTTATATCTGCATATAAATATATTTGAACATTACAATGTTCATCTCATTGATCAACAAGGCACTAACAGACGCTCTATAAGCAGCAGTCTCTGTACTATCATTGCGTCTCATGGGTGTACACGCAAGGCACCATTCCCCATCTCTTCTAAGTGGATATACACCAGAAACAGTGGTGCAATTTTAAGTGTTTCAATTCGGATGAGATGAGTTGCTTTTGTGTTTTTTATAACTGTACAGGTTTCAAACCACAAATGTCGATAAACTCCCAGACGATGGCGTTATATCTTGTTTGTGACGTCTGGAGAATGGAGGAGAAGTGCTTGTTTACAGGGCTTCTGAGAGCTGACAGTAATGCAGAGCTTCTGCTTTTACGGAGGCAGGAGACTACAGATCGAATTCTGTGGTAACACTGTACCCCCAGCCCTGGGCTGCACTACAACAGAGTGCAAAATAAATAGCTGTGGCATGTTTTAAAGGGCTATTTAAAAGTGTGGCTACCTGGCAGCTCAAACTTTAATTTTTACTTTGTGCCATAGTTTTCAACACAAGTTAAAGCATCCCGTTATTTTCTATTTAAAGAAAAATTGCAAACAACAGCATTCCAAGCTTAAAAACTACTGGGGCGTAAAATTGTGTGGCCGGATTATTAACAGGATAATGTGCTGCATGGCTAAACACATATAAGGTCCCAAAGGTGAGACCTATTGGCTATGACAATGCTTGTTTCTTAAGAGACTAAATAGGTAGTTGCATTTATGTGGCTTGATGGTCACTTCTCATGATGATTGATGCACTACCATACTGTCCATACTTATCATCCTGAGTCGATTTTGTTTAATTTATATAAGGTCAACAAAAACATGGCATGCTATAGTAAAAAATAAATTGCCACTTCATTTTGTATAAGAATCAAACACTTTTCCTTAACAAAACTAAGTACAACTCTCATGTTGTACACTCATGGCTTAGAACATACATATTACCAAACGTACTTTTGACACATAAATGTCATATAACATCTCCGCTATATTTTGTGGGATTCTCTAACTTTTTCAGGGTTTCTGTACATGCAGGGTTCTCCCACCTGCATGCAAAGGTTTCTGCTCTGCATGCAGGTGGTTTGTTCCAGCATGTGAAGTCTCTGCCCCATATTAGGACATCTCTCCTTCGCGCACAGGGTGGTGACCCCTGAGTCATGGCTGAGATCCCCACTTGTGCAAAACCTTAGAGAGACCAATCGGAGACTGCTTACTCCGGGGTATGAAAGAGGGAGAGTGTAGGACATTGCCATGGTCTGCGTGGGGTTCCCCCTGATCTCTGCCAAATTTGTCTTTGCTGGTTGAAGAACTCTGTGCTAACCAGCTGTAAAGTATCTGTGCTCCCCCTTCAAACATAGCTGAATTGGTAGCCTCATAATTGGCATGTTTAATTTAAGAATAAGTCCCTAGTATACGGTCCAAGGTGTACACAGGGCCTGTAAGTTAAATGCCCTACTGGACTGCAACATCTAGTGTGCCCTCCACTACAGCTGCAGTACAAACCCTGCTTGAGGCCTACCATTGTAGTCTGACTGCAGCAGTGTAAAAATTGCAATTCCTGTCAAAATAAACGATTTTAAAATGTGAAAGATTTCTTTTTAAATATTGAAAAATCTGTTGTGCACAAGCTTTATAGCCCATAAGGCAGGATGCATGGATTTAAAAGTAGGACATGTAGAAAATGAATATGAATCTCGTTACAGTAACTAGCACCTAAAAGCTATTTTCACTGTAGCAGGGCTGGGTGTACCACAGAGAAACACCAGAATGCATTAATACATTTCATAATGCGACCTTTGACGAGTGAATTACACGACCACGACCCAATAAACCCATCTGACAGCAGGACATGGCAGTCTCTCACGTTTAGGCTCTAACTACACCCACCACATGAGAGACTCATTGCCTGGTTAGAAAAGAGAGGGAGGGTATGCTATAGTACTGGGGCAGATATAGCAGAGACTTTGGTGAAATACTACAAAATAAATACTCCTCTGGGACTACCCGAACTGGGCAAGACTGCACGGATCTATTAAAAACAATCTCTCTGTGACCCCTCTCAGCAGAAGACAGGGAAGTATTAGAATTGAACTTGAAGGCAGATTAGATAGAAGGGGCGATCCGGGGGCTCCAATCGTGCAAGGCAGCAGGGTCTAACGGCTTAACAGTAGTATACAAATGTATAGCAGACAAATCAGCACCCCACATACTTCACATGTTCCAGGTAGCCAAATGGGAGGGTGTTCTCCCAGCCGATCAGAGAATGGCCACAATAGTAGCTCTACCTAAGAAAGGTCAAACCCCCAGGGCTTGTAACTCCTATCTCACTGCTCACTTTAGAGGCCAGGATCCTTGCAAGAGCCCTGGCAACCAGACGTGTGAAGGTAATAACCCCGGTTATTCTTCCGGATCATTCTAGATTCATGCCGCATAGGGGCAGTAGACTGAATTTGAGATGCCTCCACAGAGTGCTGCATAGGACCGCGGTTCACCGGGTCAAAGATGCTGTTCTGCTTTCCCTGGATGCATGGCTGGCTTTTGATAGCATAGAATGGCCCTATTTATTTGCAGTCTTATCTAGACCTGGTTTTGGTCCAAACTTTTGTTCATGGGTTAGATTTTTATACTGGGATCCTCTGGCAAGGGTGTGAGTTAATGGTGCTCTTTCCCGCCCTTTGCCCTTCACATGGGGTACGCAACAGGGTTGCCCCTTATCACCAATAATTTTTGCCCTTGCATTAGAGCACTTAATGGCTTGGATCCAGCAGGATCCTCTCTTGTGGCGTATCCAGAGGAATGAGGCATGGGCGCAAAGGGTCTCCTTGTATACTGATGACATTTTGTTATGTGCTACTCTCTGAAAACAGAATCTTACACATTTTTCAACTCTTTCAGAGTTACTCAGGTTATCAGATCCACTGGGATAAGTCCCTTGTATCCCATTTGGCAGGAGGATGTCCGACTCCGCCAATAACATGAGTGGCGCCAATAGTAACTCAGGGTTTTCAGTATCTAAGCATTCTTGTAACCAGAAATGCAGAGGATTTTATACGGAAAAATCTTGTCCCGCAGTGAGAGCATCTTAGGGGAGACATGACACACTGGAGGGAGCTCCCAGTGTCTCTGATGGTTAGGGCAGTATGTTCCTCCCCTGTATGCTATGCGTCCTTGAAAACCCCTCGTGCAGGATACCACACACATTCTCTATCACAGTAAACAGTGAGTTGAGTCTACTTTTGTGGAATGGGTTAGCTCACAGATCTGCCTCAGCAAGTTACAAAGAGGGGTTATCGAGGGGGGTTTGGCTGTACCTGACATCCAAGTTTTGTTGCTGGGCCACCCAGCTGATGACAATCAATGACTGCCTATTTGGAGATGTGGGTGAACCTGCCTACCAAGTCGAACGTGAGTCTATGAGCCGTTGGGGTTATCCCCCGATTCTATATAATAAAAAGCGGATTAAGTCGCCACCATACCACACTCAGACGGTAGTGAGCGTGTGGGATTCAGCTAACAAATACTTGGGTTGGGATGGCAGACTGACAGATAAGACGCCATTGTGGGACAGCGAGCAGCTCAGGGAAGTCGGACATGTTAAAGGTTTCCTTAAATGGGGACTGATCGGAATCGATTGCCTTGGGGATGTTTGGAGGGGAGGTGCTCTATTGACATTTGAGGACCTGCAGAGAGAATACAAAATGGGTGAAGGGGAACAGTTTAGATACTTGCCTTTGAAGTACACGTTGCGGTGTCTGGTGCTGTAGGAGGAAGAGTTAGTTGAGTCTTCTCCTGGAGGACCGATTGTTGCTGGACCCTATGCTCAACCAGGTGATCTCATTGGGCTATAAGAAAATAATGAATTAATCCCTGCATCTGCTACGTGCCTTGCGGGAGGCATGGGAGGGAGGCGTGGGATTGATTGAGGATGACGACTGGGTGGAGGCTTTGTAGAGCTCTAGGGAGGTTGCCATATGTGCTTGTTTCCACCTCATGCAGTTGCAAATACTGCATAGATTCTATTATTTTAGCTATCTGCTGCACTGCCTGGGTCAATGTGATATGCCTTTCTGTGCCAGGGGGTGTGGTATGGTAGGACCTTTTTTTCATATCCTCTGGGACTTCCCTGCAATTCAAACATACTAGAGGGGGGTGGTGCGAGTTATGACCAAAGTCACAGGTCTAATAGTGCTGCTCGATGCTAAATGGTTGTTACTGTGTATTACTGGGGAGTAAACTAGGCCCATGTTCGCCAAGATCTGGCTAACACTAGTAGCAGGGTTGGCAAAGCTGAATGTTGCTAAGACATGAGGCGCGGTTGGAACTCCTAACTGTAGGGGACTGGGAAAATGATCTAGATTGATGTCAACAGGAGGAATGGGAGATCTACCAAAGTTGAGGTTGCCCTAAGAAATATGAGAACATTTGGGACAAAAAGGGCTTATATAGGGACACATGAAGGCCTGCTCTGGGAGTCTGGTTGGGGAAGGTGGGTATGTGGTTCGAGCAGTGACTGACGCCATTAGGGTATATAAGTATTTCCATCTGCATCCCATAATCCATATATTGTCTACCAATGTTTGCAACTGCTGTGAGGCAGTACCTCCCTGTCTTGAGGAGCCATATTGTTATCCATAATTGTATGATTGGAAGGTACTGAGCAACTGTTTAATAAAAATATATTTTTAAAGAAATACATTTAATAATGAATGCTCTCTATGGCTAGAAACCAACTAGAAACATAATGCAAGAACTCTGTGCCATATTTAATAAAATACCAATTGAATGATGAAGTTGGATTTTTAACAAATAATAAGGAAAGTTTGTTTTATAAAGTCACCTTTTCCCTGCCTAAAAATCTCCAGCTACAGCTCTCTAAGTATCCAAGCCCTGAATGGGATATGAAAACTGCGTCCAGACCAGAAACAAAGGTCTTGGTGTGGGTAAGTGTTTTATTCCCCCAAGAGAATGGCCATTTGGGATGTTCCCAGGAACTAATTTGACTTCAAACGTGCCTCTCCTGTAACAGGCAGATTCTAGAGGACACCTAGACAGGCCTCTACATGTGTCTCTATCAGGCAGACACCAATCCTAGTGGGGTGGAAGCTACTCCAGAACTCTTTTAGAGTGCCCACCGATGAGGGGTTGCCGATTTCCCTGGCCCCACCTCTGGCGTGGAAACACAGGTATCAAAATAGTAAAGAAGGGTTTCACCATCTTGGATTTAGGCAGAGAGGGACAATGTGGGATTGTTTGCAGTAGGGTACACAGAAAATGCTGCAAAGCTTTTACCCCATTTGTTCCGGAGGAGCCAGGAATCACCCCCAGCCATAAGCTGATGCCACGCAGAAATGTGGTATCCTCAGTATTCTCCTCAGCATACTACTGTACCTGAGCAAAATCAGATGAGGACTGAACCTGCTGTGTGAGACCTAAGAGGAGCCCTGAAGCACTGGACCAGCACTCCCTCCTTCTTGTACCCAGGACAAAGACATGGACTCCAAGTGTCACAAGGCTGACCTTCTGTTCCAAGCTAGGAACACAACAAGCTTCAAGAGGCCTTTTCTAAAGCTTTGCAGCTAACCAGTTCCAGCTGGATTGCATATGGACCCTGCTGGTGGCCTCCGCTGGACTGAGTCTTGACCCCCCCCCCCCCCCCCACAAAAATGCTATTCCTGATGTCCTGGAACCCTTGACTATGTTCGGCTGTTGTTCCACCCCTTAAAATCTGGAACTTAGAAACCCTTTGGTTCCAAAGGCCTCTGGAGAGCCGAGAATAGCGTGCCAAGCTGATCTAACCAAAGGATACTGTCGCTGAGCTGAAGATGCAGGTTTCTCCCGCTCTAGGCTATTTCATGACGGCAAATCCTCTGCAGTGGGACATTGCACAGACTCTATCTGGCCTTGTGGAGCTCTCTTTGGCAATAGTCTACAGCCTTGTCCAACAGGAGGAACCTAAGCTCCAAAAGAGTGTGAACAAAGAGATCTTGATCGGGTGAAGGCACCAAAAGTATCCATCAGGCACGGGACCTTACCTTGGTGTGAAATTTGATTTTCTCCCACTCAGAGTTTGCCTGCCAAAAGCCAGCAGCCTCACCGGGACCAGGTTTAATGGTTATCCGACTTCTTGGAGCCCTCTTTGGCCACAGCATGCTGCCTTGCTCCACTTAAGAAGTTGGAATTTCATTTTTGAGACTGAGTTTCAAGATAAATCGACCTACTGGGGCGAACCTGGTCCCTGTATCCGACCGGTGCTCCATCACTATTGGCCTCACATCATGCGTAGATCCCAGTCTACAATTACCAGGTGTAATTTTATTGATTAAAATCTACTTTTGTTTTCTGATTTGACTTGGGATTTTTATTGTGCCGTGTTTTGACTTTAGTACTATTTTTGGAAGTGCATAAATGCTTTATGGTTTGCCATAAGTTAAGCTTGTCTGCTCCATGGCTTAGCTACCAAGGAGTTGAGCTTAGGTTAATTTTTGACTTTAGTGGTTCCACCTGACAGGACTGTGTTTGTTTCTTGTGGCGTGTAGTCAACCCCCTCCAAGTAACAACTCAATTCCTTACAGATAGCAACTCAGATACAGCAGTGCACAGTATTCTCAAATCTATTTCTTTTCTCTAGGCTAATTAAGACAGGGTAGTATAGAATGAACACATTTACCATAATTCCAATGCTCAGGGCATATTTAAAAACATTCACACAATGCAGCAAGACACCTTGCTGAGCTGCGCTGCATGAAAGGGAGCGGGCAGGAAGGTGCCATGTCCATCAAGATATGGCGCATTCCTGCTCTCTCCTCGTGCTGGCTCAGTTTTTGCTTCCTAGCGCCAATGCAGGTGCACTCGAACCATGATGCAAGGGTGGCTGCATTGCACGCAGGATTGTTTATGTGCAAGAATGGATACCTTCCTGCACAAAAAACAATCTTTTGAGGCTTTTTCTCTTTCCGTGTGTTTTGCAGAATACAACACACATAGAAAGGGGAAAAATCGAGCTGAAAGAAAGATATTTTTATTTGTTACGCCTCCCCTGGGAAGGTGTAGCATTTTGATGTATTCCCAGGTCTACCACTCATGCTAAATCTGGCAATGACCAATATCCATTGGTGGCTGCATGGGAACACACCCGCTCCACCCATGGAGCACCTCTCTTGCATTACTCAAGATTTACCAAGCACCGCAGGTCATGCACGGTGTCCTTGCGTGGCTTGGTAAAGGTTTTGCTTTGCCCATGTGTTACCTTGCATAGGATATTGTGATGCAAAACGTTATTAAATATGCCTCTCAGAGTCCACAACTTGTATATGCTTTGCTTCTCTATCCCCACCTTATCTGCCCATGCCCTGGTCCCAATCTGCAGGCATTAACGTGGCCCTCAGTCACTCCAAAGACCATACATTATGGCCCCTTGGAAAATGTTTGCCAATGACCATGCTTTAGATAATAATAATAAATCATCTTTATTCGGTTATACATAAACAATTATAACCATAAAAGAACATACCAAAATTCATATCATTCACAGAGTATAATTACATACAAATATTTAAAGTAGCAGGGAATATTTCAGCCAAGATTTGTTCTATGGTTATAAATACATTTTAAAAACGTGGCCACAGTTTTTGTGATCAATATAGTATTAAGAAATTGTAGGTGCAGCATAGCAGGACGACATCTTCTAAAACCAAGAATTCTTAGCAGAGGAATCAACCATAAAGTGCGGTGTTCGGCATAAAACTTACAAAACAGGAAAGTATGCATTGTTGTTTGTTCTGAAATTTCATCACATGGGCATACCACTGAGGCCTCTTTCCAGGAGTTACGTTTGGGAAAGGCCAAGAGTTTAGGAAAAATATTCAGTCTGAAGCGTGTCAACAGGAGACGCTCGAATCGGGACTCCACATATGTCAGGTATGGCTCAATATTCAGAGTGGTTGCAACAATCAAGGAGTGTTGAACAGAAGGCTTTCTTATCTCCTTGGTTAGCCGCAGTTCTTCCAAATGCAAGAGGGCTCTGATTTTTAACTCTTTTTTAGAGATCTCAGACATAGATTCAGGGTTATCATAATATTTGGGACAACCTAAATCAGTAAAAAACCTTTTTATAAATGATAGCCACTCGATTTTACCCACGTGCTCCAAAGACATTACGTCTGCTACAATCGCCTTTGTGACTAGATTTCTTGATGACAACCAAATACGGCGCCACAATAGAAGGGGTTGGATTTTTGCCAAGTCCTCGATGTGGGCCATGCCTAATTCAGCATGGCATGAGAAAGTGGACACACGTTTCGGAGTCATCAAAAGAAATCTCATGAAAATATTCTCTGCGACTTGCAGTGCATGTGTGTTTTTATGGCCCCACAAACCTGCCCCATAAAGTGCGGTCGAGTGGCACTTCGCTACATAAATACGAAGTAATTCTGCGGGAGGTCTTTTCCCCAGTTTTTGGGAGAATTTTATAAGGGCCATAATAGCTCGCAGGAGATGATGTTTTCTAGCGTCAATTGCAGCTTTCCAATTGAGCTTTTCATCGATCATGACTCCAAGATACGGGTATTGAGTAGTAACCTCCAACCTCTCTTTATCTAGGAAAATGGACTTTCCCCGTTTCCTATCTTTCCCTGCCACCATCACATAAGTTTTTTTAATGTTTATTTTGAGGTCCAAGTTACCCATAAACTTAGAGTATCTATCTAGCGATTTCTGCAACTCTCGCGGAGTACGCGCTATGATTACTGCGTCATCCGCGTAGAGAAGCGCTGGGATGAGGCGATCTTTTATTCGAGGGAGGTCCTGAGCCCCTTGCAACATCTCCACCTCCAAACCGTTGGTGTAGAGAGAGAAGAGAAGAGAGAGCAAAGGGGACCTTAAGGATTGTATTGTGCCCAATGTTCTTCAATTTCTTTCTTCCGATGGTGGACTTCCTAGGGTTTGTGGGAGACGATTATCTGTCTCAAGAAATCTGTGACCATTCTCTGGTTTCACTTACATTTTACGGAGAAGGAGAGCAGGTCAGGGAGATGTGGCGCCTAAATGTTTTGTGCCTGACTGATCAAGATCTGATATTTGACATGCGACAGGATGCTGCAGACTTCTTTATGGCCGATACTCACTTGGTGGACTAGGTCTTGTGCCTATGGAGAAGATTTACTGCGGCGATTAGAGCAAAAGACACACAATTGATGGACGGAATGCAGAACAAATCAAAACATTCACCCCCAGTCAAGAGATCTGGGTTAAATCCATCATTCTTTTGCTCACCATGCCACCCCAGATTAGACCTGGCCATATGCAAATCAGTCTTGACCCTGTGCCTCATGGGAACAGTCCAGCCCGAACTGCCAAGCCAGGTCCTCCTTGGACTGGAAATAAGCATCCTAGGACCGGTTTTGGGGTTTCACCCCTCTTCAGCCAGGATAGCTTGATTCCAGTGGCACAGTGAGCCCAGGACTCAGGCCTGCTGTAATTGGGGGCATGCTATGGCTAAGGTCAATGCATTGAGACATAGAGAAGCTTGTGGGAGGCCTAGCGGGGTAGACTGCACGAGACTGAGGATAAAAAAGGCAAACTTCTACATTTGATGGCAAATCAATTGCATGCCTGGGTGACCATCCCCGCAGTCCTGGACCCCGTAGGATACATGGAGATCGAAAATGCCTTTGCAGCCTTCTATAGGTAACTTTATGTGTGACGTGTTCCCCATGAGATTGAACGGGAGAACGGGATTGATCCTGAGTGCAGACCTGCCTTTGATGTGATTGTTGCTCGTGGACTAGGAGAAGCTTCTCCAGAAGGTAACCAGAGAGGAAGTGGCACTGGCCATTGGAGGGTTACATTCTGGCAGAGTGCAGGGCCCTAATGGATTCCCAGAGAAATTCTTCAGTTGCCTCTTATTGGTTGTGGACCCCATCTCATAAACATATTCATGGAGGCATCCTAGACGGGGAGCTCCCACCTGACCAGAGTGACGCTACCATTATGGTCATCCCCAGACACAATACTCTGCAGACTTCTTGCTTCGCATACAGAGTAATCTTGCTCTTAAAAGTGGAAGTCAAGATCCTTGCTAAGCCCATGGCCAATAGATTGTTAAGTTGCTCAAGACCCTTGTGGGAGAGGACCAGAATAGGTTCATTCCAGGACGCAGTATTACGCACTGCCTTGGGCACCTGCACCAGGCCCTGGCCTGGTAATACTAGCTTCAGGGACGCCAGGCATTTGTCCTTTTGGACTTAGAGACGGCCTTCGACCCGGTGCAGTGGCATTTCTTGTTCCAAATCCTGAAAAAGATTCACTTTTGGCCTTGATTTCTCAACCCAATAAAAATACTTTATGTCTCACCCTGGGCATGTGTAAAAGTGTAACGGGCACTTTTCAGCCTATCCCCCCCCCCCCCCGAGAGGGGGACCAGGCAAGGGTACACATTCTCTCTTCTGCTGCTTTCCCTGGCAGTCGGGCCACTGGCCATGTAGTCTGGAGGGACAAATCTGGGGGTTTGGATGAAGGGAGGGATTGGAGGATCACATCTCCCTATATGCAAATGACGCATTGCTCTTCCTCCGTAACCCGGCGACCACTGGCGAGCGGGTGATGAATATCCTAGGGCTCTTCAGTATGACCTCAGTCCCAGTGGTCAACTGGGATAAATCACTAGTGTTGCCATTAAGGGGAATGCCATATGAATGAGCAGCTACAAGGCCGCGCAGATAGGTTCCCTCACCTGAAACTGCAGGTCTCCCTGGATGCATCTACTTGCTGGGAAAATAACAGTGTTCCTTTTCTGACCAGGACGGATCGGAGCCTCAAGTGATAGGCCTCACTCCCTTTTTCCATTCTAGGCAGAATCGCCTTGTACATGAAGGTAGCATTGCCACGTTGGCTATATATTCTCCAGAACTATCTCTACGAGATTCCACTATCAGTCCTCAGGAGGTTTCGGTCCTCAGAGGGATCGTAAATCTGAGTGGGATGGCAAGCAAGGATGAAAGCTGCACACATGATGCGATGGGGGCATGAGTACCACAAACCTACTACTTTATTACTGAACACCCTAACTTCTGATTATTAACAACTGGCTATTTGGTGATCACCTCAACCCAGCCTATCAGCAGGAACTGGAGGAATTTGGGGAGAGTGGGGCACACCACTACCTATCTACCTATCTACCATCAGGGTGGCACCAGGCTTGCCAGAAGTGATGAGGGTGGCACTCTGGACATGGCGCAATGCGTTGTGGCATTTTCAATGGTATAGAATTCCACGCAGGAGACATAGCTCTGGGTGGAGACTGGCTGCAGACCTCGAGTAGGGCCTGTGACTTTAAGGAGTGGGAAGTCATAGGGCTATCCAAGCTGGGTGATGTAGGGGAGGGTCTGACATGCGGTCCTTTGAGGACCTCAAGGAGGAGCATGAGCTGCACAATTCACAGTTCTGCACGTTCCTGCAATTGAGAAGCATGCTGGATCCCCTGCAGGGACATCCTGGCCCTCTCCCTGAATTACGTTCACTGGAGGCCAGACTGATATTGAAACCCAAATGTTATGTTACCCCTACAAGTGATTTACAGCCTTACAGGACCATGCATTCCCTCCATTTTGTAATGTAAAATTGGGCCAACCTGCACATTGTATTTTCTTGACAAGAAAGTTATCTCACGGAACAGGATTGCTTTGTTGTACTAATCTCTTCTAAAAAAAAGTGTGAGAAGCTCTTACATTAGTAAAAACATGAAACCTACCTTTAGGAAACTCCATTTATAATTGCCTTGTTTGACTAAAGAATCCTGTGCCCCAGCAGATCTAAATTACGCAATCATAGCCCTAAACCTTCGCCTACGAACTGTTTTGATTGTTGTGTTAGAGAAAACTTGCAAATCGAACTCATTTTCTACTTCAAAAGAATTGCACATGATGGCCGTAAACAGGTTCCATTCCTTTATCCTGCAGGAAGAAAAGTATTGTGCAGGGAGATTTGGCATGAGAGGCCAGGCATTATGCAGGAGCTCAGAGTTGCCGCATTATGATCAAATCCTGAAAGAAATCGGGGATTCTGGAACTCTCGATTCGTTTTACAACCAATTTAACAGTGCCAATTACAACCTCCTTGTGTTCAGAAGCCCCTTAAAAGAGCAGATTAGTGCAGCAAGAATGATCTTCCATCTCATTCTGTCTATTCCCTAGCTGGATTAAATCTTTTTCTTATAGTAGCCACTGTTCTTGCTTCTTGACTGTCCAATCTTCCATATCAGAAACACTTGTTCCAACTCTTTGACTCTAGGATTTATCAAAGTTTCTCATCCAATGTATTCTATCGCTCGTTTACATCATAAGTCGTCTAGATCTGTAGTGCCTTCATTTCTTTGAAATATTCCTTTGCACGCTCTGCATTGGTTGATTGTGACCTCTTCAGAGCTTTATCTACAGACTATGCTGCAGCCATTCCTAATATTCTTCATTGGTCCAGGAATATTTCAGCTTTCATTTTCAAAAATGCACTAGTGGGTCTCAGGTTCTTGGTGAGAAGTCTCCCTCTTTCAGTTTTGATGGCACGCTATTGTGTGTGGGGTGACCCTCACAGCCCGTTCGGCTTCACTCCAGCAGCAAGCGTACACTGAGCTGATACCAGAACTTATGAAGGCACAACACACCCAGCTTACATCTACCCCCTCCCACCTCCTTAAGTGCAGGGTCGCACTTACCAAGGACAGTGACCCCCCCCCCCCAGCCTTGGGTCACTTCCATTGCTTCTCGGCGCTGCATGAGTCCTTGTCTTTGACTTTAACTGAAATGGATCCAGAATTAGTCCGCCTTGTACTATCTGCAGACTGCTGCCGCTAAGCTTCCTGCGGATTTCTAGTTCACAAAAGGATCAACACCACGGCTGTTGTAGTCTCAGGGTGCGTGCTGGGGTGTGATGCCATGTTGAGATCCGGGGGTGTAGACAGCGCAAGCCTAGAGATGACACCCACCGGGCAGCACCATCAAACATACATCAATAGGAAAACTATTTTGCAAACAACATTTCTCTTGCTGTAACTTTTGCAGGTCTCACTATATCCTCGCTACTTCACCTGGGATAACAGATATGTTTTTCAGAAAACCATGGGCTTTTCAGGGGTGCTGAGCTTATACGTGGCCAAAATTAATGAAATTAACATATTTATGGTAATCTAGAATGCACGGACAATCTTCGCATATATTTTAGATATATACAGTTTATTTTCATTATTTGGGTAGGACACACAGAATACTTGGAAACTAACATTGACAAACTCAACCACTAGAATCCATGCATTAAATTCAGTCAAAATAGCGACGCATCGAAGACTTATTGTCTAGATGTGGAAATCTTGACCAGCCAAGAAGGCATGCATACAAACATTTTGAAAGTAATCTAATCCCCTATCAGAGTGTTTATCCCACATCCTTGACAAGCATCTGGCATATTGACAGTTCATCAGTTAAAGACAAACTCCAAGTGGTAAAACCTACAAGGAGCATGAACAGGAATCTGGTCAAAGATTCAGTGAAAGGGAAAACCTGAAACCGTCATCAACAAAGCCACAAAGAACAGCACAAGAACAAGGTACATGTTGCCTTTGAAATGCTCCCTGCTCTCCCAGCACTGCATGACGCTTCCCTCACGCTGGTGCACTGCTCTATATCTTTCCACTTGCCATGTGTTGGGATGGAAAAGTCCTCTGCATGGTAGTAGATTGTGAGTTAAATTGTTAGATTACAAAGGAAGGGGCCCGGACACATCTTAGGAAGGAGATGGGGCTGATAAAAGAATCATAAAGAGAAGGCCTGAGAACTCTGGATTAACCCTTTGATGCACATTACACTGTGGCTGACATTCAGGGGCCGTATTTTACATACAGCGCATTTTAATTGATTGCGCTGGGCGAACCTGTTAAACTTGCGCCTGGCACAATCAAGCAAAGTGTGCCATGTTAGGGTGAATGTGCTAGCCCCAGGGCAGTGACAGTAAGCAAAGACAACTTGCTCCACAATCCACCAACAAATAGAAACGTTACTCAGCCTTACAGCAGAAAGAAGATTTGACTCAAAGAATTCACTGCCGGTGAAACTCACAACTGCATCAATGATTTGCAGACTCCTAGGTGTAGAAAAGACAGAAACAAAAGTGAAAGACTCACTGAGCACAAAAGCATTTGTAAGAACAACTGAAAATCCAGAGTCACCATAAACTCACTTGAATGAACGACATAAGATTAGCAGCTGAGACCCAAGTGTTCTGATAATAATAATAGGACACCAGCAAACATCTCCCACAAAAAGAGGTAATTGGGATAAACACACTGGACTCTCTTCAACCAAAGCGTCTCAAGGGCAGCATTGAAATGGCTTGTTTTCAATAGTGAATCTCTACAGGTCTGTGGTATGTGTCATAGGTGTAATGGCGCCTCAGAGATTCAGAAATTTGTTTTCAAAAGTGTACTTTTTAGTTTATCGTTTGATATTTGTTTTCTGTTTTGTTTTTGCTTGTTTCTTGTCCTACCGATTCGTAGAACACATTAAGGAATTTCCATTTAATAAGCTTTTTCCATTTCTTTACTTCATTCCCCTCTTTAACTCACTCGTTCTGTAGGCGCTATAAAGATTTTCTGCTTCAGTCTTGGGGGCCTATTTACAAGCCCATTGAGCTGCCAGGGCGTCACTTTTAATATGCGGCGCAAGGGGCTTGTAAATACGCCCTTGCTTTCTAGCCATTTTCAGCGGCGCGAATGGTTTCCCGAGTTTCTGTTCCTCCGTTTCTCAGGGTTTGTTACATGAAACCTTTGCTCTGTAATTCTTTCGTAAATGCTGCCTCCTGATTAATTATTAGGCTTGTTAGTCCCTCCTTATTATGTCCAAGTCATCATTTGTACCCTCCCATGGCTACTGGCCCCTTTACTTCGAGTGTTAAACGGTACGACACTACGTGTTATTTAGACTGTGAGCACTACTTTGTCCGTACCTTCTCGCCCCACTCGCCCCCGCCCGCACTCCCGTTGCCTGTGCTTTCCCCCCCTTCGTTGTCCATGGTGCAATGCAATAGGTCTCGCGTAAATGCGAGTCCTATTGCATTGCAAATGCTTGTTCTCATGAAGGTGGTTCTTGAGGGAACCCGGTGCAAACATGATAATGTTCCTGTGCCCTCCCTTTGGAGGCATGGCGCCTCCACCTGCTCTAGGTTGTAGTGAGAAAACCCATGCTAGCTGTATACTATTATTAATGATAAATGTACACCAGACTGGGTTTATGTCGCCCCCCCCAAGAACGCATTCTTGAATTGGGGTATCTTGTGTGTTTCGGGCCCCTTTGCAGTGGGCTATTGGTGTTACTTTCAGAAGATGAATTCATTATAAATGAATAAAAACAGTCATGGCCAGGCCTGTCTCTGTTTTATTTGATTGACAGTAGAGGAACCGCTGAGACATTTGATCGTTTATTGTATTTGAAGCCCGGTTGTGATTCCGCTCTTCATTGGCGTCTTGGGCTCCGTTTCCTTGTGGTGTTGCCAGGGCCTTGACAGCTGCTGATACTCAGTTTTGAGTGAGACGATTTCACTCATTGCTAAATCTTTACCTTATAGTGCACAAAATACAAGATTGAAAGTCACCTCTTCAGCGCAGGTGATGCGCCGAATACTTCAATACAAAACTGTTTTGTTTGCATGTGATGCTGAGGTGGCCAGCTGCAGAAAGGTCCGGAGCTAACCCATTCCTTGGGGTAACTTTCCATGCAGCTCAGACATTGTTACAGCTTTGTCTCTGGACAGCCAAGCAGCAATGTAATGTCAACAATGTATTGTCTTTGCCTTGCCCAGTCAATCATTAATGTAGCCTACTTACCCTCACGCCATTTCAGTCAGTAACACTGCCTGCTTCTCCACATTATGATGTTGTGTCACACTACTCAAGTATCCGCCCCTCCCTGTCACCTGCTGCACCCCTACTCAAGCATCCGCCCCTCCCCATCGTGGTCCATTGCACCCCTACTCAAATGTCCGCCCCTCCCTGTCCTGATCCATTGCACCCCTACTCAAGTGTCCGCCCCTCCCCATCCTGATCCATTGCACCCCTACTCAAGTGTCCACCCCTCCCTGTCCTGATCGATTGAACCCCTACTCAAGTATCCACCCCTCCCTGTCCTGATCCATTGCACCCCTACTCAAGTGTCTACCCCTCCCCGTTCCCATCCATTGCACCCCTACTCAAGTGTCCGCCCCTCCCTGTCCTGATCGATTGCACCCCTACTCAAGTACCCACCCCTCCCTGTCACCTGCTGCACCCCTACTCAAGTATCCACCCCTCCCTGTCCTGATCCATTGCACCCCTACTCAAGTATCCGCCCCTCCCTGTCCTGATCAACTGCACCCCTACTCAAGTATCCGCCCCTCCCTGTCCTGCTCCACTGCACCCCTACTCAAGTATCCGCCCCTCCCTGTCCTGATCCATTGCACCCCTACTCAAGTATCCGCCCCTCCCTGTCCTGATCCATTGCACCTCTACTCAAAGGATCCGCCCCTCCCTGTCCTGATCCATTGCACCTCTACTCAAGTATCCGCCCCTCCCTGTCACCTGCTGCACCCCTACTCAAGTATCCCCCCTCCCTGTCCTGATCCACTGCACCCCTACTCAAGTATCCACACCTCCCTGTCCTGACCCAATGCACCCCTACTCAAGTATCCGCCCCTCCCTGTCCTGATCCATTGCACCCCTACTCAAGTATCCGCCCCTCCCTGTCCTGATCCATTGCACCCCCTACTCAAGTATCCGCCCCTCCCTGTCCTGATCCATTGCACCCCTACTGAGGTATCCACCCCTCCCTGTCACCTGCTGCACCCCTACTCAAGTATCCCTGTTGGACAGGCCACACGAAGGGCTTGCTCCCTCCCCGCATGACAGGGCCCAAGCCCCGGCCCGCCAGGTGTTATCCACAAGAATCACCCGCACCCCGTCTCCCAACGGAACTCCTGCCCCCGGACCTCCATGTATCACGGGACCGAACCACCACCGGCTCCCCCGGCCGGATCAAGCCGCCATCTTGGGCCCTGCGCCACGAGGCCGCGTGGCCTCCACCCGACCCTAACCCTGGGCCTGGCCGGCCCCGACATCCCGGCACCACCATCCACCCAGGAGGTGAGCGGACCACTTGGCAGGTCAATGGGAGAACGAAGCGTCAAGGGCTCTCCCCCGCCAGGTGCCGATCGCCTCCAGCTCCCCCAGGCGCTGGCTCCACCCCCTGCTGGGTGTCTGGACACCTTCATCCCGGACCCTCCGACCTCCAAGTGCGAGGGTCCGGACATCAAAGGGCGCCAGACCTATAACTAGGGCAGCTCCGGAGCAGGAAGGCAGTTGTATCCTGGAGTCGAGAGACACCGAGAGAACTCAGCCTTGACGGACTACTGGCGCTGCCGTAGCCCTGCCTTGTGAACTATCGTCCTGCCTGCTGGCGCTGCCGCGGCCTTCTGCAACATCCATCCTCGTCGGGACCTGCTGGCGCTGCCGCGGTCCGTTGTATCGACCATCTTCACCGGGACCTGCTGGCGCTGCCGCGGACCGTGTATCGACCATCTTCACCGGGACCTGCTGGCGCTGCCGCGGACCGTGTATCGACCATCTTCACCGGGACCTGCTGGCGCTGCCGCGGCCCGTCCAAGCTAGAACACAGAGCTCGAGGATTGTGAGCTATCCACCATACCATCTCAACTACCAGACTGGTAACCAGACTGTCCCGCTACCCCCTTTTCCCCATCTTGAGAGACTTGAATCGAGGGGACCCCTGAGTCCAGACCTCCTTGTACCATTTCATCGTACCTTAAGAAATTGCCTATAAAGAACGCTAAATCTTCTCCCTGTGTGGTGTCTGTCTGTGGGGGGGAAGTTATTTATCTGTACGATCGCTGGAGACGGCTCTCCCCGGAGACCTCTCCCCTTGTCCTCGGCCGACCCTCCCGGTCCGTCTAACATTGGTGGCCAGCGGCGCGATCCGAACCAACGCGTAATCGTACAGAGAGTAGCTCACCCCACGACAAAACCACGATGTCAGCCAAAGATAGCGGTTCCACTGAAAAGTTCCAAATGGATAAGTTGGAAGAATATAGCCACCGCGAACTTAAACAATTCTGCATGGAACTAGGCATTGCTACCACCGGCCTGAGTACCAAAGACAATTTGAAGCACGCCCTTGAGTCGTGGGCAGAAACCGGGGTCGCCGGATCCTCCGACCAAAACAGTGTCGCACCAGAGGGGAACGCCACGGCTCCCGAGGAGCGGGGAACGGGCCTCTCGCAGGAGGAGATCCAAGAAAGAGAAAGAACCAGATTACATGAGTTGGAAATGGCACGACTCAAGATGGACGGTGAACTAAAGTTAGCCGAGCAAAAACTAAATCTAGAACATCTGAGGCTCCGAGAAGAACGGGAAGAAAAACAGAGACAGAGAGAGCTCGAGGAAAAAAGAATAACACTCGAACACGAGCGAAAACTTGCGGAAATAGAACTTCGGAAACAGAATAAAGAACCGGGGGTGCCTGAGCGACCGCACACCCCGGGAGCAACCGAGAAAAAAGTCCACATCCCCAAGGACGTTGTCTGAGAATATGTCCGAGAGGACGACATACAACAGTGGTTCAAAGCCTACGAGATCGCCATGACCTCCCACCGGATCGACCGGAGTGATTGGGGAGCCGGCCTATGGGGGAGGTTCGTCAACGAAGGCCGCGATGCCCTACTGCAGCTCCCAGATCACCAGATGTCATCCTACGACCACATGAAGGCTGCCCTCCTCACCCGCTACGGACTCACACCCGAGATGTACCGCCAGAGGTTCAGAGACTGCACCCGGATCCCGGGTACAACTTGGGTGGAATACGTCAACTATTTCAGCCGAGCCTTCGAGGGTTGGATCAAGGGAAGCCACGTAACGACCTACGAGCAACTCTTTAATCTTATGGTATGGGAGCACCTGTCGAACAACTGCTTCGTCGAGCTCAGGCAGCACCTCCTCGACAGTAAATTGACTGACCCACAGCAACTCGCCGCCGAAGCTGACCGATGGGAAAGCACCCGAGTGGGCCGGAGAGGACCACACAAGCAAAACCGAAACAACCAAGGTCAGCACCGTCCCCGGGGAGGAGGAGGAGGCCAGGGGCGAGGGAGAGACACCATCCCGGCCACACCCGCGGCCAGCACCCCGCCCCCGGCCGGCCGGGGCAACCCCCCGATGCGACCGGGGTACCGAGCCAACGTCACGTGCCACCGATGCCAGCGAGTCGGCCACTACGCCAATGACCCGAGCTGCCCGCAGAACCAAACACCAAAGCCCCGCCAGGTAGCTGCCGCCGCCCTGGGGGAAGAACGAATATCCGAGGAACAGGAAGAATATGAGCCGGCCCAGCAAGAGTGGGAACCGGCCGCCATGGTTCTAGCGTGCCTAGGGGGAAAAGACATGGTCCCGCCCCGCCAACACCCGGAAATATGGCCAGTGGGTGACCATTAATGGGAGTCGGGCCGAAGCCTTACGTGACACAGGCGCCAGTGTGACGGCCGTCCGCTGTCACCTGGTGAAGCCCGAGCAGATCCTGCCGAACATTCTCTGCCCCGTCCGCTCAGCCGACAATTCCGAAAGTCTGTGTCAAATGGCCTGCGTCCCCTTCGAATGGGGAGGGGTCTCCGGCCTGTTGAAGGTGACGGTCCGGGATGATGCCCCCGTGGACTGCCTCCTGGGGAATGACCTTGAGAGTTCCCCGTGGGCCGCCTTCGAAAGAAGAGAGCACCTGGGGATGCTGGGCCTCCCGTACTGGGCCTGCGTAACCACCCGGTCCATGGCCGCCCGTGCCGTCCCCCGACCAGAAGAACCAGAATGGCCAGCACCTCCGCCCCCGGTCGCCCCAGTAGAGGACAACGACGATGCCGACCCCCCAGAACCAACGGCCGAAGGGGTCGCTCAACCCCAGGACCTTCCCGGCCTGGCTCAGTGGCGTCAAGAAGGGGGGCCCACCCAAGAACAGCTCCGCCAGGAGCAAAAGACCTGCCCCTCCCTCGAGGGACTCCGCCAGCAAGCCAGCGCCCAGAGCGCAGGGGACTCCACCGGAACTCATTGGGTCTATTGGGATAACGACCTGCTATACAGCGAACAAAGAATCGCGGAGCTAGGGGCCAGTCGAGTGCTGGTGGTACCTCTCCGCTTCAGAGACTTCCTACTAACTCTGGCCCACGATGTCCCCCTGGCTGGACACCTGGGCCAGGACAAAACCTACAGTCGCCTAGTGTCCCACTTTTTCTGGCCGAAGATGCGGAACGACGTCCTTAACCACTGCCGGTCCTGCCCCACGTGCCAGGCCAGTGGGAAGAGCGGCCGTAAGCTAAAAGCCCCTCTGCAACCCTTCCCAGTGGTCACCACCCCGTTCGAGAGGGTAGGAATAGACATTGTGGGGCCCCTGGACCCCCGCACGGCACAAGGACATAGGTTCATCCTGGTACTGGTGGACCACGCCACCCGCTACCCCGAGGCGGTGCCCCTACGAACTGTAACAGCTCCGGTGGTTGGCCGGGCCCTAATGGGGATCTTCTCCCGGGTGGGCTTCCCCCGAGAAGTCGTCAGCGACCGAGGCACGAACTTTATCTCAAAATATATGAAGTTCCTCTGGCAACAGTGCGGGGTCACCTACCGATTCACGACCCCCTATCACCCCCAAGGGAACGGACTAGTGGAGCGATTCAACCGCACCCTCAAGGGGATGATTGGGGGATTGGAAGAGCCCCTCCGTCGCCAGTGGGATGTACTACTCCCGTGCCTCCTCTTCGCCTATCGAGAAGTTCCCCAGAAGTCCCTCGGCTTTAGCCCTTTCGAACTCCTGTACGGGCACCCTGTGCGAGGGCCCCTCAGCCTAGTCAAAGAAGGTTGGGAGATGGCCCCCCCTAAAGACCCCTCCAGACGTCTTCAAGTACCTCCTGGCCCTACGCAATCAGACCCGGCGCTTCAGGGAGATGGCCAAGGCGAACCTCGAGGCCAGTCAGGAGGACATGAAAAAATGGTACGATCAAAATGCCTCCTCCGTCGAATTTAAACCTGGTCAACAAGTGTGGGTGATGTCCCCCACCGAACCATGTGCCTTGCAAGATAAGTGGACGGGGCCCTTCAAAGTGGTCGAGCGCAAAAGCCCCGTCACTTACCTCATTGACATGGGGACCCCCCGGAACCCCCTCCGGGTCCTCCACACCAACAGACTCAAACCACACTTTGTGCGCTCAGAACTCAGCCTCCTGATGGCTACGGACAGTGGGGCGGAGGAAGACTCCGAGCCCCTCCCGGATCTCCTGAAGACTCAGGAGAACGACGGTTCCGTGGACGGGGTCCGGCTCTCCGATGCCCTCACCCCAGAGCAACGCCAGGGCTGCCGGGACCTCCTGCTGCGGTTCGCTACACTGTTCTCCCTCACCCCCGGGATCACCCCTTGGTGCTTGCACGACGTGGACACCGGGGACAGTCCCCCTATCCGACACCGGGCCTACCGCGTGCCAGATCGGGTACGGGCCTGCATCCAAGAGGAAGTGGCCAAAATGCTCACGCTCGGGGTCATCAAGCCCTCGGACAGCCCCTGGGCCAGCCCGGTTGTACTGGTCCCCAAAGCCGCTGCCCCCGGCACCACTCCTGAACTGCGATTCTGCGTCGACTACCGGGGCTTGAACGCTGTCACCCGGACCGACGCTCATCCTATCCCCCGAGCGGATGAATTGATCGACCGGCTGGGGGCCGCCCGCTACCTCAGCATCTTCGACCTAACAGCGGGCTACTGGCAGATCGGTCTCACACCCCGGGCTCAGGAACGGTCCGCCTTCTCTACCCCCGATGGCCACTACCACTTCAAGGTCATGCCCTTCAGCATGAAGAATGCCCCCGCTACTTTTCAACGTCTAGTGAACCAGGTCTTGGCGGGGCTCGAAGGGTTCAGCGCCGCCTACCTGGACGATATCGCTGTATACAGCCGCCACTGGTCCGACCACCTCCTCCACCTCCAAGAGGTCCTGCAGGCCCTCCAGCGGGCCGGCCTCACGATTAAGGCCGGCAAGTGCCAAATTGGTCAAGGGTCCGTGACCTACCTCGGGCACCAGGTGGGAAGCGGGCTAGTGGCCCCGCTGCAACTTAAAATTGCTGCCATCCAGTCCTGGCAGCCCCCCGTCACCCAGACCGAGGTCCGAGCCTTCTTGAGGCTCACCGGCTACTACCGGCGGTTCGTGAGGGACTACGGCAGCATTGTGGGGCCCCTCACGGGTCTCAATGCCAAAAACCAACCGAAGCGGATTAACTGGACCCCCGACTGTCAAGCGGCCTTCGAAAAGCTGAAGGCCGCCCTGTGCACCGCCCCTGTGCTCCAGGCCCCCGATTACAGTCGGGAATTCATTGTACAGACAGACGCCTCCAACCACGGCATCGGAGCGGTTCTTTCCCAGCTGAACCCCGAGGGTCATGACCAGCCGGTGGCCTTCATCAGCAGACGTCTCCTGGCCCGAGAACAGCGCTGGAGCACAATCGAGAGGGAGGCCTTCGCAGTGGTGTGGGCCCTCAAAAAGCTCCGGCCCTATCTCTTCGGTACCCACTTCCGGGTACAAACCGACCACCGACCCCTGCAGTGGCTGATGCAGATGCGGGGGGAGAACCCAAAACTATTGCGCTGGTCCATCTCCCTGCAGGGAATGGACTTCACCGTGGAACATCGACCGGGCCAAGACCACGCCAACGCAGATGGCCTGTCACGCTTTTTCCGCCTCGACGAGGAGAGTCCCCAAGAAGATGGGTGACTGTTAGACGGACCGGGACGGTCGGCCGAGGACAGAGGGAGAGGTCTCCGGGGAGAGCCGTCTCCAGCGATCGTACAGATAAATAACTTCCCCCCCACAGACAGACACCACACAGGGAGAAGATTTAGCGTTCTTTATAGGCAATTTCTTAAGGTACGATGAAATGGTACAAGGAGGTCTGGACTCAGAGGTCCCCTCGATTCGAGTCTCTCAAGATGGGGAAAAGGGGGTAGCGGGACAGTCTGGTAGTTGAGATGGTATGGTGGATAGCTCACAATCCTCGAGCTTGGTGTTCTAGCTTGGACGGGCCGCGGCAGCGCCAGCAGGTCCCGGTGAAGATGGTCGATACACGGTCTGCGGCAGCGCCAGCAGGTCCCGGTGAGGATGGTCGATATACGGTCCGCGGCAGCGCCAGCAGGTCCCGGTGAAGATGGTCGTTACAACGGACCGCGGCAGCGCCAGCAGGTCCCGACGAGGATGGATGTTGCAGAAGGCCGCGGCAGCGCCAGCAGGCAGGACGATAGTTCACAAGGCAGGCTACGGCAGCGCCAGTAGTCCGTCAAGGCTGAGTTCTCTCGGTGTCTCTCGACTCCAGGATACAACTGCCTTCCTGCTCCGGAGCTGCTCTAGTTATAGGGCTGGCGCCCTTTGATGTCCGGACCCTCGCACTTGGAGGTCGGAGGGTCCGGGATGAACGTGTCCAGACACCCAGCAGGGGGTGGAGACAGCGCCTGGGGGAGCTGGAGGCGATCGGCACCTGGCGGGGGAGAGCCCTTGACGCTTCGTTCTCCCATTGACCTGCCAAGTGGTCCGCTCACCTCCTGGGTGGATGGTGGTGCCGGGATGTCGGGGACTGGCCAGGCCCAGGGTTAGGGTCGGGTGGAGGCCACGCGGCCTCGTGGCGCAGGGCCCAAGATGGCGGCCTGATCCGGCCGGGGGAGCCGGTGGTGGTTCGGTCCCGTGATACATGGAGGTCCGGGGGCAGGAGTTCCGTTGGGAGACGGGGTGCGGGTGGTTCTTGTGGATAACACCTGGCGGCCCGGGGCTTGGGCCCTGTCATGCGGGGAGGGAGCAAGCCCTTCGGGTGGCCTGTCCAACATGCGTCCCCCCCAGCTGAAGGCGGGGAGAGTCACCCATCTTCTTGGGGACTCTCCTCGTCGAGGCGGAAAAAGCGTGACAGGCCATCTGCGTTGGCGTGGTCTTGGCCCGGTCGATGTTCCACGGTGAAGTCCATTCCCTGCAGGGAGATGGACCAGCGCAATAGTTTTGGGTTCTCCCCCCGCATCTGCATCAGCCACTGCAGGGGTCGATGGTCGGTTTGTGTTAGAAAAGGTAGACGGACCGGGAGGGTCGGCCGGGGTCAGGAGGAGAGGTCTCCGGGGAGAACCGTCTCCAGCGATCGTACAGACAAGTAACTTCCCCCCCACAGACAGATACCACACACGGATAAGGTTCAGTGTTCTTTATAAGCACTTCTTAAGGTACGGTTGAATGGTACAAGGAGGTCTGGACTCAGGGGTCCCCTCGATTAGAGTCTTGCAAGGTAGGAAAGGGGGTAGCGGGACAGTCTGGTTACCAGTCAGGTAGTCCGGATGAGATGATGAGCTCACAATCCTCGAGCTTGGTGGTTAGGTGGTACGGGCCGCGGCAGCGCCAGCAGGTCCCAGAAAGATGGACGATGTACGGTCCGCGGCAGCGCCAGCAGGTCCCGGTGATGATGGTCGTTACAACGGGCCGCGGCAGCGCCAGCAGGTCCCAGGAGGATGGTCGATGTACGGTCCGCGGCAGCGCCAGCAGGTCCCGGTGAAGATGGTTGTTACAACGGGCCGCGGCAGCGCCAGCAGGTCCCAGGAAGATGGTCGATGTACGGACCGCGGCAGCGCCAGCAGGTCCCGGTAAGGATGAAGATTGCAGAAGGCCGCGGCAGCGCCAGCAGGCAGGACGGTGGGTCACAAGAGCGGGCTACGGCAGCGCCAGTAGTCCGTCAAGGCTGAGTTCACTCGGTGTCTCTCGACTCCAGGATACAACTGCCTTCCTGCTCCGGAGCTGCCTCAGTTATAGGGCTGGTGCCCTTTGATGTCCGGACCCTCGCACTTGGAGGTCGGAGGGTCCGGGATGAAGGTGTCCAGACACCCAGCAGGGGGTGGAGCCAGTGCCTGGGGGAGCGGGGGCGATCGGCACCTGGCGGGGGAAGAGCCTTTGACACCTCGTTCTCCCATTGACCTGCCAAGTGGTCCGCTCACCTCCTGGGTGGATGGTGGTGCCGGGATGTCGGGGCCGGCCAGGCCCGGGGTTGGGGTCGGGGTGAGGCCACGCGGCCGCGTGGTGCAGGGCCCAAGATGGAGGCTTGGCCCGGCCGGGGAAGCCGGTGGGGCTGGACCCCGTGATGAGTAGTGGTCCAAGGGCAGACGATCCGTCGGGAGACGGGGTACAGGTGCTTGTCGCGGGGGTATGCCTGGTGGGCCGGAGCTCGGGCCCTGTCGTGCGGGGAGGGAGCAAGTCCTCTGTGTGGCCTGTCCAACATGCGTCCCCCCAGCTGAAGGCGGGGAGAGTCACCCATCTCCTTGGGGACTCTCTTCGTCGAGGCGGAAAAAGCGGGACAGGCCATCCGCGTTGGCGTGGTCTTGGCCTGGTCGGTGCTCCACGGTGAAGTCCATTCCCTGCAGGGAAATGGACCAGCGCAAGAGCTTCGGGTTCTCCCCCCGCATCTGCATCAGCCATTGCAGGGGTCGATGGTCGGTTTGTACCCGGAAGTGGGTACCGAAGAGATAGGGTCGGAGCTTTTTGAGGGCCCACACTACTGCAAATGCCTCCCTCTCGATGGTGCTCCAACGCTGTTCTCGGGCCAGGAGACGTCGACTGATGAAGGCCACCGGCTGGTCATGACCTTCGGGGTTCAACTGAGAGAGGACGGCCCCGATGCCGTGGTCGGAGGCGTCGGTCTGCACCACAAATTCCCGACTGTAATCGGGGGCCTGGAGCACCGGGGCGGTGCACAGGGCGGCCTTCAGCTTCTCGAAGGCCGCTTGACAATCAGGAGTCCAGTTGATCCGTTTCGGTTGGTTCTTGGACGTGAGACCCGTGAGGGGCCCCACGATGCTGCCGTAGTCCTTCACGAACCGCC
This sequence comes from Triturus cristatus, assembly GCF_964204655.1. Taxonomy (NCBI): domain Eukaryota; kingdom Metazoa; phylum Chordata; class Amphibia; order Caudata; family Salamandridae; genus Triturus; species Triturus cristatus. Next base: position 1,093,963,752 of record NC_140588.1, on the reverse strand, counting down.
GGTAGTAGCCGGTGAGCCCCAAGAAGGCTCGGACCTCGAGGTTCGCCTTGGCCATCTCCCTGAAGCGCCGGGTCTGGTTTCGTAGGGCCAGGATGTATCTGAAGACGTCTGGAGGGGTTGTTAGGGGGGCCATCTCCCAACCTTCCTTGACTAGGCTGAGGGGCCCTCGCACAGGGTGCCCGTACAGGAGTTCAAAAGGGCTAAAACCGAGGGACTTCTGGGGAACTTCCCGGTAGGCGAAGAGGAGGCACGGGAGTAGTACATCCCACTGGCGACGGAGGGGCTCTTCCAATCCCCCAATCATCCCCTTGAGAGTGCGGTTAAAACGCTCCACTAGTCCGTTCCCTTGGGGGTGATAGGGGGTCGTGAATCTGTAGGTGACCCCGCATTGTTGCCAGAGGGACTTCATGTATTTGGATATGAAATTCGTGCCTCGGTCGCTGACGACTTCTCGGGGGAAGCCTACCCGGGAGAAGATCCCCATCAGGGCCCGGCCAACCACCGGAGCTGTCACGGTCCGTAGGGGCACCGCCTCGGGGTAGCGGGTGGCATGGTCCACTAGCACTAAGATGAACCTGTGTCCTTGTGCCGTGCGGGGGTCCAGAGGCCCCACAATGTCTATCCCCACCCTCTCGAACGGGGTGGTGACCACAGGGAAGGGTTGCAGGGGGGCTTTCAGCTTCCGACCACTCTTCCCGCTGGCTTGGCATGTGGGGCAAGATCGGCAGTGGTTCAGGACGTCATTCCTCATTTTTGGCCAGAAAAAGTGGGTCACTAGGCGACTGTACGTTTTGTCCTGGCCCAGATGTCCAGCCAGGGGGACATCGTGGGCTAAGTTGAGCAGAAAGTCTCTGAAGCGGAGAGGTACTACCAGAACTCGACCGGCCCCCAGCTCGGCGATTCTTTGCTCGCTGTAGAGCAGGTCGTTATCCCAGTAGACCCAGTGTGTTCCGGTGGCGTCCCCTGCGTTTTGGGCGCTGGCTTGTTGGCGGAGTCCCTCGAGGGAGGGACAGGTCTTTTGTTCCTGGCGGAACTGTTCTTGGGTGGGCCCCCCTTCTTGACGCCACTGAGCCAGATCCGGAAGGTCCTGGGGTTGCGCGTCCTCTTCGGTTGTCGGGTCCGGGAGGCCGGCCTCGCCGTTGTCCTCTACTGGGGCGACCGGGGGTGGAGGTGCTGGCCATTCGGGTTCTTCTGACCGGGGGGCGGCACGGGCGGCCATGGACCGGGTGGTTATGCAGGCCCAGTCCGGGAGGCCCAGCATCCCCAGGTGCTCTCTTCTCTCGACGGTGGCCCACGGGGAACTCTCGAGATCATTCCCCAGGAGGCAGTCCACGGGGGCATCGTCCCGGACCGTCACCTTCAGCAGGCCGGAGACCCCTCCCCATTCGAATGGGACGCAGGCCATTTTACACATACTCTCAGAGTTATCTGCGGAGCGGACGGGGCAGAGAATGTTCGGCAGGATCTGCTCGGGCTTCACCAGGTGACAGCGGACGGCCGTCACACTGGCGCCGGTGTCACGCAGGGCCTCGGCCCTCTGTCCATTAATGGTCACCCACTGACCGTATTTCCTGGTGTTGGCGGGTAGGGGAGCCCGCGGGACCATGTCTCTTCCCCCTAAGCACACCAGGACCATGGCGGCCGGTTCCCATCCTTGCTGGGCCGGCTCATACTCTTCGGGATCCTCCGATGATCGCTCTTCCCCCAGGGCGGCGGCCGCTACCTGGCGGGGCTTGGGCGTTTGGTTTAGCGGACAGCTCGGGTCATTGGCGTAGTGGCCTGGTCGCTGGCACCGGTGGCACGTGACGTTGGCTCGGAACCCAGGCCGCAACGGGGGGTTGCCCCGGCCGGCCGGAGGCGGTGTGCTGGCCACGGGGGTTGCTGGCAAGGTGTCTCTCCCTCGACCCTGGCCCCCCCCTCCTCCCCGAGGACGGTGCTGGCCTTGGCTGCTTCTGTTCTGGTCGTGTGGCCCCTTCCGGCCCACTCGGGTGCTTTCCCATCGGTCAGCTTCGGCGGCGAGCTGCCGGGGGTCAGTCAGCTTACTGTCGAGGAGGTGCTGCCTGAGCTCAACGAAACAGTTGTTTGACAGGTGCTCCCATACCATAAGGTTGAAGAGTTGTTCGTAGGTGGTGACCTGACTCCCCCTGATCCAACCCTCGAAGGCACGGCTGAAATAGTTCACGTATTCTACCCAAGTTGTACCTGGGATCCGGGTGCAATCTCTGAACCTCTGGCGGTACATCTCGGGTGTGAGGCCGTAGCGGGTGAGGAGGGCAGCCTTCATGTGGTCGTAGGACGTCATTTGGTGATCTGGGAGCTGCAGTAGGGCATCCCGACCCTCGTTGATAAACCTTCCCCAAAGTCCGGCTCCCCAATCACTCCGGTCGATCCGGTGGGAGGTCATGGCGATCTCATAGGCTTTAAACCACTGCTGTATGTCGTCTTCTCGGACATACTCGCGGACAACATCCTTGGGGATATGGACTTTTTTCTCACTTGGCCCCGGGGTGTGTGGTCGCTCAGGCACCCCCAGTTCCTTATTCTGTTTTCGCAGTTCTATCTCCGCTAGTCGGCGTTCGTGCTCGAGCGTTATTTTTTTCTCTTCCAGCTCTCTCTGTCTCTGCTTTTCCTCTCGTTCCTCTCGAAGCCGCATATGCTCGAGGTTGAGTTTCTGTTCTGCTAACTTGAGTTCCCCATCCATCTTGAGTCGTGCCATCTCCAACTCGTGTAATCTGACCCTGTCTCTTTCTCGGATCTCCTCCTGTGAGAGGCCCGTTCCCCGCTCCTCGGGAGCCGTGGCGTTCCCCTCTGGTGTGATGCTGTTTTGGTCTGGTGTGATGCTGCTTTGGTCGGGGGGTCCTGCGACCCCAGTTTCTGTCCATGACTCAAGGGCGCGCTTTAGATCATCCTTGGTACTTAGGCCGGTGGTAGCAATGCCAAGTTCTATGCAAAATTTTCTCAGTTCGCGGTGGTTGTATTCTTCTAATTTCTCCATTTGGAATTTCTCGGTGGGGCTGCTATCTTTGGTCGACATCGTGTTTTGTCGTGGGGTGAGCTACTCTCTGTACGATTACGCGTTGATTCGGATCGCGCCGCTGGCCACCAATGTTAGAAAAGGTAGACGGACCGGGAGGGTCGGCCGGGGTCAGGAGGAGAGGTCTCCGGGGAGAACCGTCTCCAGCGATCGTACAGACAAGTAACTTCCCCCCCACAGACAGATACCACACACGGATAAGGTTCAGTGTTCTTTATAAGCACTTCTTTTTTTTTTTTTTTTTTTTTTTTTTTTGAAACCGTTTATTACAGTTTTATAAAAGTTACAGGTATGGGCCTACAACCGCACGGCCGGCCGCTAGAGCATCAAAAGCATATTACATACAAACAGTAAAGACCTCTCAGCGGTGCACAGTAGGAAAACAGGAGTCATCAATGGTGCGGGCCTCACAGCGCCATGCCACACAGTACGGTTCCATTTCTTAAGACAAAACAACATCAAAAACCACAACCGCAAGGCAACCCGAGATCCAAAGTGGCCACACGTGCTCCATAAGTGGGGGGTCCAAACCAGAAGGAAAACTCTGAAGAGGGGGATGGGAGTAGATCAGGGACTGGGGGACCGCGTGCCCGCGGCCGAGGGAGATGGGCCATCTAGGGAGACGGAGCAGGCGAGGCAGCCGGCAGCAGTGGTGGCTCACAAATACCCCCGCGGTAGGCGTTCCAGGGGCCCCAGATTTTCACCCACGCCCCAGGCTTACCCCTCGCCACATACACCACCTTTTCACGAAACATACACCAATCCATATGTTCTTTCCAGGCCAACACCGCCGGGGGCCTCTGGGATCCCCACAGTTGAGCAATGTCACGCTTGGCTATCATGTATCCCAGAGTCACCCACCGCGTCTGCGGGACTGAGTAGTCATTCGGTTCCCATACATTCAGCAAGCACCTCCTCGCTTCAGGCAGCAGCGCGACACGCGTAACCACACGCAGGACCTCATGCACACCACGCCAGAATCGCTCCACCTTCGGGCACTCCCACAGTATATGCATGAAAGTCGCCAACGCACCACAGCCACGCTTACACATTCCGTCACCAGCAAAACCCATACGTAGAAGCCTTGGCCCCGTCACATAGACCCGGTGAAGGATCTTGAGCTGGACGAAACGAAGGCGAGCCGGGATGGCCACCTCTTTCGGAGAGGCCACCGCGGAAATCCAATCCTCGTCGTCCAGCTCCAGCCCGTCGGCAACCCAAGCCTCGCGGAGACCAGTCAGCAGGCACGATCTATCGTTAATCAGTTTCTTGTATATGAGGGAGATCGTGCTGTCCGGGACATGGCCATCTAGCACTCTGTCCTCCAGGGGGGAAGACTCCGGAACGGATGCAATATCCGGGAAGACGGAGCCCAGCGCATGGCGGACCTGTAGGTACCGAAAGTACTCACTGCCCTTGTAGGAGAGTAGGGTCTGCTTTCTATGTTCACCCCCACTTTTTGCTTTTTGCTTTACTGGTTTTCGACTTAGATGTGGCTGTGGGCCTGCTGATCAGACCCACAGCCCTGCTGTTCTCTCTCTAAATTAATACTATGCACCTTAGGTGCATAACCCATTTGGATAGGATCACCTTATTGGCCCCTGTACCGTGTACCCTAGGTACCCAGGGCATAGGTGTACCCTAGGCCTACCAGGGGCTGCAGCATGTATTGTGCCACCCCTGGCCTGGCCTTCCATTATGACACAACTGGCTGATCACTCAGCTGGGGCAAGGTCGTGTAAGCACCCCTTGCTTAGGTGTAGTATTCCTATACCTACCCTATATATAGACACATGTGTACCTATCAGTCACTCCTATGGCAGGCCTTGACAATCCTGGAGGCAGAGTGCTTGGTAACATGTGAGATGGGGCTCTAGCATGAGCTGAGCCTGTCTGCAGCTTTCGGAACCATGTCCTTATAGCTGTTCTATGATATCGCCTACCATATACTCTTAAAGTACCTTATAATCTTAGACGGTTATGGTAACTATGGTTTGGCTTTATCAAAACATGTCGTGTAAGGTGTCTAACACTCGGGAATAATGCCCCCATGCCATTTCTGGACATGAGAATATTATTCCCCCCTCCTAGAGGGAAAGACATGTTAAAATCATACTTCACTGTTAGCCTCTGACCAAAGCCTCAGCATCACAAAATGGATGCTGCTGCCACGACACAAGTCTGACCTCCTGCAGCTGGGAGTGATCCCAGCCAGGGAGGCTTGGACAATAGGTTTCCTGCTTGGGGAGGTGCCAGCACCTCTCCAGACAGCCTTTAGTGTATTGGGGCAGGGTGGGCTGAAAGGAATGAGACATGCCTGGGGCACACAAGGTGTTCCTTGCATAGTCCAGTTCAAACCGGTGCTGGGGCTCTCCAGCCCCAGCTCTGGCGCGAAACTGGACAAAGGGAAGTGGGTGTAACCACCCCCTCCCAGGTCCCACCCATAAGGCGTGACCTAGCAGGTAGCCCCAGCCCCCCAGATTAGTATAAGAGTGGGAGTTGGGCCTCAAGAGATTAGATTATCCTGAACCTGCAAAACTGAACAGAAACTCTGGACCTTCGACATTCGACGAAAGAAGAAGACTGAAGAATCTCCCTTGTGGCCAAGGAGTGGCTACCCTGTGCAAACAGGCACCATCAAGAGACTACCCTTTGCTTTGCGACCGTTCTACGAGGAACCGACTGCAGAGCCTGACCAGAGCCCTGGTTTCCAGACTTCTCCGACCCTCATCCACATCTGCAGCAGAGCTGAGATCCGTGGAGGCGACGAGCGACGTGGGACCGGCTACTTGGGAAAAGTGGCTAGTAACTTACAGCGCAGCTTCTGAGGCACCCTCGAAGTTGTGCACCGGGGATTGAGAAGCCCCACCCCCAAGCACCATCTGCACCGAAGATCAGCCCCCCACACTCCACGAGTCCTGCGTGGGGCCCTTCAGCATTTTCCTGCTTGCCGCGTTGTCCGGTTGCTTGCCCGCTGGCTAGTGGCCTTTGTGACGACGCTCCCTGAAATCTTCTGCGCTGGTTTGGCTCCTCCAGACTGGCTCCTGCTTCTCTGCAAAGAAGAAGCACCCCAGACCCTCCTGGTCTGCACCTGAAGCAAGTCCTTTGTTCTTCGTGGGTTCCGCTTGCCAAGGCTTGGTGAGTCCTAGTCCAACTTCGACGCCGCCGACAGCAAGAGCCTTCGTGGGACAGCTCGCCTCCTGGTCCTGGTCGCCCTCGACGCTTCCTGGTCCTCCTGGCTGCAGCGACAAGCTTCACCTTCACCTGCAACTCTTCACGACATCGCCTGGTTCCTTCCTGGTTCCACGTGATCACTGGCTAGTGATCTTGACTCTGTCCCCTCTGCTTGCAGGTATCTTCTCTTCTTGATCCCAGGCTTGGGATCCACCGGACACTCTTCACTGACTGCCTGTCAGCATCTTTTCTTCAGGCATCCATAGGAGTCGACGACGAAACCCGACGCAACTTCACCCCTATGCACCCGCAGCCTGTGGGCTAGGTAACTTGGGTACTCCGGTGCTCATCAGGATAGTGACTATCCTAGTGTCTAAGTTTCAAGTCTCAACTTCCTAGCTACTCCGGAAGTGTCCTAAAACTGTCTAATTCTAAACTGTACTATTGCTAGTGACTTTTACGCATTACGCGTGAGTGTTTCCACTCTGCACACGAATCCCGTGGGCCTCTCACTGCCTATCCTGTGGTAGTCTAGTGTAGCCCCAGCGATTCCCTAGGCCTAGGCCTACTCTATTTCCGTGACAGTGGTTCTTATACCACTTACTTAGTATATGGTTTGCGTGGCCCCTAGGGCCTAACTGTATTACTTACCTGTGTGACTTACTGTATGCATTAATAAGACTGTGTTGTACTTACCTCTAATCTCATAAAGAGTGCTGAGGGTTTTCTTAGAATAAATACACTTTATTTTATATATATATCTGTTGTGGTGTCCTTTCATTTGGTATTCAAGGGATTATATATGGTATCACAGCTGGCTTCACATGCCATTCAGAGTTTAGCCTAAGACTGCTCTTGTCCATGCTACCACTAGGATAGCTGGTCTATAAGGTTGACTTTACAACCAATCACCATAAGGGTATTTGGACTGATATAAGGTGTACACTAGAACTAGTGACATCATACATCAGGCCAACTTCTCACATTGGTGAGCAGCGGTTGGGATCTGAGCTTGCTGTTGTAATACCATTGTAATCTTGAGATACTAAATTGAAAGATCACACAGATATTGTCTAGGTACATATAACATAGTTTATTATACTTAAGTCCTACTGGACTTAGTAGTTGTAGGTTGAAGGGAGTAACACACCCTGACTACAACTACTAGAGAGGTTTAGTAGAAACAACTAGTGTAGGTAGGTGCACACACCACACCCTCACTAGATCATGCCTCTGGGAGGAGATCAAGTTGATACTCTCTCAGGAGGGGCAGGTCTGCAGAAGACCCCCTCTAGGTATGATACCTTTACATTCCAGGAGATGAGACATTTGTGTACCTCCAGAGGAATAAAACAGGGTGCAAACCCTACCCTCCTTCAGTTAAAACAGCTCCTAGAGGAGCATGATACTCTTAGGGCCTCTCAGGCAGGTACCCTAGGTACAGAAGGGGGTCTACCCACCACAGAAGAGTCAGATGGGACTTCAGATGGGGAGGTAGATGGCCAGAGCCAAGTAGGAAGACTTAGCCAGGCCAACCTAAGTCTACATGGGAGTTTGCATGGGGTCCCCCCATACAGACCCACAAGTAGGCTTTCAGAAAGAAACAGGAGGGACAGATCCCCTTCAAGGGAATCAGTCCACTCCCATGTCTCTAGCATCTCTACTGCTTCCTCTCACAGGGGAATGACTTCCCCTGAGAGAAAGGAGCATGAAGCCAGAATGAGGGAGGCTAATCTAAGGATTCAGAGGGAAGAACTTGCCCTTGCCAAGGAGAAGCTTGCTCTGGCTAGAGAGCAAAAGTTAAGTGGGTCAGAACCCACTGGTGGCAGCAACATTCCTAGAGATAGAGACAGGCACTATGATAATAGAAACCTGAGCAAGATTGTCCCTCCCTACAAGTGTGGGGATGACATCCACAAATGGATAACTGCTTTGGAGAGGGCTTGCAAAGTACAGCAGGTACCCCAAAGCCAGTGGGCAGCTATCTTGTGGCTCTCCTTCTCTGAGAAAGGAAGAGACAAGCTCCTCACAGTTAGTGATGAGGATGCAGATAATTACACTGTCCTGAAGAGTGCTCTGATTGATGGGTTTGGCCTAACCACTGAACAATACAGGTTGTTGTTCAGGGATACCCAGAAGACACAGACTCAGGACTGGACTGACTTTGTAGATTGTGCCACTAAGGCTCTGGAAGGCTGGCTATTGGGAAGTAAGGTTAAGGACTATACAGGATTGTATAATTTGATCATGAGAGAACAAATACTTAACAACTGTCAAAACCAGCTATTGCATCAACACCTGATTGATTCTGATCTGACTTCTCCCCAAGAATTGGGAAAGAAGGCAGATAGATGGGTCAGGACTAGAGTTAAGCAGAAAAACCAGAACCAGGGCGGTGATCAGAAAAAGGCAGACCAGAAGGGTAATGAGCAGAAACAAAAAGACCAGAAGTCTTCACCAGGCCCCCAAAAGGCTCAGGGGGAGGGTGGTTCCAAAAAGGATAAGAAGAAAGAAGGCCAAAAGAAACCATGGTGCAACTATTGTAAGTCTACCTCACATTGGTTTAGTGAGTGCACCAAAAAGGATAAGCCCCCAGCCACCACTGCCCCTAAGGCAACTGTACCCCCTAGTTCAGCTGTAAGTGGTGGTTCCCAGCAAAAGGGTGTAGTAGGGTTAACCCTGGGAACTGAGGAGGATTCTGGCCTAGTCAGAGTACCTACTCAGGCTGTTCTGATCTGTGATGGGGACTTAGCTTTGTCCTCTACTGTAGGCCCCAGTAACCTGGGCAAGTACAGACAGACGCCTTTTATCAACCAAAGAATGGCTCAGGCCTACAGGGACACTGGGGCTAGTGTCACAATGGTGACACCTGCTTTTGTGGACCCTGGACAGATCATACTAGGTGAGAATTACCTAGTGACCAACGCTAGCAATGCCACTACCTCCCATAGTGTGGCTATTGTTAACTTCTCCTGGGGAGGGGTAACTGGCCTCAAGAAAGTTGTTGTTAGTTCAGACCTTCCTGTGGAGTGTTTACTGGGCAATGATCTTGAAACTTCAGTTTGGTCTGAAGTGGAGTATAGGACCCATGCAGAAATGCTGGGGATAGATGCACATGTCCTTGCTGTGACCAGGTCACAGGCCAAAAAGTGCAACACTGAACAAGTGCTGGATCCTGAAACTATGGACCAGTCACAACCCAAGAGAAAGAGCAGTAGGGTTAAGGCTGTGCCTTCCCCCCTGCCTCAGGTGGTGGATCAGCCCTCCCAGGAGGATGATTCTGAGAGCCCTGAAGGAACTGTCCTAGAAGAACTTGAACCTGATCAGGTTGAGTTTCTTGGGACAGGGGGACCTTCAAGGGCAGATCTGAGGCAGGCTCAATTAGACTGCCCCTCTCTTGAACCCCTCAGACAGCTGGCTGCTGCTGAGGCTGCAGGGAATGCTCAAGGTACCCATAGAGTCTATTGGGATGAAGGGCTACTGTACTCAGAGGCTAGAGACCCCAAGCCTGGTGCGTCCAGGAGGTTGGTCATACCACTGAAGTTCAGGGGCTTCCTTCTCACCTTGGCCCATGATATTCCCCTTGCAGGACATTTAGGCCAGAACAAGACTTGGGACAGGCTTGTCCCTCACTTTCACTGGCCCCATATGTCAGAAGATACCAAGGAGTTTTGTCGCTCCTGTGTCACCTGCCAAGCCAGTGGCAAATCAGGTGGCACCACAAAGGCCCCCCTCATACCACTACCTGTGGTGGGGGTTCCCTTTGAAAGAGTGGGCATAGATATTGTAGGACCAATGGACCCACAAACAGCATCTGGGCACAGATTCATACTGGTGATAGTGGACCATGCCACCAGGTACCCAGAAGCAATTCCCCTGAGGACCACAACAGCTCCTGTTGTGGCAAGGGCCCTGCTTGGAGTATTCTCCAGAGTGGGCTTTCCAAAGGAGGTCATTTCTGACAGAGGTACCAACTTCATGTCAGGATACTTGACTGCAATGTGGAAGGAGTGTGGTGTTAACTACAAATTCACCACACCCTATCACCCACAGTGCAATGGGCTTGTTGAGAGATTCAACAAGACCCTAAAGGGAATGATAAAAGGATTACCAGATAAGCTTAGGCGAAGATGGGACATCCTTTTACCCTGCCTTCTGTTTGCTTACAGAGAGGTCCCACAAAAGGGGGTTGGCTACAGCCCTTTTGAGCTTTTGTTTGGGCACCCTGTAAGAGGACCCCTGTGTTTGGTGAAGGAAGGATGGGAGAGACCTCTCAGACAACCCAAACTAGACATAGTGGATTATGTACTTGGTCTCCGCTCCAGGATGGCAGAGTATATGAAGAAGGCTTCTAAAAACCTTGAGGCAAGCCAAGAACTCCAAAAAGCTTGGCATGACCAAAAGGCTGTACTGACTGTTTACCAGCCAGGACAGAAAGTGTGGGTGTTGGAGCCAGTGGCCCCAGCAGCACTCCAAGACAAATGGTCTGGACCCCACACTATTGTTGAGAAAAAGGGAGAAGTCACCTACTTGGTGGACCTTGGGACTCCCAGAAGCCCCCACAGGGTGCTTCATGTCAACAGATTGAAGGCATATGTTGACAGGGCAGACATGGGGCTACTCATGGCTACAGATGAGGGGCAGGAGGAAGAGAGTGACCCTCTCCCAGACCTGTTGACTCAGAACCCTGATGATGGCTCAGTTGATGGTGTGGTCTTTTCTGACAGCCTCACTGTCCATCAGCAACAGGACTGCAGACAGGTTCTGCAATCCTACAGACATATGTTCTCTCTGACCCCAAGTCAGACAAACTGGTGCACCCATGAGGTGGACACTGGTGACAGTCTGCCTGTGAAGAGTAAAATCTACAGGCAACCTGACCATGTCAGGGACTGCATAAAAGTTGAGGTACAAAAGATGTTGGAGCTGGGAGTCATTGAACCTTCAGAGAGCCCTTGGGCTAGTCCTGTAGTTCTTGTGCCAAAACCTCACACCCAGGGTGGTAAGAGAGAGATGAGGTTTTGCGTAGACTACAGAGGTCTCAATGCTGTCACTAGGACAGATGCCCACCCAATACCTAGGGCAGATGAGCTCATTGACAGACTGGCAGCTGCTAAGTTTTTGAGCACATTTGACCTAACAGCAGGCTACTGGCAAATCAGACTAGCTGAGAGTGCAAAGGCCAAAACTGCTTTCTCGACCCCAGGAGGACATTATCAATTTGTGGTAATGCCCTTTGGTTTGAAGAATGCACCTGCCACTTTCCAAAGGCTGGTGAATCAAGTCCTTACTGGGTTGGATGACTATTGTGCAGCTTATCTGGATGATATTGCTGTCTTTAGCTCCACCTGGGAGGATCACCTGGTCCACCTGAGGAATGTTTTAGAGGCCCTGCACAAGGCAGGCCTCACTATCAAGGCCACTAAGTGCCAGATAGGGCAGAGCAAGGTTGTATACCTGGGCCACCTAGTTGGTGGGGGTCAGGTTCAACCACTGGAGAGCAAGATCCAGACCATAAAGGACTGGGCTCCTCCAACTACCCAGACTCAGGTCAGAGCTTTCTTGGGCCTGACTGGGTACTACAGAAAATTCGTTAAGAATTATGGGTCCATAGTGACACCACTTAATGACTTGACCTCCAAGAAGATGCCAAAGAAAGTTCAGTGGACAGTAAGCTGTCAAAGAGCATTTGATGACCTGAAGCAGGCCATGTGCAGTGCACCTATTCTGAAAAGTCCAGACTACTCCAAAGAGTTCATTGTCCAGACAGATGCTTCTGAGTTAGGTGTGGGAGCTGTTCTTTCACAACTGAATGTAGATGGTCAAGACCAGCCCATTGCTTTTATAAGTAGAAGGCTGACCCCTAGAGAGAAACGTTGGTCAGCTATTGAGAGGGAGGCCTTTGCTGTGGTTTGGGCCCTGAAGAAGCTGAGGCCATACTTGTTTGGCACTCACTTCAAGATTCAGACAGACCATAAGCCCCTCTTGTGGCTAAATCAGATGAAGGGTGAAAATCCCAAACTTCTTAGGTGGTCCATTTCCCTACAGGGGATGGACTTCACAGTGGAACATAGACCTGGGACTGACCATGCCAATGCAGATGGACTCTCCAGATATTTCCACTTAGAACATGAAGACTCAACTGGTCAAGGTTAGTTTAATGTCCCTAAGTTTGGGGGGGGGTTGTGTAGGAGAGTAGGGTCTGCTTTCTATGTTCACCCCCACTTTTTGCTTTTTGCTTTACTGGTTTTCGACTTAGATGTGGCTGTGGGCCTGCTGATCAGACCCACAGCCCTGCTGTTCTCTCTCTAAATTAATACTATGCACCTTAGGTGCATAACCCATTTGGATAGGATCACCTTATTGGCCCCTGTACCGTGTACCCTAGGTACCCAGGGCATAGGTGTACCCTAGGCCTACCAGGGGCTGCAGCATGTATTGTGCCACCCCTGGCCTGGCCTTCCATTATGACACAACTGGCTGATCACTCAGCTGGGGCAAGGTCGTGTAAGCACCCCTTGCTTAGGTGTAGTATTCCTATACCTACCCTATATATAGACACATGTGTACCTATCAGTCACTCCTATGGCAGGCCTTGACAATCCTGGAGGCAGAGTGCTTGGTAACATGTGAGATGGGGCTCTAGCATGAGCTGAGCCTGTCTGCAGCTTTCGGAACCATGTCCTTATAGCTGTTCTATGATATCGCCTACCATATACTCTTAAAGTACCTTATAATCTTAGACGGTTATGGTAACTATGGTTTGGCTTTATCAAAACATGTCGTGTAAGGTGTCTAACACTCGGGAATAATGCCCCCATGCCATTTCTGGACATGAGAATATTATTCCCCCCTCCTAGAGGGAAAGACATGTTAAAATCATACTTCACTGTTAGCCTCTGACCAAAGCCTCAGCATCACAAAATGGATGCTGCTGCCACGACACAAGTCTGACCTCCTGCAGCTGGGAGTGATCCCAGCCAGGGAGGCTTGGACAATAGGTTTCCTGCTTGGGGAGGTGCCAGCACCTCTCCAGACAGCCTTTAGTGTATTGGGGCAGGGTGGGCTGAAAGGAATGAGACATGCCTGGGGCACACAAGGTGTTCCTTGCATAGTCCAGTTCAAACCGGTGCTGGGGCTCTCCAGCCCCAGCTCTGGCGCGAAACTGGACAAAGGGAAGTGGGTGTAACCACCCCCTCCCAGGTCCCACCCATAAGGCGTGACCTAGCAGGTAGCCCCAGCCCCCCAGATTAGTATAAGAGTGGGAGTTGGGCCTCAAGAGATTAGATTATCCTGAACCTGCAAAACTGAACAGAAACTCTGGACCTTCGACATTCGACGAAAGAAGAAGACTGAAGAATCTCCCTTGTGGCCAAGGAGTGGCTACCCTGTGCAAACAGGCACCATCAAGAGACTACCCTTTGCTTTGCGACCGTTCTACGAGGAACCGACTGCAGAGCCTGACCAGAGCCCTGGTTTCCAGACTTCTCCGACCCTCATCCACATCTGCAGCAGAGCTGAGATCCGTGGAGGCGACGAGCGACGTGGGACCGGCTACTTGGGAAAAGTGGCTAGTAACTTACAGCGCAGCTTCTGAGGCACCCTCGAAGTTGTGCACCGGGGATTGAGAAGCCCCACCCCCAAGCACCATCTGCACCGAAGATCAGCCCCCCACACTCCACGAGTCCTGCGTGGGGCCCTTCAGCATTTTCCTGCTTGCCGCGTTGTCCGGTTGCTTGCCCGCTGGCTAGTGGCCTTTGTGACGACGCTCCCTGAAATCTTCTGCGCTGGTTTGGCTCCTCCAGACTGGCTCCTGCTTCTCTGCAAAGAAGAAGCACCCCAGACCCTCCTGGTCTGCACCTGAAGCAAGTCCTTTGTTCTTCGTGGGTTCCGCTTGCCAAGGCTTGGTGAGTCCTAGTCCAACTTCGACGCCGCCGACAGCAAGAGCCTTCGTGGGACAGCTCGCCTCCTGGTCCTGGTCGCCCTCGACGCTTCCTGGTCCTCCTGGCTGCAGCGACAAGCTTCACCTTCACCTGCAACTCTTCACGACATCGCCTGGTTCCTTCCTGGTTCCACGTGATCACTGGCTAGTGATCTTGACTCTGTCCCCTCTGCTTGCAGGTATCTTCTCTTCTTGATCCCAGGCTTGGGATCCACCGGACACTCTTCACTGACTGCCTGTCAGCATCTTTTCTTCAGGCATCCATAGGAGTCGACGACGAAACCCGACGCAACTTCACCCCTATGCACCCGCAGCCTGTGGGCTAGGTAACTTGGGTACTCCGGTGCTCATCAGGATAGTGACTATCCTAGTGTCTAAGTTTCAAGTCTCAACTTCCTAGCTACTCCGGAAGTGTCCTAAAACTGTCTAATTCTAAACTGTACTATTGCTAGTGACTTTTACGCATTACGCGTGAGTGTTTCCACTCTGCACACGAATCCCGTGGGCCTCTCACTGCCTATCCTGTGGTAGTCTAGTGTAGCCCCAGCGATTCCCTAGGCCTAGGCCTACTCTATTTCCGTGACAGTGGTTCTTATACCACTTACTTAGTATATGGTTTGCGTGGCCCCTAGGGCCTAACTGTATTACTTACCTGTGTGACTTACTGTATGCATTAATAAGACTGTGTTGTACTTACCTCTAATCTCATAAAGAGTGCTGAGGGTTTTCTTAGAATAAATACACTTTATTTTATATATATATCTGTTGTGGTGTCCTTTCATTTGGTATTCAAGGGATTATATATGGTATCACAGCTGGCTTCACATGCCATTCAGAGTTTAGCCTAAGACTGCTCTTGTCCATGCTACCACTAGGATAGCTGGTCTATAAGGTTGACTTTACAACCAATCACCATAAGGGTATTTGGACTGATATAAGGTGTACACTAGAACTAGTGACATCATACATCAGGCCAACTTCTCACAGCCCTGCAGCTGAAACTCCGCCTGCAGCGTCTCAAAAGTTTTGAATCCCCCCCTCGTCCAGAGATCCCCCACCGTGCTGATTCCGATCGTGTCCCACTTCTCGAAGCCCTTCGATGCCCACAGGGAGCCCAACCTCTCTGATGCGTACAGCGGAGACGCCCGGGTCAAACGGTCCTTCCACCCCATAGCTGCATTAGCCGCGTGCCAGACACGCACCATGACACGCGTCGGTCCCGTCAGACGGGAGTCGGGCGCGCCAGAGTAAAGCGCTCGATTGTAATCACCACCGGGCAGGAGCATCTTGTCCATCTCAAATGCCGGGTTCAGGGCGGGCCCGTAAAGGCCATGATTAATTGCAGCTAGTTGGGAGGCCCAGTAATACCGTTTAATGTCTGGGAGGGCGACCCCTCCATCGTACCACGGGAGCGTCAATTTAGCCAGAGCAATACGCGGCCTCCCGTCCCAGAACAGGCGCCGCTGGAGGCCCTCCACCTCACGAAAGTAGCGTGCAGGGACCAAGTCCATGGTATTCTGGAGGGCATAGAGGAAGCGCGGCAGGGACATCATTTTAAACAAGGCCGCTCGGCCGAGTGGCGAGAGCGGGAGACGCCGCCAGCGCACCACGTCCTCCACACAGAGGGCTTGCTCCCTTCCCGCACGACAGGGCCCGAGCTCCGGACCACCAGGCATACCCCCGCGACAAGCACCTGTACCCCGTCTCCCGACGGATCTTCTGCCCTCGGACCACTACTCATCACGGGGTCCAGCCCCACCGGCTTCCCCGGCCGGGTCAAGCCTCCATCTTGGGCCCTGCACCACGCGGCCGCGTGGCCTCACCCCGACCCCAACCCCGGGCCTGGCCGGCCCCGACATCCCGGCACCACCATCCACCCAGGAGGTGAGCGGACCACTTGGCAGGTCAATGGGAGAACGAGGTGTCAAAGGCTCTCCCCCGCCAGGTGCCGATCGCCCCCAGCTCCCCCAGGCACTGGCTCCACCCCCTGCTGGGTGTCTGGACACCTTCATCCCGGACCCTCCGACCTCCAAGTGCGAGGGTCCGGACATAAAAGGGCACCAGCCCTATAACTGGGGCAGCTCCGGAGCAGGAAGGCAGTTGTATCCTGGAGTCGAGAGACACCGAGTGAACTCAGCCTTGACGGTCTACTGGCGCTGCCGTAGCCCGCTCTTGTGACCCATCGTTCTGCCTGCTGGCGCTGCCGCGGCCTTCTGCAACCTCCATCCTCACCGGGACCTGCTGGCGCTGCCGCGGACCGTACATCGACCATCTTCCTGGGACCTGCTGGCGCTGCCGCGGCCCGTTGTAACAACCATCTTCACCGGGACCTGCTGGCGCTGCCGCGGACCGTACATCGACCGTCTTCCTGGGACCTGCTGGCGCTGCCGCGGCCCGTTGTAACAACCATCTTCACCGGGACCTGCTGGCGCTGCCGCGGACCGTACATCGACCGTCTTCCTGGGACCTGCTGGCGCTGCCGCGGCCCGTTGTAACGACCATCATCACCGGGACCTGCTGGCGCTGCCGCGGACCGTACATCGTCCATCTTTCTGGGACCTGCTGGCGCTGCCGCGGCCCGTACCACCTAACCACCAAGCTCGAGGATTGTGAGCTCATCATCTCATCCGAACTACCTGACTGGTAAACAGACTGTCCCGCTACCCCCTTTCCTACCTTGCGAGACTCGAATCGAGGGGACCCCTGAGTCCAGACCTCCTTGTACCATTCACCCGTACCTTAAGAAGTGCTTATAAAGAACACTGAACCTTATCCGTGTGTGGTATCTGTCTGTGGGGGGGAAGTTACTTGTCTGTACGATCGCTGGAGACGGTTCTCCCCGGAGACCTCTCCTCCTGACCCCGGCCGACCCTCCCGGTCCGTCTACCTTTTCTAACAGCGGCGCTGAACTCTTCGAGCCCCGCCAAGACCTGGTTCACGAGACGTTGAAAAGTAGCGGGGGCATTCTTCATGCCGAAGGGCATGACCTTGAAGTGGTAGTGGCCATCGGGGGTAGAGAAGGCGGATCGTTCCTGAGCCCGGGGTGTGAGACCGATCTGCCAGTAGCCCGCTGTTAGGTCGAAGATGCTGAGGTAGCGGGCGGCCCCCAGCCGGTCGATCAATTCATCCGCTCGGGGGATAGGATGAGCGTCGGTCCGGGTGACAGCGTTCAAGCCCCGGTAGTCGACGCAGAATCGCAGTTCAGGAGTGGTGCCGGGGGCAGCGGCTTTGGGGACCAGTACAACCGGGCTGGCCCAGGGGCTGTCTGAGGGCTCGATGAACCCGAGCGTGAGCATTTTGGCCACTTCCTCTTGGATGCAGGCCCGTACCCGATCTGGCACGCGGTAGGCCCGGTGTCGGATAGGGGGACTGTCCCCGGTGTCCACGTCGTGCAAGCACCAAGGGGTGATCCCGGGGGTGAGGGAGAACAGTGTAGCGAACCGCAGCAGGAGGTCCCGGCAGCTCTGGCGTTGCTCTGGGGTGAGGGCATCGGAGAGCCGGACCCCGTCCACGGAACCGTCGTTCTCCTGAGTCTTCAGGAGATCCGGGAGGGGCTCGGAGTCTTCCTCCGCCCCACTGTCCGTAGCCATCAGGAGGCTGAGCTCTGAGCGCACAAAGTGTGGTTTGAGTCTGTTGGTGTGGAGGACCCGGAGGGGGTTCCGGGGGGTCCCCATGTCGATGAGGTAAGTGACGGGGCTTTTGCGCTCGACCACTTTGAAGGGCCCCGTCCACTTATCTTGTAAGGCACATGGTTCGGTGGGGGACATCACCCACACTTGTTGACCAGGTTCGAATTCGACGGAGGAGGCATTTTGATCGTACCATTTTTTCATGTCCTCCTGACTGGCCTCGAGCTTCGCCTTGGCCATCTCCCTGAAGCGCCGGGTCTGATTGCGTAGGGCCAGGAGGTACTTGAAGACGTCTGGAGGGGTCTTTAGGGGAGCCATCTCCCAACCTTCTTTGACTAGGCTGAGGGGCCCTCGCACAGGGTGCCTGTTAGAAAAGGTAGATGGACCGGGAGGGTCGGCCGGGGTCAGGAGGAGAGGTCTCCGGGGAGAACCGTCTCCAGCGATCGTACAGACAAGTAACTTCCCCCCCACAGACAGATACCACACACGGATAAGGTTCAGTGTTCTTTATAAGCACTTCTTAAGGTACGGGTGAATGGTACAAGGAGGTCTGGACTCAGGGGTCCCCTCGATTCGAGTCTCGCAAGGTAGGAAAGGGGGTAGCGGGACAGTCTGTTTACCAGTCAGGTAGTTCGGATGAGATGATGAGCTCACAATCCTCGAGCTTGGTGGTTAGGTGGTACGGGCCGCGGCAGCGCCAGCAGGTCCCAGAAAGATGGACGATGTACGGTCCGCGGCAGCGCCAGCAGGTCCCGGTGATGATGGTCGTTACAACGGGCCGCGGCAGCGCCAGCAGGTCCCAGGAAGACGGTCGATGTACGGTCCGCGGCAGCGCCAGCAGGTCCCAGGAAGACGGTCGATGTACGGTCCGCGGCAGCGCCAGCAGGTCCCGGTGAAGATGGCTGTTACAACGGGCCGCGGCAGCGCCAGCAGGTCCCAGGGAGATGGTCGATGTACGGTCCGCGGCAGCGCCAGCAGGTCCCGGTGAGGATGGAGGTTGCAGAAGGCCGCGGCAGCGCCAGCAGGCAGAACGATGGGTCACAAGAGCGGGCTACGGCAGCGCCAGTAGACCGTCAAGGCTGAGTTCACTCGGTGTCTCTCGACTCCAGGATACAACTACTTCCTGCTCCGGAGCTGCCCCAGTTATAGGGCTGGTGCCCTTTGATGTCCGGACCCTCCCACTTGGAGGTCGGAGGGTCCGGGATGAAGGTGTCCAGACACCCAGCAGGGGGTGGAGCCAGTGCCTGGGGGAGCTGGGGGCGATCGGCACCTGGCGGGGGAGAGCCTTTGACACCTCGTTCTCCCATTGACCTGCCAAGTGGTCCGCTCACCTCCTGGGTGGATGGTGGTGCCGGGATGTCGGGGCCGGCCAGGCCCGGGGTTGGGGTCGGGGTGAGGCCACGCGGCCGCGTGGTGCAGGGCCCAAGATGGAGGCTTGACCCGGCCGGGGAAGCCGGTGGGGCTGGACCCCGTGATGAGTAGTGGTCCGAGGGCAGAAGATCCGTCGGGAGACGGGGTACAGGTGCTTGTCGCGGGGGTATGCCTGGTGGGCCGGAGCCCGGGCCCTGTCGTGCGGGGAGGGAGCAAGCCCTCTGTGTGGCCTGTCCAACATGCGTCCCCCCCAGCTGAAGGCGGGGAGAGTCACCCATCTCCTTGGGAACTCTCTTCGTCGAGGCGGAAAAAGCGGGACAGGCCATCCGCGTTGGCGTGGTCTTGGCCTGGTCGGTGCTCCACGGTGAAGTCCATTCCCTGTAGGGAAATGGACCAGCGCAAGAGTTTTGGGTTCTCCCCCCGCATCTGCATCAGCCATTGCAGGGGTCGATGGTCGGTTTGCACCCGGAAGTGGGTACCGAAGAGATAGGGTCGGAGCTTTTTGAGGGCCCACACTACTGCAAATGCCTCCCTCTCGATGGTGCTCCAACGCTGTTCTCGGGCCAGGAGACGTCGACTGATGAAGGCCACCGGCTGGTCATGACCTTCGGGGTTCAACTGAGAGAGGACGGCCCCGATGCCGTGGTCGGAGGCGTCGGTCTGCACCACAAATTCCCGACTGTAATCGGGGGCCTGGAGCACAGGGGCGGTGCACAGGGCGGCCTTCAGCTTCTCGAAGGCCGCTTGACAATCAGGAGTCCAGTTAATCCGCTTCGGTTGGTTCTTGGACGTGAGACCCGTGAGGGGCCCCACGATGCTGCCGTAGTCCTTCACGAACCGCCGGTAGTAGCCGGTGAGCCCCAAGAAGGCTCGGACTTCGGTCTGGGTGACGGGGGGCTGCCAGGACTGGATGGCCGCAATCTTAAGTTGTAGGGGGGCCACCAGCCCGCTCCCCACTTGGTGCCCAAGGTAGGTCACAGACCCTTGGCCAATTTGGCACTTGCCGGCCTTAATGGTGAGGCCGGCCCGCTGGAGGGCTTGTAGGACCTCTTGGAGGTGACGGAGGTGGTCGGACCAGTGGCGGCTGTATACAGCGATATCGTCCAGGTAGGCAGCGCTGAACTCTTCGAGCCCCGCCAAGACCTGGTTCACAAGGCGTTGAAACGTGGCGGGGGCATTCTTCATGCCAAAGGGCATGACCTTGAATTGATAGTGGCCATCGGGGGTAGAGAAGGCTGACCGTTCCTGAGCCCTGGGTGTGAGGCCGATCTGCCAGTAGCCCGCTGTTAGGTCGAAGATACTAAGGTAGCGGGCGGCCCCCAGCCGGTCGATCAGCTCGTCTGCTCGGGGGATGGGATGAGCGTCGGTCCGGGTGACAGCGTTCAAGCCCCGGTAGTCGACGCAGAATCTCAGTTCAGGTGCGGTGCCGGGGGCAGCGGCTTTGGGAACCAATACAACCGGACTGGCCCAGGGGCTGTCCGAGGGCTCGATGACCCCGATCGTGAGCATCTTGGCCACTTCCTCTTGTATGCAGGCCCGTACCCGATCTGGTACGCGGTAGGCCCGGTGTCGGACAGGGGGACTGTCCCCGGTGTCTACGTCGTGCAAACACCAAGGGGTGACCCCGGGGGTGAGGGAGAACAGGGCAGCGAACTGCAGCAGGAGGTTCCGGCAGTCCTGGCGTTGCTCCGAAGTGAGGGCGTCAGAGAGCCGGACCCCGTCCACGGAGCCGTCATTCTCCTGAGTCTTCAGGAGATCCGGGAGGGGTTCGGAGTCTTCCTCTGCCCCACTGTCCGTAGCCATCAAGAGGCTGAGTTCTGAGCGCACAAAGTGTGGTTTGAGTCTGTTGGTGTGGAGGACCCGAAGGGGGTTCCGGGAGGTCCCCATGTCGATGAGGTAAGTGACGGGGCTTTTGCGCTCGACCACTTTGAAGGGCCCCGTCCACTTATCTTGCAAGGCACATGGTTCGGTGGGGGACATCACCCATACTTGCTGACCAGGCTCGAATTCAACGGAGGAGGCATTGTGATCATACCACCTCTTCATGTCCTCCTGGCTGGCCTCGAGGTTCGCCTTGGCCATCTCCCTGAAGCGCCGGGTCTGGTTTCGTAGGGCCAGGATGTATTTGAAGACGTCTGGAGGGGTTGTTAGGGGGGCCATCTCCCAACCTTCCTTGACTAGGCTGAGGGGCCCTCGCACAGGGTGCCCGTACAGGAGTTCGAAAGGGCTAAAACCGAGGGACTTCTGGGGAACTTCCCGGTAGGCGAAGAGGAGGCACGGGAGTAGTACATCCCACTGGCGACGGAGGGGCTCTTCCAATCCCCCAATCATCCCCTTGAGAGTGCGGTTAAAACGCTCCACTAGTCCGTTCCCTTGGGGGTGATAGGGGGTCGTGAATCTGTAGGTGACCCCGCATTGTTGCCAGAGGGACTTCATGTATTTGGATATGAAATTCGTGCCTCGGTCGCTGACGACTTCTCGGGGGAAGCCTACCCGGGAGAAGATCCCCATTAGGGCCCGGCCAACCACCGGAGCTGTCACGGTCCGTAGGGGCACCGCCTCGGGGTAGCGGGTGGCATGGTCCACTAGCACTAAGATGAACCTGTGTCCTTGTGCCGTGCGGGGGTCCAGAGGCCCCACAATGTCTATCCCCACCCTCTCGAACGGGGTGGTGACCACAGGGAAGGGTTGCAGAGGGGCTTTCAGCTTCCGACCACTCTTCCCGCTGGCTTGGCATGTGGGGCAAGATCGGCAGTGGTTCAGGACGTCATTCCTCATTTTTGGCCAGAAAAAGTGGGTCACTAGGCGACTGTACGTTTTGTCCTGGCCCAGGTGTCCAGCCAGGGGGACATCGTGGGCTAAGTTGAGCAGAAAGTCTCTGAAGCGGAGAGGTACCACCAGAACTCGACCGGCCCCCAGCTCGGCGATTCTTTGCTCGCTGTAGAGCAGGTCGTTATCCCAGTAGACCCAGTGAGTTCCGGTGGCGTCCCCTGCGCTTTGGGCGCTGGCTTGTTGTCGGAGTCCCTCGAGGGAGGGACAGGTCTTTTGTTCCTGGCGGAACTGTTCTTGGGTGGGCCCCCCTTCTTGACGCCACTGAGCCAGATCCGGAAGGTCCTGGGGTTGCGCGTCCTTTTCGGTCGTCGGGTCCGGGAGGCCGGCCTCGCCGTTGTCCTCTACTGGGGCGACCGGGGGCGGAGGTGCTGGCCATTCGGGTTCTTCTGATCGGGGGGCGGCACGGGCGGCCATGGACCGGGTGGTTATGCAGGCCCAGTCCGGGAGGCCCAGCATCCCCAGGTGCTCTCTTCTCTCGACGGTGGCCCACGGGGAACTCTCGAGATCATTCCCCAGGAGGCAGTCCACGGGGGCATCGTCCCGGACCGTCACCTTCAGCAGGCCGGAGACCCCTCCCCATTCGAATGGGACGCAGGCCATTTTACACATACTCTCAGAGTTATCTGCCGAGCGGACGGGGCAGAGAATGTTCGGCAGGATCTGCTCGGGCTTCACCAGGTGACAGCGGACGGCCGTCACACTGGCGCCGGTGTCACGCAGGGCCTCGGCCCTTTGTCCATTAATGGTCACCCACTGACCATATTTCCTGGTGTTGGCGGGTAGGGGAGCCCGCGGGACCATGTCTCTTCCCCCTAAGCACGCCAGGACCATGGCGGCCGGTTCCCACCCTTGCTGGGCCGGCTCATACTCTTCGGGTTCCTCCGATAATCGCTCTTCCCCCAGGGCGGCGGCCGCTACCTGGCGGGGCTTGGGTGTTTGGTTTAGCGGGCAGCTCGGGTCATTGGCGTAGTGGCCTAGTCGCTGGCACCGGTGGCACGTGACGTTGGCTCGAAACCCAGGCCGCAACGGGGGGTTGCCCCGGCCGGCCGGAGGCGGGGTGCTGGCCACGGGTGTTGCTGGCAAGGCGTCTCTCCCTCGACCCTGGCCCCCTCCTCCTCCCCGAGGACGGTGCTGGCCTTGGCTGCTTCTGTTCTGGTCGTGTGGCCCTTTCCGGCCCACTCGGGTGCTTTCCCATCGGTCAGCTTCGGCGGCGAGCTGCCGGGGGTCAGTCAGCTTACTGTCGAGGAGGTGCTGCCTGAGCTCGACGAAACAGTTGCTTGACAGGTGCTCCCATACCATAAGGTTGAAGAGTTGTTCGTAGGTGGTGACCTGACTCCCCTTGATCCAACCCTCGAAGGCACGGCTGAAATAGTTCACGTATTCTACCCAAGTTGTACCTGGGATCCGGGTGCAGTCTCTGAACCTCTGGCGGTACATCTCGGGTGTGAGGCCGTAGCGGGTGAGGAGGGCAGCCTTCATGTGGTCGTAGGACGACATTTGGTGATCTGGGAGCTGCAGTAGGGCATCGCGACCCTCGTTGATAAACCTCCCCCAAAGTCCGGCTCCCCAATCACTCCGGTCGATCCGGTGGGAGGTCATGGCGATCTCATAGGCTTTAAACCACTGCTGTATGTCGTCTTCTCGGACATACTCGCGGACAACATCCTTGGGGATATGGACTTTTTTCTCAATTGGCCCCGGGGTGTGTGGTCGCTCAGGCACCCCCAGTTCCTTATTCTGTTTTCGCAGTTCTATCTCCGCTAGTCGGCGCTCGTGCTCGAGCGTTATTTTTTTCTCTTCCAGCTCTCTCTGTCTCTGCTTTTCTTCTCGTTCCTCTCGAAGCCGCATATGCTCGAGGTTGAGTTTCTGTTCAGCTAACTTGAGTTCCCCATCCATCTTGAGTCGTGCCATCTCCAACTCGTGTAATCTGACTCTGTCTCTTTCTCGGATCTCCTCCTGTGAGAGGCCCGTTCCCCGCTCCTCGGGAGCCGTGGCGTTCCCCTCTGGTGTGATGCTGTTTTGGTCTGGTGTGACGCTGCTTTGGTCGGAGGGTCCTGCGACCCCAGTTTCTGTCCATGACTCAAGGGCGCGCTTTAGATCATCCTTGGTACTTAGGCCGGTGGTAGCAATGCCAAGTTCTATGCAAAATTGTCTCAGTTCGCGGTGGTTGTATTCTTCTAATTTCTCCATTTGGAATTTCTCGGTGGGGCTGCTATCTTTGGTCGACATCGTGTTTTTGTCGTGGGGTGAGCTACTCTCTGTACGATTACGCGTTGATTCGGATCGCGCCGCTGGCCACCAATGTTAGAAAAGGTAGACGGACCGGGAGGGTCGGCCGGGGTCAGGAGGAGAGGTCTCCGGGGAGAACCGTCTCCAGCGATCGTACAGACAAGTAACTTCCCCCCCACAGACAGATACCACACACGGATAAGGTTCAGTGTTCTTTATAAGCACTTCTTAAGGTACGGGTGAATGGTACAAGGAGGTCTGGACTCAGGGGTCCCCTCGATTCGAGTCTCGCAAGGTAGGAAAGGGGGTAGCGGGACAGTCTGTTTACCAGTCAGGTAGTTCGGATGAGATGATGAGCTCACAATCCTCGAGCTTGGTGGTTAGGTGGTACGGGCCGCGGCAGCGCCAGCAGGTCCCAGAAAGATGGACGATGTACGGTCCGCGGCAGCGCCAGCAGGTCCCGGTGATGATGGTCGTTACAACGGGCCGCGGCAGCGCCAGCAGGTCCCAGGAAGACGGTCGATGTACGGTCCGTGGCAGCGCCAGCAGGTCCCAGGAAGACGGTCGATGTACGGTCCGCGGCAGCGCCAGCAGGTCCCGGTGAAGATGGCTGTTACAACGGGCCGCGGCAGCGCCAGCAGGTCCCAGGGAGATGGTCGATGTACGGTCCGCGGCAGCGCCAGCAGGTCCCGGTGAGGATGGAGGTTGCAGAAGGCCGCGGCAGCGCCAGCAGGCAGAACGATGGGTCACAAGAGCGGGCTACGGCAGCGCCAGTAGACCGTCAAGGCTGAGTTCACTCGGTGTCTCTCGACTCCAGGATACAACTACTTCCTGCTCCGGAGCTGCCCCAGTTATAGGGCTGGTGCCCTTTGATGTCCGGACCCTCGCACTTGGAGGTCGGAGGGTCCGGGATGAAGGTGTCCAGACACCCAGCAGGGGGTGGAGCCAGTGCCTGGGGGAGCTGGGGGCGATCGGCACCTGGCGGGGGAGAGCCTTTGACACCTCGTTCTCCCATTGACCTGCCAAGTGGTCCGCTCACCTCCTGGGTGGATGGTGGTGCCGGGATGTCGGGGCCGGCCAGGCCCGGGGTTGGGGTCGGGGTGAGGCCACGCGGCCGCGTGGTGCAGGGCCCAAGATGGAGGCTTGACCCGGCCGGGGAAGCCGGTGGGGCTGGACCCCGTGATGAGTAGTGGTCCGAGGGCAGAAGATCCGTCGGGAGACGGGGTACAGGTGCTTGTCACGGGGGTATGCCTGGTGGGCCGGAGCTCGGGCCCTGTCGTGCGGGGAGGGAGCAAGCCCTCTGTGTGGCCTGTCCAACAGTGCCCGTACAGGAGTTCGAAAGGGCTAAAGCCGAGGGACTTCTGAGGAACTTCTCGATAGGCAAAGAGGAGGCACGGGAGTAGTACATCCCACTGGCGACGGAGGGGCTCTTCCAATCCCCCAATCATCCCCTTGAGGGTGCGGTTGAATCGCTCCACTAGTCCGTTCCCTTGGGGGTGATAGGGGGTCGTGAATCGGTAGGTGACCCCGCACTGTTGCCAGAGGGACTTCATATATTTTGAGATAAAGTTCGTGCCTCGGTCGCTGACGACTTCTCGGGGGAAGCCCACCCGGGAGAAGATCCCCATTAGGGCCCGGCCAACCACCGGAGCTGTTACAGTTCGTAGGGGCACCGCCTCGGGGTAGCGGGTGGCGTGGTCCACCAGTACCAGGATGAACCTATGTCCTTGTGCCGTGCGGGGGTCCAGGGGCCCCACAATGTCTATTCCTACCCTCTCGAACGGGGTGGTGACCACCGGGAAGGGTTGCAGAGGGGCATTTAGCTTACGGCCGCTCTCCCCACTGGCCTGGCACGTGGGGCAGGACCGGCAGTGGTTAAGGACGTCGTTCCGCATCTTCGGCCAGAAAAAGTGGGTCACTAGGCGACTGTAGGTTTTGTCCTGGCCCAGGTGTCCAGCCAGGGGGACATCGTGGGCCAGAGTTAGTAGGAAGTCTCTGAAGCGGAGAGGTACCACCAGCACTCGACTGGCCCCTAGCTCCGCGATTCTTTGTTCGCTGTATAGCAGGTCGTTATCCCAATAGACCCAATGAGTTCCGGTGGAGTCCCCTGCGCTCTGGGCGCGGGCTTGCTGGCGGAGTCCCTCGAGGGAGGGGCAGGTCTTTTGCTCCTGGCGGAACTGTTCTTGGGTGGGCCCCCCTTCTTGACGCCACTGAGCCAGGCCGGGAAGGTCCTGGGGTTGAGCGACCCCTTCGGCCGTTGGTTCTGGGGGGTCGGCATCGTCGTTGTCCTCTACTGGGGCAACCGGTGGCGGAGGTGCTGGCCATTCTGGTTCTTCTGGTCGGGGGACGGCACGGGCGGCCATGGACCGGGTGGTTACGCAGGCCCAGTCCGGGAGGCCCAGCATCCCCAGGTGCTCTCTTCTTTCGACGGCGGCCCACGGGGAACTCTCAAGGTCATTCCCCAGGAGGCAGTCCACGGGAGCATCATCCCGGACCGTCACCTTCAACAGGCCGGAGACCCCTCCCCATTCGAAGGGGACGCAGGCCATTTGACACAGGCTTTCGGAATTGTCGGCTGAGCGGACGGGGCAGAGAATGTTCGGCAGGATCTGCTCGGGCTTCACCAGGTGACAGCGGACGGCCGTCACACTGGCGCCTGTGTCACGTAAGGCTTCGGCCCGACTCCCATTAATGGTCACCCACTGGCCATACTTCCGGGTGTTGGCGGGTAGGGGAGCCCGCGGGACCATGTCTTTTCCCCCTAGGCATGCTAGAACCATGGCGGCCGGTTCCCACTCTTGCTGGGCCGGCTCATATTCTTCCTGTTCCTCAGATATTCGTTCTTCCCCCAGGGCGGCGGCAGCTACCTGGCGGGGCTTTGGTGTTTGGTTCTGCGGGCAGCTCGGGTCATTGGCGTAGTGGCCGACTCGCTGGCATCGGTGGCACGTGACGTTGGCTCGGAACCCCGGTCGCATCGGGGGGTTGCCTCTGCCGGCCGGGGGCGGGGTGCTGGCCGCGGGTGTGGCCGGGATGGTGTCTCTCCCTCGCCCCTGGCCTCCTCCTCCTCCCCGGGGACGGTGCTGACCCTGGTTGTTTCGGTTTTGCTCGTGTGGCCCTCTCCGGCCCACTCGGGTGCTTTCCCATCGGTCAGCTTCGGCGGCGAGTTGCCGTGGGTCAGTCAATTTACTGTCGAGGAGGTGCTGCCTGAGCTCGACGAAGCAGTTGTTCGACAGGTGTTCCCATACCATAAGATTAAAGAGTTGCTCGTAGGTTGTTACGTGGCTTCCCTTGATCCAACCCTCGAAGGCTCGGCTGAAATAATTGACGTATTCCACCCAAGTTGTACCCGGGATCCGGGTGCAGTCTCTGAACCTCTGGCGGTACATCTCGGGTGTGAGTCCGTAGCGGGTGAGGAGGGCAGCCTTCATGTGGTCGTAGGATGACATCTGGTGATCTGGGAGCTGCAGTAGGGCATCGCGGCCTTCGTTGACGAACCTCCCCCATATGCCGGCTCCCCAATCACTCCGGTCGATCCGGTGGGAGGTCATGGCGATCTCATAGGCTTTGAACCACTGTTGTATGTCGTCCTCTCGGACATACTCTCGGACAACATCCTTGGGGATGTGGACTTTTTTCTCGGTTGCTCCCGGGGTGTGCGGTCGCTCAGGCACCCCCGGTTCTTTATTCTGTTTCCGAAGTTCTATTTCCGCCAGTTTGCGATCGTGTTCGAGTGTTATTCTTTTTTCCTCGAGCTCTCTCTGTCTCTGTTTTTCTTCCCGTTCTTCTCGGAACCGCAGATGTTCTAGATTTAGTTTTTGCTCGGCTAACTTTAGTTCACCGTCCATCTTGAGTCGTGCCATTTCCAACTCATGTAATCTGGTTCTTTCTCTTTCTTGGATCTCCTCCTGCGAGAGGCCCGTTCCCCGCTCCTCGGGAGCCATGGCGTTCCTCTCTGGGGCGACACTGTTTTGGTCGGAGGATCCGGCGACCCCGGTTTCTGCCCACGACTCAAGGGCGTGCTTCAAATCGTCTTTGGTACTCAGGCCAGTGGTAGCAATGCCTAGTTCCATGCAGAATTGTTTAAGTTCGCGGTGGCTATATTCTTCCAACTTATCCATTTGGAACTTTTCAGTGGAACCGCTATCTTTGGCTGACATCGTGGTTTTGTCGTGGGATGAGCTACTCTCTGTACGATTACGCGTTGATTCGGATCGCGCCGCTGGCCACCAATGTTAGACGGACCGGGAGGGTCGGCCGAGGACAGGGGGAGAGGTCTCCGGGGAGAGCCGTCTCCAGCGATCGTACAGATAAATAACTTCCCCCCCACAGACAGACACCACACAGGGAGAAGATTTAGCGTTCTTTATAGGCAATTTCTTAAGGTACGATGAAATGGTACAAGGAGGTCTGGACTCAGAGGTCCCCTCGATTCGAGTCTCTCAAGATGGGGAAAAGGGGGTAGCGGGACAGTCTGGTTACCAGTCTGGTAGTTGAGATGGTATGGTGGATAGCTCACAATCCTCGAGCTTGGTGTTCTAGCTTGGACGGGCCGCGGCAGCGCCAGCAGGTCCCGGTGAAGATGGTCGATACACGGTCCGCGGCAGCGCCAGCAGGTCCCGGTGAGGATGGTCGATATACGGTCCGCGGCAGCGCCAGCAGGTCCCGGTGAAGATGGTCGTTACAACGGACCGCGGCAGCGCCAGCAGGTCCCGACGAGGATGGATGTTGCAGAAGGCCGCGGCAGCGCCAGCAGGCAGGACGATAGTTCACAAGGCAGGCTACGGCAGCGCCAGTAGTCCGTCAAGGCTGAGTTCTCTCGGTGTCTCTCGACTCCAGGATACAACTGCCTTCCTGCTCCGGAGCTGCTCTAGTTATAGGGCTGGCGCCCTTTGATGTCCGGACCCTCGCACTTTGAGGTCGGAGGGTCCGGGATGAAGGTGTCCAGACACCCAGCAGGGGGTGGAGCCAGCGCCTGGGGGAGCTGGAGGCGATCGGCACCTGGCGGGGGAGAGCCCTTGACGCTTCGTTCTCCCATTGACCTGCCAAGTGGTCCGCTCACCTCCTGGGTGGATGGTGGTGCCGGGATGTCGGGCCGGCCAGGCCCAGGGTTAGGGTCGGGTGGAGGCCACGCGGCCTCGTGGCGCAGGGCCCAAGATGGCGGCCTGATCCGGCCGGGGGAGCCGGTGGTGGTTCGGTCCCGTGATACATGGAGGTCCGGGGGCAGGAGTTCCGTTGGGAGACGGGGTGCGGGTGGTTCTTGTGGATAACACCTGGCGGGCCGGGGCTTGGGCCCTGTCATGCGGGGAGGGAGCAAGCCCTTCGGGTGGCCTGTCCAACAGTGACTCTCCCCGCCTTCAGCTGGGGGGGACGCATGTTGCACAGGCCACACGAAGGGCTTGCTCCCTCCCCGCATGACAGGGCCCAAGCCCCGGCCCGCCAGGTGTTATCCACAAGAATCACCCGCACCCCGTCTCCCAACGGAACTCCTGCCCCCGGACCTCCATGTATCACGGGACCGAACCACCACCGGCTCCCCCGGCCGGATCAAGCCGCCATCTTGGGCCCTGCGCCACGAGGCCGCGTGGCCTCCACCCGACCCTAACCCTGGGCCTGGCCGGCCCCGACATCCCGGCACCACCATCCACCCAGGAGGTGAGCGGACCACTTGGCAGGTCAATGGGAGAACGAAGCGTCAAGGGCTCTCCCCCGCCAGGTGCCGATCGCCTCCAGCTCCCCCAGGCGCTGGCTCCACCCCCTGCTGGGTGTCTGGACACCTTCATCCCGGACCCTCCGACCTCCAAGTGCGAGGGTCCGGACATCAAAGGGCGCCAGACCTATAACTAGGGCAGCTCCGGAGCAGGAAGGCAGTTGTATCCTGGAGTCGAGAGACACCGAGAGAACTCAGCCTTGACGGACTACTGGCGCTGCCGTAGCCCTGCCTTGTGAACTATCGTCCTGCCTGCTGGCGCTGCCGCGGCCTTCTGCAACATCCATCCTCGTCGGGACCTGCTGGCGCTGCCGCGGTCCGTTGTATCGACCATCTTCACCGGGACCTGCTGGCGCTGCCGCGGACCGTGTATCGACCATCTTCACCGGGACCTGCTGGCGCTGCCGCGGACCGTGTATCGACCATCTTCACCGGGACCTGCTGGCGCTGCCACGGCCCGTCCAAGCTAGAACACCGAGCTCGAGGATTGTGAGCTATCCACCATACCATCTCAACTACCAGACTGGTAACCAGACTGTCCCGCTACCCCCTTTTCCCCATCTTGAGAGACTTGAATCGAGGGGACCCCTGAGTCCAGACCTCCTTGTACCATTTCATCGTACCTTAAGAAATTGCCTATAAAGAACGCTAAATCTTCTCCCTGTGTGGTGTCTGTCTGTGGGGGGGAAGTTATTTATCTGTACGATCGCTGGAGACGGCTCTCCCCGGAGACCTCTCCCCTTGTCCTCGGCCGACCCTCCCGGTCCGTCTAACAATCCCCCCTCCCTGACCTGATCCATTGCACCCCTACTCAAGTATCCACCCCTCCCTGTCCTGATCCATTGCACCCCTACTCAAGTGTCCGCCCCTCCCCGTTCCCATCCATTGCACCCCTACTCAAGTATCCGCCCCTCCCTGTCCTGATCCATTGCACCCCTACTCAAGTATCCGCCCCTCCCTGTCCTGATCCATTGCACCCCTACTCAAGTATCTGCCCCTCCCTGTCACCTGCTGCACCCCTACTCAAGTATCTACCCCTCCCTGTCCTGGTCCACTGCACCCCTACTCAAGTATCCACCCCTCCGTGCCTGATCCACTGCACCCCTACTCAAGTATCCGCCCCTCCCTGTCTTGATCCATTGCACCCCTACTCAAGTGTCTGCCCCTCCCCATCCTGGTCCATTGCACCCCTACTCAAGTACCCGCCCCTCCCTGTCCTGATCCACTGCACCCTTACTCAGGTGTCTGCCCCTCCCCGTCCTGATCCATTGCACCCCTACTCAAGTATCCGCCCCTCCCTGTCCTGATCCATTGCACCCCTACTCAAGTGTCCACCCCTTCGCTGCCCTGATCCATTGCACCTCTACTCAAGTGTTTGCCCCTCCCCATCCTGGTCCATTGCACCCCTACACAAGTGTCCGCCTCTCCCTGTCCTGATCCACTGCACCCCTTCTCAAGTGTCTGCCCTTCCCTGTCCTGATCCATTGCACCCCTACTCAAGTATCTGCCCCTCCCCATCCTGGTCCATTGCACCCCTACTCAAGTATCCGCCCCTCCCTGTCACCTGCTGCACCCCTACTCGAGTGTCTGCCCCTCCCCGTCCTGATGCATTGCACCCCTACTCAAGTATCCGCCCCTTCCCGTCCTGATCCATTGCACCCCTACTCAAGTATCCACCCCTCCCTGTCCAGATCCATTGCACCCCTACTCAAGTGTCCGCCCCTCCCCGTTCTCATCAATTGCTCCCCTAACCAATTGTCCGCACTTCCCTGTCCTGATCCACTGCACCCCTACTCAAGTATCCACCCCTCCCTGTCCTGATCCATTGCACCCCTACTCAAGTGTCCGCCCCTCCCCATCCTGTTCCATTGAACCCCTACTTAAGTATCCGCCCCTCCCTGTCCTGCTCCACTGCACCCCTACTCAAGTATCTGCCCCTCCCTGTCCTGATCCATTCCACCCCAACTCAAGTATCCGCCCCTCCCTGTCCTGATCCATTGCACCTCTACTCAAGGATCCGCCCCTCCCTGTCCTGATCCATTGCACCTCTACTCAAGTATCCGCCCCTCCCTGTCACCTGCTGCACCCCTACTCAAGTATCCCCCCTCCCTGTCCTGATCCACTGCACCCCTACTCAAGTATCCACACCTCCCTGTCCTGACCCACTGCACCCCTACTCAAGTATCTGCCCCTCCCTGTCCTGATCCATTGCACCCCTACTCAAGTATCCGCCCCTCCCTGTCCTGATCCATTGCACCCCCTACTCAAGTATCCGCCCCTCCCTGTCCTGATCCATTGCACCCCTACTGAGGTATCCACCCCTCCCTGTCACCTGCTGCACCCCTACTCAAGTAACCCCCTCCCTGACCTGATCCATTGCACCCCTACTCAAGTATCCACCCCTCCCTGTCCTGATCCATTGCACCCCTACTCAAGTGTCCGCCCCTCCCCGTTCCCATCCATTGCACCCCTACTCAAGAATCCGCCCCTCCCTGTCCTGATCCATTACACCCCTACTGAAGTATCCGCCCCTCCTTGTCCTGATCCATTGCACCCCTACTCAAGTATCCGCCCCTCCCTGTCACCTGCTGCACCCCTACTCAAGTATCCACCCCTCCCTCTCCTGGTCCACTGCCCCCCTACTCAAGTATCCGCCCCTCCGTGTCCTGATCCACTGCACCCCTACTCAAGTATCCGCCCCTCCCTGTCTTGATCCATTGCACCCCTACTCAAGTGTCCGCCCCTCCCCATCCTGGTCCATTGCACCCCTACTCATGTACCCGCCCCTCCCTGTCCTGATCCACTGCACCCTTACTCAGGTGTCTGCCCCTCCCTGTCCTGATCCATTGCACCCCTACTCAAGTATCCGCCCCTCCCTGTCCTGCTCCATTGCACCCCTACTCAAGTGTCCACCCTTCGCTGTCCTGATCCATTGCACCCCTACTCAAGTGTTTGCCCCTCCCCATCCTGGTCCATTGCACCCCTACACAAGTGTCCGCCTCTCCCTGTCCTGATCCACTGCACCCCTTCTCAAGTGTCTGCCCCTCCCTGTCCTGATCCATTGCACCCCTACTCAAGTATCTGCCCCTCCCCATCCTGGTCCATTGCACCCCTACTCAAGTATCCGCCCCTCCCTGTCACCTGCTGCACCCCTACTCAAGTGTCCGCCCCTCCCCGTTCTCATCCATTGCTCCCCTACCCAATTGTCCGTCCTTCCCTGTCCTTATCCACTGCACCCCTACTCAAGTATCCGCCCCTCCCTGTCCTGATCCATTGCACCCCTACTCAAGTGTCCGCCCCTCCCCATCCTGGTCCATTGAACCTCTACTCAAGTATCCGCCCCTCCCTGTCACCTGCTGCACCCCTACTCAAGTGTCTGCCCCTCCCCGTCCTGATCCATTGCACCCCTACTCAAGTATCCGCCTCTCCCCGTCCTGATCCATTGCACCCCTACTCAAGTATCCGCCCCTCCCTGTCTAGATCCATTGCACCCCTACTCAAGTGTCCGCCCCTCCCCGTTCTCATCCATTGCTCCCCTAACCAATTGTCCGCCCTTCCCTGTCCTGATCCACTGCATCCCTACTCAAGTATCCGCCCCTCCCTGTCCTGATCCATTGCACCCCTACTCAAGTGTCCGCCCCTCCCCATCCTGGTCCATTGAACCCCTACTCAAGTCTCCACCCCTCCCTGTCACCTGCTGCACCCCTACTCAAGTGTCTGCCCCTCCCCGTCCTGATCCATTGCACCCCTACTCAAGTATCCGCCCCTCCCTGTCCTGATCCATTGCACCCCTACTCAAGTATCTGCCCCTCCCTGTCACCTGCTGCACCCCTACTCAAGTGTCCGCCCCTCCCCATTTTCATCCATTGCTCCCCTACTCAAGTGTCCGCCCCTCCCTGTCCTGATCCACTGCACCCCTACTCAAGTATCCGCCCCTGTTAGACGGACCGGGAGGGTCGGCCGAGGACAAGGGGAGAGGTCTCCGGGGAGAGCCGTCTCCAGCGATCGTACAGATAAATAACTTCCCCCCCACAGACAGACACCACACAGGGAGAAGATTTAGCGTTCTTTATAGGCAATTTCTTAAGGTACGATGAAATGGTACAAGGAGGTCTGGACTCAGGGGTCCCCTCGATTCGAGTCTCTCAAGATGGGGAAAAGGGGGTAGCAGGACAGTCTGGTTACCAGTCTGGTAGTTGAGATGGTATGGTGGATAGCTCACAATCCTCGAGCTCGGTGTTCTAGCTTGGACGGGCCGCGGCAGCGCCAGCAGGTCCCGGTGAAGATGGTCGATACACGGTCCGCGGCAGCGCCAGCAGGTCCCGGTGAAGATGGTCGATGCACGGTCCGCGGCAGCGCCAGCAGGTCCCGGTGAAGATGGTTGTTACAACGGTCCGCGGCAGCGCCAGCAGGTCCCGACGAGGATGGATGTTGCAGAAGGCCACGGCAGCGCCAGCAGGCAGGACGATAGTACGCAAGGCAGGGCTACGGCAGCGCCAGTAGTCCGTCAAGGCTGAGTTCTCTCGGTGTCTCTCGACTCCAGGATACAACTGCCTTCCTGCTCCGGAGCTGCCCTAGTTATAGGTCTGGCGCCCTTTGATGTCCGGACCCTCGCACTTGGAGGTCAGAGGGTCCGGGATGAAGGTGTCCAGACACCCAGCAGGGGGTGGAGCCAGCGCTTGGGGGGAGCTGGAGGCGATCGGCACCTGGCGGGGGAGAGCCCTTGACGCTTCGTTCTCCCATTGACCTGCCAAGTGGTCCGCTCACCTCCTGGGTGGATGGTGGTGCCGGGATGTCGGGGCCGGCCAGGCCCAGGGTTAGGGTCGGGTGGAGGCCACGCGGCCTCGTGGCGCAGGGCCCAAGATGGCGGCTTGATCCGGCCGGGGGAGCCGGTGGTGGTTCGGTCCCGTGATACATGGAGGTCCGGGGGCCGGAGGTCCGTTGGGAGACGGGGTGCGGGTGATTTTTGTGGATAACACCTGGCGGGCCGGGGCTTGGGCCCTGTCATGCGGGGAGGGAGCAAGCCCTTCGTGTGGCCTGTCCAACAGCCCCTCCCTGTCCTGATCCATTGCACCCCAACTCAAGTATCCGCCCCTCCCGGTCCTGATCCATTGCACCCCTACTCAAGTGCCTACCTCTCCCTGTCCTGATCCATTGCACCCCTACTCAAGTATCCCCCCTCCCTGTCCTGATCCATTGCACCCCTACTCAAGTATCCGCCCCTCCCCTCCCTGATCCATTGCACCCCTACTCAAGTGTCTGCCCCTCCCTGTCCTGATCCATTGCACTCTTACTCAAGTGCCTGCCCCTCCCTGTCCTGATCCATTGCACCCCTACTCAAGTATCCGCCCCTCCCCGCCCTGATCCATTGCACCCCTACTCAAGTGCCTGCCCCTCCCGGTCCTGATCCATTGCACCCCTACTCAAGTGCCTGCCCCTCCCTGTCCTGATCCATTGCACCCCTACTCAAGTATCCGCCCCTCCCCGCCCTGATCCATTGCACCCCTACTCAAGTATCCGCCCCTCCCTGTCCAGATCCATTGCACCCCTACTCAAGTGTCCGCCCCTCCCCGTTCTCATCCATTGCACCCCTACTCAAGTGTCTGCCCCTCCCCGTTCTCATCCATTGCACCCCTACTCAAGTATCCGGCCCTCCCTGTCCTGATCCATTGCAACCCTACTCAAGTATCTGCCCCTCCCTGTCCTGATCCACTGCACCCTTACTCAGGTGTCTGCCCCTCCCCGTACTGATCCATTGCACCCCTACTCAAGTATCCGCCTGTTGGAAAGTGTCTCTGGGCGATCTCTTCCCGAGTCGTCCTCAAGCGGAGCGCCGCGAGTCTCTCAGCAGGCACAGGTGGTCGGAGTTCAGGAGCCGCGATTCCGTCAGCAGGGCTCAGATGGTTCAGTAGCTGGGGGCCGCGAGTCACTCAGCAGGCCTAGGTGGTTCAGTGCTCGAGAGCCGCGACCTCGTCCGCAGGGCTCAGGTGGTTCAATAGCAAGAGGCCGCGAGTCACTCAGCAGGCCCAGGTGATTTCAGCGTTCAGGAGCCGCGACAGCGTCAGCAGGCTCAGATGGTTCCAGGTCTTCTCTACTTTCGTTCCTCCGGCACCCCTTGTTATACTCCGCTGGCTCTTTGAAGTCCGGAGTCCTCGCAGAGGGGGGACGGGGGTGACGGAGGGGGTTCGGCGGGATTTCCTGCCGCTCAGTCTTTTAGTCTTTTCAGGTGGGTCTGGGAGGGACCCCAGACGCTCGGCAGGGGAGGCGCCTGCTCCCCAGGGGCCTGGTGGCCGATCGAGTCCTCCCGGGGAAGGCGACCCGAGGTGTGACTGGGCTGGCGCCTCTGGGTCTGGCTCGAGGGTTCCCGCTCCCTCGGGTGGACATGCGTGGTAGGGTGTTTGAGTCTGTCAGGCCTCTGGCCGGCCCGCGGAGCGGGGGTGGCTGGGCGTCCGGAGCCGGAGATGTCGTGTCTTGAGGGTGGTTGCAGGTTGGCTGGATGATGGAGAGGGCAACGCCGTGAGGCCGGTCTCACACGCGTCCCCCCCAGCTGAAAGGCGTGGAGAACTACCCATCCACCGGGGGGTTCTCCTCGCCGAAGCGGAAGAATCGGGACAGGCCGTCGGCGTTGGCATGATCCGCCCCGGGGCGATGTTCGACCGTGAAATCCATTCCTTGGAGGGAGATGGACCATCGTAGTAGTTTGGGGTTCTCCCCCCTCATCCGCATTAACCATTGCAAGGGCCGGTGGTCCGTCTGTACTCGAAAATGGGTTCCGAACAAGTAGGGCCGCAGTTTCTTGAGGGCCCAGACTACGGCAAAGGCCTCTCGCTCTATAGTACTCCAACGCTGCTCCCTCGGCAGCAGCCTTCGGCTGATGAAGGCTATGGGCCGATCAATGCCCTTGTCGTCGAACTGTGAGAGTACGGCCCCGATGCCGTGTTCGGATGCGTCGGTCTGGACCACGAACTCTTGGGAGTAGTCGGGGGCCTTGAGTACGGGAGCGGTGCACATGGCGGTTTTCAAGGCGTCGAACGCCTGCTGGCACTGGGTGGTCCACTGCACCTTCTGCGGAAGCTTTTTGGAGGTCAACTCTGTGAGGGGCCCTGCGATACTACCATAGTTTTTAATGAACCTCCGGTAGTATCCCGTAAGGCCCAGGAAGGCTCGAACCTCTGTCTGCGTGGTGGGGGGCTCCCAGAACTTGATGGCATCGATCTTCGGCTGGAGAGGAGCGACTTGGCCGCTGCCCACCTGATGCCCCAGGTAGACCACGGAGCCTTGCCCGAGCTGGCATTTGCTGGCTTTCACTGTTAGGCCTGCTTTGCGCAGGGCCATTAGTACTTGTTGGAGGTGCTGGAGATGCTCGTGCCATTGAGAGCTGAACACGGCGATGTCGTCAAGGTACGCTGCGCTGAACTCCTCGAGTCCGGCCAGGACCTTGTTCACCAACCGCTGGAACGTGGCGGGGGCGTTTTTCATTCCGAACGGCATGACCCTGAAGCGGTAGTGGCCAGCTGGCGTGGAGAAGGCAGAGCGCTCTTTCGCTCCTTCCGTGAGAGCGATCTGCCAGTATCCGCAGGTCAGGTCGAAAGTGCTGAGGAACTGGGCGGCCCCCAGGCGGTCGATGAGCTCGTCGGCTCGGGGAATAGGGTGAGCGTCTGCGCGGGTGACCGCGTTGAGCCCCCGATAGTCTACACAGAATCTTAGTTCGGGGGCGGCCCCTGGGGAGGCCGCCTTCGGGACCAGAACCACCGGGCTGGCCCAGGGGCTGTCGGAGGGCTCGATGACTCCTAGGGTGAGCATTTTCTGTACTTCGGTCTTGATGCAGGTGCGGACTCGGTCAGGCACCCGGTAGGCTCGGTGTCTCACAGGCGGGCAGTCGCCAGTGTCCACGTCGTGGACACACCAGTCGGTCACCCTTGGAATGAGGGAGAAGAGGTCTGCGAATTGTCCGAGCAGCTGGCGGCAGTCGTCGGCCTGTCGGGGAGTGAGGGTGGCCGACAGTTTCACTCCCTCCACGGACCCGTCCAGTTCTTTCGTGCACAGGAGGTCGGGCAGGGGTTCGGTGTCTTCTTCTGCCCCCTCATCGGTGGCCAGTAGCAAACTCAATTCTGTCCGTACAAAGTGGGGCTTGAGACGGTTTACGTGGAGGACCCGGAGGGGGTTCCGTGGGGACTGTACGTCGACCAGATACGTGACCTGGCTCTTCCGTTCGACCACCTTGAAGGGACCAGTCCATTTGTCTTGTAGGGCGCAGGGTTTCACCGGGGCCATGACCCAAACCTGCTGGCCCGGCTGGAACTCGACCAGGGTTGCGTTTTGGTCATACCAGCGCTTCATTTCTTCTTGGCTGGCCTCGAGGTTAGCCTCTGCAAGTTCTCTAAACTTCCTCGTCTGGTTGCGGAGTGCCAGGATGTAGCGGAACACATCAGGGGGTGTCCCCCGGGGGCTTGTCTCCCAGCCCTCTTTGACCAGGCTC
Organism: Triturus cristatus; assembly: GCF_964204655.1. Lineage (NCBI taxonomy): Eukaryota > Metazoa > Chordata > Amphibia > Caudata > Salamandridae > Triturus > Triturus cristatus. Next base: position 1,093,925,355 of record NC_140588.1, on the reverse strand, counting down.
AGGGGCCCTCGGACGGGATGTCCGTACAGCAGTTCGAAGGGGCTGAACCCCAGAGACTTTTGGGGAACCTCCCGGTATGCGAACAGGAGGCAAGGGAGGAGGATGTCCCACTTCCGGCGTAGGGGCTCTTCGAGGCCCAGGATCATTCCCTTTAGAGTTCTGTTGAAGCGTTCCACCAGGCCGTTGCCCTGGGGGTGGTAGGGGGTCGTGAACTTATACGTGACTCCGCACTGCTGCCACAGGGACTTCATGTAGCGGGATATAAAGTTCGTGCCGCGATCACTCACAACCTCGCGGGGAAATCCGACACGGGAGAAGATCCCCATGAGAGCCCGGCCCACCACGGGGGCCGTCACGGTGCGGAGGGGGATGGCTTCGGGGTAGCGGGTGGCATGGTCCACCAGGACAAGGATGAATCTGTGGCCCTGAGCGGTCTTCGGGTCCAGGGGTCCCACGATGTCGATGCCGACCCGCTCGAATGGGGTACTCACAACGGGGAATGGTTGTAAGGGGGCCTTGCGCTTTCCGCCACTCTTCCCACTGCCCTGGCACGTGAGGCAGGACCTGCAGTGTGTTTCTACATTCGCCCGCATCTTGGGCCAATAGAAGTGGGTCACCAATCGCTGGTATGTCTTGTCTTGGCCTAAGTGTCCTGCCAAGGGTACATCGTGGGCCAGGCCCAGGAGGAGGCTCCGGAACCGCAGGGGTACCACCAGTACTCGTGCTGCGCCTAGCTCTGCGGACTTCTGCTCGCTGTAGAGGAGGCCATTGTCCCAATAGACCCAATGGGTTCCGGTTTGGTCACCGGCGACCTGGGCTGCGGCTTGTTGTCTAAGTCCCTCGAGGGAGGGGCAAGTGGTCTGTTCCTGGCAGAACTCTTCGCGGGAGGGCCCCCCTTCGCAGCGCCACTGGGCCAACTCGGGCAGTTCTTCGAGTTCCATCGGGGCCTCTGGGGCGGAAGGTTCCGGTCCTTCCCCTGGGTTAGTGTCTCCTTCCCCCTCGGAAGGAGGGTGGTCTGCTTCTGGTAGGGGGTCCCTGCTCTCGGGGACAGTGTTCGGTAAGAGGGCTTCCCCGCCCTTGGAGAGAGGCAATCGTGCGGTCATGGAGCGCGTGGTGGCGCAGACCCATTCTGGTAGGCCCATCATCTCCAGGTGGGCTCTTCGTTCTACCTGCCCCCACGGGGAACTCTCCAGGTCGTTGCCCAGGAGGCAGTCTACGGGCTGCGAGGTCCGGACCGCTACCTTCAGTTCTCCGGAGACCCCTCCCCACTCGAAGGGCACCAGGGCCATCTGGCAGAGGCTCTCAGAATTGTCGGAGGATATGACCGGACAGAGGGCCCCGGCCAGGATCTGGTCTTCTGAAATTAGGCTGCGGTGGACCGCGGTGACACTCGCCCCGGTGTCGCGGAGGCCCTCGACTCGGTGGCCGTTGATGGTCACCCGCTGTCGGTACTTTTCTGTGTTGGCGGGCAAGGGTGTCCCGGGGACCATTTCACGATCACCAAGGGAGACCAGGGCCATGGCCGCCGGTTCCCATTCCTCGGAGTCTTCCATTTCTTCCCCCAGAGCCACGGAGGCCATCTGCCGGGCCGTGGGGTTGGTCGTCGTGGTTCGCTGATACTGGGGACACTGGGGGTCATTGGCGTAGTGCCCGGTCTGCTGGCAGCGGAAGCAGGTGAGCCTAGCTCGTGGACCGGGTCGTCCTGGGGCTCCGGTGCTGGCGGGAGACTGGGCCAACCCCGCCGCTGGTGGGCTGCTGGGGGGGCTGGTGGAGGACCCCCCGGCAAAGTCTCTTGGTCGGCCGTGGTTCCCTCCGCCCCTCTGGCGGGGGGGACCCTGACTGTTGCGGCCGTAGTCCCCCACAGGGCCCCGGGTGGCCCGGGTGTTCACCCAACGATCAGCCTCAGCGGCCAGCTTCCGAGGGTCGGTAAGCTTACTGTCTAGGAGATGCTGGCGCAGTTCTATAAAGCAATTGGCCGCTAAATGCTCCCAGGCGATCAGATCGAACAGTTCTTCGAAGGTGGAGACCTTGCTGCCCTTGATCCAGCCGTCCAAGGCGCGGCTGTAAAAGTTCACGTATTCGACCCACGTGGTGCCCGGTATCTTTTTGCAATCTCGGAACCGTTGTCGGTACATTTCGGGGGTGAGTCCATACCGGCCCACGAGGGCTTCCTTCATGTGGCTGTAGGAGTTCATGACCGCGGAGGGCAGATCGAGCAGAGTGTCCCTTCCTTCGCTTAAGAACCGGCCCCATAGGCCAGCCCCCCAATCCTTTTGCGGGATTCGATGTGAGGTCATGGCGACTTCATAGGCCTTAAACCACTGCTGGATATCATCGTTCTTATAATACTCCTTTACCACATCCTTGGGGATGTGAACTTTGGTTTCCCCGGTGGGAGCGGGCGGTGGATTCCCGGGTGGCTGTGACTTTTCATTCCTGGCCCGCCACTCAATCTCCTTCAGGCCGCGCTCATGTTCTAGCTGGAGTTTCTTTTTGTCGTGCTCCCTTTGGAGTCTCTTCTCTTCGAGTTCCCCTTGTAGCCGCAACTGCTCGACGGCTAACTTCTTCTCTGCCAGTTTTATCTCTCCCTCGATTTTTAGTTTTGCCAGTTCCAGTTCGTGGTTGCGGCTTCTCTCCCGGTCCGCTAGTTCCTCGGGGGACAGGTTCCCCTCTGGCCCGTTGTTTCTCGCCGGGGTGCTTGGTTGTTCATGGGTAGAGTCTCTTTCCGTTTGGGTCGGGGGCGCCCCCGTCTCGACCCAGGCTTTCAGTACTTTCTGGAAGTCTTCCTTTGTGCTTAGTCCGGTGGTAGCGATGCCAAGGTCTTTGCAAAACTGTTTTAGTTCCCTATGCGTGTAATAGTCCAATTGATCCTCTCGGAACGGTGAGCTTATTTCGGTACCTGCGGCACCCAGGGAGGTTTCTCCTTCCATCTCTGTTTGGTAGTGCGTCAGTCGTTCACTGCACGCTCTCTTTCGGTGTCGGCTCGGATCCCGTCGTCTGCCACCAAATGTTGGAAAGGCGTTCGCCGGAGGGGGGTTCGATACACGTCTGGCCCACCCCTTTGACCCACCTCTCCCAAGTAAGCCGAACCAGGCGCGCACACCCTGAACGGCACTGCGAACAGAGGGACACCACACGTATGCTTTGTAGGACGATAGGTTCTTTATCGATGATTTCAAGGGATCTTTATGACCCAAAAGGCAAATGATACAGCAGTGGCACAACGTACCACAAGTTAGTCGTGGGGAATGGGGGTAGCGGGACAGTCTTTCAAGATAGTGTCTCTGCGAAATACCCTGCGGAAGCTCACAATCCTCGAGCTGGAGGGTGTCGTGTCTCTGGGCGATCTCTTCCCGAGTCGTCCTCAAGCGGAGCGCCGCGAGTCTCTCAGCAGGCACAGGTGGTCGGAGTTCAGGAGCCGCGATTCCGTCAGCAGGGCTCAGATGGTTCAGTAGCTGGGGGCCGCGAGTCACTCAGCAGGCCTAGGTGGTTCAGTGCTCGAGAGCCGCGACCTCGTCCGCAGGGCTCAGGTGGTTCAATAGCAAGAGGCCGCGAGTCACTCAGCAGGCCCAGGTGATTTCAGCGTTCAGGAGCCGCGACAGCGTCAGCAGGCTCAGATGGTTCCAGGTCTTCTCTACTTTCGTTCCTCCGGCACCCCTTGTTATACTCCGCTGGCTCTTTGAAGTCCGGAGTCCTCGCAGAGGGGGGACGGGGGTGACGGAGGGGGTTCGGCGGGATTTCCTGCCGCTCAGTCTTTTAGTCTTTTCAGGTGGGTCTGGGAGGGACCCCAGACGCTCGGCAGGGGAGGCGCCTGCTCCCCAGGGGCCTGGTGGCCGATCGAGTCCTCCCGGGGAAGGCGACCCGAGGTGTGACTGGGCTGGCGCCTCTGGGTCTGGCTCGAGGGTTCCCGCTCCCTCGGGTGGACATGCGTGGTAGGGTGTTTGAGTCTGTCAGGCCTCTGGCCGGCCCGCGGAGCGGGGGTGGCTGGGCGTCCGGAGCCGGAGATGTCGTGTCTTGAGGGTGGTTGCAGGTTGGCTGGATGATGGAGAGGGCAACGCCGTGAGGCCGGTCTCACACCGCCCCTCCCTGTCCTGATCCATTGCACCCCTACTCAAGTGTCCGCCCCTTCGCTGTCATAATCCATTGCACCTCTACTCAAGTGTTCGCCCCTCCCCATCCTGGTCCATTGCACCCCTACACAAGTGTCCGCCTCTCCATGTCCTGATCCACTGCACCCCTTCTCAAGTGTCTGCCCCTCCCTTTCCTGATCCATTGCACCCCTACTCAAGTATCTGCCCCTCCCCATCCTGGTCCATTGCACCCCTACTCAAGTATCCGCCCCTCCCTGTCACCTGCTGCACCCCTACTCAAGTGTCTGGCCCTCCCCGTCCTGATGCATTGCACCCCTACTCAAGTATCCGCCCCTCCCTGTCACCTGCTGCACCCCTACTCAAGTGTCCGCCCCTCCCCGTTCTCATCCATTGCTCCCCTACCCAATTGTCCGCCCTTCCCTGTCCTGATACACTGCACCCCTACTCAAGTTTCCGCCCCTCCCTGTCCTGATCCATTGAACCCCTACTCAAGTGTCCGCCCCTCCCCATCCTGGTCCATTGAACCCCTACTCAAGTATCCGCCCCTCCCTGTCACCTGCTGCACCCCTACTCAAGTGTCTGCCCCTCCCCGTCCTGATCCATTGCACCCCTACTCAAGTATCCGCCCCTCCCTGTCCTGATCCATTGCACCCCTACTCAAGTATCTGCCCCTCCCTGTCGCCTGCTGCACCCCTACTCAAGTGCCTGCCCCTCCCCGTTCCCATCCATTGCACCCCTACTCAAGTATCCGCCCCTCCCTGTCCTGATCCATTACACCCCTACTGAAGTATCTGCCCCTCCTTGTCCTGATCCATTGCACCCCTACTCAAGTATCCGCCCCTCCCTGTCACCTGCTGCACCCCTACTCAAGTATCCACCCCTCCCTCTCCTGGTCCACTGCCCCCCTACTCAAGTATCCGCCCCTCCGTGTCCTGATCCACTGCACCCCTACTCAAGTATCCGCCCCTCCCTGTCTTGATCCATTGCACCCCTACTGAAGTATCTGCCCCTCCTTGTCCTGATCCATTGCACCCCTACTCAAGTATCCGCCCCTCCCTGTCACCTGCTGCACCCCTACTCAAGTGTCCGCCCCTCCCCATCCTGGTCCATTGCACCCCTACTCATGTACCCGCCCCTCCCTGTCCTGATCCATTGCACCCCTACTCAAGTATCCGCCCCTCCCTGTCCTGCTCCACTGCACCCTTACTCAGGTGTCTGCCCCTCCCTGTCCTGATCCATTGCACCCCTACTCAAGTATCCGCCCCTCCCTGTCCTGCTCCATTGCACCCCTACTCAAGTGTCCGCACCTTCGCTGTCCTGATCCATTGCACCCCTACTCAAGTGTTTGCCCCTCCCCATCCTGGTCCATTGCACCCCTACACAAGTGTCCGCTGTAGGAGAGTAGGGTCTGCAATCCTAGGATCACCCAGATTTTTTTGCTTTTGCTTCATTGGTTTACGACTTTCCCCGGCTGTGGGCCTGCCAATCAGACCCACAGCCTAGCTGTTCTCTCTCGAAATTAACACACATGTACATTAGGTGCATCCACTAATTGGAACTGGGCCGCCTTGTCAGTCCCTGTCTCAGCATACCACAGGTATCCAGGGCATCGGTGTACCCAGGGCCTACCAGGGGCTGCAGCATGTATTATGCCACCCCTGGAATGGCCGCCCAAATCTGACACAACTGGCTGCACGACAGCTGGGGCCACGTGGTGTAATCACCCGTTGCTGTAGGTGTAGTATTCCTACACCTAACCCTAAAATGGACACATGGATTCCTATCAGCCACTCCTATGGCAGGCCTTATCAATCCTGAAGGCAGAGTGCGGGGAGTCATGTGGGATGGTGCTCTGGCGCGAGCTGAGCCCGTCGACGGCTTGCGGAACCAAGTCCTAATAGCCGTTCCATGGTGACGCGGGCCAACTATTTGCTAACTTTGGCATCGCATCACCTACACATGTCGAGTAAGGTGTCATACGAATTGGAATACGAACCCCTCGCTAGTTCTGGCGACGGGGTTAGCATTCCCCCCTTCTAGAGGGGCACGACATGGAAGTAACCCTGAACCCCGGTTAAAGTTGACTCAAGCCTCAGTATCACAAAATGGATGCTGCCACCAGACACAAGTCTGACCTCCTGCTGCTGGGAGACTGTTGGACAGGCCACACAGAGGGCTTGCTCCCTCCCCGCACGACAGGGCCCGAGCTCCGGCCCACCAAGCATACCCCCGCGACAAGCACCTGTGCCCCGTCTCCCGCCGGATCTTCTGCCCTCGGACCACTACTCATCACGGGGTCCAGCCCCACCGGCTTCCCCGGCCGGGTCAAGCCTCCATCTTGGGCCCTGCACCACGCGGCTGCGTGGCCTCACCCCGACCCCAACCCCGGGCCTGGCCGGCCCCGACATCCCGGCACCACCATCCACCCAGGAGGTGAGCGGACCACTTGGCAGGTCAATGGGAGAACGAGGTGGCAAGGGCTCTCCCCCGCCAGGTGCCGATCGCCCCCAGCTCTCCCAGGCACTGGCTCCACCCCCTGCTGGGTGTCTGGACACCTTCATCCCGGACCCTCCGACCTCCAAGTGCGAGGGTCCGGACATCAAAGGGCACCAGCCCTATAACTAGGGCAGCTCCGGAGCAGGAAGGCAGTTGTATCCTGGAGTCGAGAGACACCGAGTGAACTCAGCCTTGACGGTCTACTGGCGCTGCCGTAGCCCGCTCTTGTGACCCATCGTTCTGCCTGCTGGCGCTGCCGCGGCCTTCTGCAATCTTCATCCTCACCGGGACCTGCTGGCGCTGCCGCGGACCGTACCTCGACCATCTTCCTGGGACCTGCTGGCGCTGCCGCGGCCCGTTGTAACAACCATCTTCACCGGGACCTGCTGGCGCTGCCGCGGACCGTACGTTGACCATCTTCCTGGGACCTGCTGGCGCTGCCGCGGCCCGTTGTAACGACCATCATCACCGGGACCTGCTGGCGCTGCCGCGGACCGTACATCGTCCATCTTTCTGGGACCTGCTGGCGCTGCCGCGGCCCGTACCACCTAACCACCAAGCTCGAGGATTGTGAGCTCATCATCTCATCCGAACTACCTGACTGGTAAACAGACTGTCCCGCTACCCCCTTTCCTACCTTGCAAGACTCTAATCGAGGGGACCCCTGAGTCCAGACCTCCTTGTACCCTTCAACCGTACCTTAAGAAGTGCTTATAAAGAACACTGAACCTTATCCGTGTGCGGTATTTGTCTGTGGGGGGGGGGAGTTACTTGTCTGTACGATCGCTGGAGACGGTTCTCCCCGGAGACCTCTCCTCCTGACCCCGGCCGACCCTCCCGGTCCGTCTACCTTTTCTAACATTGGTGGCCAGCGGCGCGATCCGAATCAACGCGTAATCGTACAGAGAGTAGCTCACCCCACGACAAAAACACGATGTCGACCAAAGATAGCAGCCCCACCGAGAAATTCCAAATGGAGAAATTGGAAGAATACAACCACCGCGAACTGAGACAATTTTGCATAGAACTTGGCATTGCTACCACCGGCCTAAGTACCAAGGATGATCTAAAGCGCGCCCTTGAGTCATGGACAGAAACTGGGGTCGCAGGACCCTCCGACCAAAGCAGCGTCACACCAGACCAAAACAGCATCACACCAGAGGGGAACGCCACGGCTCCCGAGGAGCGGGGAACGGGCCTCTCACAGGAGGATATCCGAGAAAGAGACAGAATCAGATTACACGAGTTGGAGATGGCACGACTCAAGATGGATGGGGAACTCAAGTTAGCTGAACAAAAACTCAACCTCGAGCATATGCGGCTTCGAGAGGAACGAGAAGAAAAGCAGAGACAGAGAGAGCTGGAAGAGAAAAAAATAACGCTCGAGCACGAGCGCCGACTAGCGGAGATAGAACTGCGAAAACAGAATAAGGAACTGGGGGTGCCTGAGCGACCACACACCCCGGGGCCAATTGAGAAAAAAGTCCATATCCCCAAGGATGTTGTCCGCGAGTATGTCCGAGAAGACGACATACAGCAATGGTTTAAAGCTTATGAGATCGCCATGACCTCCCACCGGATCGACCGGAGTGATTGGGGAGCCGGACTTTGGGGGAGGTTTATCAACGAGGGTCGCGATGCCCTACTGCAGCTCCCAGATCACCAAATGTCGTCCTACGACCACATGAAGGCTGCCCTCCTCACCCGCTACGGCCTCACACCCGAGATGTACCGCCAGAGGTTCAGAGATTGCACCCGGATCCCAGGTACAACTTGGGTAGAATACGTGAACTATTTCAGCCGTGCCTTCGAGGGTTGGATCAAGGGGAGTCAGGTCACCACCTACGAACAACTCTTCAACCTTATGGTATGGGAGCACCTGTCAAACAACTGTTTCGTCGAGCTCAGGCAGCACCTCCTCGACAGTAAGCTGACTGACCCCCGGCAGCTCGCCGCCGAAGCTGACCGATGGGAAAGCACCCGAGTGGGCCGGAAAGGGCCACACGACCAGAACAGAAGCAGCCAAGGCCAGCACCGTCCTCGGGGAGGAGGAGGGGGCCAGGGTCGAGGGAGAGACGCCTTGCCAGCAACCCCCGTGGCCAGCACCCCGCCTCCGGCCGGCCGGGGCAACCCCCCGTTGCGGCCCGGGTTCCGAGCCAACGTCACGTGCCACCGGTGCCAGCGACTAGGCCACTACGCCAATGACCCGAGCTGCCCGCTAAACCAAACACCCAAACCCCGCCAGGTAGCGGCCGCCGCCCTGGGGGAAGAGCGATTATCGGAGGAACCCGAAGAGTTTGAGCCGGCCCAGCAAGGGTGGGAACCGGCCGCCATGGTCCTGGCGTGCTTAGGGGGAAGAGACATGGTCCCGCGGGCTCCCCTACCCGCCAACACCAGGAAATACGGTCAGTGGGTGACCATTAATGGACAGAGGGCCGAGGCCCTGCGTGACACCGGCGCCAGTGCGACGGCCGTCCGCTGTCACCTGGTGAAGCCCGAGCAGATCCTGCCGAACATTCTCTGCCCCGTCCGCTCGGCAGATAACTCTGAGAGTATGTGTAAAATGGCCTGCGTCCCATTCGAATGGGGAGGGGTCTCCGGCCTGCTGAAAGTGACGGTCCGGGACGATGCCCCCTTGGACTGTCTCCTGGGGAATGATCTCGAGAGTTCCCCGTGGGCCACCGTCGAGAGAAGAGAGCACCTGGGGATGCTGGGCCTCCCGGACTGGGCCTGCATAACCACCCGGTCCATGGCCGCCCGTGCCGCCCCCCGATCAGACGAACCCGAATGGCCAGCACCTCCGCCCCCGGTCGCCCCAGTAGAGGGCAACGGCGAGGCCGGCCTCCCGGACCCGACGACCAAAGAGGACACGCAACCCCAGGACCTTCCGGATCTGGCTCAGTGGCGTCAAGAAGGGGGGCCCACCCAAGAACAGTTCCGCCAGGAACAAAAGACCTGTCCCTCCCTCGAGGGACTCCGCCAACAAGCCAGCGCCCAAAACGCAGGGGACGCCACCGGAACTCACTGGGTCTACTGGGATAACGACCTGCTCTACAGCGAGCAAAGAATCGCCGAGCTGGGGGCCGGTCGAGTTCTGGTGGTACCCCTCCGCTTCAGAGACTTTCTGCTCAACTTAGCCCACGATGTCCCCCTGGCTGGACACCTGGGCCAGGACAAAACGTACAGTCGCCTAGTGACCCACTTTTTCTGGCCGAAAATGAGGAATGACGTCCTGAACCACTGCCGATCTTGCCCCACATGCCAAGCCAGCGGGAAGAGTGGTCGGAAGCTGAAAGCCCCTCTGCAACCCTTCCCTGTGGTCACCACCCCGTTCGAGAGGGTGGGGATAGACATTGTGGGGCCTCTGGACCCCCGCACGGCACAAGGACACAGGTTCATCTTAGTGCTAGTGGACCATGCCACCCGCTACCCCGAGGCGGTGCCCCTACGGACCGTGACAGCTCCGGTGGTTGGCCGGGCCCTAATGGGGATCTTCTCCCGGGTAGGCTTCCCCCGAGAAGTCGTCAGCGACCGAGGCACGAATTTCATATCCAAATACATGAAGTCCCTCTGGCAACAATGCGGGGTCACCTACAGATTCACGACCCCCTATCACCCCCAAGGGAACGGACTAGTGGAGCGTTTTAACCGCACTCTCAAGGGGATGATTGGGGGATTGGAAGAGCCCCTCCGTCGCCAGTGGGATGTACTACTCCCGTGCCTCCTCTTCGCCTACCGGGAAGTTCCCCAGAAGTCCCTTGGTTTTAGCCCTTTCGAACTCCTGTACGGGCACCCTGTGCGAGGGCCCCTCAGCCTAGTCAAGGAAGGTTGGGAGATGGCCCCCCTAACAACCCCTCCAGACGTCTTCAAATACATCCTGGCCCTACGAAACCAGAGCCGGCGCTTCAGGGAGATGGCCAAGGCGAACCTCGAGGCCAGCCAGGAGGACATGAAGAGGTGGTATGATCACAATGCCTCCTCCGTTGAATTCGAGCCTGGTCAGCAGGTATGGGTGATGTCCCCCACCGAACCATGTGCCTTGCAAGATAAGTGGACGGGGCCCTTCAAAGTGGTCGAGCGCAAAAGCCCCGTCACTTACCTCATCGACATGGGGACCTCCCGGAACCCCCTTCGGGTCCTTCACACCAACCGACTCAAACCACACTTTGTGCGCTCAGAACTCAGCCTCCTGATGGCTACGGACAGTGGGGCAGAGGAAGACTCCGAACCCCTCCCGGATCTTCTGAAGACTCAGGAGAATGACGGCTCCGTGGACGGGGTCCGGCTCTCTGACGCCCTCACTTCGGAGCAACGCCAGGACTGCCGGAACCTCCTGCTGCAGTTCGCTGCCCTGTTCTCCCTCACCCCCGGGGTCACCCCTTGGTGTTTGCACGACGTAGACACCGGGGACAGTCCCCCTGTCCGACACCGGGCCTACCGCGTACCAGATCGGGTACGGGCCTGCATACAAGAGGAAGTGGCCAAGATGCTCACGATCGGGGTCATCGAGCCCTCGGACAGTCCCTGGGCCAGTCCGGTTGTATTGGTTCCCAAAGCCGCTGCCCCCGGCACCGCACCTGAACTGAGATTCTGCGTCGACTACCGGGGCTTGAACGCTGTCACCCGGACCGACGCTCATCCCATCCCCCGAGCAGACGAGCTGATCGACCGGCTGGGGGCCGCCCGCTACCTTAGTATCTTCGACCTAACAGCGGGCTACTGGCAGATCGGCCTCACACCCAGGGCTCAGGAACGGTCAGCCTTCTCTACCCCCGATGGCCACTATCAATTCAAGGTCATGCCCTTTGGCATGAAGAATGCCCCCGCCACGTTTCAACGCCTTGTGAACCAGGTCTTGGCGGGGCTCGAAGAGTTCAGCGCTGCCTACCTGGACGATATCGCTGTATACAGCCGCCACTGGTCCGCCCACCTCCGTCACCTCCAAGAGGTCCTACAAGCCCTCCAGCGGGCCGGCCTCACCATTAAGGCCGGCAAGTGCCAAATTGGCCAAGGGTCTGTGACCTACCTTGGGCACCAAGTGGGGAGCGGGCTGGTGGCCCCCCTACAACTTAAGATTGCGGCCATCCAGTCCTGGCAGCCCCCCGTCACCCAGACCGAGGTCCGAGCCTTCTTGGGGCTCACCGGCTACTACCGGCGGTTCGTGAAGGACTACGGCAGCATCGTGGGGCCCCTCACGGGTCTCACGTCCAAGAACCAACCGAAGCGGATTAACTGGACTCCTGATTGTCAAGCGGCCTTCGAGAAGCTGAAGGCCGCCCTGTGCACCGCCCCTGTGCTCCAGGCCCCCGATTACAGTCGGGAATTTGTGGTGCAGACCGACGCCTCCGACCACGGCATCGGGGCCGTCCTCTCTCAGTTGAACCCCGAAGGTCATGACCAGCCGGTGGCCTTCATCAGTCGACGTCTCCTGGCCAGAGAACAGCGTTGGAGCACCATCGAGAGGGAGGCATTTGCAGTAGTGTGGGCCCTCAAAAAGCTCCGACCCTATCTCTTCGGTACCCACTTCCGGGTACAAACCGACCATCGACCCCTGCAATGGCTGATGCAGATGCGGGGGGAGAACCCAAAACTCTTGCGCTGGTCCATTTCCCTGCAGGGAATGGACTTCACCGTGGAGCACCGACCAGGCCAAGACCACGCCAACGCGGATGGCCTGTCCCGCTTTTTCCGCCTCGACGAAGAGAGTCCCCAAGGAGATGGGTGACTCTCCCCGCCTTCAGCTGGGGGGGACGCATGTTGGACAGGCCACACAGAGGGCTTGCTCCCTCCCCGCACGACAGGGCCCGAGCTCCGGCCCACCAAGCATACCCCCGCGACAAGCACCTGTGCCCCGTCTCCCGCCGGATCTTCTGCCCTCGGACCACTACTCATCACGGGGTCCAGCCCCACCGGCTTCCCCGGCCGGGTCAAGCCTCCATCTTGGGCCCTGCACCACGCGGCTGCGTGGCCTCACCCCGACCCCAACCCCGGGCCTGGCCGGCCCCGACATCCCGGCACCACCATCCACCCAGGAGGTGAGCGGACCACTTGGCAGGTCAATGGGAGAACGAGGTGGCAAGGGCTCTCCCCCGCCAGGTGCCGATCGCCCCCAGCTCTCCCAGGCACTGGCTCCACCCCCTGCTGGGTGTCTGGACACCTTCATCCCGGACCCTCCGACCTCCAAGTGCGAGGGTCCGGACATCAAAGGGCACCAGCCCTATAACTAGGGCAGCTCTGGAGCAGGAAGGCAGTTGTATCCTGGAGTCGAGAGACACCGAGTGAACTCAGCCTTGACGGTCTACTGGCGCTGCCGTAGCCCGCTCTTGTGACCCATCGTTCTGCCTGCTGGCGCTGCCGCGGCCTTCTGCAATCTTCATCCTCACCGGGACCTGCTGGCGCTGCCGCGGACCGTACCTCGACCATCTTCCTGGGACCTGCTGGCGCTGCCGCGGCCCGTTGTAACAACCATCTTCACCGGGACCTGCTGGCGCTGCCGCGGACCGTACGTCGACCATCTTCCTGGGACCTGCTGGCGCTGCCGCGGCCCGTTGTAACGACCATCATCACCGGGACCTGCTGGCGCTGCCGCGGACCGTACATCGTCCATCTTTCTGGGACCTGCTGGCGCTGCCGCGGCCCGTACCACCTAACCACCAAGCTCGAGGATTGTGAGCTCATCATCCCATCCGAACTACCTGACTGGTAAACAGACTGTCCCGCTACCCCCTTTCCTACCTTGCAAGACTCTAATCGAGGGGACCCCTGAGTCCAGACCTCCTTGTACCCTTCAACCGTACCTTAAGAAGTGCTTATAAAGAACACTGAACCTTATCCGTGTGTGGTATTTGTCTGTGGGGGGGGAAGTTACTTGTCTGTACGATCTCTGGAGACGGTTCTCCCTGGAGACCTCTCCTCCTGACCCCGGCCGACCCTCCCGGTCCGTCTACCTTTTCTAACAGAGACCTTCCAGCGAAGGGAGTTTGGACAAAGGGTTTCCTGTCGAGGGCGGTGTTAGCACCATCCCAGACAGGGTTTGTGTATTCCAGGTAGGCAGGGCTGAAAGGAAGGTGATTGCAAGTGGCACCCCGGTGCTCACTGTGCATAGCCCGGCTCAGACCAGTTTCGGGGGCACACCAGCCCCTGAGCTGGCGCGAAGCCGGACAAAGGATAGGGGTGTAACCACCCCCCTCCTGGCTCCACCCATAGGTAGAACCTAGCCACGGGCCAACCCCTTTTTCTTAGAATAAAGGTAGGAGCGAGTCCCCTTCCCAAATTGGATAATCAGATAATCGGATAACTCCGAATCACGAACCACTTTCCACGAAAGGAACTCTTGACTATTTCTGAAGACTCTCCCTTGTGGCTAAGGAGTAGCCACCCTGCACCAGCAGGCACCACCTAAGCGCTGGCGGTTTGCTGTAAGTCTCTCCTACGGATCAAGACTGCCCAGCTCGACGAGACCCGAGTCCCTGCCATCTCTGACCTTTTACCTGCCTCATCAGCCCAGCTGAGAGTCGTAGGTGTGACGAGACCTGCGGGACCGGCCATCTTCAGAACCTGCACGACGCTTATCTAGCACGCCCACCGAGGGACCCTCGAGTGAGTGCACCTAGGGTTTGAGAAGCCCTAACCCTGAGCAGCTCCAGCATCGAAGTCTGCCTCCCCAGCATCCCCGAGATCTGCGTGGGGGCCCTTCCGCTCCTTGCTGTTCACCGCGTTGTTCGACCACTGGCCGACCGGCTTGTGGCCCTCTTCACGACGCACCACGATTGTTCATCACTAGTCTGGTTGCTCCAGACTGGCTCTTGCTCCCCTCCAACAGAGGAGTACCACGGACTCTCCTAGTCCACTCCAGACGCCATCTTGACTCCACCACGTGGGCTTGCCACTGCCAAGATCCGCTGCCCCATTCCTGGGCCCAGCATCATCGACAGCAGACACCTTCGTGGGACAGCTCGCCCTCCATCCTGGTCGCCGCCGCGCCTCCTGGTCCGAGGAACAGTCGAGTCCGACGTCATCCACTCACCTGGTCGAGGTGACTTCAGCCGGTACCCTCCTGGTACCCGCACGATCGCTGGCTAGCAGTTGAGAACTGAGTCCCCTCTGCTTTCAGGTTTCCTTTATCACCGATCCAGGCTTGGATCTCGCCGAGTATCGACACTGGTCGCCTGCCAGCAACTCTTCTTTCAGGCTCCTGAGACTACAACGAGGACTTCCGACATCTTGCCGAACCTTCTACAGCCGCAGCCCCTGGGCTAGGTAACACGAGCATTTCGGTGCTCCATCGCAGGTTCGCTTTACAAGTGTCCAGTTCCTTTTTCGTTTAAGTCCCCCTGATCGGATCACTCCGGAATCAGTAACTTTAGACTTTCTAACCTCTCCCCTTCCACTTGCAGTGTAATGGTTTCGTGCCCTCGGGCATTTGTGTAAATTGTGCAACCAGAAGTATTTTCCTAAGAGTTTCGTATTGTGCTTAGCTCCCTGACTCATAAAGAGCCAGGGTAGTCTTGTTATAAATAAATATCCTTTATTTTCATAACAACTTGTGTGGTGTCCTTTCACTTGGTGTTCAAGGGGTATATGTGATGGTAAACAGCTGGCTTAACACGCCCTCTAGAGTTTAGCCTAAGACTGCTCGTATCCACGCTACTAGGATAGCTGGTCTATAAGGTTGACTTACAACCAATCATCAATAATGGTCGTTTGGAATGATACACAGTGATCACTAGAATAGTGAGCACTACATATCAGGCCAACTTCTCACATTGGTGAGCAGCGGGTGGGATTTGAGCTTGCTGTTGTTTTACCACACACGTATCCTAAGAATATCGCAGTGAAAGATCACATAAGTACCAAGGTACATATAACTTAACTTAGAATACTCCGAGTTCTACTGAACCGGCTGTTGTAGTGTAACAGGGCTTAGCACACCCTGACTACAACTCTTAGCAAGGGACCAGTAGGTAAACACATAGTGTAGGTAGGTGCATCACTTACACCTCACTAGACAAGCATGTCGGTCCACGGAGAGTCCTCGCAGACTCCCTTAGTGGTCAGTGACCCTCCACAGGTCGTGTCACGATATGCAACTCTTAGCTTCAAGGAGATGAGACAACTGTGTGCCTCCAGGAAGCTAAACCAGGGTTCTAACCCTACCATCGCAATTCTGATAGGTCTCTTAGAGGCGTACGATGCTAGGAGGTCCTCTAACACAGGTCCCCCCAGTGCAGATGGGAACATGCCTCCCTTAGAGGGAACCCTCGGTGACCCCGACCTCCACACAGAGGAGGAGGACGAGGACGAGTTATCGGGAGACGAGGCAGACAAAGGTCCAGTGGTAGTCAGCAGGCTTACAAGGACCAACTTAAGCAGGCATGAGAATGGAACTGGGGGAGCCCCGGGCCCACGCTTAAGCAGGCTTAACCTTGGGAACGGACGAGCTAGGTCTCTCTCCAGAGGCTCCGGCAGATCGGTTCATACACATGTCTCTCAGGCATCTTCTCAGAGAGGGATGACGTCCCCCCAGAGAAGGGAGCATGAAGCGAAGATGAGGGAAGTCAATCTGAGGATCGAGCGGGAAGAACTTGCCCTCGCCAAAGAAAGACTTGCCCTGGCCCGAGAGCAGAAATTAAGTGGGTTAGATCCCACTGGTGGCAGCATTCTCCCTAGAGAGAAAGACAGGGGTATAGACACTAGACATCTGAGTAAAATAGTGCCCCCCTTTAAACAAGGGGACGACATCCACAAGTGGATAACTGCCTTGGAGAGGGCCTGCACTGTCCAGTGCGTCCCCCCAAGTCAGTGGGCAGCTATACTGTGGCTTTCCTTTGAAGGTAAAGGAAGGGACAAGCTCCTCACTACGAGAGCTGAGGATGCTAACAACTACCAAGTCCTGAAGAACACACTGATTGATGGGTTCGGCCTAACCACGGAACAGTACCGGGTGCTGTTCCGGGACACCCAGAAAACTCAGTCTCAGGATTGGACTGACTTTGTTGATTGTGCCACTAAGGCTTTGGAAGGCTGGTTACTGGGTAGCAAGGTTACTGATTACACAGGATTGTACAATCTTATCATGCGAGAACAGATTTTAAACAACTGTCAGAACCAATTGTTGCATCAGCACCTTGTCGACTCGGATCTGACCTCTCCCCAAGAATTGGGAAAGAAGGCAGACAGATGGGTCAGAACAAGGGTCAAGCAGAACCAGAATCAGAACCAGGGTGGTCAGAAGAAAGCAGACCAGAAGGGTAGTAACAAGAACGAACAAAATGACCAGAAGTCTTCGACAGGTCCCCAACAAACCAAAGAGGGTGGGGGTCAGGCTTCACAGAAGAAGAAGAATCAAGAAGGCCAGTCAAAAAGGTGGTGCCAATACTGTAAAAGTAAGACTCACTGGTTTAGTGAGTGCACCAAGAAAGGAGGGCAAACTCCTACCACTGCAGCCCCTAAGGCACCTGCACCCCCTAGTACAGTCAGCAGTGGTAGTGCGCCTCCCAAGGCATTAGTTGGGTTAACCTTGGGAACCGAGGGGAGTGACGACTTAGTCGGCACGCTCACTCAGGCCGTCCTTGTCTGTACAGGGGATATGGATATGTCCCCTGATGCCAGTCCCAATACTTTGGGCAAATACAGACAGACACCTTTGATCAATGGAAAAGTGGCTCAGGCCTACAGGGACACTTGTGCCAGTGTCACCATGGTGACGCCTAACTTTGTGGACCCTGGACAGATCATGCTAGGTACCAGTTACCTAGTGACCAATGCCAGCAACGTCACTACCAATCACAGTATGGCAGTTGTTGATTTCTCCTGGGGAGGGGTAAGTGGCCCGAAAAAGGTTGTGGTTAGTTCAGACCTCCCCGTAGAATGTCTGTTGGGCAATGATTTGGAAACGTCACAATGGTCAGAAGTGGAGCAGAGGACTCACATGGAAATGTTAGGCTTGCCAGCACATGTCCTTGCGGTGACCAGGTCACAGGCCAAAAGATGCCCCACTGAACAGGTGCTGGATCCTGGAAGAACGGACCAGACACCTTCCAAGAAAAGGAGCAGTAAGGGTAAGGCTTCGCCTTCCCCCTTGCCCCAGGTCGTGGATCAAGTCTCCGAGGAGGCTGACCTTAAAGAACTGAGGGAATGTTAGAAAAGGTAGACGGACCGGGAGGGTCGGCCGGGGTCAGGAGGAGAGGTCTCCGAGGAGAGCCGTCTCCAGCGATCGTACAGACAAGTAACTTCCCCCCCCCACAGACAGATACCACACACGGATAAGGTTCAGTGTTCTTTATAAGCACTTCTTAAGGTACGGGTGAATGGTACAAGGAGGTCTGGACTCAGGGGTCCCCTCGATTCGAGTCTCGCAAGGTAGGGAAGGGGGTAGCGGGACAGTCTGTTTACCAGTCAGGTAGTTCGGATGAGATGATGAGCTCACAATCCTCGAGCTTGGTGGTTAGGTGGTACGGGCCGCGGCAGCGCCAGCAGGTCCCAGAAAGATGGACGATGTACGGTCCGCGGCAGCGCCAGCAGGTCCCGGTGAGGATGGTCGTTACAACGGGCCGCGGCAGCGCCAGCAGGTCCCAGGAAGATGGTCGATGTACGGTCCGCGGCAGCGCCAGCAGGTCCCGGTGAGGATGGTCGTTACAACGGGCCGCGGCAGCGCCAGCAGGTCCCAGGAAGATGGTCGATGTACGGTCCGCGGCAGCGCCAGCAGGTCCCGGTGAGGATGGTCGTTACAACGGGCCGCGGCAGCGCCAGCAGGTCCCAGGAAGATGGTCGTTGTACGGTCCACGGCAGCGCCAGCAGGTCCCGGTGAGGATGGAGGTTGCAGAAGGCCGCGGCAGCGCCAGCAGGCAGAACGATGGTTCACAAGAGCGGGCTACGGCAGCGCCAGTAGACCGTCAAGGCTGAGTTCACTCGGTGTCTCTCGACTCCAGGATACAACTGCCTTCCTGCTCCGGAGCTGCCCCAGTTATAGGGCTGGTCCCCTTTGATGTCCGGACCCTCGCACTTGGAGGTCGGAGGGTCCGGGATGAAGGTGTCCAGACACCCAGCAGGGGGTGGAGCCAGTGCCTGGGGGAGCTGGGGGCGATTGGCACCCGGCGGGGGAGAGCCCTTGACACCTCGTTCTCCCATTGACCTGCCAAGTGGTCCGCTCACCTCCTGGGTAGATGGTGGTGCCGGGATGTCGGGGCCGGCCAGGCCCGGGGTTAGGGTCGGGGTGAGGCCACGCGGCCGCGTGGTGCAGGGCCCAAGATGGCGGCTTGACCCGGCCGGGGAAGCCGGTGGGGCTGGACCCCGTGATGAGTAGTGGTCCGAGGGCAGAAGATCCGTCGGGAGACGGGGTACAGGTGCTTGTCGCGGGGGTATGCCTGGTGGGCCGGAGCTCGGGCCCTGTCGTGCGGGGAGGGAGCAAGCCATCTGTGTGGCCTGTCCAACATGCGTCCCCCCCAGCTGAAGGCGTGGAGAGTCACCCATCCCCTTGGGGACTCTCTTCGTCGAGGCGGAAAAAGTGGGACAGGCCATCCGCGTTGGCGTGGTCTTGGCCTGGTCGGTGCTCCACGGTGAAGTCCATTCCCTGCAGGGAAATGGACCAGCGCAAGAGTTTTGGGTTCTCCCCCCGCATCTGCATCAGCCATTGCAGGGGTCGATGGTCGGTTTGTACCCGGAAGTGGGTACCGAAGAGATAGGGTCGGAGCTTTTTGAGGGCCCACACTACTGCAAATGCCTCCCTCTCGATGGTGCTCCAACGCTGTTCTCGGGCCAGGAGACGTCGACTGATGAAGGCCACCGGCTGGTCATGACCTTCGGGGTTCAACTGAGAGAGGACGGCTCCGATGCCGTGGTCGGAGGCGTCGGTCTGCACCACAAATTCCCGACTGTAATCGGGGGCCTGGAGCACAGGGGCGGTGCACAGGGCGGCCTTCAGCTTCTCGAAGGCCGCTTGACAATCAGGAGTCCAGTTAATCCGCTTCGGTTGGTTCTTGGACGTGAGACCCGTGAGGGGCCCCACGATGCTGCAGTAGTCCTTCACGAACCGCCGGTAGTAGCCGGTGAGCCCCAAGAAGGCTCGGACCTCGGTCTGGGTGACGGGGGGCTGCCAGGCCTGGATGGCCGCAATCTTAAGTTGTAGTGGGGCCACCAGCCCGCTCCCCACTTGGTGCCCAAGGTAGGTCACAGACCCTTGGCCAATTTGGCACTTGCCGGCCTTAATGGTGAGGCCAGCCCGCTGGAGGGCTTGTAGGACCTCTTGGAGGTGACGGAGGTGGTCGGACCAGTGGCGGCTGTATACAGCGATATCGTCCAGGTAGGCAGCGCTGAACTCCTCGAGCCCCGCCAAGACCTGGTTCACAAGGCGTTGAAACGTGGCGGGGGCATTCTTCATGCCAAAGGGCATGACCTTGAATTGATAGTGGCCATCGGGGGTAGAGAAGGCTGACCGTTCCTGAGCCCTGGGTGTGAGGCCGATCTGCCAGTAGCCCGCTGTTAGGTCGAAGATACTAAGGTAGCGGGCGGCCCCCAGCCGGTCGATCAGCTCGTCTGCTCGGGGGATGGGATGAGCGTCGGTCCGGGTGACAGCGTTCAAGCCCCGGTAGTCGACGCAGAATCTCAGTTCAGGTGCGGTGCCGGGGGCAGCGGCTTTGGGAACCAATACAACCGGACTGGCCCAGGGACTGTCCGAGGGCTCGATGACCCCGATCGTGAGCATCTTGGCCACTTCCTCCTGTATGCAGGCCCGTACCCGATCTGGTACGCGGTAGGCCCGGTGTCGGACAGGGGGACTGTCCCCGGTGTCTACGTCGTGCAAACACCAAGGGGTGACCCCGGGGGTGAGGGAGAACAGGGCAGCGAACTGCAGCAGGAGGTTCCGGCAGTCCTGGCGTTGCTCCGAAGTGAGGGCGTCAGAGAGCCGGACCCCGTCCACGGAGCCGTCATTCTCCTGAGTCTTCAGGAGATCCGGGAGGGGTTCGGAGTCTTCTTCTGCACCACTGTCCGTAGCCATCAGGAGGCTAAGTTCTGAGCGCACAAAGTGTGGTTTGAGTCGGTTGGTGTGGAGGACCCGAAGGGGGTTCCGGGAGGACCCCATGTCGATGAGGTAAGTGACGGGGCTTTTGCGCTCGACCACTTTGAAGGGCCCCGTCCACTTATCTTGCAAGGCACATGGTTCGGTGGGGGACATCACCCATACTTGCTGACCAGGCTCGAATTCAACGGAGGAGGCATTGTGATCATACCACCTCTTCATGTCCTCCTGGCTGGCCTCGAGGTTCGCCTTGGCCATCTCCCTGAAGCGCCGGGTCTGGTTTCGTAGGGCCAGGATGTATTTGAAGACGTCTGGAGGGGTCGTTAGGGGGGCCATCTCCCAACCTTCCTTGACTAGGCTGAGGGGCCCTCGCACAGGGTGCCCGTACAGGAGTTCGAAAGGGCTAAACCCGAGGGACTTCTGGGGAACTTCCCGGTAGGCGAAGAGGAGGCCTGGGAGTAGTACATCTCACTGGCGACGGAGGGGCTCTTCCAATCCCCCAATCATCCCCTTGAGAGTGCGGTTAAAACGCTCCACTAGTCCGTTCCCTTGGGGGTGATAGGGGGTCGTGAATCTGTAGGTGACCCCGCATTGTTGCCAGAGGGACTTCATGTATTTGGATATGAAATTCGTGCCTCGGTCGCTGACGACTTCTCGGGGGAAGCCTACCCGGGAGAAGATCCCCATTAGGGCCCGGCCAACCACCGGAGCTGTCACGGTCCGTAGGGGCACCGCCTCGGGGTAGCGGGTGGCATGGTCCACTAGTACTAAGATGAACCTGTGTCCTTGTGCCGTGCGGGGGTCCAGAGGCCCCACAATGTCTATCCCCACCCTCTCGAACGGGGTGGTGACCACAGGGAAGGGTTGCAGAGGGGCTTTCAGCTTCCGACCACTCTTCCCGCTGGCTTGGCATGTGGGGCAAGATCGGCAATGGTTCAGGACGTCATTCCTCATTTTTGGCCAGAAAAAGTGGGTCACTAGGCGACTGTACGTTTTGTCCTGGCCCAGGTGTCCAGCCAGGGGGACATCGTGGGCTAAGTTGAGCAGAAAGTCTCTGAAGCGGAGAGGTACCACCAGAACTCGACCGGCCCCCAGCTCGGCGATTCTTTGCTCGCTGTAGAGCAGGTCGTTATCCCAGTAGACCCAGTGAGTTCCGGTGGCGTCCCCTGCGTTTTGGGCGCTGGCTTGTTGGCGGAGTCCCTCGAGGGAGGGACAGGTCTTTTGTTCCTGGCGGAACTGTTCTTGGGTGGGCCCCCCTTCTTGACGCCACTGAGCCAGATCCGGAAGGTCCTGGGGTTGCGCGTCCTCTTCGGTCGTCGGGTCCGGGAGGCCGGCCTCGCCGTTGTCCTCTACTGGGGCGACCGGGGGCGGAGGTGCTGGCCATTCGGGTTCTTCTGATCGGGGGACGGCACGGGCGGCCATGGACCGGGTGGTTATGCAGGCCCAGTCCGGGAGGCCCAGCATCCCCAGGTGCTCTCTTCTCTCGACGGTGGCCCACGGGGAACTCTCGAGGTCATTCCCCAGGAGGCAGTCCACGGGGGCATCGTCCCGGACCGTCACCTTCAGCAGGCCGGAGACCCCTCCCCATTCAAATGGGACGCAGGCCATTTTACACATACTCTCAGAGTTATCCGCCGAGCGGACGGGGCAGAGAATGTTCGGCAGGATCTGCTCGGGCTTCACCAGGTGACAGCGGACGGCCGTCACACTGGCGCCGGTGTCACGCAAGGCCTCGGCTCTCTGTCCATTAATGGTCACCCACTGACCGTATTTCCTGGTGTTGGCGGGTAGGGGAGCCCGCGGGACCATGTCTCTTCCCCCTAAGCACGCCAGGACCATGGCGGCCGGTTCCCACCCTTGCTGGGCCGGCTCATACTCTTCGGGTTCCTCCGATAATCGCTCTTCCCCTAGGGCGGCGGCAGCTACCTGGCGGGGCTTGGGTGTTTGGTTTAGCGGGCAGCTCGGGTCATTGGTGTAGTGGCCTAGTCGCTGGCACCGGTGGCACGTGACGTTGGCTCGGAACCCAGGCCGCAACGGGGGGTTGCCCCGGCCGGCCGGAGGCGGGGTGCTGGCCACGGGTGTTGCTGGCAAGGCGTCTCTTCCTCGACCCTGGCCCCCTCCTCCTCCCCGAGGACGGTGCTGGCCTTGGCTGCTTCTGTTCTGGTCGTGTGGCCCTTTCCGGCCCACTCGGGTGCTTTCCCATCGGTCAGCTTCGGCGGCGAGCTGCCGGGGGTCAGTCAGCCTACTGTCGAGGAGGTGCAGCCTGAGCTCGACGAAACAGTTGTTTGACAGGTGCTCCCATACCATAAGGTTGAAGAGTTGTTCGTAGGTGGTGACCTGACTCCCCTTGATCCAACCCTCGAAGGCACGGCTGAAATAGTTCACGTATTCTACCCAAGTTGTACCTGGGATCCGGGTGCAATCTCTGAACCTCTGGCGGTACATCTCGGGTGTGAGGCCGTAGCGGGTGAGGAGGGCAGCCTTCATGTGGTCGTAGGACGACATTTGGTGATCTGGGAGCTGCAGTAGGGCATCGCGACCCTCGTTGATAAACCTCCCCCAAAGTCCGGCTCCCCAATCACTCCGGTCAATCCGGTGGGAGGTCATGGCGATCTCATAGGCTTTAAACCACTGTTGTATGTCGTCTTCTCGGACATACTCGCGGACAACATCCTTGGGGATATGGACTTTTTTCTCAATTGGCCCCGGGGTGTGTGGTCGCTCAGGCACCCCCAGTTCCTTATTCTGTTTTCGCAGTTCTATTTCCGCTAGTCGGCGCTCGTGCTCGAGCGTTATTTTTTTCTCTTCCAGCTCTCTCTGTCTCTGCTTTTCTTCTCGTTCCTCTCGAAGCCGCATATGCTCGAGGTTGAGTTTCTGTTCAGCTAACTTGAGTTCCCCATCCATCTTGAGTCGTGCCATCTCCAACTCGTGTAATCTGATTCTCTCTCTTTCTCGGATCTCCTCCTGCGAGAGGCCCGTTCCCCGCTCCTCGGGAGCCGTGGCGTTCCCCTCTGGTGTGATGCTGTTTTGGTCTGGTGTGACGCTGCTTTGGTCGGAGGGTCCTGCGACCCCGGTTTCTGTCTATGACTCAAGGGCGCGCTTTAGATCATCCTTGGTACTTAGGCCGGTGGTAGCAATGCCAAGTTCTATGCAAAATTGTCTCAGTTCGCGGTGGTTGTATTCTTCTAATTTCTCCATTTGGAATTTCTCGGTGGGGCTGCTGTCTTTGGTCGACATCGTGTTTTTGTCGTGGGGTGAGCTACTCTCTGTACGATTACGCGTTGATTCGGATCGCGCCGCTGGCCACCAATGTTAGAAAAGGTAGACGGACCGGGAGGGTCGGCCGGGGTCAGGAGGAGAGGTCTCCGAGGAGAGCCGTCTCCAGCGATCGTACAGACAAGTAACTTCCCCCCCCCACAGACAGATACCACACACGGATAAGGTTCAGTGTTCTTTATAAGCACTTCTTAAGGTACGGGTGAATGGTACAAGGAGGTCTGGACTCAGGGGT